>NC_071515.1:62611071-63244642 GCF_027887155.1 Malaclemys terrapin pileata | reverse complement strand
CTAGTTTATAAAATCAAAGGAAACATTTCAATCAAGTTAACAGCACTTTGTACTTATGTAAAATTATTTATACTGAAAACTAATACACAGTGGCAAACCTGAGGCCTGACCTTTGCCATCTTTCATGAGGCAAAACTCTCTCTGAAGTCAGTGGGAGTTTTGTCTGAGTTACAGACTCCTAGATTATGATTTAACACTGGAAAGTATTTGGTTTCCTCAGCTTGTATATGAGCTCTACTCCAATACATACAGTAGAGTCATAATTTATAAGGCCAGAAGGGACCATTGTGACCATCTAGTCTGACTGTCTGCATAACACAGGACACTGGAATTCCATGAATTAATTCCTGTTGGGATATTTTTTTCTAAATGATATGCTGTAACCCAATCTTGATCTACGAATTGCCAGTGATGTAGAATCCACCATAACAATTTGGTAAGTTTTTTTCAATGGTTAATTGCGGTGTCAGTTACACTATTAAAAATTTGCTCCTTGTTTCCAGTTAGAATTTGTCTAGCTTCAGCTTCCATTAAAACCATAGCTTCAGAATCAAACTCATCTTTATCTGCATGCTGCCAATTATGCCTTCCAAATCTCTCTCATTTTATTATACCGCTCATTAAATGTGGCTTAGATAGATAGATATAGATATTTAAAAGGGAACTGTTGAAATGTTAAGGTTTTCAAGACTTTGCATCACAGGACTAATGGAGTTTTTACATGTCCACATGCACTCCTCATATGGGTCTCTATTTCAGACTCTCTCCACTTAGTTTAACAAACTATGGGCCAATTTCTGTCTTCAGATCCAACTAAATGACTCCATTTTAGTCAATGGCAGCCTCATGCACATGTCCAAGGGAAATGGATTTTGTTTTAGGAATCCTGAACATGTCTGCTTTATCCCGTGGGTCCCTCAGACTTTTCAGGTGAAGACAGGGATAAATAGAATCCTTCTCAGATAGGAAAGGTTCTCTGGATTTCAAATAAATTAGGCAGTGTCAATAAATGGTTGGGGCAAAACTGATGTTGTTTTAGTATGATAACGTAACGCCGACAGACTCTGGTTGTCGGCAAGTGGGATTGAACCTGGGACCTCTGGAACTTAGTGCATGAGCCTCTACCACATGAGCTAAAAGCCATATGGCTCTTTGTCAAGGCTGTAGAGCAGACTCGTTAATCTCCCTCGCTCTCTAAGTGGTCTCAGTGCCACTAGATGGGACAGAACACCACACCCAGAAGGTGTATGGGTTACAATAAGGCATGCTATCAATTGACGTTATAGTTAAAAACGGGCATGGCTGGTTTTAGTTAACTCACAATCTTCATCCCACAAGCTTGATACATGGAAAACAGACAACCAATGAAAAGCAAAAAATAAATTAAAAGCTTAAAATTTATAAAGTTATCAAACTGGTCTTCTTTTCTTTCTTTAATCTTCCTTACTTTAATTTTTCCATTTTTCACAGCTTGGGAGGGGCAACTGATGACTAAACAAACCTAATCTCTCAATCTGATATTGCCTATTTAGGTTCACAGTGATGCTTGCCTAAGTCTCAGTGTGAATTTCCAGCAGAGCCCATCACCAGGGCAAAGGAGACTATTTCTCAGCCTAATATAAGTATTTCCAAGGCAAGGGTGTTTCTGGAATAGCTTTGATTTTTTTCCAAAATCATCACTGGCAAAAACATCATTAAGCCTAATGCAAGACTAATATTTCAGTGGCCACCCTCAGGAAGGTGAAATGTGTCTGAGGCCTGAATAGAAAGGGAACAACTAGAATTGCAAAACAGATATTAGCCAACACTTACCATTGTCCCTTCACTCTTACTTCGCGCAACTTCCCGCTGCAGCTGAGCCACAGACAACTTCTCCCTATGGAAAGAGAAGCACATGAAAAGCAGATCATTTTTCACTAGTTGGGAGAATGCTCTGCTCGCATGTCACTGCAGCATTCTTCGACATTGCCGTGGTAACCGTCTTGGCAGAGCTCTCTCTCTGCCATATTTCCTAAAAATGTTTAAAGGCATTGAGCTTTATTGTTGCGTTTCATGACAGCCTGACACCATGTCAGTGAATCAAATCAACCTATGCATCAATTGTCCCATTGAAACAAGTAGCAATGTAGCCAATGATTTTGGCTTTATGGGAAAACTTCACCTAAATTACATTGTTCATCATTTTTCTGTAACCTTGCACATCAACTTTATTCCACTCTATGGCAGCTCTAGTTAGAAATATTTAAAAACATATTTGTTACTATATTTTTACTTTATTAATAAACTAACAACAGAAGAAGCCAAAAACTCATTACCTACCCTATTCATAAACACATTCTGTAGCATTTTGTAATTCAGTATTACTTACAATTTTAGACCCCAATCCTGAAACCCTTAGTGATATGAAATCCTCATTCAGATCCTTAGTTTGACTTCATGTAAGCCTATTTGTTTTATTAAGGGGGGGGGCTGTATAAATCAAGCTCTTATTGTGTACAGTAAACAACAGAGAATTTCTCTCAGAGTTATATGCAAGGAATAAAATATATGGTTTTAGTGGATTTGAAGAGAAATTGGGGAGCAGATTGTCAGTTGGTGTACTCTGGTGTAGTGCCACTGACTTCAATTGGAGCAATGCCAGTTTACACCATCTGAGGATGTTGTCCTAAAAGATCCTGGAGTGGAGAGACATAGTATACAGGACGTACAGAAGAGAAGGCTCTTAACTCCAATAGTGTAAAGGGAAACAAAAGACACCAGTGCTAGTTAAGTAGAGTGAGCAGGGAGAGGAATAAAGAGACAGGAAATAACCTTTTAAAATTGTTTTAAGAAAGGCAAGATGGGCATTTTTCAATTCGGTCCATTATTGGGGAATATTAGTGATGCAACCACATTAAAACAAAAAAATGTGTAGAGAGAACACACTATTCTTATAGCCACTCTGAGGGTGAGGATAGTAAAACTTTGGGAGAGGGGAAGAATATGACCCCCTTGCACCCAATGCTTAAACCTCTGAGGAACAGAATTTCAAGAAGCCTAGATTGTCATACAAAATTCCATGCAAATGGTGCATTATAATTCTTTGGTGAGTGAACAATAACACACATCATACACCCCATAACAACACTCTCACTTAGAGAGTTCTATTCACTTCATTAATTCACTTCCATTCAGCAAACACGATCTAGATCAGGGGTCTCAAACACGCGGGCCGCATGCGGCCCGTGGGGTTCTTTTGTGCGGTCCGCCAAGCTCCCCACGCCCCCCCCCCCCCCCCCTGCCCCGTGCCGCCACGAGCCCCGCACCACTCCCTGAAGCGGCTGAACTACTGTATGTCCCTGCAGCCCCGGGCAGGGGGGTGGGAGGCGAGTAGAGGGCTCTGTGCTCTTGCAGCTCCCATTGGCTGGGAACCGCGGCCAATGGGAGCTTTGGGGGAGGTACCTGGAGGAGCAGCAAGAGCAGCACCTGGTGCCATTCTCCCCCCCCCTCCCCCGGGGACTCCAGCTGCTTCCTGCAGTGGAGCAGAGCAGAGCGGAGTGGGGACAGGAACAGGGCAGGCAAGCAGGGAGCCTGCCCTGGCTGCGGTGCGCGGCACTGCCACTCTGGATCCGCTCTAGGTACGTAGCACCGGGCCGGAGCCCGTACCCTGCACTCCTTCTGCACCCCAACCACCTGCCCAGAGCCCCCTGCCACACCCTGCACCCCTCACTCCTCCTGTGCCCCAACCCCCTGCCTGGAGCCCCTTGCCACACACTGCACCCCAACCCCCTGCTGCACCCCTCACCCCTCCCGCACCCCAACTCTCTGCCTTGAGCCCCCGCCGCACCTTGCACACCTCCTGCACCTCAACTCCCTGACCTGAGCCCCCCCACTCCGCACACCTCTCCTGCCTCCCCTGGAGGCAGGGAGGGGCAGAGTTGGAGTGAGGACTTCAGGGACGGGGTTGAAATGGGGGCAGGGGTGGGGCCTCATGGAAGGGGTGGAGTGGGGGCGGGGCCAGGGGCAGCAAGTGGGGGGTGTCAGTGATGCAGCCCTCGGGCCAATGCACTAGTCCTCATGCGGCCCTCGAGGTCATCTGAGTTTGAGACCCCTGATCTAGACCTAAAAATACATACAGTGGTAATCCTGAGGAGGGAGTAGTAGTTAATGTAATTCCCTGACCACCGTTTCAGTTCACACTTCAGTCCAAGAACTTTATCTTCAATTAAATAAATGGCACGGACAATAGACACCCCATCCCCATATTAATTCCAAAGCAGATCTCACCTGTCCCCCTTTCTTGATCTGCTTACAATACATGAGCAGTTTTTTGCAACTAAAGCCATCATGATGGATAACTAGCTTGCTGAAAGATGCCTCGCTTCCTTTGCTTAAGTAAAAAACATTTATCAATGATTCAACTCCAACACCTCTCCCACCTTTGCACACCTGAAGCACTATGTTGTACAGCAAAATACAAACTGTTTAAAATATGCTTTTTAAATATCACTAAAATAAAAGTTTAGTTGTTAAAAATTTAACTAATTAAACCAGTCAAGGGGTGAAAAAGAAGGGGTAAAAAAGGCAAGAGTAGGCAAATATGAAACTAATAATGCTCAATTGATATATGTGTGTGTACACAAATATACACATATATGTGAATATACATGTCCTACGAAACAAAACTTTTTTTAGAGGTTGAGTTTCAGCATGGGCAAATAAAATCAAGATACATTTAGAAAAGGGGGAGAGTGAAAGAATTCAGTACCCATGAGCAAGTCACAGTAAAGTCCCAATATCCTACTAATTTAAGAAGCACTGGAGGATTCATTAAAACAGTAAGCGGTGCAAGTGCATAGACCAAGACTCATGGAAGAAGCCGGAAGCAGCCAGATACTCAACTCTCCATAACCCACCAACAACTGGCTACACTGAAAAACATTTTTACAACTAAAAGAACAAAGGCTGAAACTTAGACTGCATCATTTCACCTAGTCAATCACCACCCTAAAAGGGAAGACAAGATTGACTGGTAAAGGCATGAGGGTGAGGGCAGGTGACAAAGGAGATGAGAGAAATCTAAGAGGAAGTATGCTCTATTTCCCTAAACCTGTGGAATCTCTGTCCTTTCAAGGCTCCCACAGAGAGAAGGGAGAGAGAAATGCTCTGTCTAGCCCTAGGGAATTCTTTCCTCAGAAAATAATGTTGACAGTCAGCATCAGCTCCCTGGAGAGCCTACTCCGTGCCATTGAGAAGGGCTGGCCCAGGCACAAATGAGAAGATTGTGTCAGCAAAGTTATTTTAGGAACAATTCTGCCAGGTCCAGGAGATGCTTCAGAGTGGCCCACCATAGATGTGTGAGTATCTGCAGGATTCCACAAGGGTTGGTGGCACTGGGTTGGATGGCCCCAAACCACACACATATCTTGGGCCAGAAAACTAGCCCCCTCCCCTCTCAATGATGGGATAATTAGTCAGGAAACTTAAGTTGAAACTGAGTTCTCTGCTTAAATCTGCCCAGGCACGGATATTGCAATGGCAAAGCATAACCTGACCTATACATCTTTTAAAATCCCTACTATGATATGAAAGTTGCAAATTGTCTGTTCTTATATCCCCGTGTGTTTGTGTGTGTGCGCGTCTGTAGACAGAAGCCACTTTCATGTCATATTGTATGTCATGTCCCATCTCAAGTTACTTTATACTGTTCAAAAATGGGTTATATCTTAAAGGTTAATATGCTGCAAATGCTTTATATTAGTGTAGGCCCACGGAACAATGAGGTCATATTTTCTGTACTGGCATCTCCTGATGCATACTGAAAGTCATATCCGAGAAGTACATTTAAACCAATGTGAAACAGAAGAATGGTCGAAAACAGAGGTGGACAAACTACGGCCCGCAGGCCATATCCAGCCCACAGGACCCTCCTGCCCGGCCCCTGAGCTCCTGGCCCGGGAGGCTATCCCTCGGCCCCTCCCTTGCTGTTCCCCCTCCTCCGCAGCTTCAGTTCATTGCGCTGCAGGCGCAATGCTCTGGGCGGCGGGGCTGTGAGCTCCTGGGGCAGCGCAGCTGTAGAGCCAGGGCCTGACCTGTGCTGTGTGGTGCGTGGCTGTCTCCAGCCGGGCAGCCGCCACTGGTGCGTCAGGCAATGTAGTAAGGGGGCACGGAGCTGGGGGGTTGGATAAAGGGAAGTTCGGGGTGGTGGTCAGGGGGCAGGAGCGTGGATGGGGTCAGGGCAGTCAGAGGATGGGGAACAGGGGGGTTAAATGGGGGCAGGAGTCACAGGGGGGCAGTCAGGAAGGAGGGGTGTTGGATGGGGCGGCAGGGGGCAGTCAGGGGCAGGGGTTCCGGGGGCAGTCAGGGGACAGGGAGAAGGGGTGGTTGGATGGGGCAAGGCTCCGGGGGGGGTGGGGGCGTATCAGGGAGTGAGAAGTGGATAGGGGGCGAGGGCCGGGCCATGCCTGGCTGTTTGGGGAGGCACAGCTGCCCCTAACCAGCCCTCCATACAATTTCCGAAACCCAATGTGGCCCTCAGGCCAAAAAGTTTGCCCGCCCCTGGGCTAAAAGATAGGATGCTGGACTGGGAGTCAAGAGACCTGCATTTGGTTCCTGGATCAGTCACAGACTTCCTATGTAATGCTGAGCAAGTCTCTTGGTCTACCATGTGCTTCAGCTCGCAACCTGTAAAATGGGGATGATACCTTCCAGTTTCACACGTATTGTGGATAAAATCCACTAATGCTTGTGAGATGCTCAGATACTACAGTGAGCAGGGTGATATAAGTACTTAGATAAATAGGATTTGTTCAAAGGAAAAGTTAAATTGGGAGGTATACTTCCAAATTGGGCCACTAAGGTAGCTCATTGTGACTCTCATCTAGCAGACCAATGCCACCACTTTGAGAAGTACAGAATATGAGACAGGAAAAGCTGGCCCAGAAAGAAATAAAATAAAAAGGACTAAGCAAGAGAGTACAGATATGAATGGGCCCTTCAACTTGACTGAGGGACTCTTCTCTTTTCATGGGTAAGTTCTTGTGGAGTCAGAGAAGCAAAACACAAAAGGGAATCAGGGCAAATCAAGGTTTGGAGTAGAGCAGATCAAAAAAAACCTCAGCAGAATAGTTTTTCATTGGAAAGTGCAGTTCCATCAAAATTGAAACTCTGAAAAAAACCTGTTTCAAAACATTCTGTTTCTACATTTTCAGATAATGTTTTGACTTTTCCTCCAAAACAACTTTTTGTTTTATCATTTTATTTTGTGTTATAATATAATTTAAATTTTTTAAAGTCAAAATTGAAATGAAATATTTCAAACAATCCCAATAATTTTGTAGGATTTTTTTTTTCAGAAAATTTCAAAATTTTCAGGTTTTATTCTAGATTGGAATAAAAAGTTTCTAAATCTTGAAATCCTGTGTGAAACAGAATTTCCATTCTTTACATAGCACTAATTTTCAAGAGCTCTGCAGTAAGATGACTCCTACCAGAGAAGTTACATTTTTACCTCTAACCTATTGCAATCCAGCTTTTACATAAGCATTTATGATCATAGGCATTTTTGCCATTTTCCTAAACTATTTACCATTCACAAATTTAATCATTGGAACAATTTCCATTCATCATGGTACCTACCTATCAAATAACTTAGGGTATTTCTAATCAAGCATTCATATTTTAGAGTACTTTCATGCAGCTAATATTAGCAAAACCTAAGTAAAGTATATCAAAACAATCTGGATCTTGCATTTAATCTAATCAAGTTTTTGTTTGTTTTATTTGTTTTTGTTTTCCAGCTTGAATATCAGAGCTCTAAACATCTATAGAAAATGCACAGGTAGAACAAATACACTAATAGCACCTTTCATGCAAATATGTAGCTTTTAAACACAACCATTTTTTTAAGGCATTTTGCCTGGATGCTACTGTAACACTGACAGACCCCGGTTGTTGGCGCGAGGGATCCCACCATACGCAAATTACAAAATTGGTTAATCCTGTTTTAAGGATTTAGCTCATCCAGTGGAAATAGTCAGTTGCTTTTTTGCATTGCTTCACTGCTTTAATATGCTTTAGTGGAAAAACTAGCATATGCTTTAAGGGGGTTTGACTTTTTAATTGCAAAACAAATGCCTAAGGATATTTCATGAGCAAAGCACATAAGAGCTGTTTATCCGTATTTACAGTCTGGTAGAAAAATCAACATTAAAATACACACAATGAAACAATATGGGGCCCCCCTGTATCTACTTCAGCCGTCTGCAAATGAGAAGGATAGAAAGAAATTATTTTCTCTCCACATTCAATCTTATATCTGAATGCAGAACAAGCTATAAATTCCTGGAGACCTTGAGAACCCAAAAATCCCATCTATGCTTTCACTAATAAAAAGATTTCTCTTTCTGGTACATGAATCTTCTGAGTACTACCAGCAAGTGTCTTGGAGAAATATTAGGAAGAGAGCTTCCTTGAGGGATTTCCTAATGAAACAAAGCCAGGATGGTCACCCTAAGAGTATCTTAGCATGATGCAAGATAAAATATGTGAATATTTGAAAAATTCTGCAATGAAGAACAAAATACTATTTTTTCAATTTAAAACAAAACACAAAAACAAAAAATAGCTTGTTATGTCTGACAAAAAAAGGTTAAGGGCACTGCACAGCCATTTGTTGCATGGGTGTCTAAAACATAGTTTATCTCGAGTTTTTGAGTTTTTGTTTTGTTTTGTTATTCAAGTTTTTGTTTCTGTTTTAAATAGGCCCCCATCCTAGAAATGAAGAAATTGTGTACTTCACTCCAAGCAGATTGTTACCTTCACTTACTAGGACACATCACTGAGGCACAGTAGTCCCCCTGGACCAAATTAGTCCATGGTGTAATTCATGACATTCCATCAGGGATTAACTTGACCCATTGGGCATGGTAATACATCATATACACCAGCAAAATGATTGTATGCACTTTGCAAAGTGCTACCATTCTGACTTGGGAGCATTTTGCACACAGTTTGAATTATTGTAAATTATTATACAAGCTGCATGGCAAGGGAGAATGAGGTCCATTGTATTAACTGTGACCAAGTAAGAGTATCCATTAAAAGCCACTGTCTGAAGAAGTTAATCATTCACAAGTCTGATTAAGATAGAACCTGTAACAGTTCTCAGCCCAGATTTTTTTTTAAATCAACACCGTGTCAGTTGGATAAGCATTTTTACTATGACTGAGCTGAAGACTATAATAGGTTTTCAGCTGCTTTAGCCTTTCAGATGTTTTGAATGTATAAGAATATTGTAATGAGCCTTCAAAATTAATTTAATTTTTTTAAATATTTTTTAAATAGAAATATGCTTAGCTTTGCTGTTAACTTACACGGTTTTACTAATTTTTAAATCAAGTATATTTTATTCCTATAGTTACTACAGCAGACCTGAACCAGACAAAAAAGAAATTCAGCAAAGACTGGACAAAATATTAAAATAAATTTATTTCAGATGTACTTGTTGCCACTTTTAGAAAAAACATCAGATGATAAGAGGTTTACTAAATGCCATTAGAAAACATATTTTGTGCTTTTGAACTTGATTTGCATTGTAAGTGGCATATGTTTTAGAAGGTGGGTCACAGGCCGTCAATACAACAGAGGACAGTGTTCCCAAAATGCCTAGCCAGAGACCTTTCATAGAGGTAACTGGGGGAGCCAGACAAAGATCTGATCATACTAGGGTTACCATTCGTCCGGATTTACCCGGACATGTCCTCCTTTTTGTGCTAAAAATAGCGTCCGGGGGGAATTTGTAAAGCACTCACAATGTCCGGGATTTCCCCCCTCCCCCGGAGCGGCTGGGAAGGCTGCAGGAAAGTCCCGGGCTGGACTCCAGAGCAGCTGGAGAGGAGCTCCACCCTGCATTCTGAGCAAGTGTCTCAGCACAAAGTGCAGCCCTCCCCTTTTGCAACTGGGAGCGGTTTCTGCCATGCAGCGTAGCAAAACGGGAGCGAGAGCACTTTGTGCTGATACAAGGGCAGCTCTCCCCTGCAACCCAGTCCGGACCGGGGACCGGGTTTTGTTGTGCAGGGCCAGGGACCGGGTTTTGTTGTGCTGGGGAGCTCAGCCACGTGTCCGGCTGGCACAGAGCCCAACACCCTGTTCTGAGCAGCAGGGTAAGGGGGGCAGGAGAAGGGGCAGGGAGGTTCTGGAGGGGGCAGTCAAGAAACGGGGGGGGGGCTTTTTGGGTGGAGTGGAGAAAGTTTTGGGCAGTCAGGGTACAGGTAGGGTCCTGGTGGGCAGTTGGGGGGGGGGTCTTAGGAGGGGGCAGTTAGGGGACAAGGAACAGGGAGTCTTAGGTAGGGGGTGGGGTTCTGGAGGGAAGTTAGGAGCAGGGGTCCCAGGAGGGGGCAGTCAGGGGACAAGGAGCGGGGGGGTAGGGGGCTGGGAGTTCTGGGGGGGAGCTGTCAGGGGGCAGGAGTGGGGAGAGGGATCGGAGCAGTCAGGGGACAGGGAGCAGAGGGGTTTAGATGGGTTGGGAGTTCTGGGGGGGGCTGTCAGGGGGCAGGAGTGCGGAGAGGGATCGGAGCAGTCAGGGGACAGGGAGCAGAGGGGTTTAGATGGGTTGGGAGTTCTGTGGGGGAGCTGTCAGGGGGCAGGAGTGGGGAGAGGGATCGGAGCAGTCGGGACAGGGAGCAGAGGGGTTTAGATGGGTTGGGAGTTCTGGGGGGGCTGTCAGGGGGTGGGGAGTGGTTGGATGGGGCGTGGGAGTCCCAGGGGTCTGTCTGGGGGTGGGGGTGTGGATAAAGGTTGGGGCAGTCAGGGGACAAGAGGCAGGGAGGCTTAGATAGTCCTGGGGGGCAGTTAGGGGCAGGGGTCCCAGGAGGGGGTAGTCAGGGGACAAGGAACGGGGGGAGGGTTGGGAGGTCAGGGGGGGTGGGAAGTGGGAGGGGCAGGGGCGGGGCTAGGGCGGGGCTTCTCCCGTCCTCTTTTTTGCTCGCTGAAATATGGTAACCCTAGATCATACCCTTGGCAGACAGGACCAAACATACACGTGCAATTGCTTTGTGTGAATACAATGAGAGGAAAATACATTTAAAATTCTTCCCACCACTAATATCTCTCACAATACCTTACCTTTCTGTGTAATGATGGGATTGGACAAGTAAGGCATATTTGGCCCACAAAGGAAAAAGTTTATTGTGTTCTAAATAATCCTGCCTAAATTCTAATGTCTCCCTAACTACTACTACTCCTTCAAGCCATCTTCCTTATGAGTTAGACCCAAAAGAAACTATGCCATGTTACCAGTCGCAGCTAACTGACAGAGCTCAGATTTTCAATACCAAACACTAACTTTTCAAAATTCAGAGAGTCAAAAATAACTGGATTCATTTTTTTTTTATAAAAACACCACAACTTTGAACAAAAATGTTAGTGTGTGTCATGGTTAGTGTGCCACTCAGAGATGTTCCAGACACACAAAAAAGATGCTACATTCGTTGTGTAAATTATTCACTTAAAAATCCAAGTATATATTTTATAATCCTATGTCCTAATCTAAACAGTCATAGCTCCAAACTCTCTCTATAATGGGCCAAACCCTAACACAAACTGAACTTCCCAAACTTTATGTTAAGATTCTGATCCATATTTTGAAATCTCAAATTCTGGAGCTTTTAGATAAAGAATTTGGATTCAGCCTCCTACATAGGTAAAATGATACTATATCTTTCCAACGTAGCAGTTCAGGCTAGGATTGCCAGCCCTCCTGGATTGTCCTGGAGTCTCCAGGAATTAAAGATTAATCTTTAATTAAAGATTGTGTCATGTGATGAAACTCCAGGAATACATTCAATCAAAATTGGCAAAATTGTCTCAAATGGAATCTCATCCTAATTTTCAAAGAAGGTTTGGGCATGCACAATTAGATTAGGACACAGTTTCTGTGCTAAGAAATAATTTTATTTTTTTTAAAGTTTTGTAATAAAAAAGTACTTTGGCATCAATCAAAAGTCAAGGAGATTTGAAATTTTCTGGGTACTGCACCTAAAACCTGATGTAATGCTTCACTGAATCCAGTTGCCCAGGTTCCATAGAGAACACAATACCCAAATAAAAACCTGACAAAGCCCTTTTTTCCAGTTTTAATCACACACCAGTACAGCCACCATGTGTGTGCAGAATGTGTCTCTTGCATTCTTAACACTTAAGCAGCTTCCAGAGTTTCCCTTTCATATTGTAAATGATCATTTTCTGATACAGCTGTACCTCGTCTTTATTTAATTCCTCTTCGGGTCTGTGCTCATGTTATCCAGACACTAGTTTTTCTATATACCAATCTTAACCTGAGAACAACAAAAAAGAGAGACACTTCTTTTGTTTATGTTTCACACTTAGCTTTGTAACTTTCAGACTGTGTTGAACTTGCACAGTTCTGCACAAAAGAAGCATTATTTTAAAGTCTAGTATTTTCCTTCATGTAGTGAACCATTTGTAACCCTGAGCGCTTGTCTTCCTGTAAAAATACAAGAGATGACTTGGGAGATTGAAAACCATGCTTTGTAAAAAATTATTTCAAATAGTTACACCATACCACACTAGCCAAATTGTATGTTAGCAAGCACTGTTTTATTATCATATGGGTATATCAATCCATACAAATGCAGATTCCTTTGCCACAGGCAAATAAAAACATCTTGACAGCAACATTACACAGTAGAAAGACAGGAAGTGAAGAGTACCCAATTGAAAAGGCAGTAAACATTTAAGCAGGCAGGATATGAAATCTGAATTTTGAAAGCACACATGTAACATTAACTCTTTCAAAACACTTACCAAAAAATGCTGTGGGATGTTAAATAATCATTAGTAGCCAGGACCTTGTTCTTCTAATGATCCAGAAAATCATAGTCTCTAAAATCCACTAAACCAATGCTCCAGCATGGTGCCAATTCTGACTTATGGTGAAGCGTACTATGCACAGAACTACAAACACCACTTCCTTCAACACCCTTGTTTTCCATGGAAGTTTCCCATCCAAGTACTAACCAGGCTTGACCCCATTTAGTTTATGTGATCTGACAAGAGCACAGGCCCAAGGTGATCTGGCTGTAGTGAATTAATTTAACTCAGTTTTAACTGGTGGTGTGATCACTGAGGTTAGCAGTGCAAAATACTTACTTTCTACTGTAGGAAATTATGTATACGGGATTTGATACTATCAAAATGGCAGTTCCAAATTTAACTCTTGAATCGTTATTTTGGAATTATGACCATTTTAATTGGATCTGGCAATGGAGAAATTTTACTTGCATGGAAAAACTAAATGAAAATATAAATATGATGTCAAGACACAGTAGAAGAAGTTTTATTTAAAGGAACACTTTAATTTACATTGTCTGCAGTCATTTTTGGTGTATTAACCCTGTTAAAACACCATCAGAATAATTCCTATATAGAAAACAGCACCAATAATGCATAGTTTTCTACTTATTTGTAATTGTGAATATTTGTTTATATTATAATTTAATTGAATTTACATAACAGAAGTAAGTATGACTGAGATCAGGGCCCTATTGTGTTAGGCACTCCCCAGACACACCAAAAGTGCCCTGAAGAGTTCACAATCTAAACAGACAAGACAAACAAAAGGGTTGGAGAAAGGATGGATATCAGCAGTCCCCACTGACTCTCTACCTAGCAATCAGTTGGCAATTTCCCACAGACATCAAATATGAAAGTCCTTAGGAAAATTTTGAAACAGGACAGGGTAACTGCTCTACAGAATAGTTCAGACAAGATACAGAAGGAATGGTGGGGGGGGGGGGGAGGGGAGAAAGCTTCAAAGGTCATTGTGAATGACAAATGAGTGTTTGAGGCAAGCATCATTGGTGTAGTGGAGGAGACAGGGAACACCCCCAAAAAGATTCAGGAACAGATATGTATGGTGAGGCAGAATCATGAAGGGTCTCAAAGGTGAGGACAAAAAGGTTGATTCTGATGCAGAGAAGGAGGAAGAGCCCGTAAAAAGATTTAAAGAGAAAGGGTGGCATGATAAGGACTATAGAACAGATTATGAGAGGATAATTTTTATGAGACACAATTATTCACCTGAGTTGCTGTCATGGTAGCTGAGACCAGCTGGGGGAATTCAGCTAAAAGCCCCTTGATTTAAATATCTGGGAGCTGGTAGCAGTGTATTTTGAGATGTGGTCTCTTGACTCAAATTCACTATCTCTATGAGTCCAATAGGGTCTGTACAGGTCCTCTGAGCAATTCTTAATGCAGGATTCAGACCTTAATGACCTGCTGCTGTTTTAGTTTACACACAACTTTTACATCTTTTGTCATTTAGGAAAAACACTGCTTTAAACTTGGGTTGATTCCACAGCACTAAGAAAAACAGCATCTTTATGCTCATGCCAAAAAATGTATCCCAAATCATAACCTACTGAAAGTTAATCACAAAGTTACAATTTTGAGCTCTGATTTTATCACATGCTTTCAGGAGAGCTAGGTCAAGAGTCAGTGCTTTTTAAACTGTTGACCTTCAAACAATTTTCATCAGCAATAGCCAATAGTCAGGAGGATACCAAAAAGGATGGCATACACAGCCTGCTGCTCCCATGAAGTGTACTTGTACTTTTTATTCCACTGATTAAGTTGAGATAAAGGGGCTAGCAAGCAGCATGCTGTAAGAGCATCATGTTCTAGAATACATAAAATTATTGATGAGGCTGCTTTTTTCAAGAAAGTTAGTGATGTTGTGCCATCAACTTTTCACAGTTAGTGCTGTCTCTCTATCAGAAAAGAAGATACTGACTCTTCATCACCAAGCTTGCCTTCAATTGTAACATAAGGAAACTCTTGTATGGCATAATGCTGAATCATCAGGATAATTCTGAATTATATTGTGCAAGGATTTACAAACCTGTGACAACTTCTCTATTATGGCCACTTAAGAGCAATGGTCTTCGGTTGCCAGTGGTTCTTTAAACCAAATATGACAGGGGGGAAAAGAATTTGGAATAGTAACAAGTAGGCTCTGACCAGCTATCTTAACAAAATGACTGTTTTGGTACAGGTATTAACACTTTTATTAGAACTAATAGATCTAGCAGATCAGGTAAGGTGAAAAGTTAAATCAAGTGGGAGCAGTATAAGGTCATATAATTACAGTGATTATTTTTTCTACAGTTGAAAAATCTGGAAAACTCTAAGACTAGAAAAAAGTTTAGTTCATTATCATGAAAAGTTTGGTTAATACAATGCAAAGTGTTCTTACTATATTAGTCTAAGACAAGACTCAAACCAAAAACCAGCGTAACAAACAATAAGGTTTGACATCTATGGAGTGAATGGATGTCTGTCTAAAATCAAAGTTTTAAACCCCTTTACTCAGCATTATCTACTTTAATTTTGCTCAATATGCAAATGTATTTTTAGCATTCAACATAAGTAAATACTGAAGTTAAGATTGAGATGCAGTTTCCATTCTACTTTCCTCCTCTATTAACTATGGTTTGTAACCTGTCCTTTAAATCAGATTCTGTGCCCAATGACTGAAAGATAGCTAATGTAACCCCATATTTAAAAAGGGCTCTACAAGCAATCCTGGCAGTTACAAACTGGTAAGTCTAACGTCAGTACCGGGCAAATTAGTTGAAACAATAGTAAAGAATATAATTGTCATACACATAGAAGAACATAAATTGTTGGGCAAAAGTCTACATGGTTTCTGTAAAGGGAAATCATGTCTTACTAATCTATTAGAGTTCTTTGAAGGGGTCAACAAGCATGTGGACAAGGGGGATTCAGTGGACATAGTGTACTTAGATTTCCAGAAAGCCTTTGACAAGGTCCCTCACCAAATTAAGTAAATTAAGCTGTCATGGGATAGGAGGGAAAATCCTTTCATGGATTGAGAACTGGTTAAAAGACAGGGAACAAAGGGTAGGAATGAATGGTAAATTTTCAGAATGGAGAGGGGAAACTAGTGGTATTCCCCAAGGGTCAGTCCTAGGACCAATCCTATTCAACTTATTCATAAATGATCTGGAGAAAGGGGTAAAAATGAGGTGGCAAAGTTTGCAGATGATACTAAACTGCTCAAGATAGTTAAGACCAAAGCAGACTGTGAAGAACTTCAAAAAGATCTCACAAAACTAAGTGATTGGGCAGCAGAATGGAAAATGAAATTTAATATGGATAAATGTAAAGTAATGCACATTGGAAAAAAACAACCCCAACTATACATACAATATGATGGGGGCTAATTTAGCTACAACTAATCAGGAAAGAGATCTTGGAGTCATCATGGATAGTTCTCTGAAGACGTCCACACAGTGTGCAACAGCAGTCAAAAGAGCAAACAGGATGTTAGGAATCATTCAAAAAGGGATAGAGAATAAGACGGAAAATATCTTATTGCCCTTATATAAATCCATGGTACGCCCACATCTTCAATACTGCGTACAGATGTGGTTTCCTCGTCTCAAAAAAGATATACTGGCATTAGAAAAGTTTCAGAGAAGGGCAACTAAAATCATTAGGGGTTTGGAACGGGTCCCATATGAGGAGAGATTAAAGAGACTAGGACTTTTCGGCTTGGAAAAGAGGAGACTAAAGGGGGATATGATAGAGGTATATAAAATCATGACTGGTGTAGAGAAAGTGAATAAGGAAAAGTTATTTACTTGTTCCCATAATATAAGAACTAGGGGCCACCAAATGAAATTAATAGGCAGCAGCTTTAAAACAAATACAAGAAAGTTGTACTTCACACAGCGCACAGTCAACCTGTGGAACTCCTTGCCTGAGGAGGTTGGGAAGGTTAGGGCTATAACAGCATTTAAAAGAGAACTAGATAAATTCATGGAGGTTAAGGCCATTAATGGCTATTAGCCAGGATGGGTAAGGAATGGTGTCCCTAGTCTCTGTTTGTCAGAGGGTGGAGATGGATGGCAGGAGAGAGATCACTTGATCATTACCTGTTAGGTTCACTCCCTCTGGGACACCTGGCATTGGTCACTGTCAGTAGACAGGATACTGGGTTGGATGGACCTTTGGTCTGATCCATATGGCCATTCTTATGTTCTCTCCTCCATGCTATTTTCAGTTGCTCATAATTCTCTCAAATACATGCCTTTGGTGCTTATTTTTGGATCAAAATTAATACATGGGGAATGGGGGAAAGATAAGAGGAATTGTTCAGCAAAGGCAAAATCAAATGAGCAGTTTTTTGAGTTATAAAAGTGTTAGAAACATAAACCACACCCATTCTCATCTTCCCCTTCCTGGTCCTCCATGTGCATGCGTACACACACCCACACCCCATCTATATATTCTACATAAGTGTTTGTGTCTACACAACATACAGCAAACCTAGACATTTCCAGCTTGGCTGGTTTGATAGTTGTAATCGAGGAAGGATAAACAATCAAGTCTAAAGAAAACTGTATCAGTATTTTTAAAGCTTTGAATGCCAAATCTTGATCCCACTTAAGTCACTTAAGGTGTTTTGCTATTGACTTCAAAACCAGAATATGCCATGTCAATTTTTAGGTCCCTGTTCTTTCACATGCAATTTACAACATAAGTTCCAGTGTTTTTTATTGTAGGTCCTGATTGATGAAAGTACATGTGTCTAACTTTTAACATGAGTACTCTCATGGACTTCAATGGACAACTCATGTGCTTAAAGTTAAGCATGTCTTGAGTACCTTCCTGAATCAGGGCATTGGAGTAGTTTAGAATATTGATTAAGATCACCTCAGGTAAAGCTGTGTTGCTGAAGTGACATATGAGCACTATGGTAGCTCTAAAAACTTTACCAATACTGAATCATTTCTAAAGTACATTATGTGGCACCGCAGCATCTATAAGGAGGCTTAGTTTAAAAAATAAACACAACAAAGCACCACTCCTCAATGGGAAATCACATCCAAGTACTCACATTAATACAACGTCAAGTGTGAGAATTCAAGTACTTAAATGTCAGGAAATATCAAATGTTCTACAGTAGTACCAAACTCTGACAAATCGTGACTACAGATGAAATGTTACGAACATTAAGTAAGCTCTACATTTAATGAGGACTCAATATGGTTGAGTTAACATTTTAGTAGAAATCTTGGGCCAAATTCTTAGTTAATGTACACCCTGCTTAGCCCCCACAGTACTGAAGCACAGCGAGTATAAATCAGAATGGAATTTAGGCCATGGGTTTTACTGCAATATTAAGACATCTATATTGCACATATGTTATATTTTCAGTTCCTGTGCCCTTGTTAAATGTAAACCTTAATACTTCTGTTGTGCAATGTATACCATAAAATATACAGGAAGAGCAATTTGGCATTGCAGCAGGAACTTTCAGAATTCCTGACTTAGGTGATTGATTTATCATTCTTGATGATACTTTAACATTAATATTTGGATTGAATATAGTATAATATCTGCCAATAAGTTGCAATCCAAAAAGCATCTGGGAGGAATTTATATGATGAGGCAAGCTGCCAATGTTCAAAGACTCTATCATCATCATCACCACCACCACCACCATGGGAAACCTCAATGTTAAAATGGACAAGAAAAAAAGAATTGAAGGACTAAGAGAAGTCATTTTGGAATACTAATTAAGAACAGGAAGTTTTAGATAACAATGAGGCAGGAGGTCCATGTAAATCCAGTACCTTCTCTTAGTGAATGGTTGTTCACTCTTCCTTTTATCACTTATTGGATACTAACTCAAAATGTTCGACAACATCTGACTTCATTAGGACTTTGAGTTTTCTTATATTACACTAAGGTCCTCAATGAGGGCCAGATCCTATGAATGGATCCACCTGACCACACCCCTGCACCTGTGAGAGGCCTCATTGACTTCAATGGTCTCTGAATAGGCACAGATCTATTTGCAGGATCTTGCCCGTAAGATCCAAACCTGCAAACACACACACCCCCCTCAGTGAAACTACTCACTGTACTTTAAAATTAATCAGATTCATAAACCTTTACAAGATTGGGACCATTACCCATAATGCTGCAAGGAGCTGAGCACCCTCAAGATCCATTAAAGTCAATAGGAGTTGAAAGTTCACAACACCTTGCAGTATAAGCCCCTTAATTAAAAAAAAAAACCAAACAAATCCTAGGTTCTCTAAACTTTTTGACCAACAAAAGGCCCAGAGCCCATGTATCAATCTCATGACCTTCCCTGTGTTCTGTATCTTCCCCACTGAGTGCCAATATAAAATTTGCTTTCCAGACCATTACCTTTCTCTTCCAGTCCCCAGAAACCCATCTGCTCTTTCAGCAGCAGTTCATGGTCCAACAACTAGATCTCTTTTATGAAATATCATTTGGGCTATTAAAGTCCCTATTTAGCTTTTACACAGAAAGCAGGTTAAAAGTGGAGGAAAGGGACACAAACAGCTGCTAAAGGGGCGATGTGGCCCTTACAGGAAGGGGACATTTTAAGTTGTCACTTTTTAACTCCAACCCTCATTCCTCACCATCAGGGCTGGCTCCAGGCACCAGCTTAACAAGCAGGTGCTTGGGGCGGCCAAGGGAGAGGGACGGCACATGTGGTAATTCGGGGGCGGCAGGTCCCTCACTCCCTCTAGGAGTGAAGGATCTGCCGCTGAACTGCCGCCGCCGATCGCAAGTTTTTTTTTTTTTTGCTTGGGGCGGCAGAAATGCTGGAGCCGGCCCTGCTCACCATACGCAATTGCATCTCATTGCCGCACATCAACCATTTTGCCACTCTCACTCACTGAGTGTAATGGGGATACGGATGAGGTCCCAGCTATGCACCAGAGGGAGTTGATACATGATTGTGACATTGCTAAAGCTCTCATGTCAGTTTTAGGCACACAGAATAAGGTTCTGATCTCACCTATTCCTGTCCAAATCCAAAGTAACTCAAGTGAAGTGAATAGAACTACTCTGGATTGATAATCACCATAAAAAATCAAAATCTCTTCTTTTCTGATTAACTTTTTATACTCAGTTCTTAGGAACTTTCCTTCTAGTTACTGTTTGCTACTGTAATTTGCAGTGGAAGTATTTATATTTTTCATATGGTGTTATTTCAGCATGTTGTCACATTCAGCAATTCTACTTTACTCTATACTTAGCACAAGAGGCCATATTTGCAGGCTGAGTATTACTATCATTACATGGACGATTGTAGATGTTTCTCCTTGGTCTGATAGAGATTGCTCTTAACAGTCTCTTTCATCTAATGAGTGTAATTCAGCTTCTGACCTCTTTTATCTGGTGTGTGTGTTTATTTCTAAGCTTGACTGAGCAGTTCTCCATATAAAATGGATTCAACTTCTTTAATGATGTGCCTATCTCTGATTATCTGTTTCTTTTGTGAAGCTTTAGAGTATCACATCTGTGTTGTGTACAGGTTTATCCTAACTTTTCCCCCCCCTACTGATTCCTATTTCTTCCCTTAGATTTAAAGAGGAGAAAAGTTTGAAAGCCAAAAGATCACAGAAAACACATGAGGGCTTTTGATGATTCTGATCAAGATAGTACAAGCTGTAAATCTGGGATAGTTCAGCCATTAGCCAGAAATAGTGAATTCTTTTTCTTCCCAGTCTAGTCACTGGAAGACAATTTTGAGACAAGCTGTGAAGAAATGTCGAGAATTTCTCTTTACAAAAAACAGCTGAAGTTGAAAGTTCAGTTAATAAATCCCTTGACTAACGATAGTTTATATGTATTTTCTCTGGAGATTTGTCACATGGACAAGATGTTTTATGAAAACTCTTTTGAAAAACTCTTTTGCATTTCCCTAAAGGATTATTAATGAGATTTCAGCACTCATGAAAGATTCAAGATTGACAGCACTGGAATCTCCATCCTCTATTTATATAATGTGCCGCATGGTTAGCAGCCGAGTAACTTTCCCAACTAGTGTGTTTCAATCCAAGGTCAAAAGACAATACAGACTCGCCAAACATCCTACTCTCTACTGAAGCTGCCTGCACAGGTGCTAATTAAAATTTTTAATATTGTCCACTACAAAATAGAATCAGACCACTATTTTCAGAGATCTGTGGGCTATGACTTTGTCACAGTTGAAATCAGTCAGATATAAGCTACCGGTGAAAGGCAATGACAGGCTGCCTGTAGCATTCATTCTCTCTTATGGTAACCTCTGATCAATATCTGATCTTTTGCTTAGTTATAATCCATTTTTTAGATCAGTCAGTTCTTTAGCTCCTCAGTTAAAATTCAGGTTTGATGCTGGTCAGTGTGTAATTCCATATGTTTCCAATATGTCATCAGGTTTTAAAACTTTTGTTCTCCTCATAATATTTGCAGAGAGTCATTGAGATTAAAGATCATCTGAAGCTACCAAAAATGTTGGTTGCTAAACCCATTTGTGTATTTCCAGGATATATGGGGGAGGGCAAAATGGGAGGTCAAGACTTAGCAAAATTTGGAGGTCTTTTTGGAAACACAAGGCCTTAAATCCACTCCCATATTTCTAAAGGAATGGAGTGGCCAAATTTTTAGGCCTCTTTGGAAAGAAGACCCCAAATTTCTAGGAGGGTAGGGAAAGAAAGGAAAGTAGGGTTTAAAAAGCAGAATAAATTAGGTGCTTTGGAGGGAGAGCTCAATCTTAGCCAAACTGTTATATCCTGCCTTCATGGACCAAGGGCTCTTTGCATCTTATTTTGCTTCTATTTTGAGTTTATAAAAGGTATATTCATCTCCCAGTTTGTTTTCTGTTTCTAATACCCCTGAAACCAACTAGTGTTTTCAGGACTGGACATACTACTGCAGATTTTTGCCAACTCAATATACAACATCTGCTGTGTTGTTAGTGTCTAAAGAAAATAGCTGCTCATTTCATTACCAATTGACCTTTTCATTTCCTTAAACTCCTATTTTCCTTGAGAGTATCATGGATCATTACAACATGTTTTTGATACTCTTTGCAATCTTTATTTTCAGCATCTCACACAGTGTAATGGGTTTTCATTCACCTATAAACTGTCCAACATCGAGAACTTTCTCTTTCTTATCGAGTCTTGTTGCCAAACATCACGCCTTTCTCCTTCTGAAGTTTCAGATATTGTGTGCTTTTTTGCCTTCTGGCTGTCATTCATGTCTTGTTCTAATTCAGGGGTTCTAAAACTGGGGGTCGGGACCTCTCAGGGGGTCACGAGGTTATTACATAGGGGGTCATGAGCTGTCAACCTCCACCCCAAATCCCGCTTTGCCTCCAGCATTTATAAAGGTGTTAAATATATAAAAAGGTTTTTTTTTAATTTATAAGGGGAGGTTGCACTCAAAGGCTTGCTATGTGAAAGGGGTCACCAGTAAAAAAGTTTGAGAGCCACTGTTCTAATTGAACACTACAATGCCTTCAAAAATATTCTTTTTTTTTTTTTCTTTGTAGAGGTGGACAGGGGGCAGAGTGAATAGATGGTTTCACTCTTCGTTCACTCTCTTGACTTCCGTGTCCATTTTCTAAACTATTTTTTCTTGTACAAAGTGTTCATGCCTTATACACTATGCTAGCAATCAGTGACAAGAAAGGATATAGAAGAGAAATGAAAAGTGTTGAGAGATATTTAGCTGCTTATAGCTGAGTGACATCTAGCAACACACACGCACTAATATTAAAGGCTGGTGTTGCTAGAAGATGAAAACTTGTTCAATGGCAAGAAAGAAAATGTGCAAACTAAGAAATATCCAGTGCAAAGAAACCCAAGGACCAAACCTAGCCATTGTTGAACAAACTACTTCTACCATAGGCGCAGATTCTGTGGGTGCTCAGGGGAACACCCATGGAAAAAAAATAGTGAGTGCTCAGCACCTACCAGCCACCTGCCAATCAGCGGTTCGGCGACGGCAGGAGGTGCTGGGGGGTGTGAGCAGAGCAGCAGCGGGAACAGGTGGAGCAAGGATGGGGCCTTGGCAGAAGGGACGGAGTGGGGGCACGGCCTCAGGGTGCAGTGGGAGAGGAGCACTCACCCGGAACAAGGAAGGTCGGCGCCTGTGACTCCCACAAGAAATGAGACATCCAAAACATTTTTATTTAAGAAATGTATTTATTTTAGATGCACTTTTAATAAAATTTATAAATATGAAAATAACATTCAACCATGCTATTGTGTGCATACTATTGCTGAGCACGGGCCTGAACTGAAAGCCCACTGAAGTCAATGGGAGTCTTTCCAATTGGATTTGGACTAGGCTTTAGGAGTGTTATCTTATTGTAGGGTTGCCAACTTTCTAATTGCAGAAAACCGAACGCCCTTGCCCCGCCCTCTTTCCCACCCCTTCCCCGAGGCCATGCCCCTGCCCCACCCCTTCTCTGAGGCCCCATTCCCCACTCCCTTCATCCTCCCTCCTCCGTCACTCACCGTCCCCCACCCTCACTCCCTCATTTTCACTGGGCTGGGGCAGGGAGTTGGGGTGTGGGAGAGAGTGAGAGCTCTGGCTGGGGTGCAGGCTCTGCGGTGGGGCCAGGGATGAGGGGTTTGAAGTGCAGGAGGGGGTTCTGGCTTGGGGGGGTGGGGAAGAGGGATTTGGACTGTGGGAGGGGGCTCCAGGCTGGGGCAGGGGCTTGGGGTGCAGGAGGGGTAGGAGCTCTGGTCTGGGGGGTGCAGGCTCTGGGGTGGGACCGGAAATGAGGGGTTCAGAGTGCGGGAGTGGGCTCAAAGCTAGGGCAGGGGGTTGGGGTGCAGGAGGGCGTGCAGACTCTGGGAAGGAATATGAGTGCGGAAAAGGGATCTGAGCTGGGGTAGGGGGTTGGGCATGGGAAGGGGTTCAGGGTGTGGGCTCCGGGTGGTGCCAACCTTAGGTGGCTCCCAGGAAGCGGCAACATGTCCCTCCAGCTCCTAGGTGGAGGGGTAGCCAGGGGGCTCCGCGCGCTGCCCCCACCCGCAGGCACCGCCCCTGCAGCTCCATTGGGCACAGTTCCTGGCCAATGGAAGTTGTAGAGCCAATGCTTGGGGTGGTGCCTGCGGACGGGGGCAGTGCGCAGAGCCCCCCCGGCCACCTCTATGCCTAGAAGCCAGATGGACATGCCGGTCACATCTCAGGAGCCACACAGAGTTTTAACTGCTTGGTCAGCAGTGCTGACCAGAGCTGCAGGGGTCCCTTTTTGACCGGGCATTCCGGTCGAAAACTGGATGCTTGGCAACCCTATCTTATTGCCATGACCCCGGTCTTTTTAATCCCAAATTTGTTCAGCTAAGGCTTTCCTTTTTTGCCCCTTTGTTGTATCATGTGTGAAATTAAAAAATAAACTGTGGCAGAGATCAGGTGTAATCTATCTGTACTGAGCACACTTTTGAGCATTGTAAAATAGTAATAGCATAACTCCATTGACTTCAGTTGGATTTCCCTACATACATCAATACTTAATTATGTGGTATGAAGATGACACAATGGAAATTCTGAGTGCGGAGAGAGCGCATGCACAAGTGAGAGAACAGGAATTGGAACTAAGTAGATGGGTGCGTAACAGGTTAAGACAGTGGTTCCCAAACTTTAACCACCTGTGAACCTCTTTCACTAAAATGTCAAGTCTTGCAAACCCCCTCCTAAACATGAATATTTCCAGGGATTTTCTCCTTTACCTGAATATAAATTATAAAAGCAGTGATCTTGGAAATACAAAATTTGTTTTTATGACATGCTTATTACACACTATTTATTATTAATTACTATTTATCATTACAGTATTTTTATTACATTATGAAAAGGGCAACACTCTTCCAAGATCTCACTTTCGTAGCTTGTATCACTTTGAATAAGCCTGTTATAAGACAAGGCTCCTAAGTTTCATCAAGGAGTATCAGACGTGAAACAGCATGAAGGTATTTAAAAAGCCAACTCAAAGAGTTCTTCCTACACAAGCATTCAGGTCTTGAGCAGTCCAGGCAAACAACGCACGTTACAACAAAGCTTAAACTTGTTCTTCATAATAATTTTAAAAACAATACTAGCTGCCTATTTAATTTTAAAAACAGCAAAAAATATCCACCTCACTTTCCATTTCTTATTAGGAGTCTTGAAGTTTATATCTCCTCAGTGTGATAGATATGCTTGCTTTGATCTGCTTAGCTCTTAGAAGTCCAGGGCTGCTGGTCCCGTGCTGCTGGTCCCGTGCTGCCCGGGGTCCCTAAGGACAGCTCTGTCCACCATTAGGGATTTTTTTCCCCCGAGAACCCCCTGTAACATTTTGTGAACCCCCAGGGGTTCACGAACCCCAGTTTGGGAACCAATGGGTTAAGACAAACAGAACTCTTTTTCAAATACATATCAAAGAAATAATCAATGGGAAAGACAGAACACTGCTGTCATGGGATAGCTGGCCCCATTAAGGTGTGTTTGGGCCCAGGCTACCAGTGACAAGCTAATTTAAGTAGCTCATCTAGGCACGTAATTGAATAATGAGCACCTAGGCCTGATTAAAGGACAACAGGGCTCAGTTGCAGGGTGGTGCTCACAGAAAGAAAAGCTCGCTTAACAGAGAGGAGCTCCTAGAGACCGCAGTTTTCAAGGAGGAGAGCTGTGTAACCCCTAAATCACAAAATAAAAGTCATTTACTATGGGCTCGATTCTGCACCATTCAAAATAATAGGAGTTTTTTCAATGACATGAATGGGAGCATGATCAAGCCCTGTATGCCTAGGTTATTTATTATTAAACAAAAAGGGTCTGATCCTGCATTTATTACTTCAATGGGAGTAATTGAAAGAGGCTATTTCTATACTTTCTATAAATCACTAGTGTACATATTATATCATATAAGACGCCAAGTTTAAAAGGCGGTGAACACAAGTCAGAGTTCTGAAAAGAGACATTTAACTGAGCTTTAGGAAAAGTCATCAGCAATTAGAATTTTCCTCCAGGGGCTTGAGACCATGCTACATGATGACTCAAACAAAATATCATTGTCTAAAACTACAGAAGGGATTTGAAAGAAAAAAAAATGAAATACTGACTGCTGAGGATCACTCTGAAGTGTCCCTCTGTCACCTAGCCGGCAAATTCATATTCATACAGCCTTAAAGCATTAAAATCAATTACATTTTAATGACATAATTGTTTCTCCCATCACTCTAGCTATAAAGGCAGACCAGCTGAAGTCAAAGCCAGTGGCCCCTGGCTGATTATATGTTTTGACAAATTAGATGATTACTAGAACCATCAAGCTCAAGCCCACTATGTCTCTACAGACCTAAGACAGAGGAGAGGGAAAGGATTGCTTTTTAATGGACATATGTCCAGAGGGGGCCTGTCTCAAAGGAACTGAAGGACGTTAGCTACATAAAGAGCATTATTTGTATTGAATCAAGCAGTGGCTGGCATATAAACAGACTTATTTTAATACAAAATTTTAATACAAAATATGCTGCCACTTCTAAAAATGGGCACATCACAAGGTGCCACACACAATTTGTTTCAAACATATCCAATTAAAGAGAGAGCAATATAAACTAGAATGTCAGCTACAGCTTTTTCAAAGAATATATAACTAGCTAACTAAGCCAGTCTAACATTTAACCAATGCTAAAATGAAAGCAAAGAGCACATCAAGAATATTAGTGCAGTAGCAAAGTTCTGTTTTTATATGCTTATGAGAAGGTTTAAATTAATAGACAATTCAAATCAAAACAGCTGAGGGATAAAAAGAAAGCAGTGAATACAGTATCAACTGATACAACACAGGATCAAATGTTACTGCCTTACCCATGTGTCAACATGATAAGTTGCATAAAGTGAGCAGGATTTGGCCCAGAACAGAATCACAAAATCCTCAGTGGTACAGGAAAAAAAAAAAAAGCTGATTTACACATTATAACTCAATGGAGGCAAACTATAGACATAGTCTGCCCTCTCGACTAGTTTATAGCTCAAGTTTTACACAATTTAAATCAGAACTACACGACATATCATTAAGGTTATAACAAGGCAGTATTGTGCCTCCACGGGCTTCTCTGGTTATCTTACGTGTGAGTACAAATTTCAATTGGAATTACTAAAATAGGAAGTTGAATATACTGTAATCACTCAAGCAAAAACATTCATGAGATGGAGATTTACAGTTTCAGTCAACTATCTCCCACCATTTAACTGCCCTGATACCTGTAGAATCAGATAACTCTGTGAAGGACACTGTTTAATTATTATCATATAAATAGTTGGGAGCTTTGTTTTGTTGATTTAGGGGAAGATTTTCAAAGGTACAACTGGCAGGTAAGCATCCAAGTCAATGAGAGTTAAGTGCCTAGTTGTTTATGCCTCTGAAAAAAATCTACTCAATGTTTTGGTAAGTTAACATTTTAAAATAATTTCTTTTCTTATTATTAGCATACATGAACTTTTCATACTATTAATATATTTTATTAATAACCTATATGTCACTTTAAATGAACCATTTGTGTTTGATCAACCGCTTGTAATTTATGTGCATTCATTCTGTTCATATTCCAAAAATGTCAACCATACATTATAAAATCTACTTGATACTGACATAAGGATCTGTCGATATTTTTCATTAAAAGGATTTCCCATACTTTATTTCTCCATGCCACTAAAGTTGGGGGATCTGTCCTTTTCTAAAAATGAAACATTACACATGTAGATGCTTGTAGGGGTTTATTGTTCTTGTACGGGTCTATATATTTCTCATATGGTTAAAAAAAGAGCAATAATGTGTTAGAATTCTGTGCAAAGTATCTGTGTATTATGCTACATCTACCACACGGCCCTTTGAAGAGGAAAACAAAAGCCTCACACTTTTGGGTGGAGTTTTGTGAGAGGGTGTGCTAAAGCTACAGGGGAGCTTGAGAACTGAACACTGGTTCCAGGGGCTGAGCTGACAGACCACATGGTAGGGGTGGGCAAACTATGGCCCAGGGGTCAGATCTGGCCTGTTAGGGCTTTGGATCTGACCCACGGGATTGCCATCCCTATGGCACCACAGGCCCCGTGCCACTGCTGGAAGCGGCCAGCACCACGTCCCAGTGGCCCCTGCAGGTGGGGGGGCAGAGGACTCCATGCGCTGCCCTCACCTCCAGGCACCGCCCCCCGCAGCTCCCATTGGCCGAGAATGGGGAACCGCAGCCAATGGGAGCTTCGGGGGAGGGACAGCACACGGAGCCCTCTGCTTTCCCTCTCCCAGGAGCCGCAGGGACGTAGTGCCAGCTGCTTCCGGGAGCGGCGCAGAGCAGGGCCAGGGCAGGCAGGGAGCCTGTCTTAGCCCCGCTGCCACCCCGGAGCCGCTCCAGGTAAGTAGCACTAGGCCAGAACCCGCACCCCGAACCCCTCCTGCACCCCGCACCCCGAACCCCTCCTGCACCCCGCACCCCTCCCGCTCCCCAACCCCTTGCCCTGAGCCCCCCCCATACCCCGCACCCTCCTGCATCCCAACCCCCTGCCCTGAGCCCCCTTGTACACCCACACCCCTCCTGAGCCCCAACCCCTTGCCCTGAGCCCCTTCCTGCACACTGTACCCCCTCCCACACTCCGCACTCTCTCCCGCACCCCAACCCCCTGCCCAAGCCCTACATTCATGGTCCTGCATGCAATTTCCCCACCCCGATGTGGCCCTTGGGCCAAAAAGTTTGCCCACCCCTGGTCTAAGCTCTCCAGACAAGGTTCTAGAAGATCTGTAACCCAACAGTGTGCCTACAGACTTCAAGACAGGGACAACGTCTGGGCTCTGTTAGGGCTGAGACTAACACTAGGTCTATACTACCCGCCTGAATCGGCGGGTAGAAATCGACCTCTCGGGGATTGATGTATCGCGTCCCGTCGGGACGCGACAATCAATCCCCGAATCGACGCTCTTATTCCACCAGCGGAGGTGGGAGTAAGCGCCTTCAACGGGAAGCCGCAGAGGTCAATTTTGCCGCCGTCCTCACAGCGCGGTAAGTCGGCTGCGATACATCGAATTCAGCTACGCTATTTGCGTAGCTGAATTTGCGTATCTTAAATCGACCCCCCCCGTAGTGTAGATGTAGCCTAACTCTGTTCAGGCTATGGAGACATAAAACACACAAGATCCAGCAGCTGGGTCCCCTCACAGCAATCTGCTAAGCTTTGAGCAGGGAGCACTGAACCAGATCTGTTACACAGCCATGCCTTTAAATTCACTGAGGTAAAAATTGCAGCCAGAAAACACACACTTCAAGCCGTTTCGGAGATTTGCTGCTTAATCCAAAATACTCATGTTTACTCTTGCAGGGATTCTCAAACTTCCATGACCCCCTTCTGACAAAAATTACTACATGACCCGAGGAAGGGAGACCAAAACCTGAGCTCACCTGAGCCCCACCATCCTGGGTTGGGGGGGCCAAAGCCCAAGCCCAAGGGCTTCAGTCCCAGGTGGCAGGGCCTGTAACCTGAGCCCAGCCACCCAGGGCTGAAGCCCTCAGCTTGGGCTTCGACCCTGGGCCCCAGCAAGTCTAACGCCAACCCTGGCGACCCCATTAAAATGGGGTCACGACCCACTTTGGGGTCCCAACTCACAGTTTGAGAACTGCTGCCTAGATTCAAAGGATCTGAATAAGGCCTTCAATAATCACCAACTTTAATAAATTACCAACCAAACTATCTTTAAGCCAAACACCACCAATAAATAACAATTTCCTAAAAGGAAACTGGACATCAGTGTAATTTACTGTACATCCAGAGTCCATTACCAACAAAAGCTGCATGAGTAGGTGACATACTGTTTTAAAGGAATGCAAAAGAAACTATTCAGTACTTTGGTATTAATTTAGTAACATGTATTAATTCTGGCTTTAAATGTCATGAAGTCATTATATAGTGTCTTGGAACTTTTCCAAACTGAGAAAGAAAAATACCTAAGGGATGTTCACATCTGGTTTCCCTTTTGAAAAGCCTGATGGCAGATTTCTTTTTCTTTCTTTCTTTTTTTTTTCCATGGGAGATGGGAGGAAGGGGGTGTTGATCTGTGCTCAATAGCTTTAATTATGCTGCAAAAACAATCTATATTTTGATACACTGAAATATATGGATGTTGACACGTTTTTCTAAATCCCCCTTGCCAACAGAGTAAGATAGATTACCTTGCAATAAACAACAAACCTAAAAGACTTCTATTAAAGACTAAAATTTGATTGTAAAATAAAAAAAAATGCTTTCAGATTGCATATTGCCCCTTTCATTACAGCACATACTATAAAACAAGTCTTCACAGTTCAAAATGAAAGCTATTATTATCTAATTTCATGTGGAAATGAGATGTTTTTATCCACTCAGAAGTACAAAATATGCCCTTCATGAATATGGTAGGTGAATGCATGACCAGAATGCAAAAATTCTTTTTCTGCACTATTGGCTAACAAGCATATTGTTAACCTAGGGCTTTATAAACTAGTTCTCATTACTGTGGACTATACATTAACTTTTATAATTATTTCATTTCAACAACTTTTAGCTGTATTTCTAGTTAACATATCTTGTGTTCTAATCCATTTTTGGATGCAGGAAAATTAAAAAGGAAACTCACAGAACACAGAGTTTCCATTATGTTCTTGAAATTACAGTTCCATTTTGACCATTTTCAGATTGTTTTGCTCTTTTCTGTCCCCCAAAATATCACCCTGGAAATATAGCATTTTTCATTCTTTATCACAGAATCATAGAATATTAGGGTTGAAAGAGACCTCAGGAGGTCATCTAGTCCAACCCCCTGCTCAAAGCAGGACCAACCCCAACTAAATCATCCCAGCCAGGGCTCTGTCAAGCCGGGCCTTAAAAACCTCCAAGGATGGAGATTCCACCACCTCAGTAGGCCATTCCACCATTCCAGTGCTTCACCACCCTCCTAGTGAAATAGTTTTTCCTAATATCCAACCTAGACCTCCCCCACTGCAACCATTGCTCCTTGTTTTGTCATCTGCCACCACTGAGAAAAGCCTAGCTCGATCCTCTTTGGATGACTCGAGTTGAAGACTGCTATCAAATCCCTCCTCACTCTTCTCTTCTGCAGACTAAACAAGCCCAGTTCCCTCAGCCTCTCCTCATAAGTCATGTGCCCCAGCCCCCTAACCATTTTTGTTGCCCTCCACTGGCCTCTCTCCAATTTGTCCACATCCTTTCTGTAGTGGGGGGCCCAAAACTGGACACAATACTCCAGATGTGGCCTCAACAGTGCCGAATAGAGGGGAATAATCACTTCCCTTGATCTGCTGGCAATGCTTCTACTAATGCAGTCCAATATATCGTTTGCCTTCTTGGCAACAAGGGCACACCGTTGACTCATATCCAGCTTCTCATCCACTGTAATCCCCAGGTCCTTTTCTGCAGAACTGCCACTTAGCCAGTCGGTCCCCAGCTTGTAGCAGTGGATGGGATTCTTCGGTCTAAGTGCAGGACTCTGCACTAGTCCTTGTTGAATCTCATCAGATTTCTTTGGACCCTATCCCTACCCTCCAGTGTATCTACCTCTCCCCCCATCTTAGTGTTGTCTGCGAACTTGTTAAGGGTGCAATTCATCCTATCGTCCAGATCATTAATGAAGATGTTGAACAAAACCAGCCCCAGGACCGACTCCTGGGACACTCCGCTTGATACCGGCTGCCAACTAGACATCAAGCCGTTGATCACTACCCATTGAGCCCTACGATCTAGCCAGCTTTCTATCCACTTTACAGTCCATTAATCTAATCCATACTACTTTACCTTGCTGGCAAGAATACTGTGGGAGACACTATCAAAAGCTTTGCTAAATTCAAGATATATCACATCCATTACTTTCCCCATATCCACAGAGCCAGTTATCTCATCATAGAAGGCAATCAGGTTGATCAGGCATGACTTGCCCTTGGTGAATCCATCTTGACTGTTCCTGATCAGCTTCCTCTCCTCCCATAGTTGTTTATAAGCAGTGATTTCTACTTTATACATCTCTAAGAATTACAATTGTACGCAAGTATCCCAGGGCATGTCATGCAGGAAGAACAAACAGTAAGATGGGAAAAAAGAAATGCTTGAAAACAGTGTCAAAGACATCTAGCATTTTAACAGAGGGCCAGATCTTCAGCTGGTATAAGTCAACATAGTCCATTGAAATCAATCTAATCAATCGATTTACACCAGCCAAATATCTAGCCCAAACTCTTAAAAGGGAAAGTTTCACAAAATTAATTACATCATTGGAGATCAATGACTTCGGAAATTACTTAACATTATCAATCACCAACATTTGGCCTAAGACTTTGTTCTGCAACCAGCTGAACATTTGCAACTAGAATTTTCACTAGAAGGTGAAGGAAAGGAAAGGAAAGGAAAGGAAACTGTGTCACAGTTATGAGACAAACTGCACCTCTAGCCTTTCCTGGTCTCATCAAGTGCATGCCCTCCCAGATTTCAGGCCTTTTAAGGATATGTCCCCACAGCTCGACCCAGCTGGCACAGGCCAGCCACGGATTTTCTTTGACTGTGTTGACATACCCTTAGCCATCATCTGGCTCTGGGTGGAATCACACAATTCTCCCACTCTCAGGCCAGGCCTGGGTTACAGTCACAATTACCTCAGGATGTCTAATTTAATCTCAGACCCTGAAGTTCTGTTCCCTCTGAGGGCAATGACAATGGTAAAATCAGTTACCAGAAAGCCTCCTTAAAGCAAAATATTATTTATTCAGAACAAAAGCATTTCTGAGAAATCCGTACCTTAAAAACAATAGAATAGACTACATGCACATCGAGCTTTTTCCTAAGGCTTACCATTCCCTGGATCTGAGAAGACTTTTTTAGACTCCCTCTGCAGTCTCTGTCTCCCTAGACAGCTTCTGACAAGCAAATCCCCTTCTCTCCCTGAGAAGCACTTTCAAACAATTTAGTGTTCTTTTGCTTTCCAGACTTCTGGCAAAACAAGGCTTGCAAGATCCTTGAAGCTAACAGCTTGCCCCATTGTCTTTCAAGTGTGCCTGGGAATGACCTTATCTAGATCTATTGTGTTGCTTTCCTATTTGCTCTTTCCACAGCCCCTGATTACATTAGAGCTATTCAGGCATTCAAGAAATTCTAATAATATAGAGCAGGGGTCGGCAACATTTGGCACGCGGCTCGCCAGGGTAAGCACCCTGACGGGCCGGGCCAGTTTATTTACCTGCTGACGCGGCAGGTTCGGCCGATCGTGGCCCCCACTCACCGTGGTTCGCCGTCCCGGGCCAATGGGGGCGGTGGGAAGCGGCGCGGGCCGAGGGATGTGCTGGCCGTGGCTTCCCGCCGCCCCCATTGGCCCGGGACGGTGAACCGTGGCCAGTGGGGGCCGCAATCAGGGGCCAAACCTGCCGCGTCAGCAGGTAAATAAACTGGCCCGGCCCGCTAGGGTGCTTACCGTGGCGAGCCGCATGCCGAACATTGCCGACCCCTGATATAGAGTAACTTCCCCTCACTGAACATTCAAAAAATTATTACACCTCAGTATTTTTAGATTATTACATAGCAATTCCACACCTGCTGCAAAATAAATCCTGCATTTGCCTATTTATCGTATGCCAAAATTGCATAGTCCTATCTCAGGCAACACCTTTCCTGTCATAAATGGGAATTTAGCCTGAGATATGGCTGCAGGATTTCACTCCATGATGGTTATTCACAGAAGCAATGCTTGAAGAAGTTTCAAACTTCAAGCTTACGATAACAGGTTTTATATTAATTATCAAGAAGGGTTCTCTTGCAGTTATGGACTTGAAAAAGTATTGTGTTAATACACCCAGCTATAACATGTGAAAACATGTACACAGGTAGAGGCCAGAAGGATGGAATTGGTAGCTCTGTATTGTAAAAAGAATGTGGAAAGACATAGGATGCTATAAAATTATTTAAAAATTCCACATATTTGATATCGCCGTTCTATTACTTTATCTAACTAGATTCCTATACGGCACTCCTTTCACATTCTGAGTCGCTCCCAAAATTATGATACAATCAAGTATGTCTCTATTTCTCTCTCACAAGACATCAAGCAGTTTGGGAGTTTGGCTAGTTATGGTTTTACTGTTCGCCTGATACGATTCATACTGCATGTTATGTGCCGTATTCAAGGGTAAATTCAACAGTGTGAAGACCTTCACATTATTGCCTCAGTAGTTGATGCAACACCTGCTCATTTCCCCCTGAATGAAGAGTCGCATACTGCACGCTGTACTGAAAACTTTTTTAAGTTAACAATATACTGCAGTATTGTCATTTATTTATTTACTCTAAGAAACAAGTTTCAAGTTCCATGCTTTGAGAAGCACGAAAAGAAGTTTTTGGAAAGTTTTGAACTAGTGAAAGCAAGTTTTTTTTTTTTTTTAATAATCTTAAAACCTAAACTATAGTATTCAACATGTACCAATACTGAAATCCATTGTCAGATTTGGTTATTCTCTGGGAAAAAGTGAAAGGAAACCTCAAATTTTAGAAACTTATCTTTTTAGCACAGATTGTAGGCTGGTTCAGTATAGATGGCCGCGGGGGAAAAATTAATAAATTTGAAATACATTGATATGTTTTGAGCAAAGAGACATTTTCTATTTTACATTTAACTAAAAAAAATCAATTTAAAGCATTTCTCAGTTTTGTGCCCACCCAGGCTGCCTGCTTTCAACAACCTAATAACTAATAAATCGGATGAAAATTAATTGTCTTGACAGCTACCATAAAAATTGTAAAGGTACAAAGGAAAAATGCTGTGGCAGCATTTTCTGTCTGAGCAGGACAGTAGCTATGGAAACTATCTTTAGAGGCCAACTGGCCTTCATCCCAGCACAACATATAAAATAAAAATGCTACCTACACTCAGAGTCAATGGCAGCAGCCTTAATTTTCAACCATTCCAGCCTTGCTAAACATTAGTTGAAACTAAATCTTCAATGATCTAATTAGAATTATAATCTGCCATAGTAGATATCTTATATATTTAAACAACATAAAACATACATGAAGATGCTTTCATGCTTCTATTTATTATAATAACCTGATATCAGGGAGTACATAAGAGATTGTAAAACCATCAGATACAATCTAAAAAATAATCAATATATAGATTCTTTAGATTCTTAACTGAAAATTTATTTTACTAATCACTAAATAATCTAAATGTTTTCATCTGATCCCGAGTGCTGATACTTTCAACCAATGAAAATGAAAAATCCAATCTCACTCAATTCTGTACTTGTCACATTTGTTTTATAAATGAATATACTTCCACTGATCCTCTAAGAACAGTTTTTCGGCTATAATCCCATCAGAACCCAACTTGCTGCACAAATGCTATAATATCAATTACTAGTCTGACAGAACCATAGCTTTTCCAAATGGTGATGGCCTACCTTTGGAAAACTAGACGTCAAATAAGACACAGATAATCCGTACCAGAGATCTATAGAGGCAAATGTATCTGGGAACCCCAATCTGCCACACAAAACAGTTATTGTAGGACAGTAATCGTAAACGATTAATGATCCACTTAAACTTTTGAAGAAAGATGTTTTCCTTGTAGAATGGTATTCTAAAAGTAGTGAAAGATTTCATTCATTAAGAAGCCTAGCAACCTGGAAGTAGGCAGGAGTGGAATGCTTCAAGTATACATACGTTTCCTCCTTTACATAGGTTAGTATTTCACTAAACTGTACTGTCTCCTGATATTGTGGTATTCAAATACTATTTTCCATCTCAGACACTCTGTGAAACACTTGCTAAGTGTATGAGGGTTTTTTGTTTGTTTGTTTTTTAATGTTTTGGCCCAATCCTGCAAACCTTGCTTTGCCTCCACTGCAATCTACAAAACGACCACAAAACCCTTTAGGTGCCCAAGTTTCTGCCTAAGCATATGTTATGCTACTTCCCTCTATGTTTCCCAATGCCTATATCCTGCTTGAGCCCCAAAACAAAATCACAAACTGGAGAAAGATAGGCATTCAGCCAGGGCCGGCTCTGGCTTTTTTGCTGCTCCAGGCAAAAAAGCCTCCCGCCGCCCCCCGCCGGAGAGCGCGGCAGGGGACGGTGACGAGCCCGACCGGCCAGAGTGCCGGGAGGAAGGCGGCAAGCCCAGCCGCAGGCCTTGCTCTCCCCGGCCGGCCGGCGCGCCGGGAAGAGGGCGGCGAGCCCGACCGGAGCCCCGCTCTCCCCGGACGGACGGAGCGCCAGGGGAGGGCGGCCCCGCTCTTCCCGGCCGGCCGGAACGCCGGAGGGAGAGCGGTGAGCCCGCTGTGGCTCTGCTCTCCTCGGCGGCGAGCCCGGCCAGGGCCTCGTTCTCCCCGACCAGCCGGAGCGCCGGGGGGAGGGCGGTGAGCCCGCTGCGGCTCCGCTCTCCCCGGGTGAGCGCCGCCCCCCTCCAGGTGCCACCCCAAGCACATGCTTGGTAGGCTGGTGCCTGGAGCCAGCCCTGCATTCAGCTACAGAATCATAGAATATTAGGGTTGGAAGAGACCTCAGGAAGTCATCTAGTCCAATCCCCTGCTCAAAGCAGGACCAACATCAACTAAATCATCCCAGCCAGGGCTTTGTCAAGCCGGGCTTTGTCAAGCCAGGCTTTAAAAACCTCCAAGGATGGAGATTCAACCACCTCCCTAGGTAACCCATTCCAGTGCTTCACCACCGTCCTAGTGAAATAGTGGTTCCTAATATCCAACCAAGACCTTCCCCATTTGAGACCATTGCTTCTTGTTCCGTCATCTGCCACCACTCAGAACAGCCTCCCTCCATCCTCTTTGGATTTATTTCAGAGTAGCAGCCGTGTTAGTCTGTATCCGCAAATTTGTTAGTCTCTAAGGTGCCACAAGTACTCCTGTTCTTCTTTTTTGGGATTTATTATAATTATAACTAGCCACTTATCTCAAGAGGAGCAACTTCAACAGGAGAGACTGAGGGAGCCCCATATCAGAATATTCCATAGCTCAGTGATTAAAGGAGACACCTGTTCAAATCCTCTCCCCACCTCTGGCAGAGATGGGGGAATTGAACCTGGGTCTCTCACATCCCAGGTGAGTGCTCTAACCTTATAACTAATTCCCCCAGATTTAGACACCTATCTCTGGGAGAGGGGCAGCTTAACACATATCCTTCTCCTGAGCATCTTCCATTGGCTAGTTTACATGGCTCCCTGCCAAATATCCTGGCTTTTGTAGATCATGTTCTTAGGCACCTCTCTCTCCCCCCACTCATCATATAGGGAGCCAAGGCATCTAACTTAGTTTTGATTGCAGACCTATTCTTGTGACTTTCTATGCACTGTGATACTGAACATTGCAAGGCCGAAACCATCCTAAGTGGCTTCACTGGGACTACTCATCCAAGACAGACTTGCATGATCAAGTCTACATAAATTAAGCTCCCAGTCCTACCAGCTGCTAAATGACCCATGCTAGGTGTTGAGTGCAATCAACACCCAGTGAGCTCAGTGGCATTCAGCACTTTACAAGATTGGACCCTCAATCATTAGCACTTCTTAACGTGACTAAAAACACAGCATGAAGGCTGAGAGTTGATAAAGATTTATAGGTATGTTAATTATGTGTGCCAATGAGGCTGCATGTCAATAACTGTAAATAACTGATTAATTATATTTCTGTTAAGATACCCAAGCACAGTTGAAGATTTATGTCCAAAAAACATATATCTATTTGGCAAACCAAAACTGACAAGTAAGCTGTGTGCCCGAAACACAACACTTACACAGGGTTACCAACCCTCCAGGATTGGCCTGGAGTCTCCAGGAATTAAAATTAATCTTTAATTAAAGATCATGTCATGTGATTACATCTCCAGGAATACATCCAACCAAAATTGGCAACCCTACACTTACGTTCGGTGCATATGAACCACTAAAGCTGACTCTAGCCCAGGGATTGGGATCACAGTGTGTGTCCTTAACTCCAACATGCTGGTTTCATAGAAAACTACACATCATATCCTTCTGTTATTTCAAGATAAGCTGTAGTAAAAGCATATGGGCTAGTTTCTCAGCTGTCATAAATTGGTGCAGCTCCATTTTGATCAATGCAGTTATGCTGATTTGCACACACTTGAGAATATGGCCTCATTTTAAACAGTGTGTCATATTTATTCCATTAAGTCTATAGGAATTTTGCCATTAACTTAAATGGGTGTAGGATCAGGCCCTTAGCCTGCTACGTGTTTTCTTTTGCGTCAGAAGCAAATGAACAAATTACTACTTTTGCATGTTCCAGGCCTGGAAGTTAAGCCCATCCCCTTCCTATGAATAGGGACAGCTGCTAGGAAACTTGTTGATTGGAGTGCCTCTGTATTGATTCCCAGCTGCTGTCAGATTGCCGCTATTGAGACCATGATAAAAGTCCTGTAGCATTGTCCAGCCACACCAGCCTGCCCTTTCACACTCTTATCTGTGACCGTCAATGAACTTCCAGGTGGACTTCCCATAATAAATCATTTCCCCCAACTAAAATGTCCCTGTGAAGCCTCCTTCTCAATACAAAAGGGAGAGCTTAGAGCTACATTTACTAACGGTTCTAATACTAAATAAATGTCCTCTACTTATTTATAAGTTAGAACTTTGAGTCAAGTAGCTTTCTCTGTCAAAATATTTGATGCAATTTCTCAGAAACATGTTCTTAGTTGCAGTACATATTAAAACTGATGAATGATTTAAGATCTTAAATAATGTTCTTGTTAAAATCAGAAATGTTTCACAGGTTTCCTAGTCCCACTGACCTATAAAATGTGTTAATGATCAAAACTAGTGGGCCAAATCCAGCTCACCTGGCTTGCATGAACCAGCTACTATTTATATGAGCAGGACAGTAGGATCTGACTCCAAGGGTGATGTACATTTATATCTATCCTGGAATAACTGTGGATGTGACAAGTCTTTTAAGGACATTAAAACTGACGTATCAGTTTCATTATATAGCTTATATATCAAAAGCTTATATCTCTTCCCAGTTAATATATTTCATAGTATAATTTGAAAGTCACATCAGTGGAGTGGGATGTTCTTCAAAATGGCATCCACTGTCATGCAAGTCATGCTGCTGGGAGCAGTGCAACACACTGTTCAAAAAGGTATCCTCCATGCGGCATGACCTCGCACTCATAGTGCATGTGAGGTCATGCCAGCAGAGGCAGGGTCACGCTGTTCCCAGAAGTACCAGAATGTCCAGTATTCTGGGAATGCAGTAGTGGTCAACCTCCCCTCACCAGGCCAGGATTAGGGTTGCAGTACAGGTGCCCCCTTGACACCACAGTATAGTGCATCCATTGAATTGGAAGGCAACATCCACACTGCCTCTGGGACAATGCAGATCACAAAGCCCAGATGAAGGACATGAGAGCTTAGGACAAAGCGTTCTTCATCAAGGGGATGTGGTTATGGAATGACCTTCCAGAAGAGATCAAGCAAACCCAATGTCTGAGCACCTTTAGGTAACGTTGTGAAGCGTCTCTCTTAGAAAAAGTCTTTCCACCATGGTAATAATGACAATCACAACGATGGCATCCATCTACCCAAATAACATTCCCACCCTCAAAAAATAAAAATAAAAATGTCTAACAAGTCATCAACCAAAATGAGAAAACACACTGAAAAATACCCCAAGCAGATTTTTTACCACACAAAGGGAGAAGAGCACAATGAAGTCCATGTGGGACCTCACTCTTGCTATTGATTTTATGTGCACAGAGCTCATATACTACAGTGATGGATAGCAGTATGATAGATAGTAAATTTTAAAAATTCTGAATACGAAAATGATGAAGAGTTTGACCATTTGGTTTAACATATTTGACTTCACTCACATAAATAATCCTTGGAAAAAAGTTTCTGGACACCCATTGTATGCAATATGTATCAAGAATATAGTGCAAGTCAAGAAGTGCTCGTTTTTCCTCATTAAATATTAGGAAGTACATAATATATAGTAATTTCAGAGGTTTTGCAGGCAAATACCAATAAAAATGAGAATTTGTTTGTTTTGACAAGTGTAAAGCTTGACATATATAAGTAGTGTGTGGTATGATAAAAATTCAGTTTCTTTTGGCAGCTATTACTTTACTCATCAATAACCACTGGGTATTAAATTGTTACATCTCACTCTGTAACCATCTACAAAAGACTATCCATGGCAACACTAGCAAAGCCAATATCACATGAAAGAGAACTGGCTAGTCAAGCGTACACCATGAAATGAAACTAAGAGCTCTGCTTCATGAGCTACATATGCTGCATTTAAGCAGCCAAGATCAGAGGCAATCCGAACATGCCCATGTACACATGCCATTTATATTTTTTTAAGTGTGCAATCTTTTTATATACATTCATCTGGGTGTATGCTGGCATGCAAAATCCCATTATCATCAATGGGCATGATTCTGATCTCACATTCAATAGAAATCAGGAATTGCTGCAGTGGAGTTCTAATGGTGTGACATAAAAGTCAGGCAGTGTGTTTTGACTCTGGCTCAGTTGATAGGTGTGGCTTTGATAAAATGTCAATGGGAAAGAGTCACTTACTTCTCAGGGCTTTGGGCCAGCCATACACGTATGAAGTTGTATGTACTGTTATATACTTACACATGAAACTAGAACTGGACTAATAACTTTTTTTTTTCAGTTTGCTGGCCATTTTGGGAAAAAAATTGGTTCAATCTGAATCTGAAAATTCAGAAAAAATTCAGTAAATTGAAAAAGTTGACAAAAAGTTCTTTGAATGGTTGAATGAACTGTTTCATTTCAATTGTTTCCAGGCACTTCTTAAACATAAAAGCAAAGGAAATGAAGGGCTAGATTCACAAAATAGGGAGAGAGAGAGAGAAGGAGAAGGAGGAGGTGGTGATACGCATTTTATAAGCTTTTAGCTTAGTGGTCATGGCACCCAGCCACTTTAATTCCCTCCTCTGCTTGATGTGGAGAAAGGATTTGTACTTTACTCCTGGGAGAATTATGCACCACTGCGCATGCACAGAATTTATGTCCCCCACAGATTTCTTTGCTTCCCCACAGAAAAATAACTTTCTGATGGGGAAGCAAAGAGAAGCCACAATAGCAATTATGCAACCCTCCCCCCCCCCACCCCGCCAGTAGTATGTTTCAGGTGCCCAGGGCAGCTGGCAGAGAGGTAAATCACTGTGGGGCACTGGGCGGGACTGGGGAAGACTCAGCTAGCAACTGGGCTGGGGAGGATGGGAATTCCTCTTTCCCTGCATGACATCTGGGACCGTGCCAGACCCACCCCCCAGATTTCTCTCCTGACTGTAAGGATCTCTACAAACTCTCTTCCCCACCTCCTGCACCCATTGGTCTTCAGCTACATGGGGAGGGATCCCTGTACAGGGAGCTGTTCCTCAATCTGTCCAACTCCTGTGCATCCAGACCCCCTCATACTCAGACCCCTCTGCTGAGCCTCACCCCGACACACTCAGAACCCCCCCCCCCCATGATCCCCACTCCCCCTGCACCTGGACTACCCCAACAAGCCACACAAAAATGGATCCCCACCCTACCGAGCCCCAACCAGCTGCACCTGGATCCCCGCCCCACTGAGCCCCACTCCCCCAGATCTCTCTGCTGAGCTCTATCCCCCCACACCCTTCTGCTGAGTCTCAACCTCCTTGATCCCCCTGCAATTACCATTGCACCCAGAACCACCCAACAAGCCCCTGTGCATCCAGATCCCCCTTCCCCCAGATCCCCCACTGAGCTGCCCGTACCCAGATTGCCCTACACAGAACTCTCTCAGCCCAACCTGGATCCCCCACCCCCATATATCCCCCACATGCACTTGGATCCTATCTTGCTGAGCCTGCCTACCCAGACCTGATGCACCTGGCATGGAGAGGTAGGGCCTGGGGTGTTTCTGAGGCAGGCCTTGTCCTTGCACTGTGTCAGGGTTGGGTGCAGCCTCACCACTGAGTGTGTCTCGGGGCGGGGGAGAAAGCTGCACAGTGATCTCCCACCTCTGTACAGCCAGTGGCTTGTACTCCCCACTGCCATGCTGGAACCTCCACATTTATTTGACAAATGAAATTTGCAGAATTTTTAAATATTGTGCACAGAATCTTAATTTTTTTGGCACAGAATGCCCTTAGGAGTAGTACTTGGATCTCCCAGAGTGCAGGACAGCACACTTGCCACCAGGCTAGAAGGTAGTCAGAGGCTGGGCTTTCTCAGTCTCTCCTGTTGAAGCTGTTCCACTTTCTCTTAGGCTATGTCTACATTACCCCGGTAAGTTGACCTATGCTATGCAATTCCAGCTATGTTAATAACGTAGCTGGAGTCCACGTACTTTAGGTCAACTTACCGCGGGGTCTACACTGCGGGGGGGTCGATGGGAGAAAATCTCCCATCGACTTACCTTACTCTTCTTGTCGGGGTAGAGTACAGGGGTTGACTGGAGAGCAATCTGCTGTTGATTTGACGGGTCTTTACTAGACCTGCTAAATCAACCAATGGTGGATCGATCTCAGAGCATCAAACCCAGCTGTCGTGTAGACCTGTCGTCAGGGTTGCTAGCCCTCCAGGATTGTCCTGGAGTCTCCAGAAGATTAATCTTTAATTAAAGATTATGTCATGTGATGAAACCTCCAGGAATACGTCCCAATCAAAACTGGCAACCCTGCATTCTATACAATACTTTAATAGAGAGAGAAAGTACAAAAGAGAAATGCCACTATGGCCTGGTGGTTAATATGATGCTGGACGAGCAGGTGCCAGCTCATGCCAATACTTCAGGCCTCAGCCAAGCAGTGACAAATTCATTACTGGAAACCAGTCAGTTTGACCTGTGTGTTAGTATGGTTAAGATGGGCGCTGGACTTATAATGATGTGTTTAGACTTTAATGCATGAAGCAATTTACAAGCATTTCATAATCTCACTTATAATATCCTCCCCTGCCCATCAGGAAGGCCTATCAAAATTAAATGGGCCATTGTGGGACATCACAATACAAAGACTTTGTTAATTGCTCCTTCACACCCATGAAGAATCTACCAGCAAAAGGGCTCCTCCTATCAATTTGAATACAGGAAGATTCTGAAAGAAAACTTTTAATCTCTTTTGCTCTGTGGACTCTCACAGGGCCAGAACTATGAAACGGAAGCAGAGATCCCCAGGATCAACCTGGGTTAGCCCTAAAAGACATTCAGAGCTGACAGATTAATACAACTCTGTCACCTTTTAAAACCACAGACTTTCAATTCTTTGTGTATATATGCTTGCCTGCTTTAACCTTGTAATAACTCTCTCATTTCTTTTCTGAGGGCTGGTCTACACTGGGGGGCGGGGGGGGGGGGGGGAAATCAATCTAAGATACGCAACTCTGAAGTCGAAGTATCTTGGATCGAATTACCTGGGGTCCACACGGCGCGGGATCGACGGCCGCAGCTCCCCCGTCAACTGCGCTACCGCCGATCACTCTGGTGGAGTTCTGGAGTCAACGGTGAGCGCATTCTGGGATCGATAGATCGCGTCTTAACTACTGTCGCCCTTAGTTAATAGATCCTTAAGGCTTGTCTACCCTGGCAATTTACAACGCTGCAATCACACCAGAATATCCCATGGTCCCATGTCTAAGGATCTCTGTTACAATGTGGGAGACTCCAATTCTAATTTCTTTTTCACATCCAGCAGAGGTGGTAATTGAATCCAGGTCTCCCCATCCTGGGGGGTTACCCGAACCACCGGGCAAAGAATTTAAAGATTACTGTCGCCATCACTGAATTGTGAGTGGTGCCTAATTCTTGAAAAAAAAAAAAATGGCCAAAACTATTCAGCGAATTGGTGTCAAACTGAATTTTTCTGTGAACAAATTTATTAATTAAAAAAAAAAAATTCATACAGCTCTACATGACACAAACACCCTGAGTTATAACGAGACTTCTGGTATTTGAAATGTCACATTCCAGGATGCCTTCAGTGAACCAAGATGTACCAAGGGGAAAAAGAAAACATACATGCATGGAACCCTATTGAAGTCAGTGTGTCCCTCACTTGTTTAACAAAGCACAATTTGGCCTTTAATTACGAGGCTGGCTAACACATAAGCATATACACTGTGCATAAGCAAAAGGTCATTGTATATGGCAGCAGCTGAAAATACAGAGAAGCAAATAGTGGGAAAGATCAGTGGATGCTGCTTTTCAATTTGTTTGATGATTATGACCTGGAGCAGAGCTGTGCCTACATTTACTATATTTGCTGATGACAACAAAGCTAGAATTGTTAGTCAAGCCTTAAGTGACATAGCTCATCTTCAAAAAAAATTAAGGACACTACAGAAGTGGTATATGTAATGGTTGGTAGAATTTCACCTTAGCAAATGTATAGTTTATTTGTTTATCATGTGTGTTTCAAAAGCCTAGAACAACAATATACATTACTCAATAAAATCCTGGAATGCACTGCCACTGAAAGGGTTTTAGGGATTCAAGTTTCCATATTAAGAGATGAAGGCATTGTCCAATTAGAACAAGAAAGGCCAGCAGGATCTGAGAATCTATCAAAAGGAATATTATAAACAATACAAGAAAAATTATTATAAGATTGAACAAAGACAAGTAGGGAAACCAAATGGCAGGAATTTAATTTGGTTGGAATAGTCAGGTAGTACACATATTTAAAAGGTGACCTAGAACAGAGAGGAAGAAGAAGAGTTTATGCCCTTTTTTGCTTCTTTATGATGTATAAAGAAGTCCTGGAAGTTTGTTTTACTTTGTATTTTTTAAGTGGAAGAAACACAATTTTTTCCCCCTCCTACTTTTTTTCCGCTGAGATTTTGAGTCTGGCATTGTCTGATTTTGTTGGAGGAACTGTTTGTGTTTTCAGATGTGAACTGAGAGCATTCAGTCCATAAGAGAAGAAGTGGAAGTGTTGGAACCACAAAAGCAATTTCAATGTTGCCAAACCATGTATTCAAAAATCATGAGTTCAGCCCCTATGATCATGAGACTGGTTTAAAAACAATACAGAATTAAAAAGTTATAATAATACTTCATCTCTGTTTTTTGAGACACCAGCATTCATGTTTTTAAGTGTTTCACTGCAACAATGAAGGACAGAAACATTTCATTTTCATTTTTTTTAAAGTGACTCTCATCTAATCAGGTGACTCCAGGAGCTGGAGCTTTCAGAAAAACACCAAGTATCATGAGACTTGCTGGCAACATCACAGCTCTTCTCCCAAATATTTGTTCAAACATCTGAATTAAATGTGTTAACAAAAAGGTTTTAAGTTGTCTGAATATTTTAAAAGTCACTTCCCTTCTCAGTCAGTCATTCAATCTCTCACTTCATATTTCTACCAGTAAAACCGTGGAGATAAGACCCGGATTTCCAATGTTAAAACAGGCATACTCTCTCTCTCTCTCTCTTTAAAATCCATTATTTATAAGAAAAAAATAGATACATAAGAAAGGCACAAAGCCATGTTTTCCTTTGCAAACCACTTTTTCAATCACCTCTTCATGCTGTGGCTACTGAGCAGCAGTAGCATGTCAGGAAAAAGAAGGGGGCATCAAGCATATTGGGCAAGTATCTTAAATCAACGCCTGTGGAGTTTAAGCACTGGTGTGATCTTCAGATCTCCCTGGGGAAATAGAACACCCATCTCCTGACTCTCAGGCCCATGTTAAATCCATGCAACTGTGTGGATTAGGAGTCGGAAGACCATGGCCAAAATGAATGATAGCTAGGTAGAGGGAGTGTTGGCGATAGCAACAAAAAAGTGACTATTTTATCCTCCACCTTTAGAGCTCTTCTTCTCAAGCCCCAATCCTGCAAACACATACAAACACACTTAATTTTATTGCTGCACAGCACCTCGCATAATGGGGTCCTAGTCCATGATTAGGGCTCCTAGGCACTACAGTAATACAATTAAATAATAAATACATAATAATGATACTGAGTAGTTCCTTGATGTCCATGGAGTGACTGACAGTGGTAAAGCTGCATGTGTAAAAGATACCAGGATCAGAGCCTTAAACTGTAAACTCATGAGGAAAGGGAGTGTGTCTTCCTAGACATGTGAACAGCATGTAGCACACTGTAGCTTCAACTGTAGCACAGATAAAAAATATGGGTATTATTTACTTACATGCACAGGATTAAGCTGATGGGCAAATTTGGGGCCAGAAAGAACTTAATGCCTGGCCCATTTTGGCATAGAAATTGAGCTTGTAGAGAACTGAGAAGAGATCTTCCATTAGGATCAAGCAGTTATGTGCTACTCCAGGGGTAGGCAACCTATGGCACGCATGCCAAAGGTGACACACGAGCTGATTTTCAGTGGCACTCACACTGCCCAGGTCCTGGCCACTGGTCCAGGGGGCTCTGCATTTTAATTTAATTTTAAATGAAGCTTCTTAAATATTTTTAAAACCTTATTTACTTAACATACAACAATAGTTTAGTAATATATTATAGACTTGCAAAGTGGAGGTCAAGGTAGCGGTGAATATATTCCTTTGCAAACTAATATAGATAAGTGCACTAGAATTTTTACACTCATTCTGGAAACATACATAAACTTGTATAATATGTGCAAAATGATGTATTGCCAAAAAAAAAAAAACCCCACAATAGACATCAAAGAAACAAAACTGCAATAATATTTTTGAGCCAAAAGATAAGTCATTCCTGTAAGGATGGCTCAACAATACCCAGAGCAAGGGTGAACTACATCAGAGAAATCATCCTGAAGTTTTTCTTTAGTTTGGTATCAATATGTTAACAAGGGTCTCCTTGGAGCTTCCTGCTACTCCTTAGCCATGTCCCCTTCAGCACATCACTGAGATCAGGTGAGAGTATGTGCTTAACTTTATATTACTACAATAGGACTACTCATATGCTTCAGCTGAGCACACTCTTAAGTGCTTTGCTGAATCAGGATCTTTGAATTCATGAGTCTACTCAAGTGAATGAGTACTATTGTATTTCAGTAGGGGCTGCAGCGCCAGTCCCACAGCAAGCAAAGTGCATCACTTTCCTAAGGCACCTCTGAAAATCCAATAGCCCACAAACAAATTCTGGAACTGCTTTAAAATCTTGAGGCTTCCAAGTTCATGGGACATTTCATAAAGTGCTGGGTATGCTGGACGATGGTTTTCATGCCCTTACGCTCTGTAGTGCATGCAAAATAGTCACTTTTTAAAAGAAATGTCTACCTCTGGGACAGATGATGACCTCAGTTCCACCAGAGACAATGCAGAGAAACCTCAATGGAGGCCAAAGAAGTAAATCTCCAGTAGAGTTACTCCAGATTTACATTGATAGAACTGAGATGAGATTCTAGCTCCAGATCTCAATGACTAGATTAGAAATTCTGTGCACTTTATCCAAAAGTTAATAGTAGGAAATGTATTTAATTTCTGTAATTTGTTTCCTCAATTAACCAAGGAAAATAAGGAGGACAGCATTCTAGATACTCAGGTCAGACGAAATGTTTTGATTTCATTGTTACATAATTATCACCTGCATCAAAATTTCTAGGAAAATAATCCTACAAGTTTTGAATATTAGATGATATATTCCCAACTACATTTAAAAACAGAACTTGTCAGCTCTGACATCTCAAAGTAAATTTTATTGACCTACTAACCTGCAACTCTGGGAAGCCTGGAACTAAAAATGCAATAATGGCTAGCAAATACAAGTCTCCAAACAAAGTGTAATAACCTTAAGTAAACTACTGCCAAGCAAAAGTCCTGCAGATCAAACAGTTCCCACGATGCCTTGTTATATTAACTTGTGAAAAGGTCCCATGATATCTCCACAGTCATGCAGAATAACAGACCACTGCACTTTTGTTTACTTACATAGCTTATCTGCAATCCAGAAATGTATACAGTCAATCCCTCAGATGTAAATCACTTGCCTATGAAATGTTACCTCGCTTGTTAAAAACTTAGCAAACTTTCCAACGATAAACAATAGTTTCATCTTGAATATCAATGTTTTTAAAGCACAAATCTACAATAACTAGGCTGTAAACCATTTCAACAATTAGGCCATAAGTATTACATACAGTTATGAGAACAAAAGGATTACCTAAAATACATGCTGAAAATAGAATATGAAGTTAGCAACAATGTGTCAACTGTGAGGTCTCCTTCAGAAAGTTATTATAAACTATGTTTGATTCAAGTGGATGATTCTTAAAGCAAGCTGCAAGGTCAATTTCTTACTTTATGTACTTTAAGTTTTCAGGAAAACTTTCGCTTCAGGAGCAACTCATATATTGGATGATGGGTCTAATACAAATGAAAGGTTTTTTGAAATACTATGAAAGCAATTCATCATTTCACACTTTATTTTTCAGTTTATTTTACATTCTCCTGTTCTTGTGTATTTGAATGTGAACTAAGTGTAGCTATATTTCATTTCCTTCAGAATTTGTTTCTTTCCATCAATATATGATATGATTACTTAGGCCAAGTTTTGTGTGTGTTTGTTTTTTAAACCTCTTCACTTCAACAGGAACAAACACTTATTAGGGTGCTTCTTAATGAATCATAATATAAAAAGAGAGAGAAAACTTGGCTCCCCCGAAGCAACAGGGTTGAAATGTTTACTCTAATGAAGCATTAAACATTAGAAGCATACAGCATAAAAAGCAAACATCATATTGTTTATCATATTGCTGCTCAAGACAAAAAACTAAGCATATTAAGTTCATTAGACTTCCCACCCCCACCCCTAAAAATGCACAGCCTCTTAGACAATTCATATAATCAAGATTCAGAGGATTTTTTCCTAAGGAAACACGTTTATAGATTTAATGTAAAACATTCTTAAACACTTCACAAGGAAGGAAAGAACTGCTCAGCACAAATTAGCATAAACATTAACTAAATATTTGATTAGTCCAGGTTTCTCACCCAGAGTATTGGAAGTGATTCCAATCTCAGCCATCCAGACAATTTTTGGATCATTAGGTAAAACAGTTTTTGTTCACATTAAGCACACAGCCACACACAGAAAATACAGAGCATTCTTCCCTTTTAGTTTGTTACCTGTACTGTACTCCTCTGCTTAGGAAGACGTGAGAGAGTGACCAGCTTTCATACAAGGGAAGGGGGGTGAGGGTGGAAGAAGGGAAAATAGATATTTCTATTATCTGCACCGAATTGATTTCTTTAACAAATGGTTTCCGGAGAGCTTTCAAGAATCATTCTGGGTCAATAGGATAGGTCTGTTTCAATGATCAGGCACAGAAGTAAAATTACATGAAAAGCTTCGTTTATCTGAATCAACAGAAGCATACATAATGAAGGGTAGACATGAAAGCTCTGCAGCAGTCACACAGGAAGCCTAGATAAACCAGCCAGATCACACGAGGGAAGGCACCAGGATTAATTTTAAAGATTAAAAATTCTAATCATTCTAAAATACACACACACATATCTGTGGATACACACGTACAGGGGTGCAGAGAAAGCTTTGGTTTCTCAGTCTCACTGGTCATCTTAAAAAGATCATATTTCTGGGCCATCAATCAGAATTAAGCTGCTTATGGATGCGTAGCAATTCGGTACATGTAGTTGCCAGTAGCAACAGGGCACACAATTGTGCAGCTTTCCTCCCTCACACAGGAGCAACAGCAGCAGCCGAGGGAGGAGCGGCGGCAGGAGAGGGAGCTGGGAGGAGCGGGGGCCGGAGCAGAAGCAGATGGGACAGCGGAGCAGGGGCAGGGCCAAGACGGGCGAAGGAGCCAAGTGCCGGGGCAATGACAGCAGCAGGGGAAGGAGGCAGCGGCAGCATCAGAAGGGACAGGGAGCCCGGGGCTGGCGAGGCAGCAGGGAATTGGCCGCAAGAGATACAGGGGAAGCGGGGCAGCAGAGGCGGAAGCAAGACCTGTAACAGTAGCAGCAGCGGAGACAAGAGAGGAGCAGGTGTCCCCTGCACGGCACAAACACGCCTCCCCAGCCGGACCCAAGCCCACCGCAGGCCTCTTGAGCCTCCCTCCCCTGCCCGCGAGGCAGCAGCTGGCTGCCCGCCCTCCCCTGCCCCGCTGCGGCACCAGCGCGGGGACCGGGGCTGCTCCGCCGCGCGCCGCTGTTGCTCCTGTCCCTGCGCGCTGCCCCCGGAGCTAGCACGGGCCGCCCCCTAGCGAGCAGGGGCCGGGGCCGGTGAGGAGCCAGGACGGCGGGGGGGGGGGGGGGGAACTCGGCTCCTTACCTGGCCTGCGGCGGGACATGCTGAAGCAGGGCGCGGGGTGCTTCCCCGCTACAGGGGCGAGGAGCCGGCCGGGGTCCCCCGAGCTGATAAACTTTCCATGGCCCCGCGCGGCCCCGAGCCGCTCTCCCCCGCCGCAGCCGGGGAGCCCCGCGCCTCTCCCGCTCGGTTGCGCTCCAGCGGCTCCTTCCCGGCGGGGCGGCGGGACGCGCCGCATGTGCCCGGGGCGGGCCGGGGGGCTCGAGGCTCCTCGGGGAAGGCAGCGCGCGCGGCCGGGGCGCTGTGTGCGATCCCGCGGCGCGGCCGGGGCCTGCTAATTCCCCCGGCCCCTGCGAAACTGCTTAGGATCGGGGCTGTCAAATCCAGCCCATCTGCTGCAATCATAATCAGTCTCAACTGAATGGCTCTGACAAATCCGCGCCTGCAGCAGGGGTTAGGCGAGCCCGGGTAGGGGAGGGAGGCAGGGAAGAGTTCGGGCTTCTATTGTCTGCTGTGAACTGGGTGCCTGAAAGGCAAGACACTTGGGCAGGCAGGCTCCGGAAAAGCTTAGAGCCCTGCCCATCCCCCAGCGTACGGCAAGGGAGCCCACCCCGGCCCCAGGTCCCTCTGGCCAAACACTTGCTGCTAATGAACTAAACACACAGTCACCTTAATCTGGTTATCAGTTAGCCCTGAACAAGCAGACCAGCGGGCGATGTGCCATTCCCTCCCCTCGAGGAAAACAAAAAGTGCTGTAAGTGGCAAGTTACACATTAAAACGATCAACACATCTATGACACTCAGAGCTAGCTTCAAGTCAGTGCACTTTTTAAAATCAATGTGTTTTGTTTGGGTGGTCAGTGCTTTAATAGGTGACTTTGGCTACAGTGTTAATAAAGTTGGGGAAGATGTAATTTCTCTGAAGAAGCACTTTAGTATATTACACTACTACACTCAAAATACACTTGCAAAGCCAATATTTTCTTAATAAAGAATATAAAACAAGTTCAGTATCTTCAGCTGTAAGGGGGGGAAATCGATGGTACAAACTATTGTGCGTCTGTATTTCTTAAACAAGAGAGCTAAACGGTTTGTCAGTTTGGTTATTTTGTTAAACTACTTTGTGACTATACAAGTGCAAAGAATAAAAAATGTAGTCTTAAATATTCAGAAATATATAATGAATAAATAGATACCTTTCAAAGTATCCTAAAAAGTTGGCAAACACTCACCAAGATAGAAAGTTCTTGGCCCATTCTGCTGGAATTATTTATCAGAAAAGTGATAAGTGATTACAATTATGCCAAATGGGATCTGCGCCAGTCAGACTGCTGGATGGATGAGTTACTCCCTTACAAAATTTAGATTAAAAAAAAAAAAACTTTAGACTATTGTAATATGCAGACAACTACAGTCTATGTTTAAAACTCCAACCTTTATGAATAAATTCTAAAATTATTTTAGTATATGAAGAATTCATACAAAAGTATGAGAGAAAATGTTGTCAAATTGGAGTCAATAAATGCAAGTACAAGTGAACTATGACAGTTACAACAGATCATATAGGCCTCATCGGAAGATGTGGTATATCATGGTACAAAAGGCACAATGGTCAAATTTCAGGGAGAAATACTGAGTGTAGGGAAAGCAGGAGAAGTGGGGTAGATTTTCTACAGTTTAATTAGAGAAAGTGTTAAGTGTCACAAAAGAAGGCGAACTGATGGAGTTCAAGATATAATCTGAAAACAACTAGAGAGGCAGTCAAACATAATGAGACAGGGAAACTGGTCTAGCCAAACCCCTGGTTTGGTGAGATTAGTGGTGAGTATCTGATATATCATCATAATGGAATTTACAGTGGTGGCATTTTGGTAAAGCCTGCTTTCCTTATAAATTAGAAGGATATCCTTTTTTGGATATACTAAGATGAAGAAAGCTATGATGCAAGCAAAAGTTAATGAAGCACTAACAGAATGTGAGGAAAGGGCGACCAAAATGAAGGGGACAGAAATGTAGGTATAAACTGAACAGAAATAATCCCAAATTTGAAGTCAGAAAGAAAATGGCAAAGGACCATTAGAAAGATAAGGAAGCAAGTTCTGATTAGCAAACATATACAATAGGTATGTCTCTAAACCAATTAGTCTGTAATGTCCCAGGCAGCCACTATCTAGCAGAACATGTAAGCATATACATAACTGTAAGCACGAGTAGTCCCATTGAAGTCAAGATCTAGGTACCCACACTGAAGTCATGCAGTTGCTTAATTGCTAGTGGAATCACAGAGAACAACTTTCCCTGTATTAAGTCATCAGTTTTAATGACTGAACATAAAGTACTTAAGCTTTTGATATACACCTCTACCCCGATATAACGCGACCCGATATAACATGAATTCGGATATAACGCGGTAAAGCAGTGCTCGGGAGGAGGGGGCTGCACATTCCGGTGGATCAAAGCAAGTTCGATATAACGCGGTTTCACCTATAACGCGGTAAGATTTTTTGGCTCCCGAGGACAGCGTTATATCGAGGTAGAAGTGTACTAGAAATAACATCACTGCAATAAAACGTTATCACAGTTATCAATGTCCCTTGCTTGAAAATAAGCATTTCAGTTTCACCTTGCGTGCCACATCTCAGCATGTTTCATCTCAGCATGTAAGTGACAGCGGAAGACCATATACTCAACTTGGCAGCATTCAGCTTTTACATTTTTATATATAATATTAGCAAATAAGATCAATGATTATTTTTTAACATTTTTAATATTTATTTAAATTTTCACAGTTCTGGGAAATTATCAGGGGCTCAAATAATAACAGGAGAAATTCAGATTTAAAAAATTAAAGGTCTGTAAATATTAACACACATATTGTCGACATCACCTCAAAATATACAAAGTAAACAGCCTTCACTCAAACTCAACAGGTACTTGAGCAGCATTTTTCTTACTTTGCCTATCTATAAATTTTGATTATTATCAATGCAAATATTTTCCATATATATGTATGTGTGTGTGTGTATGTAGTGAAGTAGACTTTTACTGTCATTTAGTGATAAAAAGCCCATATATACTTGTTATAATATTTTAAACTAGTGGTATTCAAACTGTGGTATGCATAGCACTGATAGTACACAGGCGACAGTCAGGTGGCTAGTATATGTGTTCATTTAAACTATAGTATCAGCAAAAGATTCCTGTATAACTGCATTGATTAAAATTACAAAGCCCAATTACTTTTGAGGTTTAGAGGTGATAGATGTGCTAGATGTGTGTGAGAGAACTTTATCTAGGGTTACCATACGTCCTCTTTTTCCCGGACATGTCCGGCTTTTCGGCAGTCCAGGGGGAATAGCCAAAAAGCCGAACATGTCTGGAAAAATGGCAGCTCTACTCCTCCCCTGACTCTTCGGCTCTGTTTAAGAGCCGAGCTGCCCGAGCGCTATGGGCTTCAGGCAGCCCCCTTGCCTCTGGACCCCAGTCGCCAGCCGGGCACTTCCCTTCCCGGGCTCCGGCGGTGCAGGGTCCGGAGGCACGGGGGCTGCCTGAAGCCGGTAGCGCTGGGGCAGCTCGGCTCTTAAACAGAGCCGAAGAGTCAGGGGAGGAGCAGAGCCTCCAGCCGCGGCGGCTCTGCTCCTCCCTGACTCTTCGGCTCCGTTTAAGAGCTGGGCTGCCCAAGCGCTACTGGCTTCGGGCAGCCCCCGTGCCTCCGGACCCTGCGCCGCCGGAGCCCGGGAGGGGAAGTGCCCAGCTGGGGCCGCAGGGTCCGGAGGCATAGGGGCTGCCCAAAGCCCGCGCACTACCGGCTTCACGGTTTGCCGGCCAACCTCCAGACCCTGCACCCCCGGCTGGGCGCTTCCCCTCCCGGGCTCCAGCTGCGCTGGGGAAGCGCCGGCCGGGGGCGCAGGGTCTGGGGGCTGCCCGGCAAACCGTGAAGCCGATAGCGCTGGGGCAGCCCTTTCCGCGTGGCTGGGAGTGGGAGGGAGGAGGGGGCAGAGTTAGGGCGGGGAAGGGGCGGAGTTAGGGCGGGGCTAGGGGTGGGGAAATGGGCAGGGCCAGGGCCCGTGGAGGGTCCTCTTTTTTTATTTATTAGATATGGTAACCCTACTTTATCTCCAAATTATGGATTGTTAAATACAGTGTCATAGAGCATGGAACTTTCTTAGTTTGCATTTCTATCCAAGCTCTGCCCACATTTGCCCAATCTGTTCCTTCCTCTGAAGCACCAGGTCACCGTTGAAGACAGGACATTGGATTTAGATGGACCACGGGTCAGTTCCAGTGTGGCCCACCACTATGTTCCTAAATTTCCCCAGTGTGAAATTGTGTCAGTGAGACTGGAATCAGGCCTGGTGTTTTTAAATTCACTAACTACCATCCACAACTCATTCCATACCTTTTCAAAGTAGAAATACTTTGAAAACAAACCCGATAGGCAGCCAGATCAGGAATGATGTAGTTCAGTTCTAGTAAATAATATCACTATGACCATTTAATCATAAAGAAAGGCTGCATGGAAGGGTGTGGGGGGGGAGAGGGATGGAAAGGAGGGGCAGATCTGAAACATGATACTTTTAATAAAAATCTGAAAAAACTAACAAACAGTTACTATATTTTACACACTCCTTATCCTTTTTAACAATGATTTATATACTCTATTTACACAGGAGTGAAACAGAATTTGTGTGATGTAATACTGGACTTTCAGGTATTATGCCCACAGGTTACTAACAGTTAATTCCCAGAACTCCAAAAATAGATTATATAGGAGTAGATTAGAAACCTCATATAGTGAAGTCATTGGGGAAATAAATTATTTTCACTCTGAGCCTGAAATATGTAGGAAGTCCTTAACACTCATTCAGTGGGAACTTGGAGAACAGAGCACTCTGTTGGTTCAGACCTCATATGCACAGGTTCACTATGGACTTGTCTACACAGGGAAATTGACCAGTATACCTACTGCAGAATGAGCTATTCTATAATAGCTATTTTGGAATAGGTCCCACTGTGGAGACTGTTGTGGAATAAAAGTCACTTTTATAAAGTGTCCACAGGGGGAGCTAGGCTAGAATAGATACTGTGGAATATTTTATTCTGCTATAACTATGGAGGTCAATTTCCCAGTGTAGACAAGACCTATAACTAGAATTGAAATGATTTGAAATCTTCCTATTGATTTCAGTGGACATTGGATCAAGCCAATAAGCACTATCCTGCTCCAACTTAAGTCAATGGAAGTTTTGCTATTGATTTTATTGGGCGTTGGAGCAGAACCTACAAGTGGGTTCCAATTGTGTTTTCAAAAAATGTCTCAATAATGGCCCAAATCCTACCAAGATCCACAATCAGAGAACATAAGTGAAGGGAAATTCTGCATGCCCACGTCTACTAGAATAGAAGCATTTGGCCAATAGCTCAGATATTTTAACAAAGTATTCTTTGCAGAAAGGGGAGGACAGTTTCAAAGTGCTTGAAACTTCGTTAATGGATCTGGTTCTCAGACTACATCTGAACGTGGGGAGCAATTTGCAGTTCATGTAAACATACCCATGCTCTCTTTAATCTAGCTAGATTGCTAAAAATAGCAGAGAGGACTCAACAACACTGGCTTTGGCACAAACTTTACAAGCATGCATGGTATATATTTGCATTGCCTGGGATGTACTGCATGCCTCCACATCCTCGCTGCTATTTTTAGTGAGCAGGCATGGTGGGTATGTCTATACAAGCTGCAAATTACATCCCCATTTGCAGTGTAGATATAGCTTCAGAGGACCCATGTTGGGAGATCTGCACTACCTTAGCATGCAATCTCCTCTCCCTAGCCACCCAGAGTGGAATCCATCAAGTCTATGCGGGACCTCACTACACAGATTTAATTTACCTTAGAAGCACTTAGAACAATCTTGCATTGCATGAGTAGGGACATATTAGCTTATGTCTACACTGCAGCTGGGAGGTGTGATTCCTAGCACTGGTAGATAGACTTGTGCTGACTCAGCTTGAGCTAACATGCTAAAAATAGTAATGTGAACATTGTGGCACTGGCAACGGCTCAGGCTAGCCACCTGAGCTTGGACCCAAGTGGCTGGGTGGGCTTGGACTCAGGGCTTGTCTATACTTACCGCGCTGGTTCGGCGGCAGGCAATCGAACTTCTGGGTTCGATTTATCGCATCTAGTCTGGACGCGATAAATCGAACTCAGAAGTGCTCCCCGTCGACTCCGGTAATCCTGCTCGCCGCGAGGAGTACGCGGAGTCGACGGGGGAGCCTGCCTGCCGGGTCTGGACGGGGGTAAGTTCGAACTAAGGTATGTCGACTTCAGCTACGTTATTCACGTAGCTGAAGTTGCGTACCTTAGTTCGATTTGGGGGTTTAGTGTAGACCAAGCCTCAAGTACTGCAATGTCCACACTGCTATTTTTAGCACACTAGCAGGAGCTGAGCTAGCATGAGTTTGTGGTTTCCATGATATACAGGGTTTACAGTTCGGTTCAATGGCTCTCAGCACCCCCACTATAAAATTGGGCCAGCACTCCTGTTCACATGAGCAAAGGTTTGTAAATTCAGGTCCAAGGTGAATCAAACAGAAAAAGAAATGGCTCATGTTGGTAACACTCTGATGAATACTGCTTTATAATTGAAACCTGGCCCCTAGTGGGATCAATTTCAAGAATGTATATATATGTGGACAGGGCCGGCTCCAGGCACCAGCTGAGCAAACTGGTACTTGGGGCAGCAGATTGTTCGAGGCGGCATTCTGCCCAATCCTAGGGCGGCACGGCAGTGCGGAGAACCAGAGCACCCTGCAGGGCAGTCCTCTTCCTTCCCTCCCTGCCGACCGGAGCGGGGCCCTCGCGGCAGGCGGCAGGAGGCGGCGCAGCGGGAGGGGCCTTGTGGGAGCGCCCCTGCTGCAGCCCTGGCCGCCCCCTTCTCTCTCTCTCCCGCCCGCTCCCTCCACCTCCCCCCCAAGCCGGTCCCCCTGCACCCGCGCTCCGGCCACGCCGCAGGTTGGGTTTTTTTTTTTTTTTCTTTGCCATTCTGGCCGCCCCGTTTTTTTTTTTTTTTTTTTTTCACTTGGGACGGCCAAAAAGCCAGAGCCAGCCCTGCATGTGGAGGCAGGAAGTCAGCCAAATTCTTCCGAATTAAAGGAAACCTGTATCCAGAATAGGATAATGATCTTAAATCATCCTTAGCCAGGTTCTACTATCCCCCATTACACCCTGCAGTGGAGCTAAACAAGAGACCAGATGAGTGACCTGGATGAAGCTAGCAACAGATCAGAGGGTATGTCTACACGTTAATTAAACACTCACAGCTGGCCCTTGTCAGCTGGCTTGGGCTACAGAGCTGTCAAATTGCAATGTAGACATTCAGGCTCAGTCTGGGCTCTGGGATTCTGCCCCCTCTCAGAGTCCCAGAGCCCGGGCTCCAGCCCGAGCCCAAACATCTAAATCACAATTTTACAACCTCACAGCCTCAGCACCACAAACCTGACTCAGCTGACATGGGCGAGCCGCAGGTGTTCAATTTTAAAACCTGTTGCAGAGAATCTCAGAGTCTACGTTATGGCTAGCGGTGTTTCCCCCAGGAACTGCGCTGTTCGAATTTACAGAGTGGGTGAGGGCCAACGGGTGAGACTGTGTGGGCGAAGGTAGGCTGTATGGCTCCACAGTAAAAACTGAAAAATGTTTTACGACCATTTTATTAGATTTAACTCATGTTTTTAAATCATCACACAAATTAAAGTTGGCTATTCAAGCCTACTATGAAGTACTACATCTACATCCTTCGTGGTTTCTTGTTGTAATTTTGCACAACTCTGTTAATGAACTTCTCGAATGCAGTGCATTCAAATTTGGTGGCTTTTTGTGTGTCTGTTGCTTCCAGTCCTTCATGGTATGCTCCTAATCAGGCAGAAGGTGACTTCATTCAGAACACAAAATTCTATTCAATGAAGAAAAAGAACACTCAACTGTAGCTTCTGTGACTGGGAGTAGCAACAGATGAACTCCTATTTCTTTCATCCTAGGAAACACAGAACAAAGATTGGGTCGAACCACTAGTGATGATAAGGAAGAAGTTGAAGTTAAATCTTCATTCATTCATGGTACGATATTCCACTCTGTGTTCAAAATTCTCTATTCTATCCTGATCACATAGCAGCTCCATTGCTGGTAGTGCCTCACTCTACTCAGCTGTAAGTGTTTTAAAAGACATAGTGGTTGAGAAGAAGCCAGAAATCGCTATTGTAGCTTTGTAAGAATCAAGTCTGTGTTCTTTTTCAGCTGGCTTAACAAACACTTCTTGTCCTCTTCACTTAAGGATTCAATATAAGTGCCTTCTTTTCCAACTTCTGGGATGAAGTCTTTGCTTCTTCCAGGATGTTTTCAATAGATATCTCTTTGATTGATCCAAGGGTAGCTTCTATTGCTGGACAAAGATCTACTACTGTTATAGCAGATTTTTGGATGGCATTGTTTAATGACCCAAGTGGTTTTAATAGTAGACTTACAAGAGAGAGAATGGCAATAATCTTCTCTGAACTTAGTAGCAAAAGTAGTCAACCAGCTGCACTACTTAGATCTGTCCTATCTCGGTAGATACTTTCTAAAGCCAGTAATAATGGTTACAGTAATTTAAAGACAACAGCCAAGGATCACTCATGAGAAAGCCATGAGTCCCAGTCCCAGTGTATCTTCTATTTGTTTCCAAGATGTTCAGTTCTTTTGGACCCTTGCTGGAAAAAAGAGTATAACAAAGCCATTAAATTACTGGCCTTTTTAATGTCTTTTGAAGATTCTGCAGCTCATATTAGTGCTAGTTGGAGTAGATGGTCTCTGCAGTGTGTATAGGAGAGATTAGGGTTACACTTTTCTCTGAGGAAAGCTTGTGTTCCACTACATCTTCCAGAGAAGTTTGCAACTCCAACAAATGCACAAGTGGCCATCTGTTTGGGGTTCAATTTATAAGCATTTAACTCTTCTAAGATGTCACAGATGCAGCTGATATGTCTTCTATAACCTGAACATCTAGAATGCATCTACTGGCCTATCGCAGACATCAAAATAATGTACTCAATGACTTAATACTTGATGTCTATTTGCATTGGTACATTCATCAGCCATGTATGCACATTTTTTGAATGCGATGAGAGAGTTCTTTGCTTTTCCGACTGCTGCTTCTTTCACTGTTGCACTGCATGGTTCTAGCCAGTTAGTTGAGTTTTTTGCAAAAAGATAGCGAGCATTTGCGAATAATGTTTGAAACCAGTATCCAACTTCAGGATTAATATGTGACAATGCACTTAACATTGGCTTCCAGTTTGTAGTGTGTGGTATCTCTTGCTTAAACAGAAAGTATGATACAACAGCCATGTTGGTTCACATAAATTGAGTTGTGTCTCCAGCATTCTTAACAGCCTCATTAAGTACTTCTAAAATTGGCTTTGACAGTGACTGGCTTATAAGACTCTGCATGTTGATGCAGTCCAGAGGCATGGTGTTTTGCAGCCTTTTCATGTAGGTTGTCAGTATTGGCTTGGCTGATCAGTTTGGCAAATCAAGCTCCTCCACTTTTACTATATAAATCCATGATACACCCACATCTTGAATAGTGTGTGCAGTTCTGGTCACTCCATCTCAAAAATATATATATTGGAATTGGAAAAGGTACAGAGAAGGGCAACAAAAATGATTAGGGGTAGGGATTAAAAAGACTTGGACTTTTCAGCTTGGAAAAGAGATGACTAAGGGGGTATATGATAAAGGCCTATAAAATCTTGACTGATGTGGAGAAAGTGAATAAGGAAGTGTTATTTTCCCCTTCACTTAACACAAGAACCAGGGATCACCCAATGACATTAATAGGCAGCAGGTTTAAAACAAAAAAAAAGGAAGTACTTTTTCATACAACGTACAGTCAACCTGTGGAACTTTTTGCCAGGGATGTTGTGCAGGCCAAAATTATAACAGGGTTCAAAAAAGAGGTAAATAAGTTCATGGAAGATAGGTCCATCAATGGCTATTAGCCAGGATGAGCAGGGATACAACAGCATGCTTTGAGTGTCCCTAGCCTCTGTTCACCAGAAGCTGGGAGTGTATGACAGGGGATGGATCGCTCAATGATTGCCTGTTCTGTTCATTTCCTCTGGAGCACCTGGCATGACCACATTTGGAAGACAGGATATTGGGGTAGATGGACCACTGGTCTGACCCAATATGGCTATTCTTACATAAAAATTAATTATAATAATAAAAAAGTTTAATACAGAAACTCCCCAAAATAACGACCTCTTGAGATACTGACAATATGAGATAACACTGGCAAATAATTAGGGTGACCAGCTGTCCCATTTTTAAAGGGACAATCCCATTTTTTGGGACTTTTTCTTATATAGGCACCTATTACCCCCCACCCCCTGTCCTGTTTTTTTTCCACAGTTGCTATCTGGTAACCCTACAAATAATGCATTTTAAAAATGTTAGCCTACTAGGAAACGTACATTTATATGTTTCCCAATCACAAATCTAGCATTCCGGAGCAAAGTCACTAAAATATAGTCCAACAAACAAATGCTCCTTTAATGTGTCCCTCCCTTCTCCTTCCACTCCACCCCACCCCACTCATAGATGTTGGGAGTTTATGACAGGGGATGGATCGCTCAATGATTGCCTGTTCTGTTCATTTCCTTGGTCAGTGGAGACCCAGAGTTCAGAGGTGCTTTCATGTGAGTTCATCTCCCACCCTGGGAGCTGTGGGGGGAGGGGGAGGGGGAGGGAAGAAGACATCTTGCTCGTTCCTCCCGCCACTCACCCTGGCCACTTACCACTTGCTCTGGCTGCTCACTCTGGCCAATGTTGTTTGTCATGCTGCCATTCACTCCACCACTCTGGCCCCAGTGGCCCTGCGCCATCACCTTCTGCTGCCATTTGCCACTGCGACCTCTGCCAGTCGGTCCCTTGAGGTTCCACCCAGCTCTCAGTGATTTCAGCTCTCAGTGGGGAACCTCACTGCTACTGCAGGCTGGGCAGTTTCTTCCATAGAAACACTGTCCCACAGCAGGTCTAAGTACTTAGACCTGATTATCAGTGATTTCAGCTCTGGTGGTCACTTAAACCAAAAGACTCCCTATGGAGCCTAATCAGCTCTATCTTTAAACAGGGTTGAGGGGCAGGTTAAATAGTGCCTGTGACTCTTAGGCAGAGCCCACACCACCAAGCAAAACACCTGCGCCCCACCCTCTCTCCCCGCACTAGGATCTGGCATCCAACCCCCCTGCTTAGTGAGGTCAGTTCAGTTGAGGGTGACCATTGCTTAATTTGTAATGGAAGAGGTGCCGGAACTCAGTCAAGTTTGTTACTTTCATAGCTGATGTGGCAAGTCCAGAGGTCCCAGGGATATGATCTGCCAGGCCTAGAGGTGCCAGAGCTCAGCCCTTGCAAGCCCTAGCACAAATTAAGCACTGAGGGAGACCCCCTTCATTCAGGCAGGCTAAGCACAGTTCTGCAATAAGGATAACATTTGATTACCCCAGCGTTCAATACTAAAGTGATTTGTAACCTAGCACCAGCCAAAATTGATCACTTGGACAACACAGCTCTGTCTGCTGGATACCTAGGTAAAGTAGGTGTGTTCAAGTAAATACAGTCAGGTCCTGAAGCCTTTCGCCCTATCCCTGGCTCATCACTAGCTGTCAGGGGAGAGCTCATTCAGACCTTGTTTACAAATCATAATTTGAAATTATTAGGTTGGCCAATATAGCTGAAATAAATGCACTGACATTGTCATAAACAACAGCTGTATGAGGAAGCTAGTCTTTGTTCACACTTTTCAAACCCATTATGCTTTCTCAGGTACAAGTATTTTATCATATACTGAATATCAGTGGTGGACAGGGCCCGTCAGGGTAATCCGCTGGTGGGCCATGAGACAGTTTGTTTACATTGACTGTCTGCAGGCACAGCCACCCACAGCTCCCAGTGTCCGCGGTTCGCCATTCCTGGCCCAATGGGAGCTGCAGGAAGCGGTGGCCAGCCCGTGCCGCTTCCCACAGCTCCCATTGGCTGGGAATGGCGAACCGTGGACACTGGGAGCTGTTGGCGGCCATGCCTGTGGACAGTCAATGTAAACAAACTGTTTTGTGGCCCACCAGCAGATTACCCTGGTGGGCCGCAGGTTGCCCACCACTGCTGTATATGCTTTCAAAGTGTGTATTAATGTTTCAATTTCAATTCAAATTTCCAACCAATGACTAAATTGGCACTACTGTATGTAACTGGTTGACCACTGGGGGAGGGTGTGTTGGGAAATCCCTGTAGGCTAGAACTACAGCACTAAAAATAGCAGTGTAGCTGTTCAGGCCTGAGCTGGAGCTCAGGCTCTGAAGCCTGAGGACAGGGTAGTGTTCAGAACCCACGATCCAGCTCAAGGTGCAATGTCTACATACACCGTTTTTTTTAGCACTGTAGTGTGAGCCCTAGTCTGTAGATCTGGGCTCTGAGACTCGCTGCTGTGAGTTGTAAAATGCAGTATAAACATACCCTTAGGCCTAGAACATTTAAAAATGCTACATATCAGTGAAGTTGATAACTAATCACATCTTCTAAGATGAGGCAGACAGGGCACAGGACTGTGTATTGATGGAAGGGAAGTTCTTGAGTTTAAAGCATTAGACTGAAACTCAGGAGTTCTGAGTTCAATTCTTGATTTAGCCACAGAGTTCCTATATTATTTTGGTCACCTATTCTCTTTATATGACTTAGTTGCTCATCTGAAAAATAGGCATACTACTACTCCCTTCCTCCTGCCCTTTGCCTATCTAGCTTGTGAGCTCTTTGGGGCCAGGGGACATACACTGTCTCTCACTGTAAGTGTGTACATGGCCTAGCACAATGGGCCCCTGATCTCAGCTGTGGCCTCTAGGTGCTACTTTAATGTAAATGATAATCAAACTTTATCAATGCTGGTGCAATATAAAATCAAACAGATATGCTAAGCTAGGTTATTGAATTTATCTTCTATAAATGAAGCCAGTTTGCAGGGAAAGATGGGTAGATCAAAGTCCTATTTACCCGATGGCCTGGTAGCAGCAGTGCTAGCTTTCTCACATAGCTAGAGAGTGTGATTCAATATAGGCTTTTAGGGTTTTCTGGCTCCTTTTCCTCCTAGAGATGGGAGAATAATTCAATCTCCATGCTTGTTAAGTCATTGGCCTCCTTCTGCAACTACGAAAAAGGATGCCATGAAGTGGTGCAAAATTTGATGGTGACCAGAAAGGTGGCCTTGTAGATCCTACTGAATTAGTGTTAAATACATATAGCTTGCAGAGGGAAAACTGGGCTGCACTGGGCTTTCCAACTTATTTCGTAAGTTTCTTGAGTAAAATGACTCATTTAGGATATTTCCTCAAAGAATTCCAAAGAAAACAACATATCTAAGTTCATGGTAGACAATAGACATGCTTTTCTGTAATCCTATTCTCACTTTTATGTATTCTCTCCGTGCACAACAAGTAAAAAAACAAAAAACACTTGAGATAAACCTGTCACTGAAGTTTCCACAGACATACCCTATTTGCCACACATATATCTATACTATACTACAATAGAATAGGCTGTTTATTTAGGTCCAGATTCTGATTCTTTTACACTTATAAATCCAGGGTAACTCCACTGGGTTTAATAGAATTATTCAGATTTACACCAGTGTAACTGAGACTAGAATCCATCCCACATGCTTTATATGTAAGAGAGAGTGTGTAAATTTAAAGTACACTTGTTTTATCTGAAACTCAGACTACATAATTATTAAAGATCTAAGGTCAGGTCCTGTCACTCACTGTTCCTTGCTCCTTGATCAATGGGACTATTTGAGGAGTAAAGTACAATTCAGTATAAAAAAAGTATGGCAGAATATAGCTATTAGTGAGAATGGAGAAGTAAACATTTCTATGTGCTATTTTGTATTTCATTTCTTCTTGCCTTGAAATAAGTTTGGAGATCATTTATTTTTTTTAAAAAGAACTTGCTAACCTGACAGAAGTTTCACAAGCTCAACATGTAATGCAGCATCTACATATATTTGCATGTTCAAGTGCTGTAAATTATCATTAATGACCTGTTTCAGTACCCAAACCCAAAGCTGAGACAGATTTTCAGATTAGCATGTGCTCCAATATTTTTCCAAAGGGGACATTCCTCTTTGTAGATCTACATTTCACCCATGCAGTGATACAGTTGTATATATATACATGCTCTGCCTAGTGCCCTCCAACTGAACCACAGTGCATAGTTCAGGAGACCCAGACAATAACCATCTGCCTTAAACAGATGGGATCAGGTAAAATGAATTCCCAAATTCTTCTAACCCTAAATACCAACTAAAGAAAGAAGCACATCTGAATACACAAAAAGATGATTTTTATAAAAATGTAAAACAAATAGTGAACCATTCCAAGATTATACATTTCATTTCTCAGCATATAAATGAGGAGCATTCACTCTGGGCTGTTCATACATTTTACATTTAACAAACATCCATATGTCAAGTAGACCTTCCACACTCTTCCCTGCTGGAGTTTTCTTCTTTCAACTTAGTAGGGAACATTTATGATCTTTATTCCACCAAATAAATCTAAGGAATATATTTTGCTCAAGGCCTCTATTTTTTAATTTCAGAGAAATGAATCAATTCATGGTTCAGGCAGTCTTGTTATTAAGATGGCCGTACATCTGTGCAAAAAAAACCCAACCTAATTCATTACACAATTTTATTAAAATATTTTTAGATTAAGCACTGGCTAATTTCTTTAGTTTTATAACTGTGAACATATGGAACTATTACATAGTGTTCTTAAGATCTTTCTGTCAAATCTAAAATTTTAAACTGGGATTGTATAGTATACATACAGAGCAATTTGATTATATGGAAAATATTTTGTATAGAGAAAGCTCAAAATTCTTTTCCTAATGACTTAAATACTCCACTCCTTACTCAGGCAAAACTCCAATTGACACTGCCATCAGCTTTCCCTGAGTGAGGAGTGCTGGGCAAGATCTACAGTCTTTTAGAAATTAATATTTGCTTTGCGTGTATTGTGTCATACACATTGCTTCATATTTCTTATATACTACAGAATATCAAGCTGCGCTTTGTTAAAATAAGTCAAATTAATTTAGAAAATACTCCATCAAAACAAGTGTAATTTACTGTGACAATGTTTTTTTTTTTGGTTTAAAGAGATATATTAATTTCTTAATCTGATACAGTAGTTGCAGTTAAATAAATGACTAACTGGTAGAAATTTTTTATCAGTTTGAGATATTTCCTCTATATACAAGAAGGAAGACTGAGAGAATAGTAACATCTTTTGAATAGGTGCTAACTTTTCAAAAGGTATCCACTGTAATGTTATTAGTTTAAATGTGATCTTAAACAAGCACTGAACTGTTTTTCCCTACCCCCTTTAGCCAATATGTAAGCATTCTAGTCTTCTCCATCAGACTAATGTTGTTTAAAGAGTTCATGTTTATGTACTATATAGGATCTGTGTAGTTTGGTACATTTGTCATCTTTAACCCATTACCTATTTAGTGCAGTCACTGAATTTATTTTTACAGTCTCCTGTTGTGTATCTTGCTTTTCAGGGAGATTTTCCCTTTAATGTATATCTCTGTAGAAGAATGGATTATCTCATTGCATTCTGTGATCTCTTAGTTCATACAATAAGATGCAAACAATAAAATGCCTCCTTTTTCTGTCTGCCAGATATCCACAATACTGACCTAGCCAGTTTAAAATCATGGAAAAGACCCTTTTTTCAATTGTGATGTGACACAGGGCATTGTACCAGAGATTGAAAGGAAGAAAGCCTGTTTAATTCACAGATAATACAATAGTAGTGCTTTTTAATGACCTAGTGGCTACAGATTCTGTTCATTGAACCATCCAAATTTACACTCATCTAGAGAAATATACATTTGGTCAAATATTAGAAATGTTCTTAATAGACTTTCCCTTTCGATCCCACATTTCAAATGCTGGTTCAGAGAAGAAATGAGTTCACATAATAAATAAAGCATATGATGTATTTTAGGACTGAGGCATTGTCAGCTGTGCTGGAAAAAACAGTGCAAGATTTGTCTGCTCTGTAAGTTTCATTCAAGCAAATTCTGTTAGTTCATTACTATAATGAATAACAGAAACCACACAAAATGTAATAGAAAAAAATGTTATTTAATTATTTTAATTGGCAGCTACCCAGATAATGCAAATGAACATCAAGAGCCAAATTCTGCCCTCAGTTACAGTCTCACACATCACTGCAGGATTGTAAGGGTTTCCCTTAAAAAAGGGAATGTGTCAGTGTTTGTACCACATTCTTCAGATTTACAAATGTAACGCGTTCTCAGATTTAGCACTGTCCTGGACTCGAGGGAACATGGCTATTAAATAATTTGACAAAATAAGCAGCTTAGGTATATGTGCCTAGCATCTTAAAATGCCATTTTATTCTGTCTTTATCCACTGGCAGGTGTTGGAAGTATGAGTAGGTAGAATACTGTGCCACAAAAACATAAGAACAAAAATGGCCATAATGAGATAGACCAATAGTCCATCTAGCCCAGTATCCTGTCTTCCAACAATGGCCAATGCCAGGTGCTTCATAGGGAATGAACAGAACAGAGCTATTTATCGAATGATCCATCCCCTGTCATCCAGTCCCAGCTCTGGCAGTCACAGGTTTAGGAACACACCAAGCATGGTGTGGTGTCCCTATTCATCTTGGCTAATAGCCATTGATGGACCTATCTTCCATGAACGTATCTAATTCTTTTTGAACCCAGTTATACTTCTCAACATCCCCTGGTAATGAGTTTCACAGGTTGACTGTGTGTTTTGTGAAGAAGTACTTACTTATGTTTCTCTTAAAGATGCTGCCTACTAATTTCATTGGGTGATCCCCAGGGTCAGATTAACTCTCAAGTGGGCTATTAGATTTTGTGGGGCCCCTAGGAGTTTGGAGTGGGGGAGTGGGCGCAGGGCTGGGGCAGGGGATTGGGGTGCAGCTCCAGCTGGGGAGGGGCTCTGGGTGGGGACAGGGATGGGACAGGGGGTTGGGGTGCAGCAGGAGGTTCAGGGTGTGGGCTTTGGGTGGGAGTTTGGGTGCAGGAGGGGCTCAGGGCTGGGACAGGGGGTTGGGGTGCAGGTGGGGGTGTGGAGTCTGGGTTCAGGAGGGAGCTACGGGCTAGGGTAGGGGTGCAGGAGGGGACGGGGTGCAGGCTCCGGCTGAGAGGCGCTTACCGCGGGCGGCTCTGCGCTGTTCTGCTCCCCATGTGGCCGGCACGTCCGGCCCCAAGGCAGAGGGGCCAGGCGCTGAGGGCGGGAGCAGTGCGCAGAGATTCCCTAAATGCCCCTTGCCTAGGGGTCTCAGAAGCACATTGGCGAGCCGGCACTCATGGCTCCAGCCCCGGGGGAGTGGCATGGCGGGGCACTGAGGCTCGGGGACTGGTGTCTGGCCTGTGGTGCGGAGACTTGCCACTGACCTGATGAAAAGAAGCAGCAGGTCACATCCTCCAGCCCCCTTAGCCCAAGGCCCTGGGCTGCAGCGCCTAAAGCCCCTGCATTAATCCAGACATGGTGACCCCTAGTTCTTGTGTTAAATGAAGAGGTAAATAACACTTCCTTATTCATTTTCTCCTTATCATTCATGATTTTCTAAACCTCTATCATATCCCACCATAGTCATCTTTTTACTAAGACGAACAGTCCCAGTCTTTTTAATCTCTCCTCATATGGAGACAGTGGAGAGGAGAGCTTTGCATTTCTTTGCAAAGATCTCTGCCAGATGACCAAGGGGCAACAATGATAGATTCCAAAGGAAATCCCATTCAACATCAATGGCTGGAAGATATAGCTATCATTTGGAAATCTTACAGGAAGAGTTAAAATGGGATTAAAATGATGAAGGTCCCCAAGATTCTTGCTTTAATGTTAGTTCTACTCAGCCAAGCTATAGAGAGACCCTACAGGAAAAGAAATCTGTGCGGAGTATGCCTTTGTTCCATTGGTACAGCATTAGATATTTTTGTCAAAGCCTGCCCTGCCTTAACATCATACATTACACAGGGTTTTCCATTTGTTTGCCATGCATCATATTCCCAAAAGTTTAGTCCTTTTCTAGTCAAGCAGTTTAAAACAAATCACGGTTGTTATTTTAATCTGTGTTCACCATTAAGAATTCTTGCAGAGCAATTTTACTTGTTACCAATTAAGATCTCCCAGTGGAAGTTTATGATTACAGCAAAAGCAACCTGATGAATACTTGGCACCTCCTTAGTTTACGAGCATTAAACCCATGAGCATAGAGATATGCTAATACTTTAGATGAAAGTATAGCAAAGTTATTCAAGAAAGCCTCTTTTTTAAAACTTGTACTTAGAAAAATGCCATGGAGTTCAAATGCTGTCTCTCTCTCCATCTCAGGGTTTTACATCACTGTAGTATATATGTTTGGCTTTTGTTTTGTTTTGTTTCCTGATTGTACTCTTTGAAGTCTAGAACATCCCAACACGACCAAAAATTCTGGGACCAAGGTCCAATCCTGGTTCCATTCAAGTCAATAATAAAATTCTCATGGACGTTAGCAGGAACAAAAGCAGACTCTTTTATACCTGGAAAAGCATACTATGCTTCAATACCAATTCTTTTTTCTGTTAGGGAAAAAGTGAATTACAATAAGGGGCCCAAATGTCAACAATTTAAAATTAAGATCTACTGTTGCAATTGTTACATTGATGTCACTGAGGCAAAGCTCCCCACTGGGGTCACTGAGCAAAGACTGCAGGAGCAAACCCTTACTTTTCCAATTATTTCTTCATATTATTCTGCCCTTAAAATTATATGTAGTAAATAAAATTTAGCCAAATATGAAACAGCACTGGTTGACTACGTGAGAAAATACCAGTGCAGAGAAAAAAATCTTTTCTGTCCAAACTTTTGATACTATTTATAGGCCCATGATGGAGTGGGAGGAGGGAATAAACCCTAAAATAATCCCAAATGTTCCAATGCATGTTGATCTACTGAGACAAATTCATTACTGTGTAACCACTAAAATAGCTTCAATGGAGTTACATCAGCATTGAATTTGCTCTACTGTCTGTTTTTTTCCAAATAAGCCAGAGAAAAGCAAAAAACAAAACAAAAAGCCATACAGATTAAAAAAAAAAAAAAAAAGAAACCCCACCTCAAAAAATAAGATTCCAGGGTTGTCACTCTGCGTGTCACTCTGAAGACTATGACATCTGTAGTGTCACTGTGAAGCCATGGAAACAGCGATAAGCATGGTGGAGGGCTCTTTTTGTTCAGCGTACCACCAGATTGAATAGTCACTGGGTTCTGCAATCTGTTACATCCAATTTTTAAGTTCTCAGTCCTTCTGACTTATGAATTACACCTATGCAGTTGATGTTGATGTAGTCCCGTTTCAAACAGGACTGCCTTTACACACTCTAGGTACCTTTTAGAGCACACCAACAGGGTCTACAAGGGGCAGTTAGTGCACAGCTCTTTAGAGGACTCTACTAGTCCCACCCTTTCAGTCCAGGCTCAGAGTGCAGGTTTTCACATGTCCCAGAGCAACTGCCCCTAACTCCAGGGCCCAGGTAGGTTACTCAGACGACCAGGCTTTTTCCAATTTTTCCCCTGGTATGGCCCACTTGCCCCAAAGTTCACCCGCTACCACTGCAAGCAGCACACACTATAACCCCATACATACATAGCTCCTCTCCACAGTATATACCACTCATTCAGCACCTGCACTAATCAACACTACTCTCCCAGCACAACAACACAATCAGCACACACAATAACCTTGAGTATCACACTAGAATGTCTGAGTCAGTGTAAAGAGCTGGAAACAGCTACTAGGATGATAGTTTTTGTCTAGATTATCACCAGGTTCAATCATCACTTGGATTCATGGTCTGTTACTGTCTAATTTTTAAGTTCCAAGCTATTTTTGTCTTTTTTTTACACACGTGACTTTACAAATTACACCTGTGTGACAGCGCAGGCTTTCAGCTACTAGTGTGTGAGTGTGTGTATGTATCTTGTTTCAGATAGTGAATTTCTACCTTTATTGCTGTCTTAATTCTTCATACAACAATAAGCTGTCTAAGGTTCTTAGTGTAAGAAAAGGGTGGGGGTCAAAAACAGCTGTACTTTCAGACACTGCTGAGGTAGCAATGCTTATGCCTCTGAAGTTCTTTAGAAACTGAAAATCTGGAGGTCTATTTTAGTAGCATGCTATGAAACATGACCTAAACATAACCAGTCCTCTTGGGAGTATGATTACAGCAATAAATTTCTATGTTCCACAACAGATGGCTATGCCACATGAAGAAAGTAAAATATATCAAGCTCTGTAAAATGAGAAGAAAAAGAAATTTCTGCTCCCACATCTAATTAAGTGCCTTTTAGTTTGCTGTTGTACATGTGGTACCGTAAACATTCTATATGAGCGCCGTGACATCAGTTTTAGTCTCTTCTGTCTCAGACTGGTTGCTATAAATCAGCCCAGGCTGTAAGCAATGTTGAAGGAGCTAAATGTTCAGAATTTGTATCTGTCTTTTTTATTAGCTAGCCTAGAGTAAACTGGGGGCTATCGTTCAATGTCAGGTTCAATGCCCAATGACCCAACAGGTTAAAATTGTGGCAGCCACAAATCAAGGGCATAATGAAGTCTAAGAAGTGGTCTATGCTGATTTATTAAGGCATCTGTCTGACTCTAGACAATCTAGTACTGCTCTTGTATAGCATGAGCTATTCCCATGATCCTTAACATATTACAGATTTCTTTCTTTTAAATCTATAATAAAGCATTCAAGATAGTCTATCGAAACCAGAGAGGATTTTTTTTATAGTATTCATTGTCATTCTAAAGTTTTTTATCTCAATGTTACTCTGTAAATAATAATAAAAAGAAAGTGCTAACTTTAACTGCAAAGAACATTCAGTTTTCAGGACTAGCTGAATGTCAGTTCACAATTCAATAAAGTCCTTATATATGTTCTGGTTTTCAAGGAGTTTTTCCATTTTCTTTATTCTACTATTCATTTCCATTTATTCATAATATTGTTATTCAGCTATAATGCTACTATTAACTTCATTCTTAATCAAATGCATTTTACTGAATATTGTAATTTTACATGAAAACCCTTGTTTCTTCTGGTATAATAATTCAATTTTGAAAGAAAATGGGAACTGAATGTCCACAAACTTTTGTAGTCTAGCTTTCAATGAAGCTAAACCCATGTCAGAAATGTTATTTTAATCCAGTTTTATATCCCAGAGGACAGGAATGTTCATCAGAGCTATATCAAGCAATGTGAAAATCCACCTTTTTAGAGCATACAGGCTGAAAAATCATCAGAACTTAATTATTCCTCTCCCGAGATCCCAGATCTGAGGTGCATTGGTTTAACCTATTTGAGAAAATTAAATTATACTTGTCTGCAAACTTAATGGAGGACTTCTCATATTCATGAACCTTCTATATGCAGAAAGAAAAAATAATCAAATATTGCACACAAAAATATATGGATGGTAAATATTGCATCAGTTTCATCCCTGGTATAATTCCAGTGGCTTCACAGTAGAGTTATTTCAGATATAAATTTGGCCCCTATACCTATAAAAATGTGAGATTGTCAAGGCTGATTCCCCATTCTAGCACTTTGAGTGCAGAAGGTGAGGGCCCACAAGGATTCTAAAAATTAATAGTGGCCACTCCATGTTTGTATTAAATTCCCAAGGTTACAGCTTTTCTCTGACCTTGGATGTGTAGATGCTGCCACCACCCAAGTGCAAAACCCACTTTGAGAACCCAGGAAGGCACACTTGGGAATTCTTTCCTGTGGGGTACCCTCAAGCCCTTTCACCCCCCACTTCCGGGGAAGAGCTGAGAAAGAAAAACAAAGGAAATCAGCTGTTGCCACCAGCTAATTAAACATGTGCATAAACCTCTTAGGACACAAAAATCCAATCCTGTTCTTAAAAAAGGTAAATTTTATTAAAACAAAAAGAAAATATATCCAAAAACTCAGACTATTGCCAGATTTTAAAAAGAACCACTTATAAGGATTAAGCATCAAAACAACTTTCTTGAGGTCCAGCTTAAAGGTTACAAGCAAAACAAAAGTTGGCAGCCGGTATCAAGCGGAGTGCCTCAGGGGTCAGTCCTGGGGCCGGTTTTGTTCAACATCTTTATTAATGATCTGGATGACGGGATGGATTGCACTCTCAGCAAGTTTGCAGATGACACTAAGGTGGGGGGAGAGGTAAATATGCTGGAGGGTAGGGATAGGGTCCAGAGTGACCTAGACAAATTGGAGGATTGGGCCAAAAGAAATCTGATGAGGTTCAACAAGGACAAGTGCAGAGTCCTGCACTTAAGAAGGAAGAATCCCATGCACCGCAACAGGCTGGGGACCGACTGGCTAAGCAGCAGTTCTGCAGAAAAGGACCTGGAGATTACAGTGGATGACAAGCTGGATATGAGTCACCTGTGTGCCCTTGTTGCCAAGAAGGTTAATGGCATATTGGGCTGCATTAGTAGGAGCATTGCCAGCAGATCGAGGGAAGTGATTATTCCCCTCAATTCGGCACTGGTGACACATCTGGAGTATTGCGTCCAGTTTTGGGCCCCCAACTACAGAAAGGATGTAGAAAAATTGGAAAGAGTCCAGTGGAGGGCAATGAAAATGATCAGGGGGCTGGGGCACATGACTTATGAGGAGAGGCTGAGGGAACTGGGCTTGTTTAGTCTGCAGAAGAGAAGAGTGAGGGGGGGTTGATAGCTGCCTTCAACTACCTGATGGGGGGTTCCAAAGAGGATGGAGCTAGGCTGTTCTCAGATGACAGAACAAGGAGCAATTATCTCAAGTTGCAGTGGGGAAGGTCTAGGTTGGATATTAGGAAACACTATTTCACAAGGAGGGTGGTGAAGCACTGGAATGGGTTACCTAGGGAGGTGGTGGAATTTCCATCCTTAGAGGTTTTTAAGGCCCTTGACAAAGACCTGGCTGGGATGATTTAGTTGGTGTTGGTCCTGCCTTGAGCAGGGGGTTGGACTAGATGACCTCCTGAGGTCTCTTCCATCTGTAATCTTCTCTGATTCTATGAAAAGCATTTGGGGTTAGCCTAGAGGAATCCATAAGCCATAAAGAGATAAAAGAAATAAACCTAATCATGTCTTCCTAGACATTTCCTGATCTACTTACATATCTGGGGTTTCAAATGAGTAGCTTCTAGGTATGATCTAATGATTTTTCATACTGGCCCAAGCTTTTTACAGCATAGTTATGCCCTGTTCCCTCTCTCCCTGAGAACAACACAAACAAAGGGGAATTTCCCCCCCAATTTTTAAAAAGTTCTAGCCTTCCCATTGTCTCTTTTGGTCAGGTGCCCACTCCCTTCCTTTTACCTATGCAGGGAGACTTTTTAACCCTTTACAGGTAAAGCAAGTAGAGAACAACTACTGAGAGGGATTTTATAGCTAGCTGGGTGTCCATAAAAGGGAGCTACCCCTGCCCCTTTCATTTATCACAGAGATAATGGATGCTCAAAAAATATACAGCAAATACAGCCTGCAAAGTGTTTCCCTATGGCTACTTAGTTATCACATGTCATGTGTAACAACTACAAATCTACATAAATAAAAAACTGGTGCAATTTCACAAACTAATAAAAATCTGATCAAATAAGTTATCCACTTATAGAGGGAATGAGTCATCTAAAGTTAAATAGGATTTGTTGAGACAAAAGAAAAAAAATCAGAGAAAAAGACTTTTGGGATGTTTGTAGCATTTCTTACCAGGGCAGCCCTGGGACAACCTGCAGAGCACAATTCTTCAGAAACAACAATACAGCACCAAAACCATTCGTGTTGCAAGTTGTCACTTTTATGAATGACATTTCAATAACTTTAGAGAGTTGCAAAAAATTTACAGTAGTATGGCTTACATAATGGGGATGGGCCATGGTATCTGGCATCATTGGGAACACTTCAGTAAAACCATCCAAGTAAAGCTATCCAATCAAGTTGCAGGCACACGCAGGGAAAATGTATTTAGAATTGAATAGCTACTTTATTGTAGCAGAACTAGATAAACTGATAACTTATGAGTAGATTACGTTTTCTAAGGCAAACGCATGCAAGGGAACTTTCAAAGTTCTCTTGCATCCAACTTGCCTAAGCACACAGAATTCGATGGGATTTTCAAGTGTTCATGCACATTTCTCAGTTGATCAAGATGGAGCAGAAATCCCCACTAGGTATATATTAGCATATGTAAATCATCACTGTATAGATATGCAAATTGTGTTTGGACATCCAGTGGTAATCGATGTGAAAGCAGGAGATATGGAAAATACTTACTAGAGCATCAAGACTGCCTCTTTTTCATTGAAGAAACAAGCGGGTGAGGTAATATCTTTTATAGGACCAACTTCTGTTGGTGAGAGAGACAAGCTTTCATTGCAGCAGGCTTGTTAACCATTGCTAATTTGGGTTTTAAAACTCCAAATATCTTATGTTGCCATGTTATCACCACTTCATGGTAACTTATGTTACTCCTTTCACATTCCATTTGAAAGAGACTCTTATATTCAAGGAGACCAAACTGCCTGGTAAACCCACTCCAGTGAAACTGACAATAATGCTAAGCAGGGATAAGCATAGCAAATGCTTGGAAAACAGAGTATTTCCACACACAGGGATACCTGCAGACATATTTAACAATCTGGATATGATTCCACTCCTAGAGTGATTGAGTGGTGCACTGTTGAGTTATTTCATCTGTGGTTAAAACTCATGTGAGAGTTTAATGTTTGTGGGTGGGTATTTAACAGAAGTGCAGATTTGGAAGTTCAACACCTGTTCATCTTACCTAAAGTCAGCAGCAAAAACTATGGAATATTGTATCTCTTTCCAAAACAAATATATGCATATAAATTGTACTTGCCTCCATAGGTTCCACCGTTGCTCTTCTAGCTGAGTTACTAAATGCTCTATGTATTTATTTGAGTCCATATATTCCTAAAAAGAAAAGGACCAAAATATTTGTTTTTCATATATATATATATATATTATAACAATTGTAAAATGTTGACTAACTAACAGAGATATTCTGTGAGGGTGAAGGAATGGAATCCTACAACACATAAAACTTCCATTGACATAAAAAAGCAACATTAATGGAGGCTTATATTCAGGCTGGAAGAACCCTTTATGAAGCCAATTGTTACATGCAGAAATTATTGGGGAAGATGCATAGGTGTCATGGTAGGCCACAGTATGTATTTGCATGCACCTGCACATTATATCCAGAATTCTCCTCCAAGTCTCTTGGTGGTAGGTTTTTGGTCAGAGTTGGGGTGGATAATGTTTTCTCTTCAGGTCTTGGGGCTTCTGGCATAAATCTGTGTCTGCTGGGCAACCATAATTTGACCCAAATATTTATTTTGTTGCTTGCATTACAGTTTGGAAATCTCAAAAACTGAATTTGAATATCAAGCCAATTCAGCTCCAGGATCCTTTTTCAGTTCAACTTTTTCAGGTGCGATAACGGTATGATATTATCAGCCACATGAAAGCTACAGTACTTTTCGTCAAGTGGAATTTCAGATACAGAACAAAAATCACTGATCAATTATTTTTCTGTTGCTGAAATACTGTTGTCTGTTCTTTAAACAATTTATTTCTCTAAAGAAACACTTACTTCAGCAATAGAAAAATAACTTTCCAGGATGAAAGTAACTCTAGAGTGATATTTCTATAAAATATTTCAGAAAGATCCCACAGAATAACATATAGCATAATATGCTGTGTTACTATGGCAGTAGCTTCAGTACAGCCATAGTACTTTTAATCTGACAGACTATCAACAATATGATTCTCTGGCAACAGCTAATGAAAATTCCAACTTGGATTTCTGGAGACAAGGGTTCTTCTGGAGACAAGGGTTTATGGACTCACTGGCAAGCCCCATCCCTATCCTTGTGTACTATGGTTGCTTGTCTAGTATTATTTACTTTGTGTGCCTGTTGCCTAATGGCTGGTCTTTGTTCAGCCATTTATCTTAATAATTCAGGAATGGAAGGTGGTATTACAATGGGGACAGTACATTATCCCACTATCCGCAAGGTGACGATAAATGTCACAAGAACTCAACCATCATATTTTATGTATAAAATATAATTTTTATTTTCCAGGACTGAAATTGTTCTAAGCAATTGTGTAACATTATAGGGATTAGTGTTGGGTGAGAATAGACAGTTCTCAGGAATGCAGCTAAACTCTTAATAATTTTTTGTTTTAAATAAGAACAAAAGAAATAAATTAAGCTAGAAACTATCCAATAGTAACAACTCAATATACAATTACAGATATGTAAATATAGCAATAGTTATCCACAAACACCTATTTCTGCTTGTGAAAAACTGAGTAATATACAAACAAAAAGATAATCATGTGATTACCAAAATAAATTGTGCACACACTACCATACATTTTTAACTGCAATTATGTCTCAGTAAAGGAGGCTTCTTCAATTGCACCTCCGGCAACACTACAACATAGACAAGGCCTGATGGTTATAGCAATTGGAATAGTATTATTGGCAGAATTTCTACAATGAGGATATGATGAAATGTTCTAGCATATGTTTCTGCCCATGGTAATTATTTTGTTGTTCTAATAAAAAGCTACATTCGCTCTTTAGAGGTTACACTGGTTGATGAAACAACAAAGATTCCTCTTATAGAAATTCTCTGAAGTAGGTAGTAGTAGACACTTGTTCCATGCAAATAGAAATAAATCTGAGTAATATTTTGTTGAAATTTGGCATTGTTTGTAAGGAACTGAATATTATGAAGTTTTCCACTAGTTTCCTTATCTTTCCCAAAACCCAAAATTCTACCCCCAGTAGTAGATTCCAAATATAAGGACAGATTCTGCAGTCTTTACTTAACCAAACTTCCCTTGAACCAGATTTTGTGCTTTGTTACAATAATATAAAACTGGAGAAACTCCATCAACTTTAGTGGCATTAATCCGGGTTTTACATCACTGCAACAGAAATGAGAATCTGACCCATTGGCTTTATCTGGGTCCGTACAGTGTCTGTTTTAATAGACAGAGTTAAATTTTACATGAAGTACAGTCATCGTGTCAATTAGATAGTGAGCTTTTCTGAAGCTAAACGGAGAAAAATCATTGTGTAGAATGTGTATGTTATGGCTTAGAAAAGCTACAATATGCAATTGCATAATGATGATTACTCATGGTACCAAGTTGTTTGAAACAAACTTTGTTGTAATAAATAGCTTTTACTATATCACATATAGCAGAAATTAGTATTAATAACCCCTTTATATCTTATTTTACTGTAATATGAATCACTCCTGGTTTATACTTGAGTGCACTTTGCCCTGCAGCCAAGAGAATCAATAGTTTTATTACACACAATTCTACTGCAATAATGTGAAAAGTTAATTTTGTAGCTATTTTTGTGAAAAATATGGTCAAGTGCACAAAGTCAATTGGGAAAAAGAAAATATATATTTATTTTGTATATTTTCTGCCTTAATGTCAAGTTCTTCCCATGGCAAACCTGAAAAACGATTCAATTTCTACTTAGAGCTCTGCAGGCCAGCAGCAGATGATTTGTCAGTATGGCGTGAAGATCAAGCACAACTCAAATGTTAATTTTGTGGTTAGCAAAAACATCTCATCGGTGCTGTGACTAAAAGGTACAATAAAATGATTTGCTGTTTCAAAAGCTCAAGTACTGTACTTCCAAACCTAGGTTTGCCCACTTTCCTACCTGCACATGTGACAGCAGTTGGATTTGGTCCCTATCTAGTACTAATCCATCTAACCCAAAGGTGGGCAAACTACAGCCCACAGGCCACATCCGGCCCGCGGGACCGTCCTGCCTTGCCCCCGAGCTCCTGGCCTGGGAGGCTAGCCTCCGGCCCCTCTCCTCCTGTCCCCCCTCTCCCACAGCCTGAGCTCACTAGCTCCACCACCGGTGCAATGCTCTGGGCGGCGGGGCTGTGAGCTCCTGGGGCAGTGCAGCTGCAGAGCCTGGCCTGACCTGGTGCTCTGAGCTGCATGGTGGCAGTGGCGGCAGCGTGGTCCGGCTCCAGCCGGACGGTGCAGCTGTAGCGTCACCAGTCACCGGTGCTCCAGGCAGTGCAGTAAGGGGGCAGCGGGGTTTGGATAGAGGGCAGGGGCGTTTGGGGTGCTAGTCAGGGGGTGGGGGTGTGGATAGAAGGTGGGGCAGTCGGGAGGGAACAGGGGGCTAAGGGGGCAGGGGTCCTGGGGGGGGCAGTCAGGAAAGGGGGGGTTGGATGGGGCAGCAGGGGGGCAGTCAGGGGCAGGGGTTCCGGGGGAGGTCAGGGGACAGAGAGAAGGGGCGGTTGGATGAGGCAGGGGTCCTGGGGGGGCCGTCAGGGAACGGGGGGGTGGTGGATGGGGCAGGAGTCCCGGGGGGGCAGATAGGAGGTGGGAGCAGGGCCTCGACCCCCTACCCTAACCGGCCCTCCATACAATTTATGAAACCCGATGCAGCCCTCGGGCCAAAAAGTTTGCCCACCCCTGAGCTAACCCCTCTGAACTGCTCTGGGATAGCAGTAGGAGTCAGCCTTTAAAAAAGTTTCACTTGAAAGGGAATCATTTCCAAATGCCATATTTATGCAGTGTAGTTGTAGCAGTTTGAGACCCAGGACATTAGAGAAACAAAGTGGGCGAGGTAATATCTTTTATTAGACAAACTTCTGTTGGTGAGAGAGACAAGCTTTCCAGCCACAAAGAGCTCTTCTTCTTCAGGTCTGGGAAAGGTACTCCAAACATCACAGTGAAATGCAAGGTGGAACAAATTGTTTAGCATAAGTAGTCAGCACACAGGAATCAATATAAGAAAAAGACCCAAAAATCGGAAATGTCCCTATAAAATCGGGATATCTGGTCACCCTATGCTCAAATAGGTATTAATTTTATAAGAATGTATTTAGTGTTTAGAGTTTATGAAATGCTTGCAGGTTGCTGAATGCATTAAGCTCACTTGCAATGTCTGTATTCCATGGTATAAGAAAATATATGTTTTGGTTTACAACTTTGAAAAGGTTTGCTCCGAACTTGTGAAATCAGGCATGGGAATAGTTCCCACTGACCAATGCAGGACTATCAAAATCAGATGGGCCATCAAGGAACATCGCAATACAAAGGACTGGTTAATGGACCAATCTGCACCTGCGAAGTGCTATGTGCAAGCAAGCTCAGTCATATGGGCTTGGAGGCTGAATGAAGGAAATAAAACAAAGTCACAGGAAAATTTCCCATCTTTTTGGTTGTTTGAACTCTGAGGATATGTCTACACTGTAATAGAAGCCCAGGGTTAGTGGGATTTGAGTCAGCCTTACGGAACCTGGGCTTGAGCGTCTACATTGTATTTTAACCCTAGAATTTTCTAACTCATGCGCTAACCTAGGGCTCTGGCATCCACACCACACTGCACAAACCCAAGTCAAAGTAACCATATTCCAGAGTCCCTAGCGCCTCACTCCCAAAATGTGGCCACTCTAGCCCTAGGATCATAGACTATATCCTGTGCACTGTGAGAAAACTTTACTGCCCACCCTGCACATTACCAGGAATCAGCTTGCTTTGCAAAATGCTTGATCAGCTCACTCTCCATTGCAAGAGGGTCTCTGACAGTGTGCTTGCAGATCGGTGGTCAGAACAGAATGGGTTAATGCTGACCTGAGATGCTGCCGTTTGCAAAGGGGACGTGGCTTCCATTTTCAATAGAGTGGATAGCAGATGGTTGGGATAGAGAGGACTAGTAAGGAAGTTATTCCATGGAATTGTGTGATACTTCCAGATGACTCCCAGGACCTGAGTCAAGTGAGGCTGCGTCTACATTGCAAAGCAATAAGGCTCAGACCCTGCGAAAAATATTCTTCCCATAAACACTAGAGAAGGAACATCCAGTTACTGAGCAGTGACAAGAACCATTTAGATTAATATTACTGATACAAATACTATTGATAATCATTTTAGAAAAGTGGAATAGATAGTAGAGAAGGGCCTGTAGCACTGATTTATTTTTTCAAAAGTGGGCTATAATTTTGGGTGCCCAACTGCATTTCAGAGATGCTAAGCACCTCAACTTTAAACGGAGTCAATGGGATCAGTAGCTGCTCAATACTTCTGAAATTCAGTTTTTAGCTGTCTGAAGCTCAGGACTCATAATTAGAGTCTACTTTTTAAAATCTAGTAGTGTTATATCACAACTTTGTTGGAAGGAAATTTTTGCTTATTTGAAACATGATAGAGCCAGGATTTCACCCATTGCGTAAAGTCTCATATGATGGCACAAAACCACTTTATTTTAAGGTAACACCTTCACTAATTCTCTAGATTATGTTGGTAATTGGGAGAAGGGGTGTGTGTGTAGAAAGTGCACAACCACCCACAGTGATGCCTTGTGGTCAGGCAGGGATCAGCAGGTCATCTCCACATTGGAAACTGTATCCTGCCCTTCAGCACCACAGCACCACAGCACCACAGGGAGTGCGGGGGCTGGGTCCTAGAGCAGTCAAGGTCTATTCCAGCAGGCCTCTCAGTTTAGGTGAAAGCCCCTAGTATTGTAATGTCCTCTGGGAGAGGGTAGGGGAGCCCCAGGCCTGCCCTCTCCACCAGGCTCCGGTCCAGGGACCAATGGAGGGCAGCTGCACTGGACACATTAGGGTGCTAAGCTGGCATCCTCCCTGCATCACTTCCTACCCATCTCCTTTAGTTTTAGAGGCTAAGCCACTTCTACCAACTCTCTGACCTGCATGCTCATTCACTTGACTTCTCTGTCCTTTGTAGGTGTTCACTGGTCTGTGAAGTCATGCCTCAGGCAGGGAGCTCCTGGGCAGTACATCCCCTCAGAGCTCAGGGCAGCTGTCGCCTCCCATTTGCTGTCCCCCTCTGAGCTCCCTTTCCTCTCCTTTTTAAAGCCCTGCAGTGTGGCTGGGTGGGGCTGCCTGGGCCCAGAGCTGTTCCTTAACCCCTTGGTCTCAGTGTGGTTTTTGTAAACCCCATCAAAGGGAAGTATACCAAACCCATATGGGCACTAATGTACAGTTCTATAGAAGCCTGTAATTTTGTTATGTTGCAGCGTAAGCCTATACATGTGTCTAAGCATGTTTGTTCACAGAACAAAATATGAAAATTCCCACTGTGCAGCTGTTTTCCCGTAAAAATGATAGTTAAATGGTTGTTAGATAGCAAAGCCATCAAAAACATTCATTTAAAAAAAAATAGAAATTAGTATCTCAAATGCAAACTCGGATCCACCATCCAGTATTCTGATACACTAGATGTGTATTTGCTCTGGCATAGCCATGCTGATAGCTAGGACATAAACATAGCCATGCTGTTAGCTAGGACATAGCTAGGGCATGTGCTAGCTATTGTAATATTCCATCTATTGTAATAGAGCAAACGTAGACATCCTGGTCCCAGCATACAAGGAGTGAAAGCTGGAGGTAAGAAATTAAAATTGGCAAAATGAAATATATTCTATGGATCATTTAATAATTTTGTAGAAGTCACATTCAAATATATTAATGATCTTTGCAAAACTGAGAAAAGGATTAAGATTATAGGCCCTGATCCAGCAAATCACTAATTACATGCTTAGCTTTAAGTTAATGGTGTCAAAAATCAGACCTAGTGGTTGGAGTGTAAATCATAACTAGGCATAGGGTTGGGCCTGGGCCTCAGGTGGTCCTGGAATCAAGACCAAGGACAGGTTTGGATCAAAACCAAAGTCAGAATCTATAGACAAATCAGAATCAGAACTGTGGCCAGAGGTTAAAGCTGGGTGGTCACAGTCCAAAGACAAGCCAAGTCGATATTCAAGCTGGAGTCCAGATACAGGCCAAAGGTCAAAGCTGGGTAGTCAGAGTCCAAGGTTTTGGGAAGGATCAGGAAGCAGAGACGAGGCTGGAGCGGGTCAGTGATGAGGTTGGAGTAGGGCAAGGACAATACTGGGGCTGGGGCTGGGACAAGGGTAGGGGCAGGCTGAGAGTCTCCGGAGTCTGGTGTGTGGCAAGGCAGCAGGACCGTTCCTGGCCAGACAGTGCTGTTACTCAGGGTATGTCTACACTACCCGCCGGATCGGCGGGCAGCGATCGATCCAGCAGGGATTGATTTTCGCGTCTAGTCTAGACGCAATAAATTGACACCCTTCCCCCCCCGAGCGCTCTCCCATCAACTCCTGCGAGAGGCGCAGGCAGAGTCGACTCACCACAGTGAAGACACCGCGGTGAGTAGTTCTAAGTACTTCAACTTCAGCTATGTTATTCAAGTAGCTGAAGTTACGTAACTTAGATCGTTCCCCGCCCCCAGTGTAGACCAGGCCTCAGACAGATCGACAGCTCTGGTGAGGTTGTGGAAGTACCTGAACCTAGGGTCATGTGACTCAGGCTCTGCTTAGCGATAGATTGCTGTAGCATGACCGAGGGCTGAGTTACCACAGACTCTGTTGAAGTGGTAAGTCAGTGCACCTGGGTTGTTGCTGCCTGAGTCCTGACTCACCGCAGCACCTATTGAGAGTCTGGTGATGGGCAGGCACTAGCCCGCCCACATCTAAAGGTCCCTCCCCTTAGCCTAAGGGGATGAGCTACCAGTCCCAGGTCTCAAGTAAATACTGGGGACAACAAAAGATAAAACAGGGACAGGAGTGAGGGTCAGAGGGTCAAAAGCAGGGAGTCAGAGGGGGACACTGAGCAAAGATCCCTGGACAGTGGCCACTGCTCCTTGGAGGCATCCATAAAGCCAGTCGATCATGGGCGGTGGGTATAATAGGCCAGAGTACACTAATTTAAGCCTCCCCTGGTGCAACCATGGCAGCCGGACCCTCAGTTGTGAGGTTTTGGAGTGAAGTTTTTGATTTCTTATGCCCCATGCAGGTTCTGGGGCAGCTGAGGAGGCAGTATGTGCTATTGAGCTTCCCGGGTTCATCATGGAATCCAGGGAGATTACTGACAAAGCTGGGAAGCTGAGTAACACATCAGCCTTCCTGAAACCTGCATGGTGCATATCAAAAGCTCAGGTTCTTCTCCCAGAAGAGAAGAAACAAGAGCTTTTCCTATGGCGTGGCTGGGTGGGGGGCTCTGGCTGGCCGGGGGCTCCTCTGGACAAGGGGGGCAGGACTTGAGGCTCCTCTGGGGTGGGGTCTCGGGGAAGCTAGGGCTCTGGCCGCGGGGGGGATGGGGGAAGCAGGTGGAAGGGGCAGAGCCGGAGGCTAGCCTCTCAGAAGAGTGGCTCCATCCGCCATCCATGCGGTGGACGTGGCCCAGAGGAATTCTGCCCGGAGACGTGGTCTCACTGCAGTAGCTGAGTGAGCAGCCCTGGTTTGGTTGTGAGTTTGCCTCACAAATGGAAATACTCATGTGCTAAAAGTTAAGTACATGGTTAAGTGCTTTGCTAGAGTAGGGCCAGTGGGCTCTGACCAATGTGGCAGTTGGGGTTGAGCCATTCCACTCCATCAGGAACTCTGCTGTCCAGAGGCAATCTGGCTCAGCTACACTCTTTAAGGTAGTGCAGTGTGTACTGTCAGCTGTGGCAAGCCACAGCTTTGCTCACCAGTGAAGGAGGGGACAAGGATATAACTCCATCCCCTCCACCGCTTCCTAATCCACGTGTTGTGGCTAATCTCATGCCAGTTATTTCCCTGTGCACCCACTTGAGCATAAGGACTCAAAACTGTGATTGTCCCCGTGAGGGTTTCAGGCATGGCCCCATCACTGCCCTCCAGCGCAGCCCCTCCAACACAGCTGCTCCACCAGTAACTCCACCTGGAGCATAAGTAGTGCAGAGGGCCTTGTGGTGGTACTCTGCAGCATGGTGAATTTCACCCAGTAACATTGCCTTTTAAACCAACTAGGATAACTTCACAGTCGATCCAGACCTTCATGCTTCAGGGTATAAGACTTCTGTCACCTGGGTGTGGGAAAGTTACATAAGCAACAATTGTCCAGAAGCCTGGTGGCTTCATTTTCCTCTGAACTGTCAGGCGATTGTCCATTATCAAAGACATGGTCTACACTAGACACACTACCGGTAGTTGCCTATTCCAACATTGCAAGTCCTAAAAGTCCTATTTTCCTAGGGAAATATTTAAAAAATAATAATAATGAAGTTAGTCAGTAGACTCTGTTGAAACTAGCAACTTACAGTAGCAGAAACCAGAATTAGGTAGTGATGCGGACCTGAGAGATGAAGACCTAAGCTATGATCCCATGTGGGGAGGCACTCGTTCATCTTTGAAGGACTTTGGAAAGCTGCTCTAGGATTAAGCTTTAGTTCTGGTGAGAGCTCCTCTGGAGAATATTATAATGTTTAAAAAATATTTATTTTTCATTATCATCCTGCTACATAAACTTCTGATGGAATAGGCTTTTTCCAACAGCCCCTGAGGAGATTATATATATAGTACATAGCCCTGTCTGAATTGCGTATTTTACATGTGTCCAAGTGTAGGAGAATAGGGGATTTAAGTGCGCTATCTGTTATACAATATTATTCAGCAGTGCACTAAAATAAATCACATGGAAAAAATATAAAAGCTCCTTGTATTAGGTATTTCGGTCACTTCCTTCAGCACTGCAACTGGTGCCAAACTGCCCACCTTTAGTGTTAAATAACTGCTATCGCTAAACAGTGCAAGCCAGTGAAAAGAAGGTCTTTTAAAACGGCTCTTTTCACCAATTTACTATTTTCCTACGTGATTTCAACATGGTAATTTCATTGTTAATTTTATTAGCAATTAAAACCAAACTGCACATTTTAAAACTCTTTCAGCGGAGCAAGAAACTGGCAAGAGCCCTCTTCGCATGCTGTGTGCATTATGAACATTCTGGTGAAAACAGTAATGATGGCTTTAACAAATATGTTGAGCAGATTTCTTAATTGTTCAAAATTACTTAAGCCTGAGTGAACATTTCATATTAAATCTCAGCTGAAGTGATTAAAACTGATTTGCCAACTCTTCTGAAGCCAGTTATTTTCATAAAAATCAGCTGGGTCTCAGTTCTGCTGCTGCCTAGTTTTGGCTTTGCACCCATTGAGATGTCACTAACCACATATATGACAGCAGAGTTTAATAAAGTCTGAAACAGCACAAGATAGTTAAAGGGACTGATCCTGCAACCCTCAATCTTGATGAGTAGACATAGGGAACTCAGTGGAACTACTCATGGAACTACAACTCAACATGAGTTAGGGTTGCAGGACAGGGGCCAGATTCTCAGCTGGGGTAAAACAGTTCAATGGATTTATGCCACTCTACATCAGCTAAAGGTAACAAATTGGGCATCTAGCAAGGCAGGAAGCTTCAAGCCTGGACTCTTTGCTTCCAGGTCTGGTGGAGAGTGGGCATTTTCTAGAGGCACTTTGTCCTCATGTGCAGAAGTAATGAGGAAGGTGAGCAGCATATGGCTATGCACTGGCTAATCTAGGAGTGATCATGACAAATTCTATCCAGCTCTCTCACCTGGAAGAAAGTTGTTGGAGAATAAACATGCTTTTTTTGTTAAGGGACACTGACAGTTTTGGCTTTTTTCTCTCCCTCACAGGCTTCACCTCTAGATATTATGTCTCTGAGATGGGCCTTGACTTGAGATAAAAACCATAGGAGGTAGCTGGACTGCACTAGTGTAGGAGTAAGATGATCTGAAAATGGAGGAGGAGAAGGTAGTCAAAAAGGTAACGTAATTTACCAATTTATTCTGCTTAAATTCACCAAATTAATTTTAACTTGATGATTTACCCTACAAATCCCTTCTTGCCCTCATCCTAATCATCAAAAAGTGCGATTAGAAAAAAAAAACACATAAAAAGCATTTACGTAGGACACAGACCAGAGTTCCCCTACTGGTGCTACAGTGTGAAAGGGAGAAGCTAAAGAGGCAGAAATAGAAACATTTCAGCATCCCCAGAGGAATCCTGTTGCCATGGGTTATCCAGATGAAAAACAGAGGGCCAGCTCTTCAGCTGCACTAAATAAGCATATCGCCCTTGACTTCAAGACGTAACTATTTTAATTGTTATTTATTGAGTGCTATAAGTTTGCATGGTGCTGCACAAACATAGAATAATAAAATGAACATATTGCCGCTAAGAACTTCCCCGTAAGAGCTGATCAAGACATTGTTTATGCCTTCCACTGAAGACTTACAGCCCTATTCAAAGTTCTGCATTTTAGTCCTCGTTAAAACTGGAGGACCAGGTAGTGGCCACACTGATCCCTGCATGTGTCATCTCCCCGCTGGATTGCTGCAGCTCATGGTATCTGAAGCTGAATGTGAAGACAATGCACTGGCTCCGGCTGGTACTACTGGCTTAAGCTGTTGTGAGCATCAAATCCCGCCACTGGCTCCTAGTCAGCGTTTGATGCCATTATAATGCCTTGATCCTAAATTTCAAAGCAACTAATGGATCAACTCCCCACTACATCAAAGACCAAATTTCAATCTATGAACCATTGTGACAGTTGCACTCCTCTGGAACAATACAGATCACAAAGCTCACGATGAAGCACCTGAGAGCTTGGGACAAAGCATCCTTGGTCAAGGACTGTAGAACCATTTCACATAGGAGATAAGGTGAATTCAGTCTGGCCGTCTTTAGGAAATGTTGCAAAACCTTCCTCTTTGAGAAAGTCTTTCCTTCATAGCTGATGCTCACAATGCAACATCTCTTCTATTCCCAAACCATTATCAACTGCCCCCTCCTCAAAAAACAAACAAAGAGCAGAGTTTTGACCCCAAGCAGGAAACGGACTCCATGGAGTCCACTTGGGACTTTGCTCTTGCTATTGATTTAGGTGGAAGGTGCACTGATACCTGGAGGTGATCTGGAGAAAGGGGTAAACAGTGAGGTGGCAAAGTTTGCAGATGATACTAAACTGCTCAAGATAGTTAAGACCAAAGCAGACTGTGATGAACTTCAAAAAGATCTCACAAAACTAAGTGATTGGGCAACAAAATGGCAAATTAAATTTAATGTGGATAAATGTAAAGTAATGCACATTGGAAAAAATAACCCCAACTGTACTTACAATTCAATGGGGGCTAATTTAGCTACAACAAGTCAGGAAAAAGATCTTGGAGTCATCGTGGATAGTTCTCTGAAGATGTCCGCGCAGTGTGCAGAGGTGGTCAAAAAAGTAAACAGGATGTTAGGAATCATTAAAAAGGGGATAGAGAATAAGACGGAGAATATATTATTGCCCTTATATAAATCGATGGTACGCCCACGTCTCGAATACTGCGTACAGATGTGGTCTCCTCATCTAAAAAAAGATATACTGGCACTAGAAAAGGTTCAGAAAAGGGCAACTAAAATGATTAGGGGTTTGGAACGGCTCCCATATGAGGAGAGATTAAAGAGGCTAGGACTCTTCAGCTTGGAAAAGAGGAGACTAAGGGGGGATATGATAGAGGTATATAAAATCATGAGTGATGTGGAGAAAGTGGATAAGAAAAAGTTATTTACTTATTCCCATAATACAAGAACTAGGGATCACCAAATGAAATTAATAGGCAGCAGCTTTAAAACAAATACAAGAAAGTTCTTCTTCACGCAGCACACAGTCAACTTGTGGAACTCCTTACCTGAGGAGGTTGTGAAGGCTAGGACTATAACAGCATTTAAAAGAGAACCAGATACATTCATGGTGGTTAAGTCCATTAATGGCTATTAGCCAGGATGGGTAAGGAATGGTGTCCCTAGCCTCTGTTTGTCAGAGGATGGAGATGGATGGCAGGAGAAAGATCACTTGATCATTGCCTGTGGGTCCACTCCCTCTGGAGCACCTGGCATTGGCCACTGTCGGTAGACAGGATACTGGGCTAGATGGACCTTTGGTCTGACCCGGTACGGCCGTTCTTATGTTCTTATACTATCGTGATGGGTGGCAGTATAAAATCCCAAAATGACTGAGTTGGACAGACAGCACAATTTTAGAAACAAGACACAGTGGTGGTGGTGGGGGGGGGGGGAATACACCAGTGGTCCATTTAAAAATGCACATAACTATTCTAATCTGTTTATCTGATGGATTATTGGTGGAAGGTTTTGCAGAAGTGGATATATAGAGGGGATATGAATGAAAGGAGAAGGGGGGGTCAATTCCAAATGGAAGGGATAACAAAGGGTGGGGAGGAAAACAGGAATGACAAAGCTAAATGAATGTGTCTAGAACTTCGTATTCTTGCTGGCACAAGCATCTAAAAAAGTTAGCAGTCAGCACTCCTTCTGGGCCACAAATCTCCCGGGTGGTGGTTGCTTGGGGGAGTGGTATCTCTTCCTCTTAAATCTTGAGCAAGCAATTCTGTTTGGCTGCATGAATAAAAAAATGAAGTAAATGCGTTCTGTCCTGAGATGACATACCAACTGTATTTCATTCAAGACACAGAACATGCTTTTCTTGTGGATGAAATAAATCAGGGAGAGTCTGGCTAATAAGAATAATAGAGTACTTTAAGCCTTTACTGGAATTAACCTGAGATGGGAAAGAATGATCGATATAATACCAGAAAGTTTGAATTTTGAATTCTAATTGAGTTAGTTGCTGAGTAGTAGTAGCCCAATTTAGGAGAACAGTGTATCAGATATATATGCTGTCAATGTGATTATCAAAACTAGACCATATGAAAATAAATAGTATTGATAGCATCATAATTACGTCTCCTTTATAGAAGTGGATATCCATTTTTCATTATTATTAGAGGTCAAATCTGGACATCCTCTCTCACTTTGTATTCAGTCCTTATTCAGATGAAACTCCCACTGATACTAATATGAGATTTCCCTGAATAAGAACAGAATAATAAGTAAATCAGGATGTGGCCTGTTATGAATTACGTTTAAGTGGAGTTTTTTTGCCCTGATCCTCTGTGGTAGCCAAGGAGTATAAAATACAACATAGGTGGGGAAGGAGGTTTGCAAAGGCAGCTTTAAGCATTTTCCCTTACTTGGGCTGATCCCTGATATAAGTAAAAGCGGTAGTTCTAGGGCTCTTGTAACCGGCACCAACTGTCAATGATCCCAGAAGCCATTACAGCAGCCACAGATAGCTGGGGGAAGGAAGTTCTGGACATGCTCTTAGTGCCAGCCGAAGGAATGGCACTAGGTGGTGGCTTAGGAACTACTATGCTGTCTCTACATCACCAGAGGATTCCCTTACAGCAAGGTGGTTCAGTCATGTTAGGTTGGCTCTTTTGTGCCTGAGATATGGTGTAAAGTGGTTAGACATAGGAGAGAACCTGGTCCTTTCTCAGTACAGTCCACCTGAATCTGGCAACATTTATTTTTGTTGAACGATCTAGGTTTTAGGAGCTAAGTAAACATTCAGAGATTTCTAAATTGTTAATGCCTAAGTGTAATTTTAGAAGGGGAGAAACTATCTGACAGAAACCTTTGTATCTTAACGATGTCATGGGTGAAAAGGTAGTCACTGAACCTGAGAGAAGTTTACTAGATAGCAAAAGCAGACAGTCAAGTAAATAAAGCTGTAAAATAAATACTGTGCAACATGTTTATGAACTTATCTTACACAATATATACATTTTAAATGACATAATTAGCTATAATCTTGTTTATGTCAAATCCAATTTACATTAACAAACATCACACAGTATAAGTACTGATGCCATATGTCCAGAAATGTTAACAATCAGAGAAATGCAACATAAAAATTGAAGCTTTTAATTATAATCAACTTCTGACTTTCTCAGGTAATTACAATTTCTGAGTAATTTCTCACTGTTTTTATGAGTATAAATCAACCAGAACACACTGAAAGTAGGTGTTGGTTGGAAGCATCTGACTTGTTTATACATATGGTACTTGCATGTGACTCATGGAAGTGATGGATTGAAGGAGACAGGGGGCTATAACTTGGATGGAAAAGCATTCATAGAATTCATTTGAAGGTTTGGGGAAGAGTTTCTGTGGCTGTCACAGATGTGGAGTGTTCATTTGCGAAAAATACTCTGGGTGCATACATATAGAGGGCTACTTAACCTATGCATTCACTCAAAATAACTGCAGCGTATAGCTTAAAATTGTCATTCATCTGAGCAACAGGTAAATCCCAAACTGGACATTTTTGTCCCCTTTCCTTCCTCTCGCTACCATGACTGTCCTCACATACACATTGGCAATTCCTGTCAGAGTGCTACATTATAGAAATATATTAAAAAATACTTTATAGTGCCTTCAATGTGAAGCTTACAAAATGCTTTAGAAATGCTACATATGCATCATCACAACAGCCCTGTGAAGGAGGTAAGTACCATTATGTTATCCATAATAATTGAGGCACCAAGATTTTAAATATAATACCCAGGTTGCCAGAGTGGCAAAACATGAAAGAAACAGCCAGAATTCCCAGCTTTCAGCATCTCAGCTCTAATCACCAGGTTAGTCTGTTATCTAGAAAAAGCAATACTGATAAAAAACAGCTGCAAAGCCATATTCAGTAGCTACTGGATGTTTTGGCCTGTCATAAAAACAGAGAAGTGGAAGATTAGCAATGAGAGGGCAATATGAGTGCAGTGGTGAGGTTTCCTTGACTCCAGACATCCTCCCCCCTCGCCTCCCTTTTGCTGAGACTGCTGAAAGGAATCTTGCTTTCATTGTTTCTTGCTGTCACTCTGTCTTTCTTTCGCCTGTCTGACAGGACGCTCTGCTCTAGCCACAAACTTTTGATTGGAGAACTGAACTTGTTAAGGCAGGTTTTTGAAGTAACATCTGCTTAACTGTGGCCAGCTCGGCTGGAATGGCTTGCACATGCATAATAGCACTCCGTTTATTTTATAAATATTGACTTCAGCACAGCTACATCAATTTGCATCAGCAGAAAATTTGCCCCCCCGCCCCTCATGTAACCTATTATATATTCCACTGTACATATATTATATACAGAATACACACACACACCCAGAAACGAAAAGTAAAAAAGCAGTAAAATCTGAAGGGAGTGTCCTAAGAAACCATTTTCTTTACACATTACAGCCTATTGAAAACAGAACAATGAAATCCTAATAAATAAATAAAAAAAGTCAAATTTCTCCTGGAATTTATTTTATTTATTTATACACACATGCACACACAAACACACCATGACTTTGGTTCTGCTCCTAAGCTGGCTGGAGACACAAAGGAATGCAGTAATGTGTATTTACCCTGCTTTCAAGGAGCTCTGAGAGGTATTCTTTCTTCCACAGAAAGATTAAGCCCTGGTCTACCCTACAGAGTTAGGTCAACATAAGGCACTTTACATTGACCTAATTATGTTAGTGTACCACTACAGCCTTGCTCCCACCCATGTAAGTGCCCTACTACACCGACATAATAACGGCACTTCCACAAGAGGCATAAGGCTTATGTCGGTATAGTTAAGGCGACTACACAGACACTGCGGGTTACTTACATCGGCTATTGGCTGTCATTGGTGTCAGCTGCCCCTTCTCCCCCGACTCCTGGCTCCCCACTGGGCTGCTTCATGCTGCCTAGGCTCCCCACTCCCTGCTTGGAGCCGGGCTGCCCCCTAGGCTCCCGTCTCCCGACTCCCAACCGGGCAGATGCCCAGTCTTCCCATTCAGAGACAAGCTGCCCTCAGGGTCCTGACTCCCCACTGCCAGTCAGGTTACTGTGCCTGGTTTCCAGCTCCCCGCTCCCAGCCGGGCTGCCCTCCAGGCTCCCAGCTCCCCATACCCAGCTGGGATGCCCTCCAGGCTCTCCGCTCCCAGCTGGGAGCCACCTGGGCTGTGGGCACGGAGCTCCCTGTTGAGAGCCTGGGCAGCAGCCATGCTCCCGGCAGGGAGCCTGAAGCTGGGAACCTGGGCAGCTGCTGTGCTCCCACAGGGAGCCAGGAACCTGGCGGGGCAGCCAGGTTCCTGGTGGGGAGCGGGGAGGTGAAAGCGGGGGTGGAAGCCAAGCTCCTGATGGAGAGCTGCATGGAACTGACAGCTCGGGCTCTCAGACCCCCCACACTGCCCCTCTAAAGTAGGTGGAAGCAGCAGTCCTAGTGAGGATGTGCACCACTGACAGAAGGCGGGTAGTGTGGACATGAAACAATGCAGTGGCTGTAAATTGACCTAAGTTTTTAGTGTAGACCTTACTCCCAGATGCCACCCAGGAGTGCTGGATTTCTAATGCACTCAACACAGGCTAGTGACTATGGGATATGACTGAGCCTAAAGAAAGGATCAGTGCTAAAATGTGGGCCAAAACACACTCTCCCTATTAATTCAGAATTCCCATTAACTTCAGTGATAGTTTTAAGTGAATAAAACCCAGTAAAGATTACAGGATTGGTCCCTGTTTTTTTTTTTTGTTTGTTTGTTTGTTTCCCACAAATGGAAAAAAAACACTGCAACCTGTAATGCTCTCTCTTATAGATGGCAACTAAATTATGAATCTCGGTGAGGAAACAAATTTTAATACTTGTTGCAGAACAGGTTTGCAAATCACATAGCTGATAACCAGCTCTAATAGCTGCAGTATAGCCAATAAACTAACCCTGGACTCCACTTTATAAAGAGAGAGTTTACATTTCCAGCATGAGACAACAGACTGCACCAGTGTAATCTAACCCTCTCTATTCATGGGATTAATCATCTGAAGTCTATATAGGCTAGACAGCATCATGTGGCATTAGCTGAAGATACCAGATTAGTTGAAGATACAGATACAGATTTAGCAAAAGGAATATGCCAAATTTTAATGTCAAGCCATAATAAGAAAATTCAACAAAGTCCCGGATGGGTCTGAAATTAAAACTGAAATATTTGTGCCCATTAAACACTTTGGGTCAAACTGTGCTCTTTGTTACACCGATTCAGTCCCACTGAAGTCAATGGGTATAAACAGCAGGCACTGGGATACAATTCACCCCATTGCATGGGCTTTACACAAGACACACTGTGTTGCTACAACACTCCAGCAGCCCTGAATAAGGGATAGATGTGTTGGGAGCCATGCAGGGACGGATTTCTGTGTGCTGGTGGGGTGACTATGCACCACTTCATGATAGGCAATTGTGAAGGGTTGCTTTGGTAAGCCAGGAGAGGGACAATTGGATCCATGCTTACGACGACAATAGATACAGTGGCTTGGAACATAGAAGAGGTGCACAGGGGCAGCAGACACTATTATCAGCCTATAGTCAAAAGTAATGGCTGAAGAAGAGCTACACTGCAGCTCCACATCCTCCCCTCTCGTAGGATGGGGTTAAAGATGAATTTTGATAGATCTCCCTAGCATACTTGCAAAAAGCCAGTTTAATCAGGTTTTACATGTCATAGAAAATGTGGAAATGAGTAATTTTTCTCTCTGGTTTATAGTTAAATAAATCACACAGTTTCCCCCTCGCTGCTTATACATAATGTAATTTTATACATAAAAGGACCAATGCATTACTTATCCCCAGTGCAGCCTTGCAACTTCTACAGGTGGTTTTCATTACACATATTGTGGATACTGAACAAGTTATAAAAAGTAATAATGTTACACAAGTTAAATTAATTTTGTTTCCTCTATGAAAAATCTTAAACTGAAAACTTTAATTTAGCACCGCATTTTTTGCATCCACAGATGCAGTAAGGTATAGGACTAGTACACAGTAAGAGGATACCTTCTCAGCTGAAATCATGAAATTCTAGCTGTTCATCTCTTAGTAATACTAATGACAATTGTGCAGTTAAATCCCCGCATACTCAGTTGAAAACATACCCCTAAAAGCGACATGCCTAGAAATATTCTTTAAGAAGTTATTGCAAAATATTCTATTGATTTATTTATTCTAATAAGTTTATTCTAATAAGACTAAACCATTCACAAAGCTGTAGAAAAGAAGGCTCAAAATATTCACAAATGTAGGCTTAGATGAATATTTGTGAACTGACTGCAACTCAGGATATATGGTGACAATTCAGCTTATCCTTACAGGCTAGTTTTTCATTTTATAATACATATTGCAAGTGAACATTCCAAAAATATATCTTTACAATAAGTATCCCTTCTACATTATGTCTAAAATACATCAGTATAATACTTACTGTCCATTTTTCTTAAATATGATCCTTTCAGTCTGCAGGAGATTTAATTCTGACTTAATGTGATGTATTTAAACAGTGAGCGAGCAAGCATTAGCCTTTAGGCTTCCACTAGACTTGTTCTCATCACTGGATCTGACTCACTGGAAAAAATGCTTGTATAATATTTACCTGAATTACAGCACAAACATTTTAAAGATCTTTATCATGATCAACTAAAAAATCTAGGGCTATGGGTTATGAGTCATGTTACTGAACTTGAGGCTCTACTGTAGACTTTGAGAAGTTTTAGCCACTTGAATTGTTCTAGTGGGGGAATACCATCAGAGTTTTCTGCAGAAGCCGTGGTTCTCACTGTTCAGAGACAGAGAGGAAAAAAAGGGATATTTAAAAAACAACAACCCTGAAACTGTTTTAGAATATATTAACCATGTGCCCCAAGGCCTCGTTTTCCACATCAGAATAATGCCAGATGCTGAGTGTGGGCAAAAGAATTACTACTCAGCTTTACCTTGAAGTCCTTTTACTCTTGACCAAATTACTCAGATGATATCACTCCAACATGAAGAAAGACTTCTGGTGCATCTGAAATTGCCAATTTTCTTCTGTAATTTTACAGTAAACGTTGTTTTAAAATGATTTTTACTGTACTATTTATTGTACATAACCATTCTTTGGATTGTGGTCCATTAGAAGCAATTAGCACTTGTAAAGCTACTCTTGTGCTTTGGAGTGCTCAAAAATAATGGTAACTAACAAGTTGTATATGTGAGGTCAATGCAATGTATTTGATCCACACATGTATCTCGTGCATGGATCATGGATGGGCAATATACCATATGGTCCTCAAAAGGTTTGAAGGTCAGATGCATATCCAAATTTCATGAACCTTCTGAGGCTTAAATTAGCTTTAGTGAGAAACTCCAAAGTGAAACATACTTTTTTCCAAATATTTCAAAAATTTTCAAAGAGAGTCCATCCTAGAAACTGGTGAAGATTTAAACCTCCCCCTACCCTCAAAAAATCCTCAAAAAGCTTGTATATATTTCTATAGAAAGGGCTGGCTTGTATCTTACAGGCTCCGCCCTGTATTGTGGCTGGAAGAGCACCTCGATGCCCTACCAGGTGTTCCAGGACCCATTGTGTATAATGGCGTTCCCTGGCACACAAGGAGAATGTGGTCTGTGCCAGGCCATAGGGTGTATGGTCCCCTCTTCAGATCCCTTTTGGCATGGCCCACACCACAAACTGTGTATAGTTCTTGCACTCAGGTAGATGAAAACACTACAATTGCAGGGCAGAGATAAGAGGAGACAGAAGAATCCTTTTGCTCTTTCCCTCCACAATATACACTGCGCACCATGGATAGGATTCTACTCCCACCAAAGGGAGTTCTTTATCCAATTCCCACTAAAAGCCACAGGGAGGTTAGGCCTTTACCAAAGTCTCACCTCTTCCCTATAAAGCAGGGGTCAGCAACCTTTCAGAAGTGGTGTGCCGAGTCTTTATTTATTTAATTTTATTTATTTAAATTTATTTATTTAACTCTAATTTAAGGTTTCACGTGCCAGTAACACATTTTAATGTTTTTAGAAGGTCTCTTTCTATCAGTCTATAATGTATAACTAAACTATTGTTGTATGTAAAGTAAATAAGGTTTTTAAAATGTTTAAGAAGCTTCATTTAAAATTACATTAAAATGCAGAGCTCCACGGACCGGTGGCCAGGACCCAGGCCGTGTGAGTGCCACTGAAAATCAGCTTGCGTGCCGCCTTCGGCACGCGTGCCGTAGGTTGCCTACTCCTGCTATAAAGCAAAAGCCTACTGCCCAAGAAAGTATGAAATGTAAAGTGTTACAGACCTGTGGGTAACTATATAAGTGAAGCCATTGCACTCACCCAGGCATGCCCATGGAATCTTATATGGCTTGATTCTGCAAAGTGCTAAACATCGATCTGCAAGTTCCACTGAACTCTTACAATTAAGCCCAGTTGGGGAAAAAAAGCCATTTTTAAACATTAAATACAGTTCTTAATCATTCATTTAAAAAGCACTTCCATTGTCATCAGCTTGACAGTATTTAAATGAAAAGATCCTGAAAAATCACTGCTTGTTTTCAAGCAGGAAATGCTTTAGAAGATTGGCATTTCTCATGTAGAGAAAAATTTACAGTAATCATGTCCTGATGACAACCTTAAGAGAGGACTTCTATCTAACTGGAATGATCTAATTTATCTTTCATACAATAATACCCAGTGGCTATTTTCAACATTTCATTATCATGGAAATTAAAGACAACACAGGAAATTAATGTTTTAAGAGAACTGGGTATGGTCCACTTAACTCTTCCTTTGATTGTCCACAGAATGTAATAAGATAATTTGCTTCCTTTGTATATATGTCTGAGTAATGAAAATAACACTTTTTCATAAATTACATGCAGAAACTTAAGAGAAAATCCAGGCTAGTCAATACAAAAACTTTCTAATTATTTCATATTTCTATATAAATGCATGTCATACATACCTCAATAACTCCCCACCAAAACAATGCATCAGTTTCAGGATGTAATATGCTCATTACCCATAGTGCCAACTCCTGCTCTTATTGGAATCAAAGGGATTTTTGCCATTGGCATCTCTGGGAGCAAGATTTGGCCCTTAAAATGAAGTCAGCAGTCAACTATGAGGTCAAAATATATTGCCTTAGAAAGGAAATAGGCCACAATATTCTGTAGGGCCTGGGCCATAAAGAAGTGTTGCAGTTGAGCAGTCACTTGTCTTTGTCTCTCCCTACTTTCTTCAAAACATCATGGCCCCATCTCTCACTTATCCTAAGAACGTTTTACACAGCTCTAGTTGTGGAAAGGGACCTTAAGGAGGGTGCAAAAATAACTGACGCACACATTAAGGCCACTTTATACTGCCAGAGTAGTGCTAAAATGGCCTTAGTCTAAATGAGAATCAGGCCCTAAGTCTCTGAAACAATGAGCTCTCTGACAGTTTTTGCTCCTACTATGCTTGACCCTGCACTTCTTACTCAGGTAAGTCTCCCAAAGAGGTCAGCATGGACTGAGACTATTAACACAGGTTCCCTTGCTAGGCATCCCTACATCAAGGAGGAACCAAATGAACACAGGGCCAGATTTTAAAAAGTATTTAGGTGCCTATTTGCATCTTTAGGCACCTAAATACCTTTAAAAATCCGGCTCATTGTTACTTCTTATGTGTCAGACACTGTTTCTTTGATTTCAAGGGTTGGAGGGGAATAGAGGAGGGCAACATGCAAATTCTTTTTCTTTGATATTTACATTTGTACTTTGTATGGTAAAACAAAACATCCTAAGCACATATTTGAAAATCATGATCATTTATGTGGATGACTGAATTCCACCCCCATGTTAGCATGCGCTCAGCATCAGACGTCTGGGGCCAGAAAGGCATGCTGAATATGCAGGTGTCTGTCTAGCCACTAAGAAAATATGGAGGAAGAAGAGGATAAAAAAGAAGGCAAATAGAATCCTCAAACTATCAGTGAAGATTGCACACTCTAGCTTTACAAAACGTCACGAATGCTTACTGATAACATCGTATGTGACACCATAGTTTCCGAGCACCTCAGAAAGACAAATTATTTTATCCGTACAAATAGGAAACTGAGGCATAGAGTGACTAAGTAACATGCCCGAGATCACTCAGGAAGACTTGAACACTAGAACCCCAGATCTCCTGAAACTCGGTCCGGTGCCTTAACTAAAGCAACATTCTTCACCTTAAACAGGTATCCAAAAAACAGATATATTTGTGTAATATTATAGAGAAGATAAACCAATTAAAATCATTCAGAAAGCACTTGTTTATCTTTAATGTTCACCTTAGTAGAAACATTATATTCAGAGGAGCCAGAATCTCTAACACAGAGTTACACAGCCTGCTTAGTTTACACAGGTTTCAGATACTAATGAGTTTTCTGCCGATTATTAGTTTATTGATGGATCTAAACTCATTTTGTGACTTCTGTACCTTTTACATATGAGTGCCTAGATTCTCCAGATTGTTCCCTATCTGGCTTTTTTGACTGAAGCTATTTCTTTCAGATCTGTGCCAAGTTATTAATCAAGGCTGAGATTTCTGCTTTTCACAGTAATGTAATTAGTCCCTTAACTATGATCAGTGCTAAATGGTGGAAGCACAGTTTAAGAAAGTCAGCATTCAGACCTGAACTGATACAGTACATCCTAAACTTAATTTGGAAGTTGGAGTAATGCTGAGATGTACTATTTTGTTGAGAGTTGTGAGAATTTGTTGCCAGTATTGACACCTCATAACGGCTTCATGTGAAAAGTAGCCCTTGGTTACATGCACCAGTGTTTCAGTACACATTCCAATAATCACCTAAAGGAAATCCTCTTGGCACTCACAGTCTTACAAACCCAGGGGAATTTACGGACATGTAATCTTTAGAGAAGGACTAACTAGTGCCGTGATAATATCTGATTATTTGCATTCTGGCAAAGTTTTTGTAAACTTCATAAAATACATAATCTTCCAAAAGGTAACACTGTAATTCCAGTGGAACGGTAACGTTGTGATGCATCATTCTTACTCATGTAATAGTCTCAGAAGATCAGACTTCATCAAGAATTAACCTGTTTGTACCATCAATATACATTATTATTATTAAGTATTTATGTTATACTAGTTTCCAGAAGCCCGATTAGATTTGGGGTCCCATTGTGCTAGGCACTGTACAAACACATAGTATGAGGGCACAGTCCTTGCTCTGATGAGCTTACAAGGCCCCAATACTGCAGTCAGATCACCTGCATCCATGAAAAGCCCCATTAACGTCATTGAAGCCCATATGAGTTCAAGAGTCTGATTACAAGATCAGGCCTTAGACAGCAAGAGTTGAGAGTCATGCAAATGTTCTATATACATTTGCAATTTTCTGTCATTACTATTAACAGTGTATGCACATGTGCATACGTTAATTAGGAGACATTATTCAACTGTATTAAAATTACAGAATAGCACATATGCTAGTTTTCCTTGCAGAATGTAATTGATGTTAACACTGTAACTGACGCATTGATGCTGTTTAGATTAGTCCTTGAAGCTGTTATGAGTATTCATACTTTCAACTTTTCACTGACAACTGTAGGTAGAGCTGCCAGAGCAACAGAAGTGAGAAGACAGAATAGTGAACAGTTGTTACCACTTTCTGTACTTTGAAAATTTTGAATTAGTGATTAAACATCATCTGATGACTTTCTTGGCAGTTTGACTAAATCCATCAATTAACAGTGTCATGTTATATACTGACAGAGCTTCATGGTATCTGCAAATGGAATTCCCAATACCTAGCTCTGTGACATTTCCTGTTTCCTCATGCATTTTTCCCCTGTTGCTCCTACTATCACTTAAAGCAGCAGGATTATATTTTCCTCAGTGGGAAATGAATCACCTGCTGTTAAAAGGAAAGCAATTATTGTGTTCTCTCTAAATCTTGGGCCTATTTCTGTACGCTTTACCACTTAAATATATAAACATCATGCTCTGTGCCAGTTTTAAGAGGTTAAACAGGTGGAGACACCAGCTGGGATACCAGTGGATGTCACCTTAGGTGCCTATTAAGAGTAGGGAAAGATGCCAAACTTGCACGCCCTTCCAGTAACTATGACTAATCAATCAAAAGTAAACGTGAATGATATGCACTCAGCTTCTGCATATGTGACTTTGTGCTCTAAAAAAATTAGATTTCTCCTCTTTCTCCACCAATCAGATTATATTTTTTACTCTTACTCTTTTGTGTCTGCCCTGGTTTTTGTTTTTGTTTGTTTGTTTCTTGCTTTTATGTGTTTTTTCTATGACTGTAAACCTGGCTGAGAGAAGAACCGGTATTTTATTTACATATTGTCAGATATTATTTCTCAATAGAAGCTACTATTGTCAAACGAAACAATTCTGATAATCAAAGTGGGACTTAAAACAACATGAAAGTTTACATTTGCTGGTGGTGGCAAGATCCCTCAGGCAGCAAGAAGCAATAAAAGAACCAAAGGCATGTTTAAATGTGTGGATTGGCATGCACACAAATGAAAAAGTATATGGCTATATGTATAAAGGAAGTCAGATTTCAGTACATGCATATGTCACAATGCACTTTGACAGCAGAGTAGTATGTAAATAAAAGTATTAATTGTACATATTTATGCACACAAGAGGACACACCTGAATACAGGACAGGGAAAGAAAAAAGGCTAGACTGTCTGAATATGAGAAAGATCACCTCTAGGCAGGGCTGGCTCCAGCATTTCTGCCAGCCCAAGCAAAAAAAAAAAAAAAAAGCTGTGATCGGCGGCGGCAGTTCAGCGGCAGGTCCTTCGCTCCTAGAGGGAGTGAGGGACCTGCCGCACCCGAATTGCCGCAGGTGACGCCCCTCTCCCTTGGCCGCCCCAAGCACCTGCTTGTTAAGCTGGTGCCTGGGGAGCCAGCCCTGCCTCTAGGCTATCCATGAAAGGACATTTATAATATTAAACAGCATTCATCTTCGAAAGGCCTTTTGTAGATCAGGAGAAAAAATACCTACCCTTTCTGCAAAAAAGGACCCGGGGATTACAGTGGATGAGAAGCTGGATATGAGTCAGCAGTGTGCCCTCGTTGCCAAGAAGGCCAATGGCATATTGGGCTGTATAAGTAGGAGCATTGCCAGCAGATCGAGGGAAGTGATTGTTCCCCTCTATTCGGCACTGGTGAGGCTATTGCGTCCAGTTTGGTCCCCCCACTACAGAAGGGATGTTGACAAATTGGAGAGAGTCCAGCAAAGGGCAACGAAAATGATTAGGGGGCTGGGGCACGACTTACGGGAAGAGGCTGAGGGAACTGGAGTTATTTAGTTTGCAGAAGAGAAGTATGAGGGGGGATTTGATAGCAGTCTTCAACTACCTGAAGGGGGGTTCCAAAGAGGATGGAGCTTGGCTGTTCTCAGTGGAGGAAGATGACAAAACAAGGAGCAATGGTCTCAAGTTGCAGTGGGGGGGTATAGGTTGAATATTAGGAAACACTATTTCACTAAGAGGGTGGTGAAGCACTGGAATGGGTTACCTAGGGAGGTGGTGGAATCTGCATCCTTAGAGGTTTTTAAGGCCCAGCTTGACAAAGCCCTGTCTGGGATGATTTAGTTGGTGTTGGTCCTGCTTTGAGCAGGGGATTGGACTAGATGACCTTCTGAGGTCTCTTCCAATCCTAATATTCTATGATTCTATAAAATGACCTAAAAATACCCCTATTGACAGAAAAGAGGTACTTGTCCCAAACACAACTAAAAAGATTTTAAAGTTTAAAACAGTATAATCTATTACAAATGATAACCTACAAATATACCTAGAATGATCTGCTGGAGACACGGTAGGACATTGCAAATAAACACCCTCTACTTACACCCCCTACCCCCATCCCCCCTCCACACACTCCCAAAACAGTACTAGGGACAATACCAACAATAAGATTGTGAATAGATAGAATAGATAAATGCTGTTCTTTTGCAGTGCTGCTGGAACAATTTTTATAGTAGGGGTGCTGAGAGACATTGAACCAAACTGTAAACCCTGTATATGATGGAAACCATTTCAACCAGGGGGTGCGGCAGCACCGCCAGCACCCGTAGTTCCAGCAGCTCATTTGTAATATATAAAGTAATGGTAAATACGAGGAGTGTATTTATAGAGGACTATCTATTTGGAAAAACAACGAGGAGTCCTTGTGGCACCTTGGGCATAAGGTTTCATGGGCTAAAACCCACTTCATCAGAAGATACAGACTAACACGCCTACCACTCTGAAACCTATCTATTTGGAGGCATTTCTGAAGTATTTCCCTGTGGTATCTATGTACCAATGTTAGGTGGACTGCAAAATTCTATATGTAGAATGTATCCATTATATTGATATTTTCATTGTCTTCAGTAAATAAGTTATTTAAAAAACAGCATCAGAGGAATATAGGAACTGCCATACTGGATCAAACCAGTGGTCAATTTAATCCTATATCCTGTCTCTGACAGTAGCCAGAACCAGCTCTTCAGAGGAAGGTACAAGAACCCCAAAATTGGATAACTATAGAATGATCTGCTCACAGAGAAGTTTTCTTTTGGCTTATACCTAAAGAATGAGAGTTTATGTTTAGTCTTCAAATTTTTTTATCCTACCTAATGTAATTGTAGATGTACTTACTATCCATATAAATATCTAAATCATATAAAGTTCCTGGCCTCAGTGATATTTTGTGGCAATTAATTCAACGTGTTGTAAGAAAGCATTATAACATTTTCAGAATTATTTTCTACCCCATTCTTTATAACGCCTAACTAGGACTGGTTGAAAAATGTCTATCAAAACTATTTTTCAATGGATAATTGAGTTTTCTATGGTTTTTTGACAAAAAGTCTACATTTTCCACATTTTTTTCCCAACGAGCTTTAATCCCAATTTTTCTCTCTGTTTTTTTGACCATCATTACACAGTAAGCAAAGATTTTCATTAAGCTCTCCACAATGATGCCAATTTCTTTTTTTTCTCAGAATCAGAGTTAATTCAAACGGCTCAGCGATGCTTATCATTAGAAAATATTTCTTAGACATTTTAATAATTTAGCAACTTTCTGAGATACATCCTTGCATAAAGAGAAATTCTCCCTGGAAAATACAAGTATCTGTGCTGCAATGCATTTTATTTTCTGTGGCGCTATTAGGACAGAAGGTTGGAAAATTGCCATGCTGAAGAGCAACCTCACGTTCTTCAATACATTTCCTCTCTTCTGTTTCGGTATCATTATCTAGTTTCCTAAAAAATTACTGCTCAGAAGGCCAGAAACAGATCAGTAGAAACAGAGGTCTACATACCACAGATCATTTTTTCACATGATCTGCTAGAGACAAGGGCTTTTAGCATTCTGCCAATTTCAACCAACCATTCTGGCATGTGCACTGGTAGCTGTTCAAGACTGAAGTCTATGAAATAAAGCACCATTCTGCAGCTTGATCCAGAAAATCTTTTTCTTTCTTAAACCATGACTTTGAAAATAAGTAGAACATATGGTCTTAGTTGAGACATACCAAAAGGTTCAGTGATAATACAAACATGACCAGTTTGGGCACTTCTCCCACCTTCCCCCCCACCCCCTTATTTTGTAACAAGAGTAGCCAAAATCCACTGCATATACATGGATTTTATTTATTTATTTATTGTTTTGCTTTGTCTTTCATTAAAATGCTCTGGATAGATAAGTTTTTCATCCAATGTTCATTATAGCTTTACCTGCTCTGAAATGAGAATTCTAAGCACTTTGGTAAATGGATTGAAAAGTTCACGATTTTCACTATAACTCTTACAAATACCACTGTCCCCTCTGCTTTGTAATCTCTTAGAGGCATACCTCATAACAAATCAGAACAAATATCACTATAATACCCACAACAGTTGTGTATTGGGAGACTATAGAAAGGAATTATTGTATTTTGCTTCTTTTCCTAGCAGTGGATGACAAATGGCATCAGGCCACTAGCCCTTTCTGTACTGATACCATTAGTCTAACCTCGGGCGGCTGCTTTTCTCATATACTTGCTCCCAGAAAAATGCAGAAATTCTATAGACATGTAATTTTGGCCTCTATTTAAAATCAAAAGTGTAAGTAAGAGGAATCCTATTATACTTGTCAATTGAACAGTTGATTACTTATGAATAATAATGCTAAGTACTTATACAGCTCTTCACATTTTTAAATTGCTTTATAAACCTCACACCGCCATCAAGCCATTGATTTCTAAGCAGAACTCCCCCATTGGAAACAACGTCTGCTTTAAAAAAATAAAAAATCACTGGCATAATATGTCTCAACAACTAATTAATCCTCATAAGTATTATTATCCTCATTTTATAGGTGAGGAAACTAAGACAGAGAACAGTTAAGTGATTTGCCCAATTTCCCAAAGAGAGTCGGTGTCAGAACCAGGGCAAGAATCTATGAGTTTCTGGTTCTCAATCTAATATGTTTAAGTATAGCGCATGCCTCTCCCTAATGACACCATCAAGAAGCAAAAATCAGGATTTACATGGGATGTACATCACCTATTGCAGTTTTCCGAATTTCAGCTCCATAAATTCAGATTCACTCCTTTGGACAGTGAGGTGTGTAATTTGTACCCTCCCTGCCTTGTGTGTGTGTGTGTGTCGGGGGCGGGAGGGAAGGGAAGAGCAGCTGGGCCATAGGTGGGAGTTACCACTGAGCAAATATCACTGCTGCCCTCCTCTCAGGATTCCACTAGAGCGCCTCCTGGCCAGGGACTCCAAGACCCTCTAGTGCAGGTTGCCCAGCAGAGGCACTGAATTACTGCATCTTGCACTAGCCTGACCTGGCCCCCTATAAGGATGGCTCCACATACTTTTGGGAGTTGCATCAACCAAAGACCTCCAATAGGAATGGAGCATGGGCAACTTTGACCACTGCACCCTCTCTACATACAGACTTACTGCTGCCAAGGATCTGCAGCCTGGCATTTGCTGGCTTACGCTAACAGAACTCAGGGTTAAATTACATCTATAACTGTACAAACAGAAAACGTTCCCTTTCTTAAGCTACACAGCTCAGTTTGTTAGCTTTCTCTGTGACCCCTTTCCCTGTGTGCAGGACTTCTAGACTCACCTAACACAGACAATGGCCATGAGTAATGATGCCAGATTAACTCAACTGAGCATGCTCAGATAAATTCACCCATGTCAACTGAATGTGAAAGTCTAATCAGAGACATACTAGTACAGGCTTTGATCAAGAAAAGAAGCACTAAAGTCCATATAATACTGTAATGCAATGCGAATGTTACCAGCTGGATTCAGGCATCCAGCTGGCAATCTGCATCTGTGGGGAATGGATTTAGAGATGGATTAACTTTCAGCTGATAAAACTGTGTCGTGCTGGTGCTGAGGGATAGTTTTTGCCACTCCTGGATCAGGCATTGGAAGAGAGAGGGAAAGTCACTGACATGAAATCTCTAGACTGCAATACATTTCACAGGAAGTGGAAAACATGGAATTTGTCCAAAACAGTTACAGCCTGCTGAACAAGCCTTCTATAGGAGGCAACTTGCTCCACTCCATGCAGAACAAGACTATATGGCAACTGTAAATTCTGTATATTCTGAATGGCATATGTCATATATTGGACTTGTATAATAAACACTCCAAACAGAACTACTATGGAAGTGGCCTTTTTATATATAGCAGTCCACAGAAATATGTAACCTATATAACAGACAGTCCTTTCCATAGGGAACTAAACATGTCTCATGCCAAAAGCACAGCGAGAGGGACCAATGCCTTCCAGGGTTACTAGCCCACAAAAGCTCCCCGAGGAGACCTAGTGAGGAATTTTTTGACAAAATGGGGTGTGTTTTTTGGTCAGAAAATCCTCATTCGTCAAAACAAACTTTTCACAGGAAAGCATCAATTTCAGCTACACAATTTCTCAGGGTCCTGGATGGAATTTCTGAGAGAGAGGGGGCCCTACCCCAGAACAGCCAGTAGCCTGGGGGTTAGGGCATTCCCCTGGAACATGAGACACCTAGATCTAGGTTCAAGTTCTGTTCAGAGCAGGGACTTCAACTTCACTCTCCCATAACACAGGTAAGTGCCCTGACTACCACACTAGTGGGTGGGTGGGCCAGCCTGTCACACACAGTTTTCATGAAAATGTTTGAAAGGTCTCAGCTTTGTCGCTCTGCAGAATGGGGCAAAAATTTGAAATTCATTTCCCACCTGGCTCTATCCCTGAGCTTGCTCAGTTACACAGCCATAAGGATCATGCCCTATTTTGATGAAGTACAATAGCAGAAGTACACTTTGGTAATAGTCATGTGCTGGTTCAGACTGCAGCCCTCTTGTAAGTCTATATGCCAAAAAAACTGATTGTTTAAATATGACTTTGATTGAACTCACATTAATAAAGTTATTCAGGTGCCTAAACATTTGCCAGGCTGAAATCTAAATTGATATAAATAATATTTTGCTTATTTATATTATTTATGTAACCAATATTTTACCAGTCATGAAAATTATTGAAAACTCTAAGACCTTCTTTACTAAGTTTAGTAATTATAAGAAATATTTCCAGTTCAATAATAATAATGGCTCCTGGGGGCTGTGAAAAGCAGGATAGAAATCTATTAAAAAAAATAAATGGGATGCTCAACTTCAAATTCTTTGTTTAATGTTGTGTGTTATTCAACACATGTTGTTAGACTGTATATGACATTGTCACAAGAGTATAATTTCTGTCGTTTTCATTATGGGTTTGGAAGAAGCTTTCAGTGAAATAAGGAAAAATGTAACCTTATGCTAGTAAGTGTAACTAAATCTCTTCAAAGATCTATTACTGCACATGGCTGCAGTTGAAGGACTTTATTTATCCTTTGGAGCCACTCAATCTGGCTAAAGTTTGAATTAAATGCAGATGCCATAGTGTCAGCATACCATGGTTTTCACCTACTGTGACAAGTATAGGGATAATCTGTTATTACTAAAGGTTAAAAGGCAAATTGGAGGAATAAACACAAAGATCCTTCCTTATACTGACATCCTCCAGAGAGTGTTTCTTTTTAGTCTGTTTAGAACCTGGTTTGCCTTGAAACCCATTGACGAGTGCTGTGCAAAAATACAAAAACAGTGTTTTGTGGGAAGACTTGTATTTTCTGTAGATTTTCTTTCTATTGTATTCTGCAAGTGTCCATAAGATCATTTTACTATGCAAACATCTGCAACCGACCAAATGTCACATTTTTAAACCAAGCCAGCAAAATTTGCCTATGTACCCAACTCTTGGCAAAGAATCCTTACACTTGAATAAGTAAACATATTTTAATCTATTAATGGGGGATTTGTATGTGCAATTGTGTAAATCTGCTTGTGAAAATGCAGGTTTTTGTTTAAGCAAGTTGCAGAAAAAAAAACAAAACCATGGGTAATGATTTTCAGAAGTGACTGGGGATTTTGATGTCTCCATTTTTGGGTGCTCAGCTTAGCACATCTTAAATACACCTGATTTTTAGATGATGGGTTCTCAGCACTTTAGGAAAATCATAAAGGTGTCTCAGATTGGGCATCCAAAATGACTAGTCACTTTTTAGATTCTTGGCCCTGGTCACTGCCCTGAGGAACTCACAACATCAGTTCATAGAGCCAGAAAGGTAGAGGATGGAGGAGATAGGGAAGAAGTGGAGGGTTACAATAATAGGGTATATTCACAAATTTAACCCCGATCCTCAAAATGAATCCATGCAGATGGATACGTGTGTGAAGTCCCACTAAAGTCATTGGGGTCTGCACAGATACAGAGGTCCACCCATGGGCATCCAATTGTAGGATGGGTGCAAATTTAGAGGCCTATTGGAAAATTTTCCTGAAGACTTAAATGCTTTCAAACAATTTGGATATACTGCTGCTCTCTCTCTATTTTAAACACATTTTATGACAACAAACATTAAATATATGAAAGTGGTAATGTGAGTTATAAAGCCTATCAACCAAAAGCTGAAGGAAAACAAAATTTATTTTATCATGGTGGTTTCTTGTGCTATGTTAAATATAGACTCAGCACAAACATTTTAAGCAAAACTACATAGAAAAGTAGTAATGCCATAATTAATAATAAGAAATCAAGAGTCTATGTTTTGCATTTTGTTGATAGAAAATCTGGTCATTAACTTCCAATACTCCAAGAGTCGTTCCACACCATGGCTGAAGTAGCAAGCACAGTAGCAACAGTTGCAGTATCCATCTGTGCCATAAATATTTCCAAAATCTACTTTGCAAAGAGAAAGCCCTTGATTAATGAAAAGTAGTTTCAATTTTTTTTAAAGTAACCACACAATTCATCATTATTATAGTTCAAGAGAGTGCATTAGATCACTGATGAGAGAAGGATGGATAAAAGTGAATTAACAGGCCACCTTTAACCTGCTTGACATGTTTAGCACGTACCATCAATAGTGCAGCATGCCAATTGTATTATGACTACTGGGAGAGTCGTCTAACATTAGAGAAATGACAGATATTTTGGCTCCTGTGCATTTTGTAGGTTTTGTTTTAAAACTGATCTAACAAGCTTTCGAGTAATAAAAAAAAAGAATATACTGCTCTCCTTGTAAGTTATAAATAAGACCAGGGCTAGCATAAGAGTTCTGGATTCTGAAGCTAATGAAAAATGTCCATGACTTTTGACATTTTGGAATTTTTCTGCGTGATTGGATGGAGATGGATGGCCGGGTTGCTGTGATTGCAAACAGTTGAACAAATTTCACTGTGAGCCTTGGGAGCATCATAGGAAGGTGATAAAGGGCAAGCACTTGGTAAAAACACAGAAAGCAGATCAGCCAGATCTCAGGGGAAACTTTTAATGATTATCCAGGAGAGGTGGATGCCCCCTCAGGCTTTGTTTCTCTGCGCAGCCCTTAATGACGGGTGCCCCAACATTTTAATTTATTTTCTTTTTGGGGAGTAACCTGACAACCTTTCCGATCAGCATGGTTACACTGACTGTAGGGCACAGAGAGAGACTCATAAGCCTTAGTAATGTAGCTAGGGAAACCCCTAGGGTCCTTTAGCAACCACACACTAGCAGGTATGGCATGTAATTCCTAACACAACTGCTCAGAACCCCGCAAAGTTCCCTAGCAACTTCAACAAGTCTTATGGAGCATCTAGTCCCTACAGGCAATGTAGCAACTACATTACAAGGAATTATTCTCAGTTCCTGCTGCTTTATGGGGGAAGAGGTCAGACTGTTTTCTCTCGCCAAATTCCTATGTGGATTTCAGAGTCATTGGCCCTTAGTTTCCTGAGCCCCAAGAAGCTAAAGGACATGGATAGCAGCCCAAGTTCTGCCTGATGGGGACAGTTAGTTTCAGGAGGGAATGGTTCAGGATCAGGCCATAGTCTCACCTCACAAGAAAACAACTAAGGAAAGTTTGGGAGGATCCTGGAGAGGGCATTTTTGGCAAGGGATGGGAATGGGGGCTTAGATCTGAGCCAGCTGTATTGGACAAAATTCGGATCTGATTTTTTACAGGTTGCATGGAATCTGAACCCACCCTGATTACAGCTGGCTTCAGGAACCTAGCCAAATACTTCATACTGACTTATTCATGATGAGTCACTCATATGCACAAAGTAATGGGGTGGATCATCACCAGGGATAAGACCCTCAAAATGCCCTATCCTGTAATCTGGCAGGAGTCAGGATAGGGACATTCAGAGACAGAATCATAGAATCATGTTATTATGTATTAATTTTTTTAATAAGGAACCCAAACCAGCCCACAAGTGGGCATGTCTCTTCTTTCTTAGGGCTGTAGTATCTACCACCGGTTACACAGCTGTGGTGGGAGGGAGAACTGGGACCGGCAATGAGCAGAAGGCTCATTTAAATGAGCTGCTTATGCCACAGGCAGTTTTTCAGTTTTTGATCATGGAGTGGAGTTGCTTTGGATTTTTTCTTCCTTTGGTTTTCTTCCTTTCCTTTTTCTTGTTTGTGAACAGGTAGTTGAATCACTGGCATACGTTGCTTGTTGTGGCTGTGTGACTGAGAAGCCTTCATATATTTCAGAGACCACCGTTAGGGTGACCAGATGTCCCAATTTTATAGGGACAGTCCTGATGTTTGGGTCTTTTACTTATATAGGCTCCTATTACTCCCCACCCCTGTCCCAATTTTTCATTTTGAGACCGTAGGACCTTTTGTAAGGAATAATAATAAAAAAAAAAAAAACAGAAAGTAGAAGTCCATGGAACAGCGTTTGCTACCTTCAAATCTTTCTCTTCCCTGAAGATCACATAAATAATGTGGTTAGTTCCAGAAACAAAGTCCATTATTACAGCTCTACTGCTATCTTGAAAGAGTTTTTTGCCATTTGAATGGAGCAGTTCTTATTATTTGCCTGGGATATCGATAAGTTTGAACTTAACAGAAGCAGCTTTCTGGTCACAATTGCCAAGTCATTGATTTTCCCAGTGACCGATAGGCCACTGCTGCTCCTGTCATACTGCAGACATAAAGCCTCCTTCTGAGACAGCATCATCAGTACCACAAATTTGACTTTTGCTGGAACTTCCACTTCGTGAATTTCCACTGGGATGGAGATGGGGACAGGGCCGGCTCCAGGCACCAGCCCAGCAAGCAGGTGCTTGGGGCGGCCAACAGAGAGGGGCGGCACGTCCGGCTCTTCGGCGGCAATTCGGTGGCAGGTCCCTCGGTCTCTGTCGAAGCAAAGGACCCGCCGCCGAACTGCTGCCGAAGACTGAAGCAGCGGCGGTAGAGCTGATCCCGATCGCAGCTTTTTCTTTTTTTTTTTTTTTTTGCGCTGCTTGGGGCAGCAAAAACCCTGGAGCTGGCCCTGGATGGGGATAACAGAAAACTCAGTTACTTTCCACTCTGTGGTCTTCTAATAGCTTTCACCACTGCATTCCAGCTATGTCCCAACTATGTCCAGGACCTGTGGAATAGGCAGGTAAAACTTTGCTCCGCCAGAATAGAGCACTAAAGAGGCTGTAATGAGCTTTAATCTTCATACCAGAATAGTAGACACAAGAGCTATATCATGGCTGCATACCAGTTGTTCAACCATGCATGATGAGTATTTATCACTCCACCATCTTTTGAGGTATACATACAGTCCTAGGTCAAAGTTCTTTAGAACCACAAGAGCCTGAAAATCTCACAGGGAGAACAAAATTATATGTAAAAAAAAAGCTCTTATAACTTGAGAACTTGAAACCAATATCCAATGTAAATACACAATCAAGGTGCTCCTTTCCTTTTGGTTTAGGCCCCAAAGTTCTTTCCCTGCTGCTGTTAAGTCTGATAAAATAAAACACTTTTTCAAAGACAACCAATCCACCCATCAGCCACATGGATTTAAAAAGTGCAGTTTCATTCCAATCTTTCGCTCCCCTAACTCTTCTCCTCTCTCTTTGTGAAATCCCCTCTTTCACGGATTATAAGCCTGACGATTACGTAAGAAATCACCAAGAAAAAAAGTTATTTGTATATGGTAAATACATGGTCCCATCACGTACTCTGACACCAGCCCCTCTACACACCCCCATAGGTGCACAACCATTCCTTCCTCTCTCTCTCCAGCTTTAACTGAGCCCTCCTTCCCTCAAAGCCGAAGTGCATTGCTAATGAGAGTGTGACAAATTGATCTTCTTCTTCAGCAAGTCCTTTGACTCCTGCACTTGGAACTGTTTGAATATTTAGGCAGCATGAGATTAAAACCACTTTGATCCTAAGTTTAGATATTTTAGTTTGAAACTCTGATGAACAGCTTTCTTTAGCTGAAACATCTGCATGATTTTCATTTTTGAATGGAAAATTGAGAATAAGCTAAATATATGTATTTATTTTCTTCAGTTACTTACAGAAATAAACATTAATTAAAAAGTATGATACTCTTTTTGTCTTCCTCTCTTCCGTTTGTCTTACTATGAAAGATTAGCATAGTAATGCAGACTGGTGATTTCCCATTGTTTTTTAAATGTTACCTTTGTGATCATTATTTGTCTATGTCTTTTTCAATATACAATATGTCATATCATAGTACAAAAACATGTTCAAAGTCATTCTACTTGCTGGAGCTCTGACATTTCTTAAATTGTCATTTTCCCCCTGACTGCTTTCATTTAAAGTACTGTGGAATTAAGAATAAAAATAGAACAGGAGTACTTGTGGCACGTTAGAGACTAACAAATTTATTAGAGCATAAGCTTTCGTGGACTACAGCCCACTTCTTCGGATGCAGCCTTTTTGATAATGATGTCAGGGTTGTTTCTGAGGCTGTAGATGGCATTGTGTTCAGCATGGCTGAGGTTATGGGGCAAGTGATGTTGCTTTTCCACAATTTCAGCCTTTGCACGTTGACGGAAGCCCCCAACTAAAACCTCTCCAGCGCATCATCAGAGATCTACAACCTATCCTGAAAGATGATCCTTTACTCTCACAGATCTTGGGAGACAGACCTGTCCTAGCTTACAGACAACCCCCCAACCTAAAGCAAATACTCACCAGCAACCACACATCACTGAACAAAACCACTGACCCAGGAACCTATCCTTGTAACAAAGCCCGATGCCAACTCTGTCCACATATCTATTCAAGTGACATCATCATAGGACCTCATCACATCAGCCATACCATCAGGGGCTCGTTCACCTGCACATCTACCAATGTGATATATGCCATCATGTGCCAGCAATGCCCCTCTGCCATGTACATTGGCCAAACCGGACAGTCTCTACGCAAAAGAATTAATGGACACAAATCTGACATCAGGAATCATAATACTCAAAAACCAGTGGGAGAACACTTTAACCTGTCTGGTCATTCAGTGACAGACCTGCGGGTGGCTATATTACAACAGAAAAACTTCAAAAACAGACTCCAACGAGAGACTGCTGAGCTGGAATTGATATGCAAACTAGACACAATCAACTCAGGATTGAATAAGGACTGGGAATGGCTGAGCCATTACAAACACTGAATCTATCTCCCCTTGTAAGTATTCTCACACTTCTTATCAAACTGTCTGTACTGGGCTATCTTGATTATCACTTCAAAAGTTTTTTTTCTCTTACTTAATTGGCCTCTCAGAGTTGGTAAGACAACTCCCACCTGTTTATGCTCTCTGTATGTGTGTATATATATCTTCTCAGTATTTATTCCACTCTATATGCATCCGAAGAAGTGGGCTGTAGTCCACGAAAGCTTATGCTCTAATAAATTTGTTAGTCTCTAAGGTGCCACAAGTACTCCTGTTCTTTTTGCGGATACAGACTAACATGGCTGCTGCTCTGAAATAAAAATAGAAATATTTATATAGTACTTTTTAAATATAACATTTACGAAACTAACAATTACCTATGGCCAGATTGTGCCATCATAAATATCACTCATTGAATTTAATGGGAGTTGAGTGAGGGGTAGTTTGCCCCCTAGTTTTTAAGTGAAAACAGAATTCTAAAGCCAAACAAGGGATAAAATGACATTATTGTCATTAATATCAACATTAAGCACATGCTTAAATCCCTCCCTATTCAACAAACTACTTTAAGCCTTTGCTTAAGTACTTTGCTCTACTGGGGCCTTTGTGAGTCAATAGTACTATCTTTATTATCTTCCACTTCAAAGTATTACAGAATTGCCAAGATATGTGTATGCATAAATTGAGTTGCATATGAATGCCCTGCTATAATATTTGTCTTTACTCAGCCTGTCCCCTGCCTTCCATGGTCATCAAGTTGTAAACTCTTCAGCCCAGGGACCATGTCTTCTGGGAAGCGTCTGGTACAAATTTGAGTGCTTAATAACACCATCACCACCACAAAGAAATAATTAATAAAGGTCAACTCAGGGCAGTCTAATGTAGTCTTTCCAAAGATCATACATTTTGTTGCAGTAGTCATACATTGCATTTCATTGTGGGAGACCTGAGTTCAAGACACATGCATTGCATTCTTCTTCTTATGATTGGTAGAAAGTGAAAGCAGAACAGGCAGGATGTGCTCTATCACCATTTGGAGACATTGCAGCCTTGTGGATCAAAGAGCAAGCTGGCTGACCTTCAGAGAACTGGATGACCCTCAGAGCTTTCACTTTTCCTCCCTTTCCTACCGGAAGTTAAATTACTGGCTGTAGACCAGGGTGCTGGGGTTTAGGTAAAGGGTCAGAAGTTAAAATCAGAGCTCAGCATAAATCACCCTTCCTCTTAGCAAACGTGGAAAATGTGATATTGAGACAATCAATCAGATTCAGATCTCATTTATGCTGGTATATATCTGGAGCAATTCATCTAAAAATCAATGGTGTTCATCCAGATTGTGTAAATGCAATCAGTATCCAGCCCACAAGCACCACATGTTATGATGTATCTGCTAAGGAAGAAAGGAAAATCCCACACCACACAAGAGGTTAAGGCATTACAATGGGCTAAATTCTATCCTTAATTACACATTGCCCAATCCAATTAACTTTATTGTTTCTTCTCCCTCCTTCACCCTGAGGTCACATATTAAAATTCTGAAAAATATTGAGACAGTAAAACTTTACAAGAAACAGTGTAATAAAAAAAATAAAACATCATGAAAATGCCTTAGAAATATGCTCTGTATTCAGTCAGACCTACTAAAAGCCCTTTAGAAACATTAGAATAATTAATTAGCTTTATTATAATCAGTTTCTGTATAATGCAGTATATGACATAATATTATCACAAACATAATCATAGGTGCCGACTTCCCCACTTTCCCATGGGTGCTTGACCCCACTTCTGCCTCTGGCCCTGCCCCCACTCCACTCCATCCATGAGGCCCCGCCCCATCCCGCCTCTTTCCACCCCTGCCCCGCCCCCATTCCAACCCCTTCCCCAAATCCCCGCCCCAGCCCCACCTCTTCCCCTCCTCCTTCCCTGAGTGTGCCACGTTACCACTCCTCCCCTTCCTCCCGGACCCTGCTAATGCCGCCAAACAGCTGTTTGGTGGCGGCCGGGTGGGAAGCACTGGGAGGTAGGCAGAAGAGTGGGGATGCAGCGCACTCAGGGGAGGAGGTGGGGTGGGGGATGAGGGGAGCTTGGCTGCTTGGGGGTGCAGAGCACCCACTAATTTTTCCCCATGGGTGCGCCAGCCCCAGAGCACCCATGGAGTTGGCGCCTATGAACATAATATATGTATCCTTAAAATACAGAACCTTGATGCATAGTCAGGCCTAAAAAGGTAGAGAGCACACTGACCTTTATTAACATGACTTCTAAAATGGTTGATACAGAAAAGATGGGCATGGGAGTTTATATTCATAACTTTGCTAAACAGTAAAAATCATGGACTGAATAAAGACACTGGATTTATGGCCTAGTACAACAATCTATAACCCACTTCCTCCAGCTTTTCCCCCCTCTTCCTCCCCCACATCCCGTGGCTAGAAATGTGTTAACTGATCATTTCACCTTGAGTGGTCCCTTGAAATATGTGTTAACTACTTATGCTAAACAATCTGTTCCACCTCGTATTTAGCTGTGACACTCTGGCCTTGCCTACACTCAGGACTTCACAGCGCTGCCGGGGCAGCACTGTGACGCACGAGTGTAGTACTCCATCTCTCCGAGGGGAGTAGCTTGTAGTGCAGCGAGCGAGCGTGCAGCGCTGCAGGCACTGATTACACTGTCGCTTTACAGCGCTGTACTCGCCGCGCTCAGGGGGGTGTTTTTTTCACACCCCTGAGCGCAGCAAGTTGCAGCGCTGTGCAGCGCCAGTGTAGCCAAGGCCTCTGAGTACATTTCCCAGACCTGAAGAAGAGCTCTGTGTAAGCTCAAAAGCTTGTCTCTCTCACCAACAGAAGTTGGTCCAATAAAAGATATTACCTCATCCATTTTGTCATACAAGGAAAATATAGATCTTTCATTAAAATAAAATCACAACATTTTTGCAACTTAAATATTTCCTGGCTCAGTTTTGTAATATTAAGATAATTTACGTGAATGATTATGAAGCATGTTCTAAATGGTTGCCCACTACCCCAAAGAAAATGTTTATAAGCTGAGTAGAATAATTATATTCTCCTATTAAACATTGCTCCTTCAGGGCTAGTTATTGTGGAGTGGAAATGTGCCACTTTATATGCAAATAAAATATACTGAGAGTTGAATAAGAAGTTCAGCATATATCTACTGACAAATCATCTTATTATGTTCTATATTAGCAGAGAGAACATCTTGTGGTATGAAATGTTAATAGAGTTCAACAGGATGCAATACTTGCTTCCTTGGTTCTATGAAATCTTAGTTATAGCTTCAGTTCTTTTATTTTCCTCAACTACATTTGTTTTATTTGGAAGGGAATTTTAATAATGTAGTTCAATCTATTACATTTCATACATGCAAATATGTAGATTTCACAACCATGTATTAATTATGTCTGATATTTGTAAACATTTTGAATGATGATCATTATCTGAACAAAAAAAATAAGAGTATACTAAAATAATGCTGAGACTTTTATGAAAGATAATTCAAAACCATTAGTGCATTTTAGGAGAAGTTCTCAGAACCAAAAGCCATTATATCTCAGGAGAAAATTGGATTGTGGTTAACATAATTCATTATATGATGTCAGAGGATATCCCACATTATTTAGCACAATACACATTGGTCATCACTGTATTTAAATTTATGAAGGAAGTACAAAATCCAGGCTTAAGCTTTGTTCTCAATATTACTTATTGTGCCTAAGCATTGGCTAACGTGTGATATAATGGCTCTGATGATAGCCACAAGGTAATAAACTAAGGATATTTGAAACAGTTCAAATGAAATAAGAAACCACCTAATCCTTCACTCAGAACTGAATATGAACTCTATCAACCCCTTTTATGACAGACTAGAAAGTTTGTTGAATTGTTTGTTTTATTTTCACACAATTCACCCCTCTCTGATTTTGGCAGGGACTGGTAGCAAAAGTAACTGAAATACAAGGAGAAAGTGGATTCTTTCTGACTCATCTGGAAACAAGACTACTATGGACCTGACTCACTTTACCCATGTTAATCAGGAATGACCCCAAAGAAGTCAATGGAATTACACTGGTGTAAAGCTAATGAAAGGAGGTAAGAGATAGGGTCCCAGAAACTTTTTTGCTATTTTCCAGGGGACTACAAGCAGTCTCACTGAAATCAGTCTCCTAAGGCATCCTCTTTCCTGCCTCATTCCTACTCAAAAAGGATGGAGTGCTGGGCAGGTTGCCAGTCCCTAAGAATATGCTGTGGTGTTTGCAGTGTAGTGATCCTCCTTTCTGTTGACCACACTGCAGCTGATGTAGGAATAGGCCAACTATCTGCCATCAGATGTAGGGAGAGACAAGAGAGGAGTTTTCAGGTTTACAAGCCTCCTGAAACAGTAAGAGGTAAAGAACGGGGAGAGTTCTAAGGCCTGTTGGAGAAAGGGAGGAACCAGAGAATCTGGGAGAAAAAAGGTAGGTTTAGGTTCCAGGTAGGCTTAGAGATGGGGAGGATGGAGTAACTTGCCAGTTTGTTGATGAAACTGGTGATTCTCATCAAGTTTGCTTGAAGTTTCACATAGATTCTTTGTGTTCGTAGTGTATGAACAAATAACTCAAAGAAAAACAAAACAGCTGAGAATGCTGGTAAACTTATAGTTTTTTTTCACCTGTGGACCAAAATGGATGTGCTTCGATAACCCAGCTTAATGTCCCTTTTTGTCAAGGGGCGTCTCACACACAAAAACAGAGCCCACAATGTGAGAACAGCACACTTATCTCTCCCACATCCCCCACCTTAACACATGGTCACAATGAATGAAATTATAAATGGAGAGGACATTTAAACATGGTGTGAATGTCTGTATCTAAACTGGAATTTATGCAGTTTTAGCTACTTCCACAAGGGCTTAAATTTTGCTGGATTCTTTATCTCTGAATTTTCTTGCATTCTTTAGTTTAAATCAAGTATGTAGCATTAGCTGAAAGTGGTTTTTATGCATTAGTTTATTTTGTCTTTTTAACTTTAAAAAAACAACAACGCCAAAATGTTAATTGAAGTGAATGCAACATTCTGATAGGGTTTGAGCCAGAGGCCACTGAAGCCCCATTGGAGAATTAGTCTGAAATCAACAAGATGAAATTCAATTAAGGCAGGTGCAAAGTACTACACTTAGGAAGGAAAAACAGAATTCACAAATACAAAACAAGGAATAACTGACTAGGCAGTATTATTGCTGAAAAAGATCTGGGAGTTATAATGGATCACAAATTGAATATGAGCTAATCATGTAATGCAGTTGCAAAAAAGGGCTAACATCAATCTGGAGTATATTAATAGGAGTATCGTGTAAGACACAGAAGGTAAGTGTCCCACTTTACTCAGCACTGGTGAGGCCTCAGCAGAACTGTGTCCAGTTTTGGGTGCCACACTTTAGGAAAGATGTGGACAGATTGGACCAGAAGAGAACAACAAAAGTGCTACAAGATTTAGAAAACCTGACCTATGAGGTTACCTAGGAGGAATGTTTAGTTTTGAGAAAAGAAGACTGAGAGGGGATCTGATAACGGTCTTCCAATATGTTAAGGGCTGTAATAAAGAGGACAGTGATCAGTTGTTCTCCATGGCCACTGAAGGTAGGACAAGAAGTAATGGGTTTAATCTGAAAGAAGGGAGATTTAGGTTAGATATTAGGAAAATTTTCTAACTATAAGGATACTTAAACACTGGAATAAATTACTAAAAGATTGTGGAACCCCATCATTTCAAATTTTTAAGGACAGGTTAGACAAATACCTATCAGGGATGATTGTATACTCAGTCCTGCCTCAGTGCAGAAGTGGGATTAAATGACTTCTACAGGTCCCTTCCAACTCTACATTTCTACATCATCAAACCTTGCACTGACTTCAGTTTAGAACTGGACCAGATTGCCAGATTAGACACTGAATTTTGGATCAGCCCATCATGATTAAATCTTTGAGATGAAAGATAATTTTTAAATCATAGCAATGCATTCTTATAGGAGCATTAGCCTTTTGAGTGCCAGTTTGATCCTCAAAACTACTGAAAATGCTCAACTGCTATAGAAGTCAATGAAAGTTGAGAGTGCTTAGCACCTCACAAGAGACATTTAGTTCCTTGAAGGATTGGTTCCTATATTGAGCTCATTGTGTCACAAGTATTGGAATCTGCAAGCATATGCTGTGTAATCTATGTTTTTATTTGTATTGCTAATGCACAACACCTACACACACTAACTACCCCCCACATGAGGACTGGATACTAATACACGGCACTGGGCAATGAAATCCCACTTGCATGCTTTGAAGTATTACTGTACATTTTGTGAATGAAGAGTAGTTACTTTTAACATTTAGATATGTAACTTTTTTGTGCATGCTGGGTTTGGAGGAGAGACTACTGAAAAAGAAGACTAGAACATTTGAGCTACCACTCTGCACAATGTACATGTTTTAGTTACAAACAGCCTTTGAATTCTAATTCTTTAAAAAAAAGACAACAAAATTATACATATTATTTTTGCACTCCCATTAGTCAAAGATGTCCAAACAGATCGAAACAAGAGTTGAAAATATAAAACTGCTGCCGTGTTTAGATCTTGCATGCCAAGTTACAACCCGTAGAAAAATTTTAGATCATCATAAAGTAGGATTTATAATAAAAGGCTGGTGACATTGCACTAACTATTGCGGCACTAGCAGGAACCTCTGTATTACTAGTAGGTATTTCAGCCCTTGGTATCCAATTCCCAGATAATGTACTGACTTAATGACACCACTCTCCAAAACACAAAGCAGGCAATCTTTTTTGTCTTTTGTTCATTTTAAATCTTAGAACAGCCGCTTTTCAATCTTTCTATACACCATCTACCCCCACATCTGTCTCACCCTATATAGCTATTCTTTACAATTCCTGCCATGCATATTTTTGTTACTACATTGAAATCTTATGCATAATTATGTGAGGTTGCTATGGAGATTATGTGTGATTTGTCATGAGGAAAATCTATTGTGTTTGAGATAATTCTGCACACTAATGACCTTAGAATCTTTTTTCTTTCTCCCTCAGGGATTAGAAGAAACTACCTGCATAGACTGCTCGCTAGCAACAAAATAAATTTTATAAACAGCAAAGTTCATGTTATTGTCTTCAGCTCAGAGGCCAAGAACTTCCCTTCATTTTAAACAGATGGGATGTGAACTTGTACAAGGTAATGATTATACTAGGTAATGATTATGCAAAATTTAGACTCCAGTATCTTATTGTAACCATAACAAGTGTCTACACAATTCATTATTTTCCCTGACTGAAATGTCTTCAAATAATGCCCATGATCTGACATTATCTACTTTTTAAAAAAAATATTTATGATGAAGGGATAGATCAAACTAGACACACTTTATTGAAGAGCACTTGAAAAATATCTAATCAGCAGTGCTTTGAAACAACTTACTTGTCTTCTTTGCTACTTGTGTATCTTTTTATAGCAGGAAAAGCATGCGATTGATTACTGCATGTCAGTCACAAGCAATTCAGGCTATCCAGTTCTGGCTGTACAATAGCTGGAGGTCTAGCTTTAGCTCCCAGCAAGGTCATGGGTTTATTCCTTCTTCACCCCACCTAACAACTTCCTGCCTTCCTCGGACTCAGGACAATCCAAGGGAGCATGCATATTTACACAGAAAGCGGCCATGAGAACACAGAATCAAACTTCCACCATGGAAGATCTGACTAAAGAATTCAACAGTGATTTTTGTGTGCGGGGGGAACCCACTGCTCATGTCAAGTGGAGGAGATAAGGTAAAAAAGTGTGAGAATTCCTGGGAATGAAAAAATTAGCTAGGAGGAAAGGTGTGTCCATAAGGTTAATATAGCTCAGAAAGCTCAGTCTTCAGAAGCCTATATGATAGCTCCAAAGTCAACTACAAAGTTTTATCTGGAAAGATAAAATCTGTAGTGTGGTTCATGGATCATGTGGCTGCTCTCAAAGATAATGCAGAGGTGCTATCCTTAGCATCCAGATATTACTGGTGGGAAAGGGCAGGAAAGAAGTGCAGATTCAGAAGAACAATGAGATCATCTTTAAAGATTCCAGCTCCATTTCTGTATCTTACGTCACCTCTTTTATGCCTCATGTAAGCATGCCTCATCACCTTTATTATGCTACTTCAGAACACTTTTACCATTTATATTTTTAGGGATCCTTGCTTTGCTTAAATATCCCTGAAACCACCATTAAAAGTAAAAGAATCATACAGTGTAACAGATGGACAGGTGCACTTTGGGGTGAATAATATAGATAGAGATCTGTCATCACAACACACAGAGTCATAAGTTCACCTACTGGTCAATATTCTTGATATAGATCTGTGTCCTTTAAACAGTACACTTGGTTGAATTTATGGGAAACTCCTTGATAGTTGAGGGGCGATGTTACCATACACAGACCCTCAGCTCCATCCCTTTCTATTCAGTCACTCCACTAAAAATAACAGAGAGAGCACCAATCATAGTGTCTGTAGACTCTGAACTATGCTTCCATAGCTTCCATTTCCACCATACTAAGCAATTACCATCCAGGTTCGCTGACATGTACATTGCTTTGACTCTCTTCCTCCTCGCCCCCACCCCACCCCCGCTACACACTGGGAAGGATGATCTGCCCCTAAGGCTGTATAATTTGATTGTGTGGCTTTGGAGACATCAAAAGCCACTTGAGTTTGCTCTCATGGTTTATAATATTGCCAGAACCCTTGATGGAATTTACAATCCCATTATGCACAGTTGGGGATGCATTATTCTTTATATTGCTAATGTTACCTTTGTACTGAGAAATGGAGCTGTACAGTGTTTGTAAAGCACCTCTATGGTCCTTCTGGAGATAGTTGATGAAATATGGTCAGATGAAGCCAACTATTGCCCTCAACAGGATTATTGTATTACATTATGAATTTTTAAAACTTTTTTGCAATACAAATTAAGCACTTGTAAAAGTCTGGACTAGCTCTTTGTTTTAATAAGTGAAGGGGAAAAAATGGTTGCCAAACACTGAGGTACATAGGGGAGTCAAGGGAACTCATGCACAGAGCTTCTGTGATTTTCTGTCTAAGAAAACCTGGGAAATTGCACTCTGTCCCTGATTTATGCCAAAGACGTTCTCCAAACATAAAGGGTGAGTGGGGGTGATGTGAAAAGGGCTTTTAATCTGTGTGATAAATTGTCAAATTCTATTATGTTTAATGAGTCTCATTAATACATAGCTAGAATAGCAAAAAGATATAATAAGTATCCTATCAAATACTCATATAAACAAATTGAAGGAATTAATAATAAGTATGCTATTAATGTCTACATAATTTAGAGAAGTTAATGAAATCAATTTTAAGTTTTACTAATGTATACTTAGTGTTAAAAAAAAAAAAAAACCCAAACCCCTGATGTCTTAAACAGATCTTAATGTTCCTTTCCCCTCTCCATTCCCTGCCCCCCATTTAAAGAATGAAACTACTATAAAAAATTCTATAGAATGTAATGGACGGTGATATTCTTTCTAATCTTATAGAGTTTAATATGAATTCTATTTTGCTATAGAATTCCATAAATACCCCTATTAAAGGGATATAATTCTTTATTACATTCTGTAAGATCTGAGAGTAATTTCAATAACATTTTATTAAGTTTGTATACATGAGGAAAATTGTCATATTTTGTCAAGTATGTACATAAAGGATCAAATTTGGAAATCATAATCTATATTCCAAAGAGAAAACTGTTATAAATTAATAGCTGAATGTATAAAATCAGATCTTTGTTGACCCAAAATGAACAAATGAGATTGTAAATTAAATTCTATTGCATCCCTGTAAAAGTGAATACTAATTGTGAAGCCATGAGAGACAACCAGTCTTCAGCCATGTTATGGTTAAAATCATGAGTCTTCTGGATTTTAACAATAAGAAGTGACCAAGGAATTAAAGACATGACTAAGAAACAGCTACAAATTTTTGGAAGCAAAGATGTTCAGATCCCCTTGACTAAATCTACTGTACACTAATGAGAAAAATCTGCTGTATTCAATCAATCTTTTGGCAGAACATACTATTAGTAATTTATTAAAAACAAACTAAATTACTTTCCATACACTGGTTGTGGAAAAGGTATGTTTGTCCAAATTCCAAAGAGTACCAAGTAGTCACCACTTGTAGTTCCATGATCATTATGAACTATTGAGAGCCACCCTACTGTTCAAAAGCAAAGGACATATCTCAGGGTGAAATCCCGACCCCAGTGAAATCAATGGCAAAACTCCCATTAATTTCAATGGATATGACTACACCACAGTTGGCAGCATGCCTCCCAGCCCAGGTAGACAGACTCAAACTAGCGCACAAAAACAGCAGTGTGGATGTTGCAGCACAGGCAATGGCTGGGGCTGGCCACCTGAGGATGGACCCAGAAGATGTGGGTAGCTAAGCCCGAGCTGCTGCCTATGCCACAATGTCCACACTGCTATCCTTAGCACACTAGCTTAAGCGGAACTAATGTGAGTCTGTCTGCCCTGGTTGGGAGGCACAGGGCTAGCTGCAGTGTAGACATGCCCAAATGAGACCAGGATTTCACTCCAACATTTTAAGGGTCGATGCCAATCAGGTTGCTCAACTTGCTGACCATTCCTAGGCCTCTTTTTATAATGTCACTTTCATTCAATAGAGCACCCAGCAGATTAGGTATACTGCAGGGGTGTGATCACAGCAAACAGCTACACTGCTGATGAGAGTGTGCATATGTTATATTTTATTGTATATCCTCACCAAATCAAGCTTGCAGAGCTAAGGGCATGGAGCCCCAGGTGAAAACCATCTCTGGTGTCCTCCCTACATTTGTTAAATTTTTGAATACCTTATTTTGTATTGCAGTTGTAGCCCATTTCACGACTTTGATGCACAATATGCATGCATGATTTATCCCTGTCATGTAACACGATAAATCTGCATGCTAGGATCTGTAAATCTGTATTTATTCATGCCATATATAAGCAAATAAAAATTGTTTCCTTTAAGTTTATAGAAACTTAATTTTAAGAAAAACTGAAACAAAAACATCACGAAATTAAACTGTGCACCAACACTGGTGGACCAGTATTAAATAGTGTTATAGTAGGTGGCAGTCTTAGAATGTTAATTCTAGTCCTTTGGTTCAAAAGGTCACTTTTCTTGACTTTGCTCTTGCAAACTGAAGCACAACATCAGAGAGAGCCAAAGAGCGGCCAATGGCATTCTCAAGCAATAAAATAGCAAGCAATGTCAGTCTCTTGTCAATCGAAGATATGTTTTAATGAGCCCGAGCTTCGAAAAGCTGCGCTCACCACTTGCGACTGTGACCAGCAGCGTAAGCACAATCCTCAAAGCTATCCACACATTAGGAAAAGTGTCCTTCAGCTCTGCACCGTGAATGAGCTGGAGAACTTGGATTGGAGAGTGCTTTCCGTGTTGCAAAATGTAACAGATGTTGTCCAATTTGACATAGAGGTCTTTATCATTGATGTTTGAACATTCCCCATGTGTCAGCATCCAGTGAAGGTCTGTACAGTTGTTCAAGAGTGTTTGCCTGTCCGCTAGGTCATACAACTCCCTCCACCCAGATCTTTTTGTGGTACATTTGTTCACACCTTTCTTTAATGGACGCTCGAGCAGTGTCAATGAGCAAGCAAAAAAAATTCCCTCTTGAATTTTTTCTTCCAAGCTTCCCATCACCTCATCTCTGCCCTCACAACCAAACTGTCTCTTCGTACAACGAATATGAGTTTTCTTGAACTAAGTTTTCTGCCATTTCTTTGGCAGCAGTGATGGCATCTTCAAATCCATGGTTTCTGTAGGCCACAATGAAATCAAGGCAGTTCCTTATCAAAGTAGTAGCAGTTGTGATGTCCATTGACTGAGTTTGTAATGCATCGCTTACCATGTTTACTTGGAACATGATATCATGCCAAACCACAACTGAGATCAGAAATTTGAAGTCAGTGATCTGCTTTGCGCCTCCTGTCAGATTCTAGCCTTGGTTTTACATGGCTGTGCCAGTTTCATCTGGGCATTGTAAACCTCAGTCACTTGGTACCTCACTGGCCTCAAGCACTCAATGCGACTCTCCCAGCGAGTGTCACTTAGTGGCTTCATGGTCAGATTTGTAACATTGCCCGTGAGGATCTTCCATCTGATAGCTGATGCTGAAAACAGGATGTATCTCCTTTGCAATACTCCAGTGGTTCCCAAACTGGGGTTCGTGAACCCCTGGGGGTTTGCAAAATGTTTACAGGGTGTTCTTGAGGAAAAATTCCCTAATGACGGACAAAGCTGTCCCTAGGAACCCCAGGCAGCACTGGGCCAGCAGCCCAGAGCCCCTGGACTTCCAAGAGCTAAGCAGATCAAAGCAAGCATATCTATCACACTGAGGAGATTTAAACTTCAAGACTCCTTATAAGAAATGGAAAGGGGGGGTGGATATTTTTTGCTATTTTTAAAATTAAATAGGCAGTTAGTATTGTTTTTAAAATTATTATGAAGAACAAGTTTAAGCTTTGTTTTAATGTGCATTGTTTGCCTGGACTGCTCAAGACCTGAATGCTTGTATAGCAGGAACTCTTTGAGTTGGCTTCTTAAATACCTTTATGCTGTTTCACATCTGATACTCCTTGATGAAACATAGGAGCCTTATTGAATAACAGGCTTATTCAAAGTAATACAATCTACGAAAGTGAGATCTTGGAAGAGTGTTGCTGTTTTCATAATGTAATAAAAATACTGTAATGATAAATTATAATTAATAATCAATAGTGTGTAATATGTACGTCATAAAAACAAATTTCATATTTCCAAGATCACTGCTTTTACAGTTTATACTCAGGTAAAGGAGAAAATCCCTGGAAATATTCATTTTTAGGAGGGGGTTTACGAGACTTGACATTTTAGTGAAAGGGGTTCACAAGTTGTTAAAGTTTGGGAACCACTGCAATATTGCAAAGAGATATTGAATCTAAAGCAGATGACGTTGCATCTGACAAAGAGGTTGAGGGAATGGCAGCCACAAGGCGTGAAGAAAGCTCTTGGATTCAGTGCAAGGATCCTTGCCTGGATGCCACTGTTTCTTCCCTTCACGTTCACACTGTTGATGTAGCCTTGGCCATGGCAGCCCTGAAGCTTTATTTTATTTTAACTCAAAATGTTCATAAACAGGTCTGTTAGGCCTTTTCCAGTAGAGTCGTCCACAGACCAGAAAGAGATAAAGTGTTCTTTTACTTGGCTGTAGCTATCCTCATTAACAAAAAATCTTACTGTAAATGATATCTTTTCATGCTGTGACTAATGTTGGGAGTGCAGGTCATTATTATGGCGTAGTACTTCACTTTGCCGAGGCATATCAATATGTTATGGCACCTTCCTTGCCATAAGCTCAATCAATTTGTTTGAAGTTGTTTTGCTGCAATAATGGTCCATAGCTTCTTTACGAACTATCTGACATAGGTGCTCACGCATGACATTGTCTTATTTCCCACAGAGCTGTACCAAAGCTGAGGAAATTACCATTATGTTCAGTGAACAATTTATCTGACAAGCCCCAGAAAGCCAAATTATTCTTTGCGAGTCAAAAGAAGTAACAGTATTTTTTTTATATTGTTGTGTAGATAGGGGTTCAATAGATCTTTGGCATCTCATTAAATATGTCCTTTATTAGTTGCTACTTACATTCTTCAAATCTTAAAACACAAGTACACTTTCATAATTATATAATAAAACAAGGTTCACAATATCGCAGCTGGGCTGTTACTTCGTTCTTATATCTCACTGACTGATTGGCAACACCTGCCCCTTATATACACATGAAGGCATGGCTGACAACATTGTAGGAGGTTCAAGGAAAAATGTAGTTTTTAGAAAGTCTCGAAGGTTCTATGAGATTCTACAAAGGTCTGGAACATTCTAGGAGTTAGTGAAAAATGAATCCACATACGGAATACCTGAAACAAACATTCAATTTCCCTTTTGTTGTTAACAACAAAAACAACCCCCAGAGCCTGGTGCTTCCCAAGCCTGGAACCCCAGGCAGTTGCCTGGGCCACCTGCCCCTAAATCTGGCCCTGGCTCTGACCAGACAATAGTCCTTATCTTTGCCAGATCCCTCCAAAGCAAGATTGAAGATACCCAGTGTTGGGAAGATTCCTGCACTATCATCTAGGTATTTAGATCATGTTCATAAGCTCAGTGTTTACCTCTTCTCTGAACAAGGAAGTTCAATCCTCAGAGCAGTCCCTCTGGCAACTTTCAAGAGCGCTAAATTCAACAAAGGATTTTTTTTTTAAGCAAAGTAATTTTGGGTACTTGTGCCTAAGTAATTTATTGTGTGTGACATGTATATCTTTTATTTACCATTCTATAAGTGTGTATGGTTTGAATAAGGAAGTCGGATTTGAACTGCCTAAGATATCCAAGAGCTACACTGGAAAAGTGCCTGTGGTGAATGAAGAAAGCAGCCTGTTATTCTGTGATTCACTAGGCTCCATGAAATGACAGCAGTAAAAAAAATAAAAAAATAAAAGACATTTGAAAGCTGCTAATGAAGTCTGTTTACTTTAAGAGTTACAGCGCAGTTGGCAGTGATGTTAACAGCTGATATCAATCATACATTTAAATTCTAATGGCTGAAGGATTCACAGATACAGTTCCTCTTGAAACTGTACACGAATGGAACTGTAGACCTGATTTTTTTTTCAAGTGGCAGTACTAACTAGTACTTGGAAATGCTTATGTTCCACTTCAGCAATGTATCAGATCCTTTCCATTTGGCTAATAAAGACCATCTCATAAAGGACAATTAAAATAAAAACAGAATAGTACGAGCATCTGCTGATTAGATTAGGCCATCTATTGGGGGGGGGGGTGTAAACTTACATTTACAATTTCAGCAAAAATAATACTATAGAAACAATTAATTAAAAATGAGGAGGAAAATGCTTTGCACATACTGTGTGAGAATCTGACTTTCCAGAGCACATTGTCCAAACACCTAGAAACAATGTAGAATCATTATTTGGAAATATAGTGTGCTAAAATGGAATGGAAAGTGTTGGAAGGGTGGGGTTGTTTAGCCAAGCTGTAGAGCAATATAAATCTTCAGTAAGGTCTTGGAATGTATCAGGGACAACTTTTTGTTCCAGAAAGTAACCTGGGGGACAGCCATTTTAGACTTGATTCTGACCAACAGGGTGAAATTGGTAGGGAATCCAAAGGTGAAAGGTGATTTGGGTGAAAGTGATCATGAAATGATAGATTTCATGATTCTAAGGGAAGAAAGGAATGAGAGCTGCAGAATAAGGATAATGGACTTCAAAAAAGCGGACTTTAACAAACTCAGACCTGGTAGGTAAGATCCCTTGGGAAGAAAACATAAGGGAAAAAGGAGTTCATCAGAGCTGGCAGTTCCTTAAGGAGACAAGATTAAAGGTACCACTGCAAACTATTCCAATGCAAAGGAAAGATTCAAAGAATAGTAAGATGCTAATGTGATTCCATCAAGAGTTCTTTAATGACCTGAAAATAAAAAAGGAATCCTACAAAGAGTGGAAACACAGTCAAATTGATAAGGAGGAGTACAAAAGAACAGCACAAGTTTGTCGGGGCAAAATCAGAAAGGCTAAGGCACAAAATGAGTTACACCTAGCAAGGGACATAAAGAAAATAAGAAGCAGTTATTTTAATACATTAGAAACAAGAAAAAGATGAAGTGTAGGTCCTTTATTTAAAGGGGAAGGGAGCTAATAACTGATGACAAAGAAAATTGAGGTGCTTAATGCTGATTTTGCTTCAGTCTTCACTGAAAAGGTTAATGATGACCAGATAGTCAACACAATTAATACTGACAACCAGGGGGAAGGAATGCAAGCCATCATAGGGAAAGAAAAATTAAAGAATATTTAGATAAGTTAATTGTATTCAAGTCAGCAGGGCCTGATGAAATTCATGTTAGGGTACTAAAGGAATTAGCTGAAGCAATTTCAGAGCCATTAACAATTATCTTTGAAAACTCCTGGAGGATGAGGGAGGTCCTAGAAGACTGGAGAAGGGCAAACATAGTACCTATCTTTAACAAGGAGAACAAGGAGGACCCAAGAATTATGAGAACATAAGAATGGCCCTACTGGGTCAGACCAAAGGACCATCTAGCCCAGTATCCTGTCTTCCGACAGTGGCTAAAGTCAGGTGCCCCGAAGGGAATGAACAGAACAGGTAATCATCAAATGATCCATCCCCTATCGCTCATTCCCAGCTTCTGGCAAACAGAGGCTAGGGACACCATTCCTGCCCATCCTGGCTAATAGCCATTGATGGACCTATCATCCATGAATTTATCTAGTTCTTTTTTGAATCCTGTTATGGTCTTGGCCTTCATAACATCCTCTGGCAAGGAGTTCCACAGGTTGACTGTGCATTGTGTGAAAAAATGCTTCCTTTTATTTGTTTTAAACCTGCTGCCTATTAAATTTCATTTGGTGACCCCTAGTTCTTGTGTTATAAGAAGTAGTAAACAACACTTCCTTAGCTACTTTCTCTACAACAGTCATGATTTTATAGACCTCAATCATATCTCCCCTTAGCTGTCTCTTTTCCAAGCTGAAAAGTCCCACTCTTATTAATCTCTCTTCAGACGGAAGCCATTCCATATCCCTTATCATTTTTGTTGTCCTTTTCTGAACCTTTTCCAATTCCAACATATCTTTTTTGAGATGGGGCAACCACATCTGCACACAGTATTCAAGATACTATGGGCATACCATGGATTTATATAGCGGCAACATGATATTTTCTGTCCTATTATCTATCCCTTTCTTAATTATTCCCAGCATTCTGTTCACTTTTTTGACTGCCGCTGCACATTGAGTGGATGTTTTCAGAGAACTATCCACAATGACTCCAAGATCTCTTGAGCGGTAAAAGCTAATTTAGACCCCATTATTTTATATGTATAGTTGGGATTATGCTTTCCAATGTGCATTAATTTGCATTTATCAACATTGAATTTCATCTGTCATTTTGTTGCCCAGTCACCCAATTTTGAGAGATCCTTTTGTAGTTCTTCGCAGTCTGCCTGGGCCTTAACTATCTTTAGTAATGTTGTATCATCTTCAAATTTTGCCACCTAACCTTTTACCCCCTTTCCAAGATCATTTATGAATATGTTGAATAGGACTGGTCCCAGAACAGACCCTTTGGGGACACCACTATTTACCTCTCTCCATTCTGAAAACTGACCATTTATTCCTACCCTTTGTTTCCTATCTTTTAACCAGTTACCAATCCATGAGAGGGCCTTCCCTCTTATCCTGTGGCAGATTACTTTGCATAAGAGCCTTTGGTGAGGGACCTTGTCAAAGGCTTTCTGAAAAATCTAAGTACGCTATATCTACTGGATCCCCTTGGTCCACATGCTTGTTGACCAGTTATTATAGACCAGTCAGCCTAATTTCAATACCTGGAAAGACACTGATGCAATTATTAAACAATGAATGTGTAAGCACCTGGAGGATAATAGGGTTATAAGGAATAGCCAGCATGGATTTGTCAAGAACAAATTATGTCAAACAAACTTTATTTCCTTTTTGGTAGGATTTGGTGATCGCCTGTTCTGTTCATTCCCCTTGGGGCACCTAACATTGGCCACTGTTGGAAGGCAGGATACTAGGCTAGATGGAGCTTTGGTCTGATCCAGTATGGCTGTTCTTATGTTCTTAAGCAAACTAGGGAAATGTGGTCTATATGAAATTACTATAAGGTGGGTGCACAACTGGTTGAAAGACCATACTCAGTTGGCTGAAAGAGTAGCTATTAATTTTTGGCTGTCAAATTGGGAGGGCGTATCTAGTGGGGTACTGCAGGGGTTAGTCCTGGGTCTGGTACTATTCAACATTTTCATTAAATGACTAGGATTATGGAGTAGATAATATGGTTATAAAATCTGCAGACGACATCAAGCTGGAATGGGTTGCAAGCATTTTGGAGGACAGGTTTAAAATTCAAAATGACCTTGACAAATTGGAGAATTAGTCTGAATTCAACAAGATGAAATTCAGTAAAGAGAAGTGCAAAATACTTTACTTAGGAAGGAAAATTCAAATGCACAACTACAAAATGGAGAATAACTGTCTAGATGGTAGCACGGCTGAAAAGCATCTGGGGATTATATTGGACCACAATCTGAATATGAATCATCCATGTGATGCAGCTGCAAATGAGGCTAATATGATTCTGGGGTGTTTTAACAGAAGTGTATGTAAGACACGGGAGGTAATTGTCCCTCTCTACTCGGCCCTGGTGAGGCATCAGGTGGAGTACTGTGTTCAATTCAGGGCACCACAATTTAGGGAAGATGTGGACAAATTTGAAAGAGTTCAGAGGACAGCAACAAAAATGATAAAAGGTTTAGAAACCCGATATCTGAGGAAAGGTTAAAAAAATGGGCACCCATTAGTCTTGAGAAAAGAAGACTGAGGGGGGACCAGGTTATAGTTTTCAAATATGTGAAGGGCCGTTATAAAGAGGACAGTGATCAATTGTTCTCGTGTCCACTGAAGGTAGGACAAGTAGTAACAGGCTTAATCTGCAGCAAGGGAGATTTAAGTTAGATAGTAGGAAAAACTTCCTAACTATAAAGGTTAGTAAATCTCTGGAATAGGCTTCCAAGGGAGGTCGTGGACTCACCATCACTAGAAAATTTTAAAAACAAGTTGGACACGCATGTGTCTGAAATGGTCTAAGTTTACTTGATCCTGCCACAGTGCAGGGAACTGGACTTGATGACTTCTCGAGGTCCCTTCCAGCCCTACATTTCTATGATTCTATGAAATGCTCAATTAATTTTCATTGGAAACTTGTATCTAAAAACATTCTTAAAGTATTTAGATTCCTTTGCTTTCCTGTACGTGTGAGGAGCAGGGATGGACAGTAATGGCAAAAAGTAAGCTCTCCTGTACATAATGGAAAATATTGAGAATGTTGTTTGTATGAATGGATAGGAAAGGGGAGGAAAAAAACCGAACTCTACAGTTGCTCTTGTACACGGACTCTTGATAAGACTGGCTGAGATGATTTTTTGATCTGTTGGTGGACTTTTGGGAGCAAATAGAAGAACGTCTTGGAAAAGAGGGTCAGGGCTTCATTTTTCTCTGATGTCTACTGCCCTTGACACTCCTAGGTGGATGAGAAGATGGGAATGGAATTTAAGGATGCTCATTTCCCATTCACTTCAGTTATAAATTTGACAGGTTCTTTGGTTAAACCTGCCAGGGAGAGATTCTTGAAAAATACAGTTTTATTTCCATGAAAATTTTCAATTAAAACAATTTTGTTCAAAAATTTGGGGAGACATTTTCAATTTTTTTAACCAACCATCATACAAACATTTTCATTCCATTTAAAATATAAATTTTCATTTTATTTTGTTTTGAAAACCCAAACAAAATTTCAAACTAAACATTTTCATTTTGAATTTTTTCATTAAAAATTGAAAATTCTGTAATAAAACATATTTATTTCAAAGAAAACACACTTCCAATAAAATTTTGGCTGAAAAATCATGACCAGCTGTTAGGTCAATGAGGAGAAAGCCTTAAAATGTAACATTGGTCTAAGGCAGTATAACAATTGGTCAAGAAAGCAAGGTCCTGCTCTCAACTTGATGGCATTTCTCTGTTCGCGGTGGAGAGAAATAGGGAAATGCTTGGGGATGGAGGACACACAGAGCCCCTGGAATGGTAGGGGAAAGAGTGGGAAACCCTGGTATGGAAAAAAGGGAGATTGGGGGAACACACAACTCCTGGTGGGGGGGGAAATGGGGGAGCCTGGTGTGGGGGAGAAAGGAGGGAATCGGGGACATAAAAATCCCTGGCATGGGAAGAGATGGCATGGGGGACACAGCGCATCCAGCATGTAATGGAGGGGGGATTATGGGGACACTGAAAGTCTCTGCCATGGGGGAGAAAATGGGGGATGATGGTATGGGGGAGGCGGACATGGGACAAACATAGAGCCCCTGGCATGAGGGGCGGGTGGGAAACGGTGAATGAGGAGACACACAGAGGTCCTGGCATGTGGGGGAAGGGTGAATGGGCATAAGGGAGGATGTGGGGAGGGGGATTTCAGAGAGTCCCTGAAATAGAGAATGACGGGATAGTGGCATACAGGGAGCTCATTGAGGGGGACTGGAAGGATGCAAAGAGCTCTGGTGTGTGCAATGAACTTGGCCTATGGACACTGCAAAGTGTGTAACCCCCCAAGTCTAGGTCAGAGAGTCTTTACTGCATATTTAAATGACCAGATAGCATAGGTGAACTCTATCTATGTGGAACAGAAACTTTTCTAATTAAAATATTCCTGTGTGGATTTGCACCAAGCATATTAGATCATTATGCATATCTTTGCTAAAAAAGAACCCAATCTTACGGACTGTCCACTTTAGTCCCTGTAGCTCTCCACCTTCAGAAGTGGAGCTCTGACCCCTGAAGAAAAAGTAAGAGGGTGGTCACCAATAATTGAAATGGCTGGACATCCACAGGAATTACCAGGGATGATCCCACTATTACAATGTGTTTTGCTGCATCCCTATTCCTAGAGGCAGTAACATGGCTTGCAAAGACGCTGCGCTGCAACTAGTTAATCCCTAGGCCATGAGAGAGGTCAGCAACTTTCCTGAGACACTCAACTCCTTGCATGTCTGGGCCCACAGTATCTAGCAATGTTTTCTCTACTAAGTATTTTTTTTAGGTCTTTGTAACAAATTTTGTTTCTGTCAGTCTCTGCTCAACACAGCTTACAAGAGACTTGCTGAATATCGGAGCACAGGCTAAATTGTTGCTTTGTTCAGTTGTAAATTCGATATTACAGTGGCCCAAACATCCTATACTATGGAAGTTAATTCAAAGAATGAAAATGTCAATCATTCAGTATCATGCCAATATGCAAAGAAAACCTTCATTTCAGACATATTTTCTATGTCAGTTGCCTCTGAAAGCTATGGTAGTTAAGCTCATTATGTGCTGTCCAACATTCATCAGAAGATTATCATGTATTAATTTTAAAAACCTTATATTGCATTTCTTCTTCATGATAAAGTTTTTCAGGATAGAGAGCTGGAATGACATTAGAGTGGCAATTTGTAAAGGAGATTAGTTTGGCAAAGTGGATCTGAGCAATTTGTTTCTAATTATTTCAATAAATGAGCTTTACAGGAAATTCCGATAATCAAGCAACTTATGCCAAAATGGAAAAAAAAAAAGTTCTAGTATTCTCCAGTTTCAGATACTGTAATTATGCTATTAAGACCTATGGTACCTTGTGAATAACACAGAGCACTTGAGTAATAATGAGCATTTATTTTATTATGCAATTTATAATGTACATCCATCATACAGTTGCTATTTGCATTCTATGTGTATTGTATCTTATTCTGAAAAGTACTTTTGTCACTTTAGCTAGATTGTGTTATTCATCTGTGATCAGCCTTTAAGCATTATTTCACAAGAGTTTTGCACAAAAAAGGATGAACTTGCGGGCTTTACTGTCATTTCAACAGTGCGTTCATATTGCACTGGTAAGTAATACATTGTCTGAATCATCCTATGCAACTTTTGAATTACTTAGATTACAGTAGAGAAGGGAAATCACTTTGGGATGCAACTTCTTCCCCCAGTGTCTGCACTTCAATCTCTCTCAATGGACAAAAGTGGGCACAAAAAAGGTTCAGTATATGTGCAGAAATGGGGACAACCTGGGTCACACAAACATCTCCCCCTCAAACCTGAGGGGTGCTCAAAATCTGAACTCACGTCTGAATTCTGCAAATGGCTCCTCTCCTTACAACCCAGTTCTGAACACCTCTGAAGTTTGCAGTGCTTGATATGCATCCCCAAATTTTGATTCTTGCATCTCTCACTTATCCTGATATCTCCATTCTATGGAAAGCTCTCTTGCTCCATTTAACACTTAACTCTCCCCTCTCCAATTTCTTCTCTTCCCCCCCCCCCGTTGCCCCTCCCAACATGAGGGCTAGCAGGCAGACTTCTCCAAAGCCCAGGTCCATGATGGAGTGGAGGTTCATGTGCAGTAGTAAGTGCCTTGATCCATTTTTTGTTCATAATATCTGGCACCATCATCCAGGAAATAACAGACCTGCTCCCTGTTCTAGATATTCCTAGACCAGAAGTATCCAGGATACTGAACCTATAATATCTCATTGAGGATATCTATATTAAACATGCTCTAAATGACTGAGGGGTTTGGGTTATTTTGCTGCTCAGCCCCATGGAGTGTCTGTTTATTGAGTATTCTAAGATGAATGCCACAAGGACATAAAATACTGTCATTCCTTATTTCTGTCTGTCAGAACAAGTAATAATATTCAGTGACTATATCTACTAAGGGAGTCTCTCATTCATCTGTAAAGCTTAGTGTTTCTGTCTTTGACTCAGTGATGCAAACAAGGTAGGTTAAAATGAAAAAGAAAATGACTGCACAGTTGAGCGTCATTAGCAATGGTCCACACTTCCTATTCATGTACATGTACCTACATGGACACACTTTGACAAATGAACAATGGGGGAGGTGGAAGGGCTCGCCAAACCATAATACTTTAGAGTAGAAGTTTTCAAATTACCTTCCTAGCTGTAATTCCAGGTACTTATATGACCCTCCCTCCACTGTAGTAACTGAGCATTTCCCAAGTTTTTAAAAATAGAAGCAATACATCTCTCTCTTTCTTTTCTTCCCAGCCCATAGGAAAAACAGCCTCATTCGTTTATATTTTTCTGATTTGCTTATGTTTGTGTGTGTGCATGAGTGGGGGTGATGTATGTAAAGAAATTACTAAGAGAAAACTATAATAAAATAAATGAGTTTTGCTTTCCATTCTGAGAAGAGAGTTTTGGGGTCATCCTTATATCTTTTAGGAGTGAGCTCCAGAGTCTAAATTTGGCTCCTGTAATAATTCTGTATCCTGCACTCAAGAACCTCCTATATTCATAGGCAGTTTCATTGCTTTGTTGCAATGTAGCTGTTGCAGAAGACCAGGATTATTATAGAAGGAGAGGCGATTTCCCAGGTAGCAAGGACTTTGATTACAAGAACAGAGATCTTGAACTAAACTCTGCATTCAATGGGGAGCCAATGCAGGGGTCAGAGCACAAGGATGATGTGTTTACAGTGATCTGTGTTACCAGACAGACCGAAGCTATCAATTGGAGCTTATTAGGGCATGTGGCTTCATTCCTAGATATAATGAGCAGTAATAATCAAGGCTGGGCATCCTGAATGTGTTGCTCGCTAAGGCCAACTCCATATCCAGAAATCTGGGGTGCAATGTTCTAGCCAGTTGCAGTTGAAGTTTTTTGCTGTTATGGGGCACTTCCAGATGATGCACAGACTTGCTTCCATTACAGAGAAGAAGCATGTGAAGAAGTAAGAAGTAGTCATACTGTCCTAGAAAGTATCAATTATGCATTCATCAGTCTTCAAGTAGAACCCTGCCAGAGCTTCCTTGTATACTTCTGCCTATTTGGATTGCCGCATGGAACTTAAGTCTGCTAACAAGTATTTCTTTGTCAGGTGTATAAGTTCAACTACGATCAAATTTGCTGAGAACATCAAAGTTGAAGGGTTTGTAAACACACAGGAGAAGGGAAGAAAACTGCAATGTTACAGGCAGTGATTAGAGCACTGAGGACATCAGACAACGCAGGAGCTTTCCTATTAATAAATGTAGAGCCTTATACTCAGGGGAATAAATTAACAGATACAAAATTGGTGGGGGAATGTAACAAAGGAATCATGATCTACCGCATGACAATGAGTTTAGCTGTACCCTGGCTTTGTTATATTGTCCAAATATTATCTATTTTTACATAGCCAAGCACTAGAGTTGCTGCAGCAAAAGTGTGGAATTGGGATATTGGGTGAGGTGTCCATGAAAAGACTGGCATTAAAAAGTGGTCCACAATATTAAAAAGGTGCAAGAACCATTGCAGTAGATGTCAGCTTCAGTAGTTAGAATCAGGAAGTAACCACTGGCACTGAAGGGAAAACTGTGTATATTTATTAGTTTATTTTAATAATTTATAGTGCACCCATTACCATGGCCTCTAGGCACAACACACACAAACCCTGGAATCCTTTAACAAACAGAAAGGGGCTAAAGAATGCAGCCTAGCACTATACTCAGAATCCCTGAGAATAGACATATTTTATCAGAAGATGAACTAGAAAAACTTCATTTTCTTTAGTTCAGAGAGATTTGATGATTACTGTGGAGCTCTTTTGTAATAAATTCAATCTCACAGTGTCTGAAGGATGTTAAATCTTGGTTTTCAGCAGGATTTCTAGGACCAGCTACTGACTGCTTGTTAGAATTATTTGACCTTCAGTTGAAAACCCAGGGAGCTCCAGCCACCAAAAATGTGCTTACACCGGTACACAATTTATATGTTTTCTGTGTGAGCATCTAGCACAGAGTGTGTGGAGTATTTAGTGGCACAGATCTAGGAAACAGTCAGAAAGAGTGAGGTGATTTTAGGATTGATCCCATTATTTTTTTTGCAATTTCAGTAGGAAGAGAGAGCCAACATTCTCTTTGCCCTTCATCTGGTGAATATAGACCTCTTAAGAGTTTTGGCAGCCAATCCACGTTTTATTACTTTCTTCCTTAACTCTGAAGAAATATGTAGCTTATCTCAGTGCAAGTGCATTGTAGATTATGACTGTTTGAAATTTATATAATCAAAAACTCAAAACCAGACTCAATGCAGGAGATTTTCCACTTCATTATAAACCTGAAACTTGGGCCAGGCTCACTGAAGTTCACAAACATTTTTTGCGAACACAGCCTAAGCTTCATTAAAATCTATGTTGGATTCCAAAGAAATCTGGACTGAGTTACAGCATGGTTATGGATGGAACCCATGTGAATTTTGGTGGCTTCAAATAATTTCAGCCAATCCTACACCAGGCAAAACTTTGTGGGCTTGGATGAGCTTTCCAATGTTATTGGATTTGTCCAAACCCAAAAAGCAAAGTGAAACACTTAAGAAACAAGGGAAAAGTTCACAAGAATCTCTGCTAATCAAATCCACCACATTTAACAAAGTTGTACCGAAGACTTAGGACCTTGCCTTTTTGAGAGCAAATTTCAGTGATTAAAATATAACAAAATATCTTTGTTTATAAGGCATATTACATCTTTTCTGAGTTAGTAATGTAGTATGACTGTGAGCAGAATATATAAACAAGAGTTTAAATCTATTCACTAAATACCCAATTTAACTAACTTTGTAAATCTAATGCAATGTGCATCTGATTGTCACAAACTCTAATGTAGGTTATGTCAGACTTCTGGAGCTATTCATTATAGCATTTGGCTTAGACTGTACCAGTATAGCCTCAGAATGACAATTCAGTTACAGAGCAGCTTAATCTAATCTATTTATTCTAGAGATAATCTACAATGGCTGACTCAGATTACAGTCATTTACGTATGTTTGGAAGATTGCACATAAAGGTAGAGAGATAGAAATAATCTTGTATATTGACCATGTTCTCTCCTATTATTAATTGTATTAGATAACTTTTTTTGACCAAAGAATCCACAAGTGCTCAAAGGCAGTTAGGAAACATCAATTCTTGGACCAGATCAGGAAGGATTTCAAACATTCCCCCATTCAGCTGATCCTTCCTTCTGGCCACTACGGCCTACATGCGGTTATTTCTCAAGTCCACCAATGCCACTCCTGGGCTGACACCATAAAGAACTATTCAATGACACAAAATTTCCAAAATGGCACAGCACCCAGAAACTCGGAGTGAGAATGTGTGGGGAAGGAGGAAGCATTGCTTTAGAGGGAGAATTCCCACCCAACCCTCACCCCATCACCCTTTTTGCATGAGACCCTGTGTCCTTTAACATGCTATTTTGGCCTGGTCCATTGATCTCCTTTTTGCACCTTCCTTGCTAATGTTGTCATTTCCTCTTAGCTTGCTGTGCTGGTTATACTGTTTTTACCATTTTGTTTATGTTTTAACTTTCTCTTCATTACAATTTACTGAACACATGTAAATTTGCACTGAAGCGTAATTCTACTGGGTGAACAGCAGTACAATGGAAAGCTTTGAGGGACTTACTGACCAGAGGGGCAAACAATTCAGGGCAGCTCTATTTTAAACTATATTTGTTAGCTATCCACAAAATATCAAACTCTGACTTAAATGGATCAAGATGAAAAATCCAGAGTCCTTCATTAGAGGTGCTTTCCCTGTTCTGCCTGAAGCCAGTGTACAAGAGACAAAAATTTCAGAGCTAATGAATGGAATCTCAAAGAGAAACCTTTTAGTGGATAGCTTTACTGGAGTTCTATCATGAAAATAATTTCTGTGCATGCTGAATCCTGGATAAACAGAGATTCTACCTGCTGGAAACCCTCTCCAAAATCTTAATAAGCTTTGCCACCAAATTTATTTACCCACACTTCAGAGTTTATTCTGAAAGTGTATATACTTGTAAAGGCCTAAATTACATTCTTGGAGAAAGCGGGGGGGGGGGGGGGGGGGAAGAAAAGTTGAAGCTCTGTGACTATTTTAAATAATTAAAGAGGAACTGAGGAAACTATTAATAATTTTTAAAACACAAGTATTATTAATAACAATACATTACTCCTTGTGTTAAAACAGGCAATATCTTCCACACTCCACAGCACTTGTAGATATTGAGATATGGAGCTACTATATAAATGGTTCAAAATCAATGTATGGATTCATTTTGCCAGCAAGATGTTCCATAACCAGTCTGCATTCTGCTTCTTAAATATACGAGATTTGTCTCATTTGATCTCAAAATTCAAGCACACAAAAATAATTGAGAAACTAACAACAACAAACCTATGGAAAGTGTAAATCAATGCCAGCCAAGAACGGAAAAGTCCCAGTGATATTAACCAGAATTTCTGTTCCTATTAAATCTTCATACAAAAATATGACACCATTATACAACACATCTACAAATGCACAGTTTTGCCAAACAAAAGATTTCCACTTAAAATCTCTTCACTTTTCCTTCTCACAACAGTCACATCTGTCCTATCAAGCATGATTTTATGATGCATAGTTCAATAAATGCTTTATATTCATTTTAGTTCTGTGCTCCCTTATCCTTTTTTGAAATCTCCTTTCTTTCTACTCCGCAACGATTCCTATTATAAGGCACCCAACTCTGTCTTACACAAGCTGCTCTCACACTGAAGTCAATGGGCAATTTGCCTTCATAGAAACCACAGGATAGAGGCACAGACTGTAGTGGGAGCTGCATCTGTATAACTGGGACAAGAATGTAGTGCATAATGCATGTCTCCATTCACTGCATTCTAGGTGATGCCACTCATTAATCTGCCAGAGCATTGTAGCTTAATGAAGCAAGGCTGCTGGCAAAATGAATCCATTAATTATTTTTGTCCATTTATGCAGCAACTAGATCTAGAACTCTAAATCTAAATCTTTAGCTAGTTGTTACAAGAAATTGTTCAATTCAGTTGGCAACTAAGGTAGAAATGATTCCTCTTGTGGCAAAGACTTGCTACATGATCGGGTTGTATTGCTGAACACCATACTGCAGAAACATCTTGAAAGTGGTTAAATTTAGTATCACAATATAATGGGTTATACTCAGGGCTGGTGCAAGGAAGTTTCGCGCCCTAGGCGAAACTTCCACCTTTCACCCCTCCCCCCCAAGCTAAGCCCGCCCCCCCGCGGCAGCTAACCCAGCCCCCCTGCCCGCAGCAGCTACCCCCCCCTGCAGCTAACCCCACCCGGGGAGACCCCCCATGGCAGCTAACCCCGCCTGGGGAGCCCGCCCCAGCTCACCTCGGCTCTGCCTCCTCCACTGAGCATGCCGGCGCCGCTCTAATTCTCCTCCCCTCCCAGGCTTGCAGCGCCGATTTGAGGAGACTTAGAGCAGGGGCTGTGTGCTCAGCGGAGGAGGCAGAGTGGAGGTGATCTGGGGCGGGGAGCAGTTCCCCTGTGCACCCCTCCCCCGTTACTGTGGGCGGCCCTCCCCGTGCTCCCCCCGCCCCAGCTCACCTTCACTCCACCTCCTCGCCTGAGCGAGCTTTTAGGTGCCCACAACCACTAGGCCCCCTAGGCGGCTGCCTAGTTTGCCTAAATGGTTGCACCGGCCCTGGTTATACTGGCTCCTTAAGGTTATGGGGAGGAGACCTCTTAGGCAAATGCCAATCTGGTCTTTCAGGCTGCCCTAACCTATGCCATGGGTGTAGCTTGACACATAGTCAGTCCAGGAATAGGGGGACACAAGATGGCTTAAACTGAATTCCAGACCTTCCCAGCTAAAGCATAAGCCTCTATAGTCTGAGCTAAAGGATGCAGGGCCAGATTTTTAAAGCTATTTAGGCACCTACATCTGTAGATAGGTGCCTAGTGGGATTTTCCAAAAGCAGCTAGATGCCTAACTCCTATTGAAGTTGATGAGGTTGAAATCAGAAGGCGCTGGGCACCTGCACACTTCTGAATATCCCACAAGGTGTTCCAATACTTTTCAAATTTGATCTAAATTCCCTAGCTACAAGTTGTAAAAGAATCATAAGCGTGAGTTACATACTTCCCCTGGGACTCTCACCCCACATGTCAGACCCACAACAATTCTGATCCTAAAGAAGCCACCACTTTCATAGCAATCATCATCGCAGGTACCACCAGGGATCAAACCAGAGATCCACAACTAAAAAGCACAATTCTCTATTGCTTGACCTAAATCCCTTACTAGGAGCTAGAGCAGAGCCATATCCTTTGAGGACAAGGTACAAAAGAGGCTGTGTAACACACACTGAATGGCGGTTGCGTTATAAAGGCACAGCTCTAAGTAAGGGTGTAAATTAGTATTGCCCCAGCACAAGCATTGGGAGGCACGGTGCTTAACCTGTTTTTCCTTGGACTATGTGTTATAGGCTTGAGAGTTCGGAGAACTGAGAGTTTACTCTCCCTTCCCCCCAACCCTCCCAAAAATATCCTAATTCAATTACCAAGTAGATTTTCTCAAGTTAATCAAATTCTAATTAGGACACTTGATTAAAAAGAAATAATTACAAGTATTAATTAATCTGAAGTCTGCATCTATCACTAGGAATCTCTCAATATAAAAATCACACAATGAAGCATAAACAGCAATGTAATTAATTGTCTATTTACTTTACAGTCAGCTGAAAGAGTATAGATGGTCATTACATCTAAAATGCTATTGCATAAATTCATCATTCAGACAGACAATACAGTGGACAGATCTTACCAGATTTACTAGGTTTTGCAATTCCTTTTTGGAGACGGAAATGATGTGCAATTACTAGAACCAGACATGCAGCGAGACAAGTTGTGCACGAACATTTTGGTGACTTCTAAATGGAAGCTGACTTCAAGCTACAATTGAACCCTATATTATTATACAGTAGAAGTAGCAGAAAGCCAGTGCTGTCACGTGGGCATAATTTGTAAAGTCATCTGAATAAAAAAGCTGAAAATGGGAGCTCGTTTCCACATGTCATTCTGAAGTGAGAACTGCTCCTTTTTGTATTTGTTCCCCCAAATTTGTGCACACAGTTGTCCCTTGATTGGAGGCACAACCACTTTTGTTAGCCCCCATAGCCATTACTTCCACTTCTCTGATAAACTGTCATATTCCAATCTCCCCAGAACCTGTGGACTCCCGCATTCCATCGGGTTCTCTCAAGGCCCAGTGATGGCTGAATCTGGTGACACTTTAAGCAAAAAAGAGCTTGTATCTTTCCATCCCTTCACACTAACTCAACCGACAGAGCAGTAGTGGGCAACCTACAGCCCATCAGGGTAATCTGCTGGTGGTCTGCGAGACAGTGTTTGCATTGACCATTCGCAGGCACGGCCACCCACTGCCCCCTTGTGATGGTCCCCAGGTACCAGCCACTAGGCCCCTGTTTTGCCTCCAAAGGTGGCTATATTGACTGGCCACTAGGCCGCGCTATCCCACTAAAGGAGGAGAATTAGGTGGACAAAATGGCAAATGAAATTTAATGTGGATAAATGTAAAGTAATGCACATTGGAAAAAATAACCCCAACTATACATACAATATGATGGGGGCTAATTTAGCTACAACAAGTCAGGGAAAAGACCTTGGAGTCATTGTGGATATTTCTCTGAAGATGTCCACGCAGTGTGCAGAGGTGGTCAAAAAAGCAAACAGGATGTTAGGAATCATTAAAAAGGGGATAGAGAATAAGACGGAGAATATATTATTGCCCTTATATAAATCAATGGTACGCCCACATCTTGAATACTGCGTACAGATGTGGTCTCCTCATCTCAAAAAAGATATACTGGCACTAGAAAAGGTTCAGAGAAGGGCAACTAAAATGATTATGGGTTTGGAGAGGGTCCCATATGAGGAGAGATTAAAGAGGCTAGGACTTTTCAGCTTGGAAAAGAGGAGACTAAGGGGGGATATGATAGAGGTATATAAAATTATGAGTGATGTGGAAAAAGCAGATATGGGAATAAATAGATAACTTTTCCTTAATACAAGAACTAGGGGTCACCAAATGAAATTAATAGGCAGCAGGTTTAAAACAAATAAAAGGAAGTTCTTCTTCACACAGCACACAGTCAACTTGTGGAACTCCTTACCTGAGGAGGTTGTGAAGGTTAGGACTATAATAGCATTTAAAAGAGAACTGAATAAATTCATGGAGGTTAAGTCCATTAATGGCTATTAGCCTCGATGGGTAAGGAATGGTGTCCCTAGACTCTGTTTGTCAGAGGGTGGAGATGGATGGCAGGAGAGAGATCACTTGATCATTACCTGTTAGGTTCACTCCCTCTGGGGCACCTGGCATTGGCCACTGTTGGTAGACAGGATACTGGGCTAGATGGACCTTTGGTCTGACCCAGTACGGTTGTTCTTATGTTCTTATGGACTCTGGTCATTAGGCCACACTGCCCTAGGGGCACATTGACTGGGACTCTGGCCACTAGGAAGCATTACCCTACTCGGGAAGAGGCAATAGATGGACCCTGGCCATTGGGCCACATTGTGCTGACTACTGGGGGGGGATTTAGAAAATGGACGTAGGCATAGAGAGGCGGGGTTACCTCTCACCCTCTTGACTTAAGGGGTTGGCGAGGTAGAAGGCCGCCACAGGGATATTTTGGGATACAGCAGCTTGCATCAAGTGACAGGTGTTTCCAAAGCAATTTCTAGGACCTCTGTACAGGGGATTTGTTTCTCATCACACCCCTTTGACTTGCAAATTACTTGGGTCCAAATTCGGTGATCCTTAGTCAAGCAATTCTTCCACTGGTGTTACCCACAACATTTGGTCCTCTGTGTTTTCTAGGTTACTCAAAATATTTCCTGAACTGCTTCTACCCACAGGCAGGGCCCTATGAAGGAAAATCAGCAGCTGTTCCCGCGAGATTTTTACCAGTTTGATCCGTAATCTTCAAAAAATCCTGATCTCATAACATTTTGACCACACTGAAGCTGGACCTGAAAAATAGAACCCTTCTAGCCTCGGATCTGACCTACTAACAAAATCTAAATCACTATTACTTATTATTCATAGGTCAAAAAGTGTGCTAAGCATTTTACAGACATGTGAGAAGACAGGTCCCTTCCTCAAGTGACTCTCACTTTCCTAGACAACAGACAAACAACAAGAAAAAGGAAAGTGAGAGAAATGCAGCACTTTCATTTTTAATTCAATCTATTCTTTTTGTACCTTTTAATTCTTAGGTTAAAGGTCATTTTGTTCTCTGAATTTTCAGTTTTCCTGTATATAGATCTTTATTCCTCTGTTACATGATACCATGTGATACCTATATTCCTCTCTGTTACATGATACCATGTGATAAAACCCAACTACTCAGACTGAAACTGAAAAATAGAGTAACAAAACTACAGTGACTTTTGTACAGATATCCAGAAAATAAAAATCATGCCTTACCCAAATTTGTCTAATTTTTCACTAATTCAAAAAGTGATTTAGGAAATGCTACACGAACACAAAAGCAAATTTTGAGAGCTTTCAGTTTTGAGTAAAGGATGACACAGAGCTCAAATATAGATTAGGGTTACCATACGTCCGGATTTTCTGTTTTTGAATGCTTTTGTATGCAAAGTAGTAGATGTGCAGTATTAAGAGATAAGGATAGTAAATTCCTATATTGATGAATGTGCTGATTGTCAAAAGCAAACTTGATGCAAAGAACAGTGAAACAGCTTTCAGCCCTTTTGAACCAACTGGACACCACATCAGTGTATCTGATGACTCTAGCTGCCTTGTCATTGTGTGCCTGATTTTCAGTATTTCTTTCCCATATGTCTGGCAGCCAGCTGGTAGACCAGATGGAGTCACAGCAAACTATGATAGCCAAATGACCATTACTATCTTGGATGATACATTGAAAGGTCAAAGGGGCTTTGGCTACTATTTACAACAAGAGAATTTTACCTGCAGGGGGCTCTTTGATTGTTTGCAATAAAACATGCAAATAATTTACAGATCTATTGTTTACCTTTTTGTTGAACATAAAAGAGCAGAACCCTCAAACAATAAATTTGATTTATTCACCACCAAAATCATTTGTTCAAATCTTCCATTCTTCTTTATTGTTGCGCAGTAAATTTCCTTTACTAACCTCTTGCTCTCAAAGAACAAAGACACTTTCCAGGGCTTATTTTTTCTTGTCAAAACATTCAGCATTTTCTATCTAATATATTCTTAAAAAAAACAAAACTTTTAAAGTTATATTTCTGTGTGCAAGATGGAAGAGTGAGATTAGCTGACATGGACATAATAAACTGCTTGAATTTTTAAAAAGGATCAGTGCTCATTTCAAAATTAAAATCCCCAAATCGGAATTAGAACCCCCAACCTTTGTGGAAAATTGTATCTGGGATAATAGTTTGGCCTTAAGATAGGTCCAAGGGGTGTATTTCAGATCCAAATCTGGTTCCCAATCCAAATAAGCCTAAAGGATTTGCAAGTAAAATTGGGATTTGATTCAGGTCTAATTGTGCACTTTAATTTTGCAAAAATTCATAGTGTTAGTTTGAAATGTTATATAACCAATGAACATTCTGATTACATAAAGAAAATTCTACAATGTTACTGGAATATCAAGATTCATATTTAGATACATGGAGCTCCACGTAGTCAGTACCCCTGAAAAACAGGTCAATATTGTTGTCATAACTATAAAGGGAAGGGTAATAGCTGTCCTGTGTACAGTACTATAAATCCCTCCTGGCCAGAGACTCCAAAATCCTTTTCCCTGTAAAGGGTTAAGAAGCTCAGGTAACCTGGCTGGCATCTGACCTAAAGGACCAATAAGGGGACAAGATACTTTCAAATCTTGGGGGGGGAAGGCTTTTGTTTGTGTTCTTTGTTTGGGAGTGTGTTCGTTCTCCGGGAATGAGAGGGACCAGACATTAATCCAGGTTCTCCACATCTTTTTAAACAAGCCTCTCCTATTTCAAACTTGTAAGTAAATAGCCAGGCAAGGCGTGTTAGTTTTCCTTTGTTTTCTCAACTTGTAAATGTACCTTTTACTAGAGTGTTTCTCTTTGTTTGCTGTACTTTGAACCTGAGACTAGAGGGGAGTCCTCTAAGCTCTTTAAGTTTGATTACCCTGTAAGGTTGATTTCCATACTGATTTTACAGAGATGATTTTTACCTTTTTCTTTAATTAAAAACCTTCTTTTTAAGAACCTGATTGATTTTTTCCTTGTTTTAGATCCAAAGGGGTTTTGGATCTTGATTCACCAGAAGTTGGTGGGAGGAAGGAGGGGAATGGTTAATTTCCCCTTGTTTTAAATCCAAGGGGTTGGATTTGTTTTCACCAGGGATTTGGTGAAGGTTTTTCAAGGTTTCCCAGGGAGGGAATCCATTGAAAATGGTGGCAGCCGAACCAGAGCTAAGCTGGTAATTAAGCTTAGAAGTTTTTATGCAGGCCCCTACATTTGTACCCTAAAGTTCAAAGTGGGGATCTCAGTCCTGACATGGTGAATAGCGGTGGGATCATTTTAAACCCAAAAGCCAGTGAGATTTTTTTTTCCTTCTAGCTGCTTGGAAAGCCGAGCTGGAAGTAGATAGATGCATATCTTATCTCTCCTTGCCTGAAGGCAGAGGTGTTAAGTTTTTTTTACAGGTCCTTTGTTAAGAGAAGGGTTCAATTAGCAAATGACTGGTAAAAGGTATTTACAAGCTGAATTGTTTTTTTTTTCTTTTTACATCCTCGGGAGTAGCTAGTTAGAAAGTTACTGTTAACTCTGCAGCAGCCAGAGCTGAGAGCTTCCCAGTTTGTCAACTGCAAAGGGGGTTACCCAGCACAAGAAAACAGGAAAATGACTACCAAAGAAGTAGCTAACAAAATAGAACTGGCCAAACTAGAAGCAGAAGAAAATGAAAGAAAACATCAGAGACTGCTTCAATTAACAAAACTCGAGACAGAGCAGAGAGAAAGAGAAGAAAAAGCCAAAGAGGAGGCCCACAAGAAAGAGATGGAGCTGAAAAAAAAAAAGATGAAGATGAAAGAAAAAGAGATGGAGGAGAGAGAAAAAGAAAGGAAGCATGAACTGGAAGTAGCAAAGGCTAAGCAGGATGCACCAGCCAATGCTAACAACCCCCCTCCAGGTACCACTTCCCATCCCAGAAGATTCCCCACCTACAAGGCAGGCGATGATACTGAGGCCTTCTTAGAAAATTTTGAAAGGGCCTGCCTTGGATACAGCATCACTGCAGACCAGTACATGGTAGAGCTGAGGCCGCAGCTCAGTGGACCCTTAGCAGAGGTGGCGGCTGAAATGCCTAAGGAACACATGAACAGTTATGAACTTTTTAAAAACAAGGCCAGACTCAGAATGGGGCTAACACCCGAGCATGCCCGTCGGCGGTTCAGAGCCCTAAAGTGGAAACCGGATGTGTCATTTACCCGTCATGCCTACCACATTGACAAAAATTGTGATGCCTGGGTATCAGGAGCAAATGTTAAATCTCTGGAAAATCTGCTTTCCCTAGTAAAAATGGAGCAGTTTTTAGAGGGTGTTCCTGAGGAAATAGAAAGGTACATCCTAGATAGGAAGCCCAAAACTGTAACTGAGGCGGGGGAGATTGGAGCCCAATGGGTGGAGGTGGCAGAAAAGAAAAAAACTAGTAGCAGTTGGAGCGAATATCAGAAGGGGCAAGCCGAAACAAAACCTTACCACCGGGGACAACCCAAGGCCCCACCCACATCTCAAGGGAAACCCCAGACGCCTTCTCACCCCACCACACCAGTCTCCACCAACCAACATCGTCCCGGTGATACCTTAGCAGGGCGATGTTTTAAATGTAATGGACTGGGACATATAAAGGCTCACTGCCCCAAGAACCCCAACCGATTACAGTTCATTACACCCCAATCACACCAAAGATCCCCAAACCCAGATGCCTCTCTCATACCCTCGGAGCGAAGGGAAACCTTGAGAGTGGGCGGAAGGAAGGTTACCGCTTGGAGGGACACTGGGGCTCAAGTGTCAACTATCCACCAATCCCTAGTGGACCCCAAACTCATCAACCCAGAGGCTACAGTGACAATTCAACCCTTCGTGTCACAATCTGTAACCTTGCCTACAGCCACGTTGCATGTCCAGTACAAGGGCTGGTCAGGAATGTGGACTTTTGCAGTCTATGACAATTATCCCATTCCCATGCTGCTGGGGGAAGATTTGGCCAACCATGTGAAGGTAGCCAAGAGGGTGGGAATAGTCACCCGCAGCCAGGCTAAGCAAGCTTTCACCCCCATCCCTGTTCCTGAGCCGTCCACCAGGGCCCCGTCTGTGTTACCGGAGACCCAGACAAAGGTGGTGGAACTGGATCCTCTGCCAACGACTGCAAAAGCCTTAGTGGATCCAATCCCAAAGACCCAGCCAAAGCCAGTCCCAGAACCGGAACTGGCAACGCAACCAGCACCAAAACCATTGCCAGCCCTGAGTCCAGCCCTTGCAAACCCGTCTACAACTCCAACGCCAGAGGGCACCAGCGAGCCTGAACTGGCAGAAGCAGCAGATAACCCTACCCAAGAGGCTCAGCCAGAGCCTGAGTTACCACATAGTGCACCAGCGGACAGCGGTTCACAGTCAATGGAAACAGCCCCAGCACCTGCATCGCTTCCAGAGGGACCAAGCCCCAGTCCACAATCCAAGGAGGAACTGATGTCTCCAGCATCAAGGGAACAGTTCCAGGCCGAGCAGGAAGCAGATAACAACCTTCAGAAAGCTTGGGTGGCGGCGCGGAGCACCCCACCGCCTCTCAGCTCTTCTAACCGATCCCGGTTTGTTGTAGAACAAGGACTTTTATACAAGGAGACTCTTTCTGGTGGGCACCAGGAAGACTGGCATCCTCAAAGACAGTTGGTAGTTCCCACTAAGTATCGGGTAAAGCTCTTGAGCTTAGCCCATGATCATCCCAGTGGCCATTCTGGGGTGAACAGAACCAAGGACCGGTTGGGGAAGTCCTTCCACTGGGAGGGAATGGGCAAGGACGTTGCTAATTATGTCCGGTCTTGTGAGGTGTGCCAACGAGTGGGAAAGCCCCAAGACCAGGTTAAAGCCCCTCTCCAGCCACTACCCATAATTGAGGTCCCATTTCAGCGCGTAGCTGTGGATATTCTGGGTCCTTTCCCAAAGAAGACACCCAGAGGAAAGCAGTACGTACTGACTTTCATGGATTTTGCTACCCGATGGCCAGAAGCAGTACCCTTAAGCAACACCAGGGCTAAAAGTGTGTGCCAGGCATTAACAGACATTTTTGCCAGGGTAGGTTGGCCCTCCGACATCCTTACAGATTCGGGAACTAACTTCCTGGCAGGAACCATGAAAAACCTGTGGGAAGCTCATGGGGTGAATCACTTGGTTGCCACCCCTTACCACCATGAAACCAATGGCCTGGTGGAGAGGTTTAATGGAACTTTGGGGGCCATGATACGTAAATTTGTAAATGAACACTCCAATGATTGGGACCTCGTGTTGCAGCAGTTGCTTTTTGCCTACAGGGCTGTACCACATCCCAGTTTAGGGTTTTCACCAATTGAACTTGTGTATGGCCGTGAGGTTAAGGGGCCATTACAGTTGGTGAAGCAGCAATGGGAGGGGTTTACGCCTTCTCCAGGAACAAACATTCTAGACTTTGTAAGCAACCTACAAAACACCCTCCGACATTCTTTGGCCCTTGCTAAAGAAAACCTAAAGGATGCTCAGGAAAAGCAAAAGGCCTGGTATAATAAACATTCCAGAGAACGGTCCTTCAAAGAAGGAGACCAAGTCATGGTCTTAAAGGCGCTCCAGGCCCATAAAATGGAAGCGTCGTGGGAAGGACCATTCACGGTCCAGGAGCGCCTAGGAGCTGTTAACTATCTCATAGCCTCCCCCACCTCCAACATAAAGCCTAAAGTATACCATGTTAATTCTCTTAAGCCCTTTTATTCCAGAGAATTAAACGTTTGCCAGTTTACTGCCCAGAAAACAGATGACGCGAAGTGGCCTGAAGGTGTCTACTACGAAGAAAAAAAGGATGGTGGCGTGGAAGAGGTGAACCTCTCCATGACCCTTGGACGTCTGCAGCGACAGCAGATCAAGGAGCTGTGCACAAGCTTTGCACCAATTTTCTCAGCCACTCCAGGATGGACCGAACGGGCATACCACTCCATTGACACAGGTAATGCTCACCCTATTAGAACCCCACCCTACCGGGAGTCACCTCATGCCAAAGCTGCTATACAAAGGGAGATCCAGGACATGCTACAGATGGGTATAATCCGCCCCTCTAAGAGTGCATGGGCATCTCCAGTGGTTCTAGTTCCCAAACCAGATGGGGAAATACGCTTTTGCGTGGACTACCGTAAGCTAAATGCTGTAACTCGTCCTGACAACTATCCAATGCCACGCACAGATGAGCTATTGGAGAAATTGGGACATGCCCAATTCATCTCTACTTTAAACTTAACCAAGGGGTACTGGCAAGTACCACTAGATGAACCCGCTAAGGAAAGGTCAGCCTTCGTCACCCAGGCAGGGGTGTATGAATTCAATGTACTCCCTTTCGGGTTGCGAAATGCACCCGCCACCTTCCAAAGACTTGTAGATGGTCTCCTAGCGGGATTGGGAGAGTCTGCAGTTGCCTACCTCGATGATGTGGCCATTTTTTCTGATTCATGGGCAGAGCACATGGAGCACCTGGAAAAAGTTTTCGAGCGCATCCAGCAGGCAGGGCTAACTGTTAAGGCTAAAAAGTGTCAAATAGGCCAAAACAGAGTGACTTACCTGGGGCACCAGGTGGGTCAAGGAACTATAAATCCCATACAGGCCAAAGTGAATGCTATCCAAAAGTGGCCGGTTCCAAAGTCTAAGAAACAGGTCCAATCCTTCTTAGGCTTGGCTGAATATTATAGGCGATTTGTACCCCACTACAGCCAAATCGCCGCCCCGCTGACAGACCTAACCAGAAAGAAACAGCCAAATGCAGTTCAGTGAACTGATGAGTGTCAAAAGGCCTTTAACCAGCTTAAGGCAACACTCATGTCTGACCCTGTGCTAAGGGCCCCAGACTTTGACAAACCGTTCCAAGTAACCACAGATGCGTCCGAGCGAGGCGTGGGAGCAGTTTTAATGCAGGAAGGACCGGATCAAGAATTCCATCCTGTCGTATTTCTCAGTAAGAAACTGTCTGAGAGGGAAAGCCATTGGTCAATCAGCGAAAAGGAATGCTATGCCATTGTGTACGCGCTGGAAAAGCTACGCCCATATGTTTGGGGACGGCGTTTCCAACTACAAACAGACCATGCTGCGCTACAGTGGCTTCATACCGCCAAGGGAAATAACAAAAAACTTCTTCGGTGGAGTTTAGCTCTCCAAAATTTTGATTTTGAAATACAACACATTTCGGAAGCTTCTAACAAAGTGGCTGATGCACTCTCCCGGGAAAGTTTCCCAGAGTTAACTGGTTAACAATTGTTTTTGAAATAAAACATATTGTTAGTTTTTATATAATCAGTAGTATGTCTAAAGGTACATGTGTCTTATTAACTCTGTTTTCTCCTAGAACTCCAGGAAGAAATCACAGCCAGTGTGGAACCGAACATCCAACACTATCTGTGATTTGGGGGGCGTGTCATAACTATAAAGGGAAGGGTAATAGCTGTCCTGTGTACAGTACTATAAATCCCTCCTGGCCAGAGACTCCAAAATCCTTTTCCCTGTAAAGGGTTAAGAAGCTCAGGTAACCTGGCTGGCATCTGACCTAAAGGACCAATAAGGGGACAAGATACTTTCAAATCTTGGGGGGGGAAGGCTTTTGTTTGTGTTCTTTGTTTGGGAGTGTGTTCGTTCTCCGGGAATGAGAGGGACCAGACATCAATCCAGGTTCTCCACATCTTTCTAAACAAGCCTCTCCTATTTCAAACTTGTAAGTAAATAGCCAGGCAAGGCGTGTTAGTTTTCCTTTGTTTTCTCAACTTGTAAATGTACCTTTTACTAGAGTGTTTCTCTTTGTTTGCTGTACTTTGAACCTGAGACTAGAGGGGAGTCCTCTAAGCTCTTTAAGTTTGATTACCCTGTAAGGTTGATTTCCATACTGATTTTACAGAGATGATTTTTACCTTTTTCTTTAATTAAAAACCTTCTTTTTAAGAACCTGATTGATTTTTTCCTTGTTTTAGATCCAAAGGGGTTTTGGATCTTGATTCACCAGAAGTTGGTGGGAGGAAGGAGGGGAATGGTTAATTTCCCCTTGTTTTAAATCCAAGGGGTTGGATTTGTTTTCACCAGGGATTTGGTGAAGGTTTTTCAAGGTTTCCCAGGGAGGGAATCCATTGAAAATGGTGGCAGCCGAACCAGAGCTAAGCTGGTAATTAAGCTTAGAAGTTTTTATGCAGGCCCCTACATTTGTACCCTAAAGTTCAAAGTGGGGATCTCAGTCCTGACAATTGTATTCCAATGACAGAATGCAGAACATTAATATGTGTGCATTGAGAGGAAACTAGTTCTAATCTGTATGAGAATAGCACACTATTAATGACAAAAGGGCCAAATTCTGTGGTTCTTTATTCAGCAAAATTCTCATTGATTTTTATGGGAATTTTACTGGATTAAGAAACACACAATTTGATCCAAAATTGCCAACACTACTTTTCTGTAACACACTGATGTGAGATGGGTGAAACTTCTTGCACTTGGGCAAAATTTAATTCTGTTATTTTGCCTGGTTTGCTGAATGGTTAACAGTCAATCATTTTTCAAGTCATCTTTGTGGATTTGGCCCCAAAATCAGTTTTTATAACATTTTAAGTGTTCTAATTTGGCCTGGTGTTTATGACAAAAACTTGAAAATAATCACCAGGGATGCTTTTGTGTGCTTTTATCAAACCCGTGCCCAAAAAGCCCAAAGTTACCAGCTCTGCTTTATATTGCAAACTGTACTTTTCATCCATTTAATCATGAAGTAAAACACTGTTCAACACAAGCTTCCGTTTCCAAAGTTAAACAAAACCAGACTCAAAAAGGAACATCTTTTAATTTTGAAAAACTCTACTTCTCTGACAAACATTTGGTTTAGATAAATCAGATGGAATAGCTCCAGGGTTTTCAGGACTACAGAAAGGAACAGGAATATGATACTCCGTGACAAGTGACTAGAAAATAAATTATTTTAAATTTGATTATTTAAAGTTATTGTTCCCACTGAACCACAATGCTTCCTTACCAGTTTCAGAGATGTATATTAAATATATTTCTTTGTTTGTTCAAAATATTTAATGTGCCTATGTAAGCAAATATTTTCTGTGACTAGAGTGAAGCAAACAGAAGGACTGATTCAATTCCGTTTAATTTATTTTGTTTTACAACTTCAGGGCCAAATGCAATAAAAGCGCTGGACGATTGTGTTCCACAGTAGCCTATACAAGGTTACACTGGATAGACAGAGGTTTTATATAATTTAGCACCAAATGATTTGTGAACAACAAATGGTAATTTCCTTTAAACTCCTGCTTACCATGACCCTGCACAGCAGGGCGACACTTCAAACAGATATGTCCATAAAGGTGTCAAAAGGATAGTGATCCGCTCAGAATTTAGTAGCGAAAGAGGACTAAGAATGAAGATGGGATGAAGGAGGCAATCTTGGGATCTGGATTAGATTTAGGATAGTGTTCAGGTTCAAAGCCAAACTAGGGATAGCTTTCAGATACAGGTGGCACCAAAATCTTACAAGGCTGCTACTGCAAGTTTTCAGCCCCAAAGGATACATGTCTCTTGATGTCTCTGCTTGGTTTTGGCCAATGTCATGCTAGCAGTGTTCTTGTGAGATTTTTGACTCTTTCTAGTTTTAGATTCAGGGATTCAAATCCTAATCCTGCATTTTCCAAGGGAGTTTGGATTTGATGTTCTATTTTCGTCTTGTATCTAATAGGATTGGACAGTATTTGTGTGGGAGAACTCCAGGGAAAATAGGTGCCATAGAAAGTGGTATTTGTGAATCAGTAGATACCAGTCTTTCCTTCTGAGTTAGTCATGAAATAAGGAGCTACTGTGGTGTTAAGGGGCATCATGCTGTCTTTAAATAAGAAGATGCTGTCTTTAGATGAGAAGTAAAGCTGACACCACAAATCATCCACTGCGATGAATAAAAATATGTAAGCATTTGGTTAAATCTGGTCTCCTGGCCAAATTCCAACCTAAGTCATTATTATAGGCCAAGATCTATGTACAATTCCCCCTGCATTTTCATCTGATCACAGTATATTTCAGCTGTTGTGTGGTGCTCCTGTGTTATGCTGGATATGTTACATCCCTGGGTTGGGTTCTACTGGGAAGAGAAACAATCTCTCCCACAGATTCATCACAACTTCTGCTCATAGGCTGGGCTGGGGAAACTGCAGTGCAAGTGGGCCTCAAGGACTCAAAAATGTGGATAGGGCTTAGTTGCACAAGAATACACACTAGAGGCCCTATCTCTCTATGTCAGTATTCTACCAGTACCTCACTCCTCAGCACTAGTAGAAGAGTTTAGCAGCTGTACGACCATTAACTGTCTCACTCTGCCCTGGGACCCTAGCAATAGGGAGTCTCAGAGCACTTCAGCCTGCATCTGCAGATTTTCTGTGGAACGCCCCTCCCTCCAGAAGTTTAGAGGTGGGAACCTGAGGATATTTCAAAATTTCTTTCCCTGGCTTGACCCACAGGAAGCTTCTGCACAAGGGAAAGTGACATCCAAACGAAAAACTGGGAGAGCAGATATAGCCTGTGTGTTGTTCCACAAAGTCATTGCCCTTATTAACGTTCTTAAGTGTGATCTCCATAGTTTTATTGCCCTCTGCATCAGCATCACACAAAGTGGGAGCATATGGGCCATTATCATTAACTTCATTTAAAGTGTGGACAGGACCCAGTGGACATTTGGCCCAGAAGGATCAAATTCAATCTGAGACTTAATTTTGAACAGAATTTTTACAACTCAATTAGCATGAAATCGTCTTTAGATTCCCCTTGATATGCAATGGTTTGACTAAGATTTTCATACTGTCTTCTCGAAATCTTTTCTTTAGGCACAGCAGAAAACTACAGGTCTTCTCACCAGTAAAATTAAAATCCTCTCTCTAATGTAGCTTGGGCTAAGTTTACAACTTTGCTTTTTCTCATTATAAGATACCTTGAGATGATTCCCACTTTGTAAATAGGATTTTATATACTTAGTAGTTCTTTGCTGTGGGTTTTGTATGGCGAGCGTGAATTGCATCACAGATTTTTCAGTGTAACAGATACAATTCCCTTCCCTACCATATACGATGATGTGCGTGCTAGCTAACCTAATTTCCTTTTATTGCACTGGATCCCTGCCCTCATATTTCCTTTCCTAAATTGTATGTCCAATCTTGCAGCCTTTCCTTGTGCAGAATTCCCACGGGACCAAGAGGGCCTGATTCAACTGTCTGTAACTTTCTTTTAAGCTGGTGTAACTCCATTGATATAAATGGAGTTTCATCAGCATGAAACTGGAGTCACAGTGATGAATCATACCCATCAAATTCTGCACATGGATAAATTCCAGGAAGGGTCCAAACAATAATTAGTGACAATTTTTCATTATTCACCAAGTGATACTGGTTTAATTAGAACATGTTTCATAACACCAAGAACACTTTTAAAGGAATTTACAAACGCCTTCCCAAAACAAACAAAAAACTCAGTATGTTGTGTTCTTAGTGATGTACATTTCCAAGATCTAAAACTAATCATAAGAGTAAGGTAATCAAGCTAGCCTACAGCAAGACTGTAATTTGGGAACATAGCTAGCTTCATGCCATTATCAACTAAAAATATTTAGCCAGCTTCGTAAATAATCCCTTTAATTCTGCTAGTTGGTTTATTTATTCTCCAATGAATCTTGCATATCATACACCACATAAATTACCTATTTTTTCCCAAGAATATAGGTTTGGTAATTATCAGCTGCTTCTGTATCAAATGAAGGTACAGCAAATCACTACCAAAGCAGTATATACCATATATGGTTTTATTATCATACATTGCACACCTTAGGGGAATTATTGTGGGCAAAATCCTGAGTCTTATTCAGTCCTTACTGAAAAAACACAAGTGATTTTGATGAGAAAATTGCCTGAGCAAGAACTAAGAACTTTAGGGTTGGCCCTGCATAAAACGTTCCCAGATCTCAGCCAGAATGAACAATGTTCCAAGTGATTAGGCTTACCATACATCCTCTTTTTCCCAGACATGTCCGGCTTTTCTTCACTCAAACCCCTGTCCGGGGGGAATTGCCAAAAAGCCGAACATGTCCGGGGAAATGGCGGCTCTGCTCCTCCCCTGACTCTTCAGCTCTGTTTAAGAGCCGGGCTGCCCGAGCGCTACCGGCTTCGGGCAGCCCCCATGCCTCCGGACCCTGCGCTGCCGGAGCCCGGGAGGGGAAGTGCCCGGCTGGGGGCGCAGGGTCCAGAGGCAAGGGGGCTGCCCGAAGCCCGAGCGCTACCGGCTTCACGGTTTGCCAGGCAGCCTCCAGACCCTGCGCCCCTGGCTGGGCGCTTCCCTTCCCGGGCTCCAGCTGTGCTCGGGAAGCACTGGCTGGGGGCGCAGGGTCTGGGGGCTGCCTGGCAAACCGTGAAGCCGGTAGCGCTCGGGCAGCCCTTTCCCCGTGGCTGGGAGTGGAAGGGAGGAGGGGGCGGGGAAGGGGCGGAGTTGGGGCGGGGCTGGGGTGGGGAAATGGGCGGGGCCATGGCCCGTGGAGGGTCCTCTTTTTTTATTTAATAGATATGGTAACCCTACAAGTGATTAAAAAAAAGTTACCTCTAAACAACTAAGAGTATCACATTCTATAAAGGAGGATTGTTAGCCAAAAAGGACTCAGGGAGTCTGCTGGCTTTAAAACATAGAGACATCAAATTTAATATGCATTTCACAATTCTCTATAAAGCTTTCGCAAATGAGCCAACAAGCTACTGTCCATGAGCTTTACATTCATGTTTCCATATTTCAATAAGGCTTCATACATCAAAGAATATTTTCCGAGAAGTGCATAGTATGTATAGGCCATATGACACATTGGAATTATACAACACAGTGCTTTCTGTAAAGGAACACATAACCAACAATGCATTATATGAACATCATATTTTAAAAGGATGCTTCCCAGGCTATACTCCTGTTAAAATAACTATGAGGGTTTTATTGCTCACTCTATTTTCTTGGTACTATTCTTTTTTATTTCTCCTTTTTCTTTTAAAAAACGATTTATGAAGAATAACCCAGCAGACTGAATGTTTTCTGTAGACCACCATTTTAGTACTATTGTGGGAATAAGACGGAAGGGGACTGGCCATTGTTATTTAGTTTTAAAAGGTAGTGTGTACCTTTCCAGCTGCTCATTATTTAATCACCTTTTCTGGAAAGCAAACATGGTAGTTTCCTGTGTCTCTTCTGTTTCATAATTTCCAAATGTGGAACTACCAAAAGCAAAAGCAGTTAATATGTCAGTTTTTATTTATGTAGCTCTTCAGTTATCCTTTTGGGACAGCTTCTCTACCTAGCCTGCCAGCTTATAAAAGGATTTGGTGCAATAATAGAATACCACACCATTTTTTAAAAAAAGCAACACACTATATCCTTTGACTACCTCTGTGCATTATTTTAAATGAAATAATAATCTCATAATACTCTTGACATACATGTCTCTCCATTAGTAAATAGCCCTTTTTAGATGCAGTCTTATGGTAAATGCTATCAACAAGATTAACGTTTTTAAATGAATACACAAAATCATCATCGCAAAAGGTCAATTTACAGCCTATAAAACATGCAATTTTTTGTGTCACTAAAGGACTTTGCTTATTTTTCATTCATTAAATTTTGAACAGCATAAGCCTGTATGTAACTGCGCAATCAACAATAAAAATATCTCCCTGAAGTTAAACCAGCTTCGAGGCATCTGCACAATTCACTGCTAATGTGCTGTACCAACAAGAATAATTTCTTCTGAGCAAACAGACCTACCTTTAACAACTGAAGAAAAGGTAAACTATGCAGAAGACTATACCCAGGTGAATCATTAGGACCACTCCAGCTGTTCATTTTGGTCTGAAAAATCCTGGATATGTTGAATCACAAATGCCAGACCTTACTTTTCTCCTTCAGCCTGAGTGCTGCTGCTCTTCCGCTTCTTGTCAATATTTAACTAGTTTGTCAAGTTAGATTATATCACCTGTTCTAAATCTTACTCTTGTAGCTCCAGCTAAGTGGGTGTGCTTCTAGTATTGCATCTTAGGCAAATATTAAAATCCTATCAAAACATTACCAGGACTCACAAGATTTGTTTGACCTAAAAGGAACAGAGATTTCTTCCTGTGCACACTATCACGTGCAGAATATATCTTATATTTTGTGAACCATTACAGAGGGGAGAAAAGCAAAGAGAGTGTAAATTAACCACAATGCTTATCTATGGTCCACTGCAACATGCTAGTAGAATCTGTAATTAGATGGCTTTCTGATGCCCCTTGATGATTACTTATTATAGCATTTAATAAATTTAAAGATACCATCAAAAGGATGAAAATAGCACCAATAACTAGACATTTAAAAACGAGCATGCTCTTCTACAGATTATGTTTAAAGTAACATTATAACAAGGCTTTACATAGTTTGGGTTTAAAGAAGGTTAAAGAAAACACAGCTTAAGAGCCAACCATAGCCATCAAAAAGTCTTAGAATATGGCCTTTGGGTGCCCTCTCCCTGTAAATACATGGCAATGACAAAGCTGATCAACTGCTGGCCTTTATTTCTGGGGATTGCAAACAAGCAATTTCCATTTGACCCTCAATGAAGATGCAAGTGCAAGCTACTGTTAGGCTTGTGTGAATTTATCTTTTGATACATTTTATGTACATTTATATGCAAAGTATGTGTGTCCCTCAGGCTCCAGGCAATTTGCCAATGCATCCCTCAAAGGTGCAAAGTTTTCAACTACAGATTTAAAGGGACAAATGATTTCAGCTAGCAAAAATTATTATGCTAAACCCATACAGTATTTCAAAGGTCAGCCGTTACCATTAAAAAGTCAACTGTTACCAACCAGCTGTATCTGAGAGACTGAAATATTTCCTAACAATAGATAACATTTTTATGGAAGTATAATAGCGTCTCAGATACCACCTGGAGGGAACCCTCATTAAAAGTTGACCTGTTAATAATAAGCACTGCGTGTTCCCATGGAGGATGGGATGTATATGGGGAGGGGAAATCCAGAATGCTTTGGGGAAAACTCTGCAAGTACCTTCTCAGCCCAGTGTCTGTCTGGGCTGCTGGGCATTTCCATAGAGGACGATGCTTAAAGTCAGTTATATCAGTCAGACCACATGTTGGAAGTGATGGAAGCCTCATTGCTTAGGGACATTTAAAACTAAACCCCACAAAGTATTGAAGGCAAGGAGACAGACTGAATGACCTAGTAGTATTTCCCATTTCTAATTTCTTTGAATTTATGACCATTGGGCAAGCTTCATGTCCGGGCATATAAAAGGGACTATATATACATTTTTAGATAACTTTGAAGTTAGAATATTTAGGACCAAATCCTGCCTGCCTTTCACTTCATCAGGACTTCCCATGTGTAAGAGACCAGGAGTATTTAGCTCTTAACATAACTCTCTCTTTTTGTGCGTGTGTGTGTGTGTGTGTACACACACTTAGGAGCTCAACTGAAAACACTGGAGACCTCTATATGGGCTCTATGTGGTCCCTGCAAATTTTTCTATTGACTGTATTGAACTTTATGTTCTGGTGAAAGAGGGCCTTCTCCATACAAACCCGGTTGCAGTGCTAACTTACCATACCTTTGACCTCACCGGGCCAACCTCAGATTTGTGGTGAACATTGTCATGGTGGTTTTCCACGTGTGGGCTCTTTTATCCATCATGAACTAACCTGATATCACCAAACTTATCTTGAATATGCCAACAAATGGCCACTACCATCAGATCACTGTCAAGGTTGTCAGGTCAATGAAAATCTGGGTGGGATACAAATGGTTATTCCAGATATAAAGGGCTTTACAGCCTACTTGCAATCCTTTGAGCCATCCAGTCCCCTCCACCTGTATTTTTGCTGCTTTCTGAGGTTCTGACACTCTGCAGAAATAAATGTTAGCTTTTGACTATTTAAGGGCTATTTGGTAACATGCTTCACAGAATGTTTCTCTAGCTGAGACCAGTGGACAAATATTAGTCTTTTACAACAAGATATCTTTGTCTTTGATAAATGTTAACTGACATGCCATAGTAAAAATAGCTGACCCATATTTCAAAACTATTGAAGGTCTGAAACAAGGGAGGTTTCTTTGACACTGTCACAAAAACCAGAACACTTAGTTGCTATAAGCCAGATCCCTAAGCAAAGCTTGATTTCTGATTGTTGGATACAGGTTTACTACATGTGGAATGAATACAATGAAATGGAACAGAGAACAGGTGGCAGGAGTATTTTTTATTATTATTCTTTGTTAAAGAGACAGGAATTCCCACTAATGACCTATTTAATAACATTTTTGATTGGGGTAAATGAGTGGTCTCATCACTAACGATATAGAACTGTTACTATTAATCACAGAATGGCAGAGGATTTTTTTGTCTAATTATGAAGGATATTGTGTTGTTGATATAACCTATCCATTAGGATTACAAGATACCACATGTTTCAGAGTAACAGCCGTGTTAGTCTGTATCCGCAAAAAGAAGAACAGGAGTACTTGTGGCACCTTAGAGACTAACAAATTTATTAGAGCATAAGCTTTCGTGGACTACAGCCCACTTCTTCGGATGCATATAGAATGGAACATATATTGAGGAATATACTTGGCTAGCTTGATTATCACTTCAAAAGTTTTTTTTCTCTTAATTAATTGGCCTCTCAGAGTTGGTAAGACAACTCCCACCTGTTTATGCTCTCTGTATGTGTGTATATATATCTCCTCAATATATGTTCCATTCTATATGCATCCGATGAAGTGGGCTGTAGTCCACGAAAGCTTATGCTCTAATAAATTTGTTAGTCTCTAAGGTGCCACAAGTACTCCTGTTCTTCTTTTTGAAGATACCACATGTCACTTTGTCAACCAGGCATTTTTTTTTAGTGAATTTCAGTTGATATATTCACTGATGGAATTTGAAAGTAACACTGGTGATAATCTAAGATCCGATTCCTAACAATCCACAGATAAGGACTGTAACCATTATTATTAATGGGGGCAGGGGGAAGTTCATAGGCAAGCAATGACACAAAAACAAGACTTGTGCTAGACAATAATGCAAATGCTAAACAAAGAACATAAACAAAACATTAATAAATCCTTAGAAGGAACAACAGATCTGAGCCTAGAGTGCACATTTTCAAAAAGGATGCCCCAAAGCCAGGAGAATGCTTCATGGTAAGTTATTTAAAATTTTGTTTTTTTATAGTACAGAATTTGATTCACAATTTGCACACATAGGGAAAAAAAATACAAGACAAGTCTCTCACTCACAGGAACATTGCCTAATATTTTAACCTATGCAAAATACCATGAGCTTTAGAATGACATACTACAAGGTCTGGTCCAAAAAACCTGTGTGCCCTTAATGTAATTCTCTCTCTCTCTCTTTCCCTCCTCCCCCCATACGTAACCCAAACAGCTTGGTTGGGGAAGCTAACTTGAATAGCTTTCCACAGCTGCTGCCCATTAATGTATCCCCTGATGGTGATCGGAACTGATTACCAAAGTTTCAGATAGTGAGAAGTAGCTCTTCAACTAAGTGTGCAGACTGATTTCAGTCTTCTTAAAAAAAAACAACAACAACAAAAACAGTTGTATGGCTTTGTGGGGTTAGTTTCCAAAGTCTGCATTGTTTCTAAACCTTCCTGAAATATGGAGAACCTCAATAACAGATCACAAGTATATTACAGCATCCATGCCAAGGGGGTATAGTTAACAGTTTTCAGCACTCCAATTATAAATCCCTTTTTAAAAAAATGTATATTATATATTTAACTGAAAGGTGAACCATAAAGGCTGTTTTTTGTGTCAGCTGGAGTTCCACATATGTAGAAAAAACATAACACCACAATTGAGTACAATCCAGTCAATCTGAGACGAGAATTTTGACCTTTTTCTTACACAGACATAACCATTCTTTCACATGCACATAATGGCTGAGAGTCTTTCGGTACATAACACTCCCAAATTTTACCCTCAGCTGCACTTGTTGATCTCACTGACTTCAATTTTCTCTGCTGAGCTATTTGTTAGATATAATGGGCCTAATCCTGACTTCCTTACACAGGTCAAATTCCTATTGTTATCAATGGGAGCTTGGCCTGAAAGAATAAGAAAGGCCTGGATCAGGTCTTGTGTCACAGTGCAGGAAGGAAAATGAATGGTGCTAGTGGTACATTTGTGAGCCAGAAAACATTGGGTGGGATTTTCAAAAACACTCAGAATTGGCCTCACTCTACTCCCACTGAAGTCAATCAGAGATAAGACTTTGATTGTTCTCAGAGGGATCAAAGTTAAGCTAGTGTTCAGCACTTTGAAAAATACAATCCCTAAGACAAAATACAATCCTTAGATTCAAATCCCTAAAACAGGTTGCACAGTCTTGATTTGTTAGAATACAAAGTACAAACTGTCCCTTGCGCCATTTTGAATGACAAATCTATCGCACTAAGTTCCTGTGCAGTAGTAAGTGGATGTCAAAAGATGCTGAATATATGTCATTGTTTTTGGTACTTGCTTTTAATAATTCCCTTCAATGCCATGGGCTAAGTAGGGAAAGCCAATTTGTGTTACACTCACAAAGTTGTCCTTCAAAGTTTAATGAGCACACACTAAGATGAATACTGTACATCACACAATATCCAGTATAATTGCAAGATTAGCATCCCCACATTATTTACATCATTCAACAAACTGAACAGCATTACTTTTTCATGAGAAACAATAAAAAATGTTAATCAATTATTAAAGTTCCCTTTTCAGCATATAAGGCTGAAAAAATGTATACATGAAAAGGAAATGCCTCACTTACATACATACTAAATAATTTCTTACAATAGACCCAGCTATACTAATATGATGTATTGTTTAATGCACTGATTGATAGGTATCCATGTTTTATTTTGTTTAGGCACATTGTTCAGAATATTAAGAACACACATTGCTGTCGTCAGATGTTTGGCTGCGTGCGTGTTCTGTGTGTTCTACTGTGTGCTGTCCCAGCTCTGCGCAGACAGCTGGCACAACAGACCTTGAATGAACCACCCAATAAATCCACAGACTTGGCTTGTAGTGAAGGCACTTGGTCAGGTTTATTGCCGATGAAGCAATAAACTAATAAGCTAATGCCCTGGCTCAATGGTTACAGGTACACTAATACATGTATGCTCGTGACAATGGACCGGCTCAGTTAGTGGCGGGACTTTCCACTATCCCCTAGGCCAGACAAAGACACTCCCTCTGAGATACATCTTTATACAGCAATACAAACAGTTATGTATCATCCTTGATGTATCAGGGTGCCATCCTCTAACACATTAGGGCACCACCCATTGCATTGTACCAGTAGGTGCGATCAAAACATCTCCATTCATCATGCTCTCATCCTGACCTTATCCTTAAGATGAGTCAGAATGTTCCTGTTATCTTCGAGGAATGTGTTTAGTGGGGTGTTCTGGTATCACCCTTCTGGAATGTGCTTGCATGAAGAAGACCTAGCACTTCTTAGGAATATGTGTTTTTGCAATATCAACCCTATGCTTGCCAAATTCTGTGAGCAGGGCCTGCCTTTTGCTTACAACTTGACTTTGCTTCATATCAGCAAGGTTTTAACTACTTTAGCCCAGGCCTCAGGCCTCATACCAGGCCTCTGATACATGGGCTTATGTTTCAGGCCCTCTTCCTACTACATTTGCTATCAGACATGTAATTAAGTCCACTTCACAGGCTTAAGAAACTAGAACAGTGCTTAGCATCTCTAGGAATAAAGAGGAAATTCCTCCTCTATCATTCATCCCCTCACAGAAATTAGTACAGTGCATCATTCCTCCTTTCCAAAGACAAGGTGGGTGAGGTAATATCTTTTATTGGACCAACTTCTGTTGGTGAGAGACACATGCTTTCGAGCTACACAGAGCTCTTCTTCAGGCCTGGGAAAGGTACTCAGGGCATGTCTACACTTCAAAATTAAGTTGACTTAACTTACGGCAGCATTCAGCTGCCGCAGTATTTATATCGGTAGTATGTGTCTATACTTTGCTCCTTGTGTGGGCGGTGTGCAGCCTTATCAGGAGCACTTGTACCGATTACACTGCTCTACAGACAAAATGCTTCTGAAATAAATGTAGTCAAACTTTACTAATTCTGGGTCACTGAGAACGAAAATGATGCTTAAAATTGTTGATTGGCTCTAGTTTTCAAGATATGCTATTGGGTCAGTATATACGACCCTTGACTTGGGAATGGCGGAGGATAAGTGAGTTATAAAGGGAAGGGATCTCAATTTAAACCAGAAATGACTAAAATACATCTTTGACTGGATCTATGAATAAATCTATGACTGGGTTTGGACAGTACTTGCTTTTTAGGCAAAACAATGAATGATGCAATCTGAAGCTGGTACTGCATCATACATGATATGAAATTGCATCATGTTATTCCTAGAAGTAATGGATGATGCAATCATAATGAAGCTTACATCATTCTGCTGAACAAATTGCCCTATATCAGCTCTAGAAATCATACAGTGTCATGCTCTCTTATTTGTCAGTGTTTGATTTTGCAAAGGGACACATTTCTGTTTAGCCAAAGTGAGCAGAGATGCCTCGTACTTGTGTGAACAGTGCAGATAACTTCTGCTATGTTTGTGGTGAAGTGACTTTTGCATCACAAAAGCACAGTAGAACCACTATGGTTAAGAAAGCCTATCGCCTTTATTTTGTCTGCAAAATTGGAGATCAGGACAAGAGGTGGGCCCCACATATATGCTGCAACACTTGTGCAACAAATCTTCGCCAGTGGTTGAACAGGAAAAGGAAATCTGCGCCTTTTGCAGTGCCAATGATTTGGAGAGAGCCAACAGATCATACCAGCAATTGTTACTTCTGCATGATGCCTCTAGTTGGGAAAGGTGTGTCAAAGAAGAAAAAGTGGACTGTGCATTATCCAAACATTCCATCAGCTATACGCCCAGTACCCCACGGAGAAGGACTGCCGGTACCTGATGCACCAGAATCATTCTCACTTGAGTCAGACGAGGAAGAGGAAGAGGAAGAGGAAGAGGATGAAACTTCTGGTCCTGAACCATCAATGTCACAGGACCCATATTTTCTCCCATCCTCCTCCTCTGAACCACACCTCATATCACAAGGTGAACTGAATGACCTTGTCAGGGATTTGGAACTACCCAAGAGTAAGGCAGAGCTGTTGGGCTCCAGACTACAGCAGTGGAATCTCCTGGCAGGTGATGTTAGGGTTTCCATGTTCCATTACCGTCAAAAGGATCTTGTCCCATTCTTCTTCATGGAAGGTGATCTTGTAGCCTGCAACAACATCGATGGTGTGTTGGCAGCCCTCAACATCATCGTTCACGATCCAGATGAGTGGAGACTGTTCACTGATTCATCGAAGACGAGTCTTAAAGCTGTTTTACTGCACAATGGCTATGTTTTGCCATCAATTCCAGTTGGTCATGCAGTCCATATGAAGGAAACCTATGACAACATGAAACAACTTTTGAGGTGCATAAACTATGACCAACATCAGTGGCAGCTTTGTGGCCATTTGAAGGTTGTTGCTCTCTTGCTTGGTCTGCAGACTGGATACACAAAGTTCTGCTGTTTTCTCTGCGAATGGGATAGTCATGCAAGAGATTCCCACTACATCAAGAAAGATTGGCCACTCCAACAGTCATTGGAGCCTGGGAGGAAAAGTGTTCAGCATCCACCACTTGTTGAATCAAGGAAGATTTTGTTACCACCCTTACACATCAAGCTGGGTCTGATGAAGAACTTTGTCCAGGCCATTGACAAAATACAAGCAGATTTCAGGTACCTCCGTTGAAAATTTCCAAGGTTAAGTGAAGCTTAGATAAAGGAAGGTATCTTTGTTGGTCCTCAGATTCGTGAACTTCTTCGAGATGATGCATTTGACAATGCACTGCGTGGCAAGGAAAAGACGGCATGGAAAGCTTTCCAGTTAGTGGCAATAAATTTTCTCGGAAACAACAAGGCAGACAACTACAGGTTGTTGGTGAAAAACCTCCTCAAGGCATACAAAAGCCTTGGTTGCAACATGTCACTAAAGATACATTTTTTGCAGTCTCCTCATCTAGATTTTTTTCCACCGAACTGCGGAGCAGTGAGCGACGAGCACGGCGAGCGATTTCACCAGGACATTGCAACAATGGAGAAACGCTATCAGGGCAAATGGAGCCCATCAATGCTTGCAGACTATTGCTGGACAGTGACAAGAGATGCTCCATTTAATGAATACAAGAGACAAGCCAAGAAGCGCCGAGTAGACACTGAATAGGACTAAACTATGTACAGAATAGTTTTTTGCCTTTTGTTTCATAATAAATTTTATTTATAGAACCCTTTTGCTGATTTTTAAAGTGTTACATAAACAGGACAGGTGAAATATTATCATGTAAAGCAACCATAAACACATGAAAAGACCTAGGTTTACAATTTATGATTAAAACTCTACTATCTACACAATATACATAGACATAAAATGTAAAAACTTAAATATCTTAGAAACAGTAGCCAGCTGTTTTAATTGTCATATTTGAATTCAGCACATCAAAATACATAATAAATAGCACATTTTATCTCTGAAGCAGACGAATTCTCAAAAACTGGTAGACCAGTGTTATACTGTCAGTGTTGGGCATTGTGGGATGGCTTCTGAGAGCCAGTAACAGTTGATATAGGCAAAAAAGTGTCTACACTGACACTGTCTTGACCTAACTACATCGACACTGACTCTACGCAGTGGCGGACTGAGAGTTAGTGGGGCCGTGTGCGCAACTTCATTTTCAGGGACCCCCCTCGGGACCCAGCCAAGAAAAAAAGCCAGACCCCTGTCCACCGCAGGCGCCGGTCCAGACCTGGGCGTTGGCCACGGGGCGGCAGCCAGGACTATAGATGCAGGAACGAGGGGTGCGGGCAGGGCTGCCGACAGAATTGCCTGGCCCCTGGGTAAGGTGTGGGGGGGCCAGCTCTGGAACCCCAGAAGGGGCGGGGCCTTGGGTGGAAGGGGCGGGGCGGGGCTGGGGGTTAGCCTCCCCTAGCCAGCCTTTCAGTGCTGCCCAGACTGCAGTACCCATGGCTCTGGTAGTGATTTAAAGGGCCTGGGGCTCCAGCCATTGCTGCGGTAGCAATGACGGCCAGGAGCCCTGGGCCCTTTTAAATGTCTGGGCCCCGGGGCAGCTGTCCCTTTTGCCCCTGCCTGTCAGAGGCCCTGGGTGCGGGGGGGGTGCTGCAGCACCCCCACGTTTTATGCAGGGCTCCGCTGCTGTCCCACGTCACTTATGATTAAACATATTATTAGGAGCAGAGAACTGCCCAGGTTCCTGGGGAAATGGGGAGGTACCCGAGTCCAGCCACGGGGGCTGCAGCGCAGCAGCGAAGGGGAATCACAGCTGCCTGCTTTGCAAGGACCCAGCTGCCAGGGGAGGCGAGCAGAGATCAGTTAGTGGAGGCAGCGGGGTGCTCAGGTGACCGCCGATGGAGCCGTGTCCCCCCCCACCTACAGGTGGGTGTTCAGCCCACACGGGTCTCTAGTGGAGCAGCAGCAAAGCCCACACAGCCCTGGGCACGGGGCAGCAGCCGGGATCCAGACGCCCCAGAGGCGGCACACTAGTGGAGCCTCCATGGGGCTGGAGAAGGAGACAGGAGACACGGAGATCTTTATGGCCGAGGACAGCTTCAGGCACCCTTAACTCAGTACTGTTTTACCCCTACACATTCCACACTTTCCTTAAAGGGCTAATTCTTATCTCCTCTGAGAGATGGCACGTAAAATGGCACAGGGCCCTCCTGCACTATTCTGGGGAGTTGGTTCAGTACTGATCAAAAGGAAAAGTGCCACCTAATGAATTACAAACAACAATTCTTACAGCATTGAGGATTTCCTTGGAGACTTCCCATTCAAATACTGGCCAAACCCAAATTTTGCTTTGTATATGGGAGCAAATGAGATCACAGCCCAAGGAAGTATAGCTGCAGGCTATAAATGTTGATGGATGTGGGATCAACAATGTTATGCCCATAAAACTGAAACCAAACTTTGGGGATAGTTAAAGGTCATTCACCCCAACTGTTCTCTATTATCCAGTACACAAAGACCAAATATCAATCATAGGAGGTCACAGAGACTAGGAAAGAACGTATTGATGCTTTTTAAAATAAAAGGGTATTATTGCAAAACTAAGATAAGAGAAAGTAAGTCCAAAATTCTACGTTGTGTGTAGCTTGTACAGGCAAAGCAGTAAAAATTCATAAATTTCCAGGCAAAATCACCAACCAACTAAACAAATAAACCTTTGTTAATCTTAAATAAAGGTTATTAATACTTATGACTTCACACCTTTAAAGGAACACTAAAAACATAAATGTTACAAAAGCCTCCACTTTCTGTCATTGCTGTGGATGGTTTGCTAACTCTTACAAGTATGGTTAGAAAAAAAAAGTAAATGTGCGTACTGTCAAATGTGTGCACTGTAAGGCAGTCTATTCACTGCAAATATTTACTTTTTACCAGCAATAACAGGGGATTCGAGTGCTGCTGTTTGAATGATACTGTAAAGCAAAGCTCCTCAAAGCAGCATTAAAGGCTTGGCATAGCTAAATGGTTTTACAATAAACTCTGCAATACATCATGCCACTAGTATGCAAAATAGCTTTAGATTGCACCGTATTTTCAGATTCTTGACCACATTTCTACTGTAGTTGCCAACAGTGTCAATTATCAAGCATCAGAGGGGTAACCATGTCAGCCTGTATCCTCAAAAACAACGAGGAGTCCGGTGGCACTTTAAAGACTAACTTTTTTTTTTTTTTTTAAACAGTGTCAATGTCATTCACAGGCATAAGGCTAGATTTTGTCATCTCATCTCTATTGTTTTATTGAATCCAGTGGAGTTACTCTGGATTTACACCAGTTGAAGAATCTGACTCTTAATCTTGGGCAGAAATGCTAATGCAGCGGTGTCTTCTGTGCCTATATCAAATCATTTCACAACCTCGTAAACTAAATGGATGTTTTAACCAACCAGTACATTTAAGAAATGCAAACATATTTAAATTGGTTTCAGCATGGTAAATTTGTAATCAGAGTTGCATGATCGACAAAATGGCTATGGGAAATGAAACTCTGATGAATATTCAAATAGCTGGAAGGCAAGCTAACTTGTTTGGATGGTGTCTGATCTTATGACTATTTGCCATTTGAATACTTTGATTTTTGCAAAGTTAGAGGACCCATTTACTCAAAAGCAACAACAGGTAGTATCACTAGGAATCCAGAACTAGCTGCTGAGAGGCTGTTTTACTGCTGATCCATGCATATGAAAACATACGAAAGAGATCAAGTAGAACTGAAACCTTACACTAAAATACTAAAATTCAGTACATTCACATAAAAAGTATTTTTTAAAAACTTGCTTAGGGTACTTCATAATGAAAAGAAATTATGATTAAATTACCCCTCTTTGGTTTCTCAAATGGGGCTAAAAATCACATTCTGCTTCCACGTTTGTTTTTCAGATGTTGCCGATATTTATCCATTTATTATCAAATAGAAATCTTCTGCAGGTATAAAGTATGCGTTGTGTCACACACACCAATTTCTTATTATATCAAATCCAAGTCTCTACAGACAGCAGATAACACACAAAAAGAAGCCGTGAGATTAACTAGCACTAGAATTAGAAGGAAGGATTTAAAGTTAAAGGATTTGAGGGAAAATATCCATTATGATACACTTCAGATTCCCCATTAGACTGCCCTTGGGAGGGAGAGAATTAAGAGGCTGTGTAAACAACTCTATGAAATGTGCTTCTGGGGACTCAGAGTCAGGACTCGGTAGCCTTACATTACATAGAGTTTTGAAGAGTCTCCAAGTTAGGGTATTCTGTATCTAAAAATAAAAACAATTCTAGCTGACAGGCTAGCACAATGTAGTGCAAGCCCACTTGGAAGACTTAACAGGCTTTGAATCCAAGGCATTTTCCAAAGAATGCTAAGCACACAGTACAGATACGGTATTATTCTTAGTCTGAAAGTGAATTAACTGAGGTAAGCACACTGCCTGCCAGCCTGTCCACACAATAGATCGATGCGGAGGAGACAAGATAGATAGGAAAAATTCATTAAAAAAGAAAGGTTTGATAGCCCTACAACAGTCTCCACTATTGATGCATACTCCATTCCTGCAATCACGGTGCTACAGCATATTCACTACGATGGTAAATCTTTCTCTTCACATTGCTGCCAACTCTCACTGTTGCATTGAGCGTCTCACAGTATTTGGTGTTTTCCTTAAAGCCTCACCTCCTGGGTTACTGGGATTAGGTGAGACTCTCAGCTTCCAATTTTTTTAAAAAAAGTAAGTTTCTAGATCTCAGGATTGAGTAGAAAAACTTGAGAATGTCACCCAAGTGAGAACTATAAAAGAACTAAAATCAGAAGGCAAACACAAAACCGCAAATGTATCTTTTAATCTCATAATTTTTAAACCAATCTCCTCATTTTCTGGGCCTGACTCATGATGCTTGAACATTTGAAGCTGGGAATACTGCTTTAGCTGATTCTGTGTAACACTGAGCCACATAAAGGGAGGAAAACTAACTTTTGACTATAGAAAAATCAATGCTTTACTCCTCTAGGAAAGAGGTTTCAGGGTGACATAGAAGGGGCAGGGAACACAACCTTCTAGTTTCACAGGGTTTGAGGAAATTTCGAGGAATACACCCCTGATATATTGGAACTTAGGACAAGCATGTATAGCTATCCCAGATATTGTCCTTGGCTGGCCCGCTCGGTGGCTGCAGACCCTGCTCAGTGGCCTTACAACACTGGTTCCTCAGTCCATGGCTTCACACTTCTACCCTCTCCACAGGAGTGGATTGAAGCTGGAGGTTAGAAGTTAATATTGAAGGGATGAGGATAAATTTGCACAAGGAATTCTGCCTCAATCGTGCCAGTTCTGTACGAAAGCCTATTGCCTGCGCGCTAGTTAGGGCTACCAAAAACCTACACAAAATGTCACTCTGAAGCGCATAAATGCTGGCAATCCATTGTGGGTAAAGGGCTTCTTTGAATGGGGTAGGAGACAGACAGCACAGAATTGCAAGCAGATAGAGCAAACTTAGGACACACTGAGCCTCTGTGTAGGATGAGGTTGTGAAGCCTACGCTAAATTATGGCAGGTGGCTACCCAGAGCCATTCATGGTTTCTACTCTCCTAGCTAAGCTCAGGATCCTGGCACATCTGAAGAGGATATGATCAAGCCTTCGTCTGACCTGACAGGAGTCTCTCCTCTCTTTGTTTCTGAAGACCACATAACTGGCATACAGCAGTTTAGATCCCTTGTATCAGAAGCAGGGACAGATGCAAAGCTGAGATCTCTGACTGGGCCTTGCAGCCCCCTCATAGCAACCCATCCGACTCTCCCAAACTTCAGTGCTGCTTCTCTTCAGACTTTTAATACCACCCCCTCCCCAACTTCCATACACACTCCCTTTCACTTGAGGAAAACTTCTGACTTTTGATTCATTCCAACGGCTTGGGTGACGTTTCCCAGCTTTCCTGTGACTACTTGGTAAAGAGGTGTTAGGATAGGTATACTGTTTCTGTAAATCTGTAGAAGGAAGACGGGCTAAAGTGAGGGAGATGAAGGCTGGTTCCAGGGCGAGAGAGACAGAGAAGCTTTGGGGCTATTAATTTTTGCCTTATTCTAATAAAGTTCCTTGTTCAATGACAAAGGAAAGAGTCATTATTCTTTCAGTGCCCCATTACCATTATGTCACAGAAGGGTTTTATAGCTATGCCAACTGGAGGGATAGCTCAGTGGTTTGAGTGTTGGCCTGCTAAATCCAGGGTTGTGAGTTCAATTCTTGAGAGGACCACTTAGGGATCTGGGGCAAAAAATCAGTACTTGGTCCTGCTAGTGAAGCCATGGGGCTGGACTTGATGACCTTTCGGGGTCCCTTCCAGTTCTATGAGATAGGTATAGCACCATATATTAAAGCCAGTGCCTCGGGCGCAATTTTTCTCCTCAGGTCACTGTTGAAAGTTGGGCTGTATTCGCACGAGCCCTTTGGTTCTGCATGGAGAGCCTGGCACAGAAGACAAACATCTTACACTGAAAATCAGTTCTTTATTATTATTATATTGACAATTACTTACTACATACCATGGCATCTGGGTGCCTTGAGTAGATTTAAATTGGGGAATATAGTGGTCTTACGCAGGTAAATCTATTTTACCATGTTCGTGATCATCCTTATATAGATTTGCATCTGCTGCTATTCATTTGTTTCAGCCTATGCTGGTTTAATCAGAAACCATAGTCTCATCCCCAAAATATGTTTAAATTGGGGAGAGTGTCACATGCATCCCACAATTTAAACAGAAGAAAATTTCAAAGTCAGTCTACCTGAGGTGATACTATATATTTCCCTGGGCATCCATCTACTAAGGAGAACATATAAATCAGGACACAATTCCTAGTTGTTTGTCGTGGTGGTACCCTGTTTTCAGGCAGATATTTAATGGAGTTGTGCTACATGTTGGAGGCTTTTACACCAGCCAACATGGTAGTGGCATGGATGATGCAGCATGTCTGTACTCTTTAAATGTACCATTTCTTAATAGAACTTGCACCTGTGTTTCTCAGCACAGCTTCAGACCTCCAACATCTATGAAATGGAGTCGAAGGGTAACGAGTTTAGTAACAAGATGCACTGACTTGGCCACCTCAGAGACCTGAGTTGTACAAATCACAGCCTCAAGAACTGCCATTGGGTTAAGGCTGATCATTTTGATAGATTTCCATATAGTCAAGGCATTGGCACAAGGGTTCAAATAGGAGAATGTGTTTTGTTTGTGAGTAAAAGAAAATATTTATTCTCCTCCCAATACTGCCGCTGCTCCAAGGTACATGAAAACTGCCTCTTGGCAGCTTCAATTGCCAAAACTTGCTCCAAAATAAACGGGCAATGGGGCATTTTTTACTCAAAGCAAGTCTGTGTGTAGTGAGTCATGATCTGTTAACTGAGTGTCCTGTAGAACCAAACTGGAAAACAGTCATCTGAGACAGAAAGAAAATAAGAGGAGCATGCACCAGAGATTGTCAATCCCCACAGAAACAGACAGCTCAAAAAGGGAGCTACTGTAGGTCTTAGGTAAACAGTTTATTTCACTCCCTCTGACTAATATTCCAAGTCAGAGTCTCCGCTGGTAAAAATCAAATTAGCTCCAACTGACAAAGTCATAGAGTTTAAGGCCAGAAGGGCTCACCAGATCATCTAGTTTGACCTGTATATCACAGGCCTCCAACACCACCCAGCACCCACACACTAAACCCAACAACCAAAATTAGACTAAAGTATTACAGCCCATAGTAGACTAGACTATATTATTGACAACGCCCCCTCCCCCCCCCCGAAAAACAGTATGAGGACCAAAACACTGCCACCTAACTAAACAGTAGAGAAAAAGAGGCAGTTAGAGGCAAAAAAAGACATCCTTTAAAAATTAAACATCAAAACCTACTGAGGAAAAGAGAAAGGAGCATAAACTCTGGCAAGTCAAGTGTAAAAGTATATTGAGGCAGACCAAAAAAGAATTTGAAGAGCAACTAGCAAAAGACACAAAAATTAACAGGAAAAAAGTGTTTAGGTACAGCAGAAGCAGGAAGCCTGCCAATCAATCGGTGGGACCACTGGATGATCAAGATGCTAAAAGAGAACTCATGAAAGACAAATCTGGTGACAAATCTGAGGAACTATCCCAGACTGAGTAGTCAATAAAAGAGGTTTTGGAACAAATTGATAAATTAAACACCAAAAGGTCACCATGATCAGATGGTATTCTTCCAAGAGTTCTGTAGGAACTCAGATATGAAATTGTGGAACTACTAACTGTGATATGTAACCTATCACTTGAATCAGCCTCTGTAACAGATGCCTGGAGGATAGCTAATGTAACATTGATTTTTAAAAAGCTCCAGAGGCAGTCCTAAGAGTTACAGGCTGGTAAGCCTAACTTCAGCACCAGGCAAACTGGCTGAAACTATAGGAAAGAACAGAATTATCGGACACATAGAGGAACACAGTATGTTGAAGAAGAGTCAACACGGGTTTTGTAAAGGGAAATCATGCCTCACCAATCTATTAGAATTAATTGAGGAGGTCAACAAACAGGTGGAGAAGGATGATCCTGTTGACAGTATGAACTTGGACTTTTAGAGAGCCTTTGACAAAGTCCCAAACCAAAAGCTCTTAAGCACAGTAAGCAGTCATTGATAGGACGTTCCTCTCATGGATCAGTAACTGGTTAAATATAGGAAACAAAAAGTAAGACTAAATGGTCAGTTTTCACAAAGGAGAGAGGTTAATAATGGTGCGCCCCAAGGATCTGTACTGGGACCAATGCTATTCAAAACATTCATAAATGATCTTGAAAAGGGGGTAAACAATGAGGTAGTAAAGTTTGCAGATGGTACTAATTTACTCAAGGTAGTTAAATCCAAAGCTGACTGCAAAGAGTTATAAAGGGAGCTCGCAAAATTGGATGACTAGGCAACAAAATGACAGATGAAATACAATGTTGATAAATCCAAACATAATCCCAACTATACATACAAAATGGTGCAGTCTAATTAGCTGTTCTCACTCAAGAAAGATCTTGGAGTCATTGTGGAGAATTTTCTGAAAACAACTTTTCAGTGTGCAGTAGCAGTCAAAAAAGCTAACAGAACATTAGGAAGCAGTAGAAAGGAATAGATAAGAAGACATAATATATAATAATGCCATTATATAAATCCATGGTTTGCCCGCACCTTGAACATTGCATGCAGTTCTAGTCATTGAATCTCAAAAAAGATATATTAGAACAGGAAAAAGTATACAGGAGGGCAACAAAAATGAGTACAGGTATGGAACATCTTCCATAAGAGGAGAGATTAAAAAGACTGGGACTGTTCAACTTAAAAAAAAAAAGAGGTGATTTAGAGGGGATATGATAGAGGTCTATAAAATCATGAATGGTATGGAGACAATGAATAAGAAAGTGTTATTTACCCCTTTATGTAACACAAGAACCAGGGGGCACCCAATGAACTTAATAGGCAGCAGGTTTAAAACAAACAAAAGGAAGTACTTCTTCACACAATGAATAATCAACCTGTGGAACTTGTTGCCAGGAGATGTTGTGAAGGCCAAAAAGTATAAGTTGTTCAAAAAAGAAATAGATAAGTTCATGGAGGATAGGTCCATCAATGGCTGTTAGCCAAGATTGTCAAGGACAAACCCCATGCTCTGGGTGTCCCTGATCCTTCAGCTTCTGGAAGTTGGGACTGGATGACAGAAGAGGTATCACTTGACAATTGCCCTGTTCTGTTTATTCTCTCTGAAGTATCTGGCATCGGCCACTGTTGGAAGACAGGATACTGTGCTAGATGGACCATTGGTCAGACCCACTATGACCATTCTTATGTGCCACGGGCAGACAATAGGAGGGACCAAGGTGCACCAATACCTGAGGACCACGCAATGGCAAGGAAATGATTAAATGTGATATACCCGAATAATCCTGACAAATGACCTGCACTCACACACTGCAGACAAAGGTGAAAACCCCCCACAGCCATTGCCAATCTGACCTGGGGAAAATTCTTTTCCAACCCCACATATGGCGATCATTTAGACCCTGAGCATGTGAGCAAGAACCATCTAGACAACCACCAGAGAGAGACAAACCTCAGTGTCACCTTGAAGCCATGGCCCACCCTGTCTAATGTCCTATCTCCAGTCACGCCCATCCCTGATACTTCGGAGGAAGGAGATAAAAAAAAATCCCAAACCCCAGAATACATTGTATGGTGAGGGGTTGGGAGGGATTGGGGGTGGAATCCCTTCCTGACCCCTGCACGTGCCTTGCTGAAACCTTGAAGCATGAGGTTCATTTTAGGAACATAAGACATAAACCAGAAATCAGTCCTGTCCCCTACTACCACAAGCAACCCTGTCATACAATCATACTCAAAAATTGTCCAACTCTTTCTTAAAAACTAATTAAGTTGTTTTCCCCCACAACTCCTGAGGGGAGGCTGTTCCAGAAGCTCACTCCTCTGATTTTTAGAAATGTTCTTCTAATTTCCAGTCTGAATTTGTACATGCCCACTTTATACCTATTTGTTCTTGTGCCAACACTGCCCTTTAGCTTAAATAGCTCTTCACTCTCTCTGGTATTTACCTCCCCGATGTATTTATCCAGAGCAATCATATCCCCTCCCTGCCCTTTTTGCTAGACTAAACAAGCCAAGCTCTTTCAGTATCTACTCATAAGATAGGCCTTCTGATTATCCTAGTAGCTCTTTTCTGCACCTGTTTCAATTGATATAATCTTTCTTTAACACAGGTGACAGAATTGTAGACAGTATTCCAAATGCAGTGTTACCAGTGTCTTGTACAATGGCATTAATACTTCTCTCTCTCTACTGGAAATGCCTCGCCTAATACATCCTAGGATTGCATTTGCCTTTTTCACAGCTGCATCACACTGGTGGCTCAGTCATCCTGTGATTGACCCATACACCCAGATCTCTATCCTTCTTTGTTGTGTCCAACTCATGAGCAGAAATTCTTATTATTAGACCCTAAGTGCATGATCTTGCAGTTTGTACTACTGAATTTCATCCCATTTTTCTCACATCGGTCTTTGAGGTCACCTAAATCATTCTGTATAATATTCCAATCCTCCTCTGTATTGTGATGTCTCCCAATATCAAAGGAGCTACACTGATTTACACTAGCTGAGGATCTGGCCCTCACTCTAAATATTGGTCAGGAGTGGTTTGAAAGAAACCTGTCTTCTGCACTGAACACATTCTGGCAGTGAGGTCCTCAACCCAATTGAGTTTGAATGGTTTGCGACTCATGGCTGTGCTTGGGCTCTCATGACACAGAAACCTGAAAGATTTATTAGATTGACTCAGGCCTTCAACACAATGTAAATATTCTCACCCGGAAGACATTTTAATTTTAATTAATGTATTTGTTTGTGGTTGCATCAACAATACACTAGGTGCTTTCCATGCATTCCAGAAGGAACGGTCCCTGCCCTATGGATGTCAGAGTCTAAGGATGCTCAAAACAAATGTTTCATGATTTTGGGAGGGGAAAAAAGTTACACTTTGATGGGTGATTTTCTGAAAGGATTCAGGAAAAGGAAAGGTGGGTTTTTCAATCTTGAAAATCAGCCCTCACCCGTGGAAAGTGGCAGCTGAGGATTGCCCTTTCACCCGAATAAGGGCAAACATCTTGCTACATCACACCAGAATTTCATTATCTGATGCCCTATGCTTGATTAGGAACATTTTGTAGGGTTTTTCAGCCCAGCTAAAAGCTGTCTACAGATTACAAGCATTACAAGACTCAAATTTTCCCAAGTAGACACAAAAAGCTCACAGGGTTTGCACTTGAAAATTGTTAAATTCCTGTTTGTAATCCAGGCAGAAAAGGCCAAATTCTGCTTTCTATATAACTGGCTGTAGACTTTAGCTCACTGTATCAGATTCTGATTTACATTAAGGCCTGGTCTCTTTATACTGAATGGTAGTGTAGAGAGAACTTAGTGTGAGAGAGACCTGGATCACTGAATTTAGTGTTCATTTGAACAGCTGCTGGAAATGTGGGTTACCTTCTTTGCATGTCTTCACTTTGGGCCGGAGCCTACATTCCTGGCACACTGATTGTGGTGGGAGTTTTGGATACTGAAAGGATGCAGAATTCAGCCCTTAATGAATGAAGCATTATAATACTGTCCTGAACTGCAGTACTCATGTGATTGTGTGCCCTTCTCCAATGCCATTTTGATTGGCCCTTGATTTATATAAGATACTTTTCTATGTTGGACTCTGTTCTTATAAAGGATCTCTCACTCCTCTACTAAAAGGCTTTGATGCTGCAGCATATCCCATCCAAGTGTCACCTCCTGTCTACATCTTTCTTGTGGTCGTTCATCTGTTTTGAAAGTCTCTCGAAGATTTTGACAAAGGACAATAAATGTATTCAAGTATCAGGGGGTAGCCATGTTAGTCTGTATCTACAAAAACAACAAGGAGTCTGGTGGCACCTTAAAGACTAACAGATTTATTGGGGCATAAGCTTTCGTGAGTAAAAACCTCACTTCTTCAGATGCATCCAAAGAAGTGAGGTTTTTACTCACGAAAGCTTATGCCCAAATAAATCTGTTAGTCTTTAAGGTGCCACCAGACTCCTTGTTGTTTTAATAAATGTATTGCTTCTGAATATCTCAAAACTCCCGGAATTACCATTTTGGGCAATTATAGCGCTATTTACAGTTGTTGCTCTTCTCTGTAGCAATGTTCTCTGTTCTAGTGTTTGCAGGTGGAATTTACCCATGTTGGGTCTTCATTTGAATGACAGCCACTATTCTGCTATATCCCAGTATGCAGAAGTGCCATCCCAAAGAGCCCTTCGTGGCCTGAGGTAGCCCTGCCAGCACCCTGCCCAATTAGTTCTTTACTGTCATTTATACTCAGACCAGAATACTTAAGATAAGTCCCCCCCCCCCCCATTTGTGTGGTCTTATTTAGTCCTCTCCCAAATATGAGTCTGTAGTGGTGTGGCTGGAACAGCACCCCCTCGTGCACCTTCTGGCACCCTGAATTAGCCAAGGTGTCTCAGGTGGGGGAGGAAAAGAGTCTCTTTTTCCACGGTCCACTGAGGCAGGACTCTCACCTACTGATTAATTTCCCCATCAGTTTTATCTCCTTCTGTGTGGGTTTGAGGGGCTCTTCCCCAAATGTTCTACAACAAAAAGCAAACATAACTCAATATTAGTCCATCCCCAGTCTTCTGAGGTGGGACTTTCCTGTCCTTTCCTTTGGGCTTGGTTCCCAAATAGTCTCCGACTATAGCACTGCTCATTCCTTGGGGTTTAGTTGTTCCCCCCACTGGCTGTTCCAGCTAGCAGGCCTGTCTCTGCAACTCTACAAGGGACGCGCTCTTCAGGCAGAGAGCCAGAGCCCCATTCTCCTTCCCAGCCAGTTAGACCTGAACTGAGCCAGGCTATCTCCTTTTATTCCCCCTCCAGGCTTGGCATTGGCTGCAGGTATAGTGGGCCGGGACTCACTGGGCCCAAAGGCTCTCCTTAACCCCTCCTTTGCTGGTATCGTGCTTCTCTGCCCTGTCAGAGTTTTTTGGTACCTCAGACCCAACCCTTCTTCTCCTTAGTTCAGGAGTCTCCAAGCCCTCCTTCAGGGAGCTGTGTGGCAGTTCAAACAGGTGTCCTCTTCTCAACCCAGAATTCCATAGCATCCTTTGTGGGGCTGTGTTGATTCAGGCTAGCTGCAGCACAAAATTGGTTTCTTCAAGGTGGCCCCTTTTTACGTAGACCTTTTCCTTCCTGGGAGGAGGGAGGGCAGCAATCCAGCCCTGCTGGTGTCTCCTCTGTTTCTCACACATTGACTATGCCCTGGGACCCACTTCCTCTCTTCCAGTACCTGCCTCTGCTGTTCCCTAGGTGTGTGTCCACTCCTGAAGTCCAGGAGCCTTAAAGCCAGAGGTTATGGGCCTATTACAGTAGTGGGTAGGCAAAGTTCTGTGGCCTGTGACATGCAGGAGATCAGACTAGATGATCATGATGGTTCCTTCTGATTTTAAAGTCTCTGAGTCTATAGGGACATGACCTAGAGCAGGGGTTGCCTGACCTTGTCCATATTACTCTAAAATGGGACAGCCTCCCCATGACACCCAGGAAATACTGGGACAAAGAAAATTGTCACATCATACACCGTCCAGGTATTCCCCCTCCCACCTCGCACCACAAGTTTTCTCTCAGAAAAATATTAACCTGAAGTACATCCTGGATTTTTTACTGTAGTGTATAGGAATAGATTAATATCCCTTTAAATAGTGTGTAAGCCCTCCAGTGTGACTCATTGTGTTCTATATTGTTGCGCTGCTAGAAACCAGACAGAGCAGCAGAATCTATAAAGCCAAGCATTGCATGTTAGTGTATAGTTAGTAAACAGGATTACTTGGAACGTAACTGTGCCCATGTTATTTCTTCAGATTATTGTTGTACAATGAGCAATAGACATAATATTTATTCTTTTTGTATCTTCTAATGGAACTGTGCAAAGCAGAGCTACTAGTTGTTTATCAGGGATTTAAATGCTTCCAGTAACAACCCTCGATGGCATCAAGTCCACCATAGGAGGAAGAGAGAGATGCCAGAGAGAGGCTGGCATCTCCCTAGTGGGTGGGGATTCATAAGGGACAATCGTGCCGCTAAATGTGAACAGAAGGGGTGCAGTCAGGGTTGCTGAGAAGTGCATTAATTTAATGTCTCCCTGCAGCAGTTCCTACCTGAAGAACTGCTGCGGAGCTCCAGCATGAGTTAGAGACTTCTTCCAAGGCTCCAAGAGAGAACACAGTAGCCAGCACCTGCCTTCCCTCCGTTTGAATCCACCGGGCACAAGGTGCCTCGGTGGTGCACAGAGATGTGATTTACACTTCCTTGCACCAACTTTAGTGAGACTGGCCCTCTGATTTCAAGGAGCGTTTCGTCATAGCGTTGTCCACGCAGTCCCACAGTTTGGACTACGGGGGTTTGAAGAGCAGCGCACACCAAAGTGATGTGCTGCAACTCCCCCATGTGGATGCCACGGGTGCCAACTAAAAGATTCCTTGTGCTGGTTAATGTAGTCCTGTTTGAAGGGGACTACATTAACACAAACTAGGAACTCTTTAGTTTGCTGCCCCGGTGTCACTATGGGGAAGTTACAGTGCAGCACTCTGTGCTTCTTATCAGAGACTCTGTCAGTGCTTCACAAACATTAAGCCTTTCCCCATGAGGCAAGTAAATGCTGTTAGCCCCTTTTTCCCAGACCTATAAAGTGAGGCTCATAAATGACATGTGGTTCATAAGGCAGTGAAGGAGCAAGACAAGAACCTACGGAAGCCTGACAACCAGCCCCCTGCCCTAACAAATAGAATTCATTCACTCTGAGAGAAAGTTAATCCTATGCTCTAGTAGTAAAGGGCTAGATTCTGTCCCCCTTAGCAGTGATAGTCTCTAAAATATTCACATAACTAGAAATGCTACACTGTACATTTTCTTTCCAACCTGCTCTAGCTCAGAATTCCATCTATGTAGGCAGTCTCTCGCCATCCATGGGTTCAGCCATTTATCCTTGCAGCTATTTCTTCCCTTCCTTCCTGATTCTTCTTTTTTCCCTTTGCCATCCAACCCCTCCAGTTGTATTCTCTGGCTCCTGTTATTCTGGGAAGGCTTCTGCAGAAAACTGGGCTCTGAAAACGGTCAGATTAGAGATCACAGAAGGGTGAAATTCACCTCTATGCAGAAAGCCAGTTGGAGATCTGTGCATTACTTAAATTCCACCTAATCCATCAAAACTGGGTATTAGTGGAATTTAAGTGGTTCACCGGCTTTGCATTGGCCTTCTCCATGGGACAAGTTTTAGCTGGTGCAGAACATCATATACTCTAGTCGGCTAATCTACATTATGTAGGCTGAAGCTCTTTTAGACGTACCACAATATAGTTCTGCAAATTCTCAAACACAGCTCCGTAACTCATAATAGGTACTGTATCATAGTAAATGACATGATGCTAAGTATTCCTAATATGTACAATCATGTAATGAACACTCAAAAATGGACATTAGCAAAAGAAAAAAAGCAAAATATACAGTGGAGTACCTGTTCAATTATAATATGTGCAGTGGTAATACAGAAAAAAAAAAAAAATATATATATATATATATATATATATATATATATATATATATATATATATATATATATATATATAAAGTTTTCTATAACTTATCAAAGTTAGCCAGAAATTCAATAACTACAAAAATAATTTAAATAATCCCAACTGCTGAATCACTAGCAAGTTGCCCAAGATACCAGTTTATAACTAGATGTGTGGTTATAATCAGAAACAGGATACTACAAAGATGCCACCTTCTTATTCAGTTTATCTACTCCAGTATTTTAAGGTCATGTCTGCTTTCTTCACGACAACAATTATTTTTTTAAAATACAGTTAATTCTGTGGAACCAAGAACACTATGGCAGAGCAAGCTGCTTCCTACAATGCCCTGCACATTATTAACTAATGTGTCAGCTAAATTCTAATTACAAACTCCTGGTGGTGATGCAAGGAATAGAAAGATGATCACGTTTTTTATTTTTAACTAGTCGGATGGATTTTTCATTGCTAGTCATTAGAAGAATCAAATGAAAAAAGGAATCAGTGACAGACTAAATATGGAACCTGACATTTTTACAGATTGCTTTTCTGAGTGTAATGTACAAGCTCTAGCAAGCACCGAAGTATTATGGTCAGAACCCAACTAATTGGATCAGCAACTTTCCCATAAACATATTCAGATTCAGACTAACACGGCTACCCCTCTGATACTTGACACCATAAACATAGCATACCAAATTCTACATTCAGCTATGTAGCTTCCATTAAAGTCCATAGGAATTCCAGGCTTTCATTTGAGAGCAAAATATAGCACAAGGTGGATAAAGTCATCTCTTGATGAGTGGATAAAACTCCCATCCTCGCTAACGAAGTAGAAAACTTAACTGCAAAGAAAAGACCCCCATTTAGTTCTCTTGAAAGCAGGTGATCAGACAATATAGTCCCTTGAGCTGGAGCGACTTACTTAACTCCACAGCATTAATATTAAACTGCATCAGCTTCAGAGGAAAATGTGTTAGCCAAAAATAACAAGAGTTTGGCTTGACATCAAGGTCTGAAACCTGCAACCTATTAAATGCCAGCTATTCGTCTTGAAATGCTTCCTGTTTTCATAAATACAACCTGCAATTCAAGTGTTCTCATGTTTCCAGTACAATATGACATTTGAAAAACAAAGCAGTGAAATACAGCACACCAGAAAACTGAGAGCTTAGAAAGAAAAATGTCTACAACCGCAATTTTCTGAATGTGAACATTAGACAAAAGGGAAGATTGCATTTAGAATGTGCATAGGTGGGAGGGGGGGGGAATAGTAATTTTCCAAAGCTCTGAAACATCCATAGATTTGCATGGATGGAAATCCCAGTTCCAAACTACACTATGTTGTAAAAATTAGGGTTCAGATTATTCAAATAAATCATATTTTGGGATCTGAACCTGTGCATTGAGTCTTATTGGGGAATGTTTCTGTACAATGTTGACCATGCCTAAAATATGTTATTAATTGCTAGTGGGGCATTATATAGTGTTGTGCAGATTTTTAGAATATTTATTCAACATTACACCTCTGCTAGAATTTGGTTTTTGTCTTTACCTTTGTTTGGAAAACATTTTTATTTTGGTACTAAATACACATGCATATGTTTGATTACAAAGATGTTTAATGAGAGCAAAGAACTCAACATCAGAACACCTGAGTTGTATTCTCAGCACTGCAACCTATTTGACGTGCAACTCTGAAGGACACTTAACCTCTCTTCACTTTACCAATCTGTAAAATGAATCTCCTAACAATGTTTGCTTAATTCCATAGCGTGTTGTGAAAATTAATGAAAGCACTTTGAGAGCCTCAGATGAAAGGAGTTGGAGGAGTGTCAAATATTATGGTATCATTACTTTTTCCAGTGTTTAAATGTTATTGCAGATGGACACATCTAAATGAGTTATTCCTTTATTAAGCTTTTACATTTACAGGATTCTAAGTCTATGCCTTCACTGACAAAAAAATAAGTATGTTTTTAACCATGTGTTTTACCAGAGAATATCAGGGTTGGAAAGGACCTCAGGAGGTCATCTAGTCCAACCCCCTGCTCAAAGCAGGACCAATCCCCAATTTTTGCCCCAGATCCCTACATGGCCCCCTCAAGGATTGAGCTCACAACCCTGGGTTTAACAGGCCAATGCTCAAACCACTGAGCTATCCTTTCCACCCCACGTTTTAGCAATTCTGCTGACAAAAATACAGTGGCAACAAGGCACTGTAGTTTTTCCATGAAGTAAACTAGGCAAGGTCTACCATGAGTGGGGGAGTATAGATAGTGATGACCTTGCCTACCTACATCATGGCTAACACTAGAAGTGACTTGTCTCCACTTGGGATTTCACAGTGGGATAGCAATTGGCATTAGTTTCCCAATAAAAAAAAACATTGGGTCAGTGAAATCAAAGCCTAAAAGGTTAAGAGTAATCCATTGTCCATGGTCTCACTGAACACCAATTTCATGCCTGCATCTGTAACTTTCACTCCATGCATCTGAAGTGAGGTTTTTTACCCACGAAAGCTTATGCCCAAATAAATCGGTTAGTCTCTAAGGTGCCACCGGACTCCTTGTTGTTTTTGTATATCTTTGTGTCATCAAATCATAGAACCATGGGGTTAGAAAGCACCACAAGAGTCATCTAGCTTAACACCCTGCCAAGAGGCAGGACTTGTTGGGTCTAAACCATCCAAGACAGATGGCTATCCAGTCTCTCCTTGAAAAGTGAAGGAGCTTCCATGACTTCCCGAGGCAGTCTGTTCCTCAGTCTACTATTCTTACAGTTAGGAAGTTTTTCCTGAGATTCAATCCAAATCTACTATGCTGTTGTACTGCCCTCTGTGGCAAGAGAGAACAACTTTTCTCCATTTTTTTTATGGCAGCCTTTCAAGTATTTGAAGACCATTCTCATGTCCCCCCTTAATCTCCTCTTTTCCAAACTAAACACACCCAGTTCCACCAGACTTTGCTCATCTGGCTTGCATTCCATCCCTTTGGAAAGGATCCAGAGCAGTGTAGATGATCACTTTCTCTACATCCTTTCTATATAGTGGTGACCAAAACTGGACATAGTACTCCGGCCTAGGCCTAACCAGCACCAAGTAGATCAGTACTATCATCACTGTATAGAAAGGATGCTTTGTTTGCAACAGCATCACATTGTTGATTCATGTTGAAGTCGTGATTCACTACAACTCCCAGATACTTTTTTGCAGTGCTGCTGCCAAGCCAGTTGTCCCCCATTCTGTATTCATGCATTTGGATTTTCTTCCTTAAGTGTAGCACCTTACATTTCTCTTGGTTGAATTTAATTCTGTTGTCTATAGCCCACTTCTCCAATTTGTCAAGATTCCTTTTAATTTTAACTCTATCCTCCAAAGTGTTTGCAATCCCCGCCCCCCCAGCTTTGTGTCATCTGCAAATTTGTTCAATATGCTCTCTATTCCTATATCCAGGTCATTAATAAAGGTGTTAAACACCACCTGATCCAAAACAGATCCCTGTGGAACCCTACTTGAGACCTCCATCTAATCTGATATCATTCCATTAATAGTTACTCTGTGTTTGCGGTTGTTTGACCAATTATGTATCCACTTAATGGTAGTTCTACCAAGCCCACATTTCTCCAATTTACTTATGAAAATGTCAAGTGGGACTATGTCAAAAGCCTTGCTGAAGTCCAGGTATATTATGTTCTCCTTTCCACCAAACTAGTTACCGTGTCAAAGAAGGAACTCAAGCTGGTTTGGCATGATTTTGTCTTAGTAAATCCATGTTGACTGCTAGTGATCACCCCTTCATCCTCCAGGTATTTGCAAATTGAATGTTTTACACATTATGTAATGTGTCATACTAGCAACACTTGCTATTCTAACATGAGCATCACAACTTCCATGAAGTTTCTGAATAGATTAAATGACACCAACATTTAAAGTATTTGGGGCAATCCCATAGGTTTCATCCTATGTGACCTTACTATCTGAGCTCAGTTTGATAAGAGTACAGTAGTATTTGGTCACATCCTGCAGCTTTGCTGAAACCTGCTAGCATACAGGGAAGAAATCAGCTGGCTAGAGTGGAAGAATGGCTCTTGTGGTTAACGGACTCAGTAGATTTTGGTTCAATTTTCTGCTTTGCCCCAGACTTCATTTATGACATTGTCTAAATCACTTAAATTTCTCAGTACTTCACTATAATCTGAACATAATAATACATCCTTTGACTATTTAGGGTGTAATCTCTTTGGGGGTAGGGACTTACTATGTGACTGTAGTGAGCTTAGCACTATGAGATTTCTAGGCCCTGTTATACACATAAATAATAACCACATTAAAACACTAGGTCTGTGAAGGGTGGGAATACCTATACACACCAAAAGCAAAGACCCATATTTCCAAGATTCCCCCCCTAATTTCAAGAAGTTATAGGCCAGATCTTGAATCCTATGAAAAAATGCAAGTATTTTTATTCAAACCTCAGATATTTTTGCACTGTGAAAACTGACACTGCCTTCAGTAAAATCCCCCTACAGTCTCTTGTTCATATGCTCAAGCCTAAAATAATTCTTTCAACTCTAATGGATGGCTAATAAATTACAAAGAAGAGAAAAGTATGGCACTGACCCCTGTTGACTTGGACTGTACCCTTCAGTAAACTTAAAGAAAAAAAAAAGTTGTCCCAGTCAAGTTTATATACTTTACTCTTTCTTGTTCAGGATTGTAGACAATTGGTAACAGTCTACCATGATATCTGATCCTTGTGGACCAATAAAAACCCTTATGACTTCCAAATGAGACTACTACTGTTTAAAAGTCAATTCACAGATTGCTAACAAATTAGCATGCTGAGAATATCTTCTGGGGGTAAATTGTATGGCATTTCAGCACAAGCCTAAGCATTAGAGCACATAATGTAAATAGTTTGAAATGCTTTAGCAAACTTGCAGCAATGTATTAAATCCCAAATTATTGAATTAAATGATTAAATTAACCATATTATTTATTAGCAGGATTCTATCCATTTCTAAACATTCTGGCATCAATTAACCTTTGATTTAAATCATACACTTAGTACTAGCAGCTCCCTCTCTCCCCGCTCTGCCCTGATGTATACATGAAGGCTGGCAAAGGTGCTTTAAAGGATAACAGTACCATAGGTATCTATATGTTCTCAGAAGAATTGTCATGTTTGAGCCTGTTCTTCCTCTTTGCCCAGAGAAAGAGACAGAGGAGCTCATCCCACACTTGGACACAGGCACATGTAAGCTGTACATTTTATGTTGCTGCATTCTGTTCTTAATTATCTTCAATAGCCTAGGGCTCCATTTGCTCTAAAGTCTTTTTCTCTTTATCTTGCAGAAATGTATGTTTCAAGAGAGATGCACCAATCTGTGAACACCTACTGTGAGATTCTGCTCACAGACACAGCATTTTAATGACAGGGGTTACTTACAATACCACTCCTACGGCAAACACACAAAAAAAAACCACCCTAAAAATGTAGATATGTGGAGCAAAGATATTAGTAAAGCAGAAGTATCCTAATTAACAGTCTATTGGCCAAATTAGGTGAAAATTCTATTGTTTATTCAAATGTCTGAAAAGGCATATAATGAAATAGCACACTGAATAAAATACAAGAGTAACATAACCTTCACTACGCGCTACATTCACAAAAGTACTTAGGCATCTAAACTCCAGATTTAGACACCTAATTTAGGTACCTAAATCCCAGTTTTAGGCTCCAATGCAATTCACATAACTCCTGCTGAACACTGTAGGCTGCAGGCATCTAAGTTTCTGCCTCTGGGCATGCACAATGCTACCTCGCTCCAGGAGCCTATTTCCTGCCTAAGCCCCAGAGCGATTCACAGACTAGGAAAGACAGTCCTTTGGCTTCATGCAGGGCCCAATTCGGTAGGTGTGCTCAGAGGCTGTCTACTGGATTAGGTCCCTCAGGCAAGTTCACACAAAACAGCCGAGGAGGTGCTTCTTCATAACTTTTAACCTTGTGGTTAAGGCACTCACCTGGGATGTGGGAGATCCCCGGTTCAAGGTCCGCCTCTGCCTCATGAATTACTTTCATTATTTATTCTCTGTGGAACAGCTTTAACAGGAGAGATGGAGGGAGGCCCCACATCAGAATATCCCATAGTCTACTGGTCAGGTCTCTCACCTGGGCAGTGGCAGATCTCTGTTCAAATCCATTCTCCCTCTGCGACAGTGGGGAGGATTTGAACTGGGGGTTCTCCCACTTCACAGGCAAGCACCTTAACCACTGAGCTAAAAGTAGTGATGCGGGAGTAGTTGTTGCTCCACCCTCCCTTCCTGCAGCTTCTTGCAAAAATGGCATAGGTGTCCAACTCCAAAGAGGGCTTCTGGCTATGAATTGCTAGCAGAGATAGGCTCCTAAATCCAGGCTGCCCGGGGATGCCTATCTCCATGAGAGGGTTAGGATTTAGTACACATCTTTTTCATTGGCATTACCCACTGTTTAGACAGCTCACTGCCTAACACGCTGGCTTTTGTGAATCCCAGTCTCTTTCCCCATTCATTCACTCAATCAATCGCAGTGATTTTCTAGGCACCTAAAAGGTAGGCACTGTGACTATCAAAATCACAATACCTAACCCTTTTTTGCATCCATGCCTGTATTGTTATTTGGTCTTTTAATCCAAGTTTGATCATTTCTGCATTAAATGATCTTAATTTCATACCTATTTTATACTTAGCCAAGCACCAGTTATCTACTTGGCACTGGTGAAATGCATCACTATTAGGAAGAACTTTTGCTGACTGTGTCCCTGTTCAGCAATGTTGTTCATCCACTACCACTAGGCTAAGCGGTGATGATAATTATTATTAACAACACATAACAAACATCTAGAGGACAACCAAACTGGGTTCCCATTGTGGTAGGTGCTGCACAATTATAAATTTGTTCATGGGAAATCTCTCAGTAAAGAGGTCCTCTCAATTAAGTGGCATATATTATAGTAAATGTATAATTCTTAAAAAAAACAAAATGATTTAAAATGGCTGGCTAGACAGTTCAGTCTTTTCTGACATATTACATTACTCTTTTTCACAACTGTCTCAGTTGAATCCAACCTTTAAATGTAGATTTTAATGTTTGTTACTTTTTCGGGTAAATGTTTAAAAGAAATGAAATTTTCACACTTTATTTGGTGGGATACCAAGGTTCTCTCTTTAATTGGGTAAATCACTATTTAGTTTTCTTGTAAATCAATATTTTCTCTGTCTCATATAAACCTGAGGCAAACAGCAAGGGTCCAGTTCTGAGAAATACATCCAACCCAGTATTCTATCTTTGGCTGTTAAGTGTTACTCACTGGTGACTTACAGAAGAATGTAAGTTTAGTTATGGTTCATTAACCCCAAACTCAATTTCTCATCCCCTATACCCAATGGGCTTATATCAAGTCGACTGTCATAACCCTTGAATGATTTTCCTAAATCCTATTTTTTATATAGGCATACACGTGTATACTTATTCCCTGGCATTTGTAAATGGAAATACATCATATTATAATGAATCATTTCAAAAGTTAGTTTTGAAGAGAAATAAACTGGGATTATCAAATCTCTTCCCTGAGGATAGCGACATTCTGATTAAGTGCTTCACAAAGTTCCTTTCTTGATATTTTTTACAGAAACTGCGCCTGCTGTGTTTGCCCTCTGGTTATTGGTTTCACCTGTAAACAGTTCACTGCCACTGCTGACTCCACTAAACATCTTCTTTGTACTTCAATCTGCATTTTATGTGAACTCTGGAGCTATTAGCCACTAATATCAACAGCATTGCACAGTCTAGGAACATTTATTGCTCCCCTGCTTAGTTTAATGTTCCTGCCTTACTACAATAATATTATTAATAGTCACAGAGTACAATAAAAGAAAATTAAGTGTTTATTTTGTTTAGGCTTTAGCCACTTTACCTGCAGCCTTTTTCCATTACATTTGCACATAAATGAGCATACACTACATTTTTTAGATGCAAATCAGGTCTTAACTCCCCTAATCATATTGTTCTTTTTCCAGTCATCTTCCAGGCCACTTTATTTGTTATTGTAAATGCATGTATATTATGGTAAATAAAAAAATGTGCATGAGATAACTATTCACCTCTCTAATACATTTCATTTACATATTTTCCCTTTAAGAAGAATTATTTTCCAAAAAGTCAGGCTGTAATGTATGCATTCAATAGACTGCAAAACATCTTCATGTTACATAGACACCGCTACAGCCTGTTTGCATCTTACAGTATGGTTCTGTTTTTTCCTAACTTGCTAGATATATTTTCTCAATAAAGAGATAAATGCTGATTTAAAGTTGTGTTCGAACAGATCTGAATGATACCTGGAAACAGTTGCCTCTAAATATTCAAATACAATCTAAAATGTCCATTTACTAAAGAAACATCAGCCCTCACTGGTTGATGTGCAACTAATGAATAAACCAAATACTGGCTGTCCCCTAGGAAATGGACTAATGTATCTTGCAAGGAACACATGAATGTACTGCAGAACAGCTTTAAGTACATTCTCACCAAAGACCAGCCCCACTGCACAACATAGTCAGTGTATGAACTTGAACATGCTAATTACACATCTAGCACCCAAACCACCCAAACCATCTATAATTCCCCTTTTAGGCTCTTGTCATGTATCAGCCTCTCTATGACTTTATGCTGGACCAAACCAAGACAGTCCCCTTCCACCATATGCTCATGTTGCTTGCAATGCTATTGTTTTCTGGCATACTGGCATATCTTGCTGTTTTCTTTGGTTTGAATTCTTTTATCCAAAATACATCATGTCACAAGGACTGGGTTTAAGACTAATTTAAATCCTCTCTCCTTCCTCCATGTGAGAAAGTGCGCAAGAGCAGGAGAACTAAGGCCAAACCCTCGCCTTGTGAAATCAATGGGAGTTCTGCCTTGGACTTCAGTGGGACCCAGATTTCAACCTGGACTTTAGCAGTCATCCTGTAACGTTCCAACAAAGAACTAAGATATAAAATAACACTTTCTTGGGACCACATTAAAATTCAACCTGGCCCCTGACCTATCCATGCAAGATAAACTAGTCATTAATCCTCATGCCAGCCATTTGGCCATCTGTGTGCCCATTTAGCAGTGTACAACCCATGGTGAGTGATTTTTCCCCACAGGATTAATCCAAACACAGTAAAGTTTTTGTTTAGCTAAAACAAGCCCAATGAGGCCTTATGGGCTTCTAAAATTGCAGATGCAATTCTATGTACCCAAGTTTTTCAGGACCAACTCTTCGGATACTTAAGTCATGTGGTTTACTTGACTGGCTTGCTCTTCTCTGGGCTCCCACCAGTGCATTCCTTTTTTTCTCATATTGAAGTTTCCAGACCTGAATACAGTATTCCAGGAGCAGTCTTACTATAGCCAAATGAAGCAGGGCTATCACACTTTCTTATTCTTTGACTTGATGCATCTGGGTTTACAGCCCCAAATTCCCACTTTCAGAAGCAGTGTAAATAGCAATGCTTTGGAGTCTATACATTTGTTCAGAAATATTCTTGGTTTACTCCAGTATAATTTGTATTATATTGATACATCTGAGAACAGGGAAGGAAAGGAGAGACATAGCGATTCATTATTGTGACTACGAGAGTTAGCATTTTCTTATCACAAATTCCAGGTAATCTTGTTTTCTTTTATGTCAATGTAATTAATCACCATGTTTAGCATTCAGAGATAACACCGCCTTGTATATGTTTTGATTAAATAGACAAATACATTTTGCAAAATACTTTGAATCCAGACCCATCAACTATTGTATTCATATTTGGCCCTATCTGCTACTGGAATTGACTCAATGAAATTTAAACACTTGCCTGTCGACCTGAATGCTTTGGTATTCATCTATCCATAAACTAATGATGGTGTACAAAGCTATTTATTACAGTCAAATTCCTTATTTATTTACAGTTATGTAACCCCACTGAAATCAATGGGATGATATGGGATATGAATGAGGGCATAATTCTGCTTATTATAATGAGTGGTTGAAGAAGTAAAATGCTTTCAGATTTGCCCCTTACTCCACTGATTGTCTAAAAAACCCCTCTTCACTGGATGGAATGCAAATTGATACTGCACTTTGATCTTTAACTGAGTAATAAAATAAAATGTAAGAAACCTTTTATCAGTTAATGGAGATTCACTTCAATTATATAATACAACTTACTAACCTGTGGGGCTTTTCTTTAACAAAGATTCATCCGTTATAATCATTTGGCACTCAAATACTCCAGCTAGGCAAGTCAATATAATTGAAGTTGCCAATTTTGCTGACAGATTTCTTAAGTTACAAGAACATTTGTCAATGTTAGATACTAATTTGGTATCACACTGATTTCTCAGATTCAGTAATATCGCATTAATGCTTTAACTGGCTTTACTGGAGAAATTAATTTTCAAATACATACTCATTCTTTAAGCTTTTTGGCTAGACCAGGAAGTTCACAGTCACATGTGGTATGTTATCATAGTGAATAATACATACACTACTCCTAGGAGACTTAATAATCCTCTTTAATCAAGCCTTTTAATAATTAAGATTTTAATCTTCAAGGGTAATTTGTCTGACCCCTCAAAACACATTCCTTATTACTCTACCATATGGATAGATAGGTTGTGGATAGGTGGAGACTCAATGATACTAGTTCAATAATTTGCTCAGAGGATCCTTCTCACTGAAGAAATTCCAAAGTATTAAATTGATAATATGCCTGCTAAAGATTTCACCCTGTAGTACAGGAAATCCAGCATGATTAATTCATTTATCTACTCTCCACTTTATAAGCACAAATAAAATAAAATGAAATAGTACATGTCGTACAGGTATAGCACCTTTTCCCAGAACAGTCACAAAGCATTTTACAAACTCTGGCCAAGATCATTCAAACACTTAAGCATGTGCCTAACTTTATGCACAGGAATTGTCTTATTGACTTCAAAAGGTATACCCATGTGAGTAAAGTGTTCACATGTCTACGTGTTTGCAGAACGGGGGTGTGGGGGCTTGGAAACCCATTCAAAAGTCCTCATTCCTGCAAAACTCCCACTGGATCCGAAGACTCATGCACCTATGTCTGGTGTGAAGGGAAACAAACACATGACCCACTGCTCAACAGTGGAAGGAAAGGGAAATTTTTGCTGAAGATACCAGGTGCTATCCCTACCCTTTCTAAAATTGCCATAGTATCCTGAGGAGTAAATTTTTCAACAGGGCTTAGACATTTTAGTGGGTTGGGTGCTAGCATTTAAATGATTAAACCGATTAAATGAGTTGCAGGAGAAAATCTTAGTACATGTGATTAGAACAATTTAGAACACTTGATTACTGTCCAAAAGTTAATTAGGAAAGACAACTAGATTTCCAAATAAACACTGCCCGTCGAATATCCACGTCAAATTGGCAATCCGCATAACAAAAATAATGTGAAAAAATTAACTGAGTATATCTGAATAAGAAATACCTTTGAGGAACGCTCAATTTGCTTGCAGACATTCCATAAGCAGAAAAGAGGCAAAATTAATCAGATAGAGCATTGTTGCAAATTATTCTCAGTTTTAGTAAAAGTAAATATTAATTCAGAGCCAAATCCTGCTGTCCTTACTCAGTCCCCACGTGCCATCAGTGCGAGTCTGTGTTGGAATAAGGATGGTAGGATGTAGCCCTATTTTTAATATATATAACAAATATATAATTGCATATAATTTTTTCAACAATTAATTGTTAAAGGATGGTCAAACCCATACTGAAAGTCTCGGTTTGGATTATTTAAGGCCTATTTGGTAGATAAATGGAGGAAAAAAAGAAGCTGTAGAGTCATTTTTCCCCCCCCCCCTCTTAGGTTAGGAAGTGATTCATAAAGTTCTTTGACCCAGGGCCAAATCCTGCTCTCAGTTACACCTGTACAACTGCACTGAAGTCAGTAAAGCCTTGATCTTGCAAAGACAATGTAATTGGACTACACACAGTAGTAACATTATGTATATACATACGTATTTTCCGGATCGGGACCTACAGGGAGTATCGTTCAACTCAAGCAGGTTCTCAATATTTGCTGGAATATATATTTCCAAGTATAGTTCATGGATGATTTGCTCCTTGTAAACCATGATGTCCAAACAGTAATGATAAGATCCACTCTGGTAACTTGCCAGAAGTCCTAGGTGCAACAACTGATTTGCATAGTATCATGATTAAGTATTTGCATTACAGTAGAGCCAGATGTTCTCATCCATGATCAGGCCCTATAGTACTGAGCCTTGTACACACAACTACTGAGAACAATCCCTGTCTTGAAGATCTTACAAGCTAAATAGATAAGACAGAAAAAGAAGGGGAAAAAGTAGAATTATCCCCATTTTACAGGTGGGGAACTGAGGCACTGCCTGAGACATTAAATGAGCAGCTCAAGGCTCAGTACTATATGGCAGTCAGAAATAGAATGCAGATCTCGAGTTCTACTCTAGTGCTTAACTTCTTCCTGTCAAGTTAACATACATTTTAAATAGGAAATAAACACAAAATAACTATTTGCTTGAAATTTTCTCATCCTCAGTTGGTTCTTAGAAATTACGTGATAACTGAATAAACTAGCACTGAAAACAAAATATCAGGGACTTGAGAGCAAAATAGGGTAAAGTTACTATGTGCTCTGACTTGCACTTTTGATGTAAACTTAAAATTAGATTTTAATTATTCGTGCTCAGTTCCCGTTATATTAATTGTCAATATCTATGCTTTGGAATTATACACTTTACTGCATGATGTAGTCAGACAAAATATTTTTCTAATGTCTAAAGGGAGGAGGAAATTGCAGTGAGTCCAAGGATAATATTATCCATCTGTTTTGTTATCTATTAAACTATAAAACACAATGCTTTTTAAAGGCTTTGATTTCAAAATGTGGTAAATGACAGGAGAGTATTTCCCTGGGTTTTGCTGCAATCAGTTCTAAGATTGTGCTCCTGCAGTTGTAACACCCACTGAAGTCTTAAGAGTTCTCAGAGGTGATCTAATAGTCTTTGAAGCATTCAAAAAAGTTTGAAGGGCTACGGAGAATCTAAAAATCTCTATTTGTCAGTTGAAAGTTGAAGTTTTAAAATAAGTGCATTTGTGTTAATGGTTGGTAGACGTGCTCACTTGGAGACATATTCTGATAACCTTGAGTGGCACCTTATGCCACAATAAGTCCCATTAAAATCAATATTTCTAGATTCTAAGGGCTAGATTGTGGTTCCCCTTAATCATGTTGGAATGTACATTACTCCTCAACTACTCCTGCTGATTTCACTGAGAACACTTGAGAAGTAGAGTACTACTTTACATGAGTAAGGACATCGCAATCCAGCTCTAACTGATATATCTGATCGAGGGCAAAGTGCTAACACTCGTTAAACAAAGTGATTCGCTGCAGTGCTGATCTCCTTATTTTAACTGCGCCTGTTTTTTCAATTAAAAAAAAATCTTGCTAACAACTTACATGTGTTTACATTCACATAGAAAATGTCATATTTAGCACTCAGCTTGTGATCTTAGCTTATCAGCGTCTGTGGAATAATCCTGAGACAAGCCATCATGATTTAACAAGGATCCTTTGGAGAATAACATGTCAAATCTTCTGGTCTACTCAAGATGGTTAAGTCCCAAGCAGACTGCAAAGAGCTACAAAAAAAAAATCTCACAAAACTGGGTGACTGGGCAACAAAATGGCAGATGAAATTCAATGTTGCTAAATGCAAAGTTATACTCATTGGAAAACATAGTCCCAATATACATATAAAACGACAAGGTCTAAATTAGTGGTTACCATTCAAGAAAAAGATCTTGGAGTCATTGTGGATAGTTCTCTGAAAACATCCACTCAATGTGCAGCGGTAGACAAAAAAGCAAACAGAATGTTGGGCATCATTAAGAAAGGGATAGATAAGAAGACTGAAAATATCATATTGCCTCTATATAAATCCATGGTACACCCACATCTTGAATACTGTGTGCAGATGTGGTCACCCCATCTCAAAAAATATATACTGGAATTGGAAAAGGTTCAGAAAAGGGCAACACAAATGATTACGAGTATGGAACGGCTTCCATATGAGGAGAGATTAATAGGACTGGGACTTTTCAGCTTGGAAAAGAGATAACTAAGGGGGGGATCTGATAGAAGTCTATAAAATCATGACTGGTATGGAGAAAGTAAATAAGGAAGTGTTATTTACTCCTTCTTATAACACAAGAACTAGGGGTCACCAAATGAAATTAATAGGCAGCAGGTTTAAAACAAACAACCAAAGGAAGTATTTTTTCCACACAACACACAGTCAACCTGTGGAACTCCTTGCCAGAAGATGTTGTGAAGGCCAAGACTATAACAGGGTTCAAAAAAGAACTAGATAAATACATGGAGAATAGGTCCATCAATGGCTATTAGCCAGCATGGACAGGGATGGTGTTCCTAGCCACTGTTTGGCAGAAGCTGGGAATGGGCGACAGGGCATGGATCACTTGATGATTACCTGTTCTGTTCATTCTCTCTGTGACACCTGGCATTGGCCACCGTCAGAAGACAGGATACTGGGCTAGATGGACTTTTGGTCTGACCCAGTATGGCCATTCTTATGTTCTTATGGCCTGTTGTAGCAGAGCTGTTTCTTGGTCTTAGAGAAGTTACAGTCTCAAATTCCAGTTGTAGCATGAATTTTCCAAATTAATTTTTCAAGTTGCACATCAATCTTCCCTCTTCCTGGGGCATGCTGTATATATTTATAAATAAAATAATGCATGTGGTAGTTCTGTACTGGAGACCTGCTTTAAAGTACAGTAGCAGCTGAGCACACATACACTTGTAGAACCAGAACTGGAGACATTACAGTATAAAACAGACAGAACACAGGGATGTTAACTAAGGGAGCATCCAGAGATGCTTTATAGAAATACTGAACTTACAATCCCTACATTGAGAAAATGGGGCACCAGAAACAAACCCTATTGGTGGGGACCTTTAGGAAACACACCATAGGGAACAATCCTGCAATGGCAGGCCAATGAAGTGGATGATCCAAATAGGCCTTTTGGTATCTAACATCTATAATTCTAGGTTTCTTGAATAAGAAATATGCAGTGAATATTTTTCAGTTTCATTTCTTGCAACCAGGTTCAGAAATCACCGATCTGAGACTTTGTGTTTGCCTAGTCACTGTTATATTCAATTAGACCAACGGTCATTTTTAAAGACCTAAAAGAGCTCTTTGCCACAATGAATAGAAGCATTCATGAATGTTAAGGAAAGATATTGCATTAATTCCTTTGAAAGAAAATTACCTATATTTCATAGTTACAGAGGGCCAGACTCCCATCCTGAATCTCATGATAAAAGAAGGGGTGGAAAAGACAAAGTCCTATCTGAGAGGCACATCATCTGCAGAAACGTGGCTTTTTAGAGAGATCCTCTACTCTTAGTGGCAGACCAAACCAATGCTACACACCACATGGAGACTTGCAGCCATAACTCTGCCTTGAACTAGCACACTCATGAAGAAATTACTATACCCAATATCACTACACTTGAGTGCAGAAACTTGTCTGTCCTCATAACCTATAAACCACTGTCACTTTTTAGGCCTGTAGCCAAAATCAGTGCTTAGGAGAATGTCCAGTGAAATCTCTCTTATGTGACAACTCAAGGGATCAACAAAATTTTTTGGTCTAGACATTAAATATGGTTGTAAAAAAAATAGTACTGGGAAACCTTGGGACAAATGTGTTGCTTAAAAAAAAAAAAAAAAAAAAAAAAAAAAAAAAAAAAAAGAGAGTTGCTTCCTGGATAGCAGACCAGAATGTATGTTTCACTGTATATGCTAGCAGTTTTCAGAGGATTAATGAATTTAATCTTATATTCTTCTGTAAAAATGAAATCATATGTGTACTCCAGGAATCACTAACAGATTCATAATTAATTTCACAGGAAGTGAGTTATGTAACAGTGTACAAGAAAAGAACATAATTAGGAGATGCTTTGTGTTTATTCAATACATTTAGGAAATATCAAGCTTGACTGGAAAGCCTTTCCTCTGAGATATAAAAATCCATTTAGAAAACAAAACCTTGTCCTCTCATGGTTTTGCTTATCAATGCCGTTGAGAAATCTGTATAATACAGAGGCCAAGTTCTGATATCCATGAGAGATTTCCTGAGTAAGGACTGAGTGAGAATGGAGTAAGGATCTCAGAATTTGTCTCCATAGTTTGAAGCAAACAAACAAATCAGAGAAATTTGCCAAGGGTACGTTAACTCGTCTGCAAACTAGGAACATCTTTCTAATCAAAAAGACTTATTTCAGAGGCTCATGGAATGTTAGCGCAATAACTGACTTTATCCACCTGCATTTTGTGTTGGAAATTAAAATGGTACATTTATTGCAGTTAACTTACACCATGGTGGCAAGAGTAGAGAGGCCAAAGACAGCACATTTTAAAAAATAATGTGTATCTGATATAGAAAAGTTTTCCATAAAGAGAGTTAAACTTAAACCAATAGTAAACCAGTCATGTTCAGGAGCACGGGCAGGCACTTCACTGAAGAGTTTAGACCAAGTTTACCTCCCTAATATTCACAGTACAGATTGCCTCTGAAATGCTGAGACTTAGAATGGGACCCTTCAGCTCTGCAGATTGCTCCATTTCCCCTAACAAGGAAAACCTAGAAACACTGGCAGAAAATCAGAGGTGGCTGATTGATCTGTTGACCACCTGACTAGTGGAGGGGAGTTTAGTCTTGTTGAAGTCAGTAGGAGTTGTGCTGTACAGTGTGCAGAATGTAAACATATGTAGACTGAGAGTAAAATTTTCAAAATGGTCTGTGTCTTAGGATCTGAAATCCCATGGGAAAGGAGCGAAAATAGGCTATGTCATCATAGGGTAAGATACAGTGTGTCCACTCATTTCATTCCCAGCAAGCAAATCACCCACTCCTGGAGTCCAGTCTTTCTTAACCACTCAGAAGACATGACACCAACTGTGGGGTGTAGGGTGCCTGAGGGCTAGATTTACCCAAGTATAAAATGTCCATGTGTAACACTGACAGACCCCAGTCAGTGGTGGACAGGATCGAACTTGTGGCCTCTGGAGCTTAGTGCATGAGCCTCTACTGCATGAGTTAAAAACCATATGACCCTTATCTAAGACTGTAGAGCAGACTCATTAATTTCTCTCTAAGTGGTCTTGGTGCCACTAGATGGTACAGAACACAACACCCATGTATGGGTTATACATGCCAGGCCTTCTGCATCACTTAAGCTTTGATGATGAACAGCCTGATATAAGGTATAGTCATGGAGGGAGTCATTATAAACTCAGATAGCAAACATCAATTATTATATCAATATCCTCCCAAGTCTTCTCATGGCCTCTAAGTGTCTGACCCAGTTTTAGACACTCAGGCAGCTGGCAGTACAGAGCACCACATGTCACCTGTGCAGCCTGAGGAAAGTAGACTAAACACTTGTGCCTCTTCAGTGCCATTTGACACCCTTTACTTTCCATGCAGTGGCTGCTGGATCCTTACTAGATTAAAGATCATCAGATGGCCATAGAGAACTCTGAGTGGTTCCCTATGCTCTGTATATAATAAAGCATGCATAACAAATATGGTATATGGATTTAGGCTTGATCCAAAGCCCACAGTCACTGACTTTAATGGACTTAGGACCAGGTCCTTAGCACTTTAGACATGATTGTAACTGAAGCACAAAGATTACAATAAGATAATGATAAAAATAAAAGTGATATTACAGCAATGCTAAGGGTACAGATAAACACATGGGATCCTATGCTCCCTTGCTGGACCCTGGTGGGGAGGACATTAAAGCAGCCGTATGTACTACGGTCCTCCATTTTGTGATGCTGTATTTGTCCCCTCCACAAATGTCTGGGCAAAAGATATGTAATCCAGAGAAGAGCAGGGGAGACAAGCTCTAAACGGCTCTGAACTCCGTGTGGACTGAATCTCACCTAGAAAACAGGATTAGTTAATGCCGAAGCAGCACTCTGACTCCTATCGCTGCCATCTCAGACTCTCGGCCCGAAGCCCTGCAACCGAAAGGCAGCACAGCTAGAGATAGGCATGCTGCCCGAGTTTGGATAGGGGTGAGATCAGTGGTATAGTGGTAGAAATAGAAATGGGTGAACTAAACTAAACTCCATATTTCCTAAATGAGAAGTGGATAAACTCCATTTACCTGCGTTCTTCATCAACTGCACTATCAAGTCTGAGCAAGAAGTAACACAGAAGGGGTTCCCTCTATGTTCCTGACCAAGGATCTGTGAGACTGGACCCAGGATTTTATACAGAGCCCTGACATTCCCAAGGCAATGCTTCACTCTATCACCATATTCCCAACAGTCCCTTGCACAGGGAGAGGTAGGGAACCACACATCAAAACCCACATGGGTTTGGTATCAGTGTGTCGCCCTCTGCACATTCTTATCCTGAAAGAGAATGTAGAGGACATAAAAAGCAAGAGAATTCTCAGTTAAAACTGCTATCATCATTTTGAAACTTCCTTTTATGTATACATTTTAGACCAGGGGTTCTCAAACTGGGGGTTTGCTGTGTGAAAGGGGACACCAATACAAAAGTTTGAGAAACATTGTTTTAGACCGTACTGCATAAGGGATGCTGGACAATTTTCAGTAACACTAGGGAGAATCTGTATGGTAATTTCCCAATATGCAATATATAGATGACTATATCTTTAAATATACCTGTAGTTGTATATATTTATATTTATCTAACCAGATACGTAGGTTTGCACTATGTGCCATCCCTTGTTCAACACTGCCCAGTGTTATAGAACTGTTTGTTAGGTAAACTATGTGAGCAACAATCTCTTGTCACACAGGCCCGAGTTAAGGATTAGGTGGCAGAATTTCCTTGCTTTTGTGCATTAAAGTAAAACCTTTTAATACACATTGTTGTATATAAATGTCATATTCAAGCTGCTGAACCAAAATACATACATCTTCTTTTAGCTTCTGGTTTGTCAATGCCTTTTGCTTTGTCAACAGCGTGCACTTTGACTGGTGAGTGAAGGATAATCTAAATAACGATTTTAAATTTCTAAGCCTTCAGCTTTCCTAACTGGATAGTCAGTTCAGTTACATCTCATTTAAGGATGTAAGAATGTAAATGTCTATGTTCTGCCAGAGGGGGGGAAAATACAGTGTTTACAAAATGTTACAGCCATTAGTTTCACAGACATACTGTACCTAACTCGCAGCCAAATTCTGCCCTCAGATAATGGTGTGTCATCTATAATTATGTGGGTGTAACTGAAGGGATAATTTAGTCCTTGAGTATTAAAAAGTGTGTGTGTGAGTGTGTGCGTTTTTAAATGTTACAATAAGTGTTGTCAACAAAGTTGGTTGAAAAAGAGAACAATTTTTTGGTGAACATTTTGTTCTTTTTTCCCCCTCAAAAATGTTTTTATACATTTTTTGTGTCAACCAGCTCTAGTTGCCAAAAAAGAAAAAAAATAAATAAAGTAGTCAGCAAGGAGATTTGGACCCATTTTTAGCTCATTTCAGATCACAGATAATTTATCACTTCAAAAATGCTAAAAGAAACCTAGCACGATAATAAAACAATCATTTTGCAAAGCAAATTTTCATTCCAAAATGATTTACAAATCCTGGCGGAGTGTGACGGAATGGGGGGTTTTCTTGGGTTTTTTCGTGTTTTCCAGTGGGTTGCATGCAGAGGGAGTGGGACTCTGTGTCCCCGGGTGTTACTGGTTTAACGAGGTGAGGGGAGACAGAGTTTGTTGTTACAGAGGACCGGAGAGGGAACTTGGGACCCCAGCCGATGGCCTGGAGGACGGATACTCCAGCGACTGGTGACCCGGAGACCCAGCACAGGAGTCACAGCCGGTTCTGGCCAGTGGGAGGACAATGGGCTGCAAAGAGAGGACCCCAGTGACCTAACCAGACGGTTCCAGCCAGAGGGGGCCAGAGGAGGGCGAAGAGGAGAGGCGGCCCAGGCCACCCTGTTTACGACCCTGTTTACTTGGAGAGAAGACAATGGACAGAGGCAGAGCTTGGGGCCGGTGACATCAGATGCCCAGCTGGGAAGCAGGGGGGCTCTGGGCTGGAGAGGGGGAGCAGGCAGAGGCCACCTGGATGCAGGGGAGACTTGGATGTGCTGTGCTGAGGGAGGCCAAGCCTGAGGCCCTGAGAGTTTCCAGTGCTGTGTTCAACTCTCAATAAACCCTCCTGTTTTATGCTGGCTGAGAGTCACTCCGGTCTAGAGAACAGGATTGTATCAACGCCTTCAGGGGGTGGAGGCCTCGGGGGTCCAGAGCGAGTGGACTCCCTGAGGGGGCCCACGGCGAGAAACAGGTGTGCTAAGGCTCAGAGAGGTGCGGCTCCAGGAGGTGGAGGGGCCAACTCCAAGAGATAGTGGACCCCCGAGAAAGGCTGTTTCACTGGAAGGGGCACCCCCCACGGGGCCACAAGTGGGCACAATCTGTGAGTCCGTGACATGGAGTAAGTAGCATTATTCCCATTTTACTGAAAGGAAAATGGAGACAGAAAACCCAAAGCAACAAAGGATTCAGTGTCAGACTGGGGTTAGGCCTGCTTCCCATTTCTGAGCTCACTAGAACACAGTGCTATAATCTATATTTGTATAAATCTCCCAATTCAGAATGCAATCAGATGATTCATATCCATATTTTGTCATCATACAACAGCTTCATTCAAGTTAAAAACTCTTTTCCATCCCATCTCACATCAGTGATACCAGTTAAAATCTTACAACGGATGCAGGTGTTGACTGTAGAGCTGGGAGGAAATTTTCAAGATTTCAATGACTTCTCCCATCATGCATTAGGACTAAACCAACACTTTTCAAAAAATTTAATATAAACCAGAGAGAATACACATCACTCCAGAATAGGCAATAGCCCAATGGTTAGTGAACTCACCTGGGATATGGGAGACCTGGGTTTAAAATCCTTACTTTGCTTTACTCAGAGCAGAGACTTGAACCTGGGTCCCCCAAAACCTAGGAAAGCACCATAACTGCTGGGCTTTTGAATACTCTGGGGGTGATATGTGTTCTCTTTCTCGCTCTCATTTTGACAAGAAATTCCATCCTTAACATGAGAAACCTTCCTGATAAACCTCCCTGCAAAAAGTTTAGGTTTTGACAAATTGGCATGTTTCTACAAAAAACATTTCAGCAAAAAATTCCCAACTAGCTCTAATTGCCAGCTATTGTTTCCATTGGAATTTATGCTCTTGGCTACTTTAGAGGATGACATACTGGTCCCTACTACTAAGTTCTTTGACAGGACTGTATACTGGAAAAGCAAATAAAAAAAAAAAATCAATAGAGTAAGGGAGATCCAGGCCTAGACCAGCGCCGTATTATTGCCTAGACCGGCAAATTTGCAGGGGCGGAAGCTCACCTCCGCCTCCTCTGCAAGCGCACCGCCACGTCCTGTTTCTCTCCCCTCCCAGCGCTTGCACCGCGAAACAGCTGTTTCGCGGGGCAGGGAGGGAGGGGGGAGGAGGGGGAAGAGGCAGGGCCGGGGATTTGGGGAAGGGATCCAATAGGGGAAGGGAGGGGGCGGAGACTTTGGAGAGGGGGTTGGAATGGGGGCGGGAAAAGGGCAGAGTTGGGGCGGGGCCAGGGCAGCAATTATTTCCCGGCCTAGGGGCGGTAAAATTATTAATCCGCCACTGGCCTAGACACACATCAAATAGCAAAACCAAAGTTAATAACATGGCTCTAGCAAACGCTACTGGATCAGCATAGTCGTGCTCAAGTGGTGAACAGAAAGACACACATTCCATTATGTCAGTCCTACACTAATGGCATGAGAGAAGCAAGACAAGTCACATTAAGTTACCTCATTCAGCATAAGCCAACACTATTAATGTAAGCAGACAAGACAAGTCACAACCTGATGTGTCGGCACAGAGAAAATAGGAAGAGACATCTTTCTGCAAAACCAGTCTAACACAGCTTCATTTTCTGAAAAGGCCCCCTTACTCAAAAAGTATTTCACTAGCTGGCTGCTATTTATACTTTTGTAGATAAATTCTTGGTTTTAAATTAGTTTATAAAATTGAGTCATTTCCTCGAGCCAAAGGGTCAGAAGAATTCTAAATCTAGCATGTTCCTATTTAAAGCAGAGGCGCTCTCTCATCTGCTGTTCTCAGAATGTCAGTGACAGAAGAAAAGCACAAGGCAATTGGCTGCTGGAAGCATTGAGCATTAGAAGATGGCAAATCACCTCTGACATTGCCATGTCTCTAACCTTGCTGTTCTTCTTCACATGCTTCTCCCAATGGAGCTGATGAGAGGTTACCCCGGTATCAAATTACCTGACTGCTAGTCAGGTCTGCCCAGAAGATAGATGTGAGATAACATAATACTTTGTCTTTAGAAAGCCCTGATTATCTCACTCCTGATTGCAAAGCGTTTTAGGAAAATGGTGAAACTGAGGGTACGTCTATGCTGCAGCTGAGCGTGTGCTTCCCAGCACGGGTAGACCAACACACACAAGCTCTGCTTGAGTCAGGACACTAAAAATAGTAGTCTAGCTCAGATAGCATGGGCAGCCACTCGGGCTAACTGCCCAATTACATTCCTGGGGGTCCGGGTGGATTTGTACTCAGATGGCTACCCCAAGTTGCTGTCCATGCTATCCTCCCCACCCTCCACCACTGCTATTTTTAGCACGCTGGCGGGAGCAGAGCTAGCATTTGTCTGTCTACCCCCACAAGTAAGTGTCCTTCCAGCTGCAATGTAGACATATTCTGAGAGACGGAGATGAAGCTGCTTGTCCAAATTTGTACACTAACCCAGTGATAGTCAAAAGCTGGATCCAGGGTAGAATTCTTCACAATCCTCTGTCCTAGCCACTAAGATAATGTTGCTCTTGATCTTCCGAAACAAAATCCCTTTAGATCCCCGACTCCTCTACCCTTCCCTATTCCTCGAGTTACAAGTGAAAAAAATCTAATTTATGCTGAAAAACGTATGGTCCCAACAAGGTGGTTAAGGACCATGATAGTGATGTACTGGCTTCATTGCATTAGAATTACAGAATCATAAGAGCGGAAGGGACCTTGAGAGGTCATCTCATCCAATCCCCTGCCTCATGGAAGGACTAAGTATTAGTGAACTGCATAACAAATAGAGAGAGAGTCCCGAAGCACAAAATTCTAATTTGGATCCTGATTCTCATTCCCCTGGAAGCATAGGATGTGTTTGGATTTCATAGGTGGTAATACCACCACTGTCATCACTTAGTTGGACCTGCATAACAAACGCCTTAGTATTTCACCCAGTAGTTGTTGCAGTGGAGAGAATTATTTTGATGTAAGTGTTTGGTTCAGCCTGCTAAATAGGCAAGGAGCTATCCACAATCTGGAGCAGGGTTCAGATCCTGCATTCCTCCACAGTTTGATGATGTTCAGTGTCAGGGTTTTGATTTAGCCTTGCATACGGATGAGGACCATTCTGAAGCATTTGAAATTCTGGGTACTGAAGAGTCCCATCTCTAATGTAAAGATATAAAACAATTCCTGGAAGTTGCATTTATTTTTAACCCTTGGTGTATTTTAATTAAAAATGCAAACAAAAATTCAAGGGCAGAATTTTGTGTTAGGTTAGGCCAAAGTTCCTAGAGTAGAGTTACTGCCAGTTTCTTTTCTGCTGTGCCATGCTTCTACCAAATTTGCCATGAACAAAACACAAAAAAAGCAAAAGACGGGGCTGTGTGTGAGAAAGCAGTTAAACCCAAACACTGTGGCTCACAGTTAAAGAGAAAGCCAACATGTAGGTTCAGCTTGTGTTGTGTGCTGTCTCATCTCACTATTATTCACCAACTTAGCACTGCATAAATGGCTAACAGGAGGAGCATTCAAAATGGAAGGAGGCAATGTTTGAAATCAAGTTCACAGTGGCATCTCCCTCTCTAACTGCTGGAGGAAAGCATGTATCCTATCAACCTTACTGCACCTGCTCTAGTGATTACTTTTAGCCCTGCTTTATAAAGGATCGTTCAACAGTGTAATGGCAGAATAAGAAAATAAGATAATACTACTGGCATCAAATTTACAAGAGGCAAGAAGCAGAAGTCACAGAGAAAGATTAATAGATTCCAAAGCTGAAAGGGATCACTGTGATTACTTAGTTTGACCTCCTGAATAACACAGGCCATAGAATTTCCTGAAATAATTCCTGATTGAACTACATGATTTTTGGAACATCCAATATTAATTTAAAAAATTACCAATGATGGAGAATCCACCGCAAGCCATGTTACACTGTTCCAGTGGTTAATTACTCTCACTCTTAAAATGCCACAGTTTCATTTCCTTTCATTAGGCAAGTGTGTATGCAGAAGCACACACACTATACATTCCAAAACCTGACCAGCCCTAATGACTGATCATACTCCTCCCTTGCTCCCGTAAATAAAGCTCAGCGCCCTGCCACATTAGACCATATGTGAGAGAAAGCTTCCATATCAGGCAGGAAAATTCTGCTAATTTCCACTTGTGGAATTTCCTCTGAATCACTTCCTGGTGGGAAGGGCTAGTAGGATTTGCTTTTATTGGAGTGGAAGGGGATTCCGTTTCCTAACCTGTGGAGAGCCAACATCTACATAGATCTTAGAGCCCCTGCATTTAGCAAAGCATCCTATTGGAAGCCAAATACCTCCACACAGCACCCTTGGTTCCTCTTCCCCTCACAGTATAAAGGCTCCCATAGAAGCTATGCTTTCTTGCAGCACCACCTTCCATTGACTACATCAAACCTCTCCACCACCCCCCATCTTCTCAAAGTACCATACAAGGGAAGTTACTGCACATCTGATATCTGGAGGTGTTTTCAACTGGAAATCCATACATGTCTGAAGGAATATGCCACAGAAAGTAGCTGCTCCATGTTCGTTTTTCCCTCCCACAGTTGCAGATCCCTGACCCCAAAGAAAGGCCTCCATGATGGCTGGTCATTAGTCATGTTCACCTCCACTTTTCAGACCTCCTGATCTGACAGATATATTGCTACCTTTCATTGTACAGTTACATGTGCCCAGTCATTCATTGACTATGCAGCAGAGCTGTTACCCTGAAATCTACATGTCCCAAAAATTACAACAATGAGATACTACAGTTATTCCCTGATCCTAGTGTAGGGAACTGATGTGATATCATAAATACCACTGAGCAATGACTTTACTTTGGATGCACCTGGAAGGTGGTGTAGACTGAAGAGCTGGGACATAATACATCTGGTGATGGTGGTGTCCATTTGGTACTGTTCAATCAGATTCAATGATCCATTTAGTCATGTTTGTTTTTTAAAATAACTTGCGGTATTTTTTCCCTGACAGTTTACAATATGGGACCACAAAGCTGGCAGGGACATGTTGAATGATAAAATGAAGATGAGACACACCAAAGTTCCTGACTAGCCACCCCACCGATGAGTTCACATAATTGGTTGCTTTGGGTACTATTGCTTGCACCTCTTTCATCTCTGTTATTTCCTCTAGTGCGCAATGCAAAATAGTGCATGTTTTAAAGTGCCAAATCTTCATTCACATAATTTCCCTTTCAGAATCAGGCAAACTACTTAACTTGGAACTCAAGTTTCATAAAATATCAAGAAAATGGGCAAATATTGCAAGGCAAGACATTTTTCCTTGTGAAATTTGCAAATTTTAATGGAATCTTACATCAATGTGCATCACTGCCCTCTACTGGATGGATGTAGACATACAAGGTTTATTATTATTAATTATTATTATCATTATTATTCTTCTCTTGCCCTCTGGCTGTGGTGCATAGAGACTATAAGTCCCATTACTGACAACACAAGAAGAGCCCCTTTAAATTAAGTGTTATAGGCTTTAGTTATAAGCCTTTTAAATCTGAAGTTCACAAATTCTATTTTCCATACAGAATTAAATTGTTTTAACTGGAAGTTTGAGTAATTGTGCATTTGTGAAGAATTTTTCTTTTTAACTTGGGCATTGGTTTGATCTTCAGAGGCAAAAAACGATTTTAAAAATAAATGGTATTTTTCTTAACTACGTTTTGCCAAAAACATACATTTCAAAGACAGCTGCTCACAGAGTCATATGTTTGGTGTGATTCTTCCTTTTGCTATTTCATCTTTTGTGAAGTTTGAGCTATAGCTTTTGCATCATTTATGATTACATTTTTGAAAGGCCAGAATTCAGGCAATGACAGCTTTGTTACTTGTTTGTCTTAGAAATATTTGCTAGAATGGACAAGACTGCACCATAGAAAATTGTAAGGGAACCAGAACATTCAATATGTTTTTGATTGCTTTATATGGAATGCTACATCTGGAGTGAGCATTTGATAAAACAACCTACTGAAGTCAGGCTCCCCAGAAGAATGCTTCAGTTCACTAACAAACGCTGAATCTTATCTATTTTCTGCCCGTATTTTAGGCTGGCTAAAGAAAGGTTTGAATGTTCTTGACTCCATCATTTCATTGTAACCGAACAACTGCACAGAACTCAACAATACTCTTTCCTTTGACAGTCAATATTGGTATTTGAAAGTTTACAGAAGCAAGGATTGCATTGTAAATTTGACAATATTGAAGGATAAAGAAATGCTGCGTTCAGACATATCCCTCAAAGTGCTCTCTCAAAACAGCAGGATTAGGGAACAAGGTCAAGCTGCTGACATCCATAGTCAAGTTGTTCAGATTTGTTTAGGGGAAAGCAGCTGCGAGACTTATTATATTCACTATCATTCAACATTCTGATGAACTGTTATGGTGAAAAGATAAGACCAATTCCAGAGAGGAAAATGAATTTAATGGGAAATATTATGTATGGTACGTGGCAAGATATCAACCTTTAGACTCTGCATATTCAAAGAGCTAAAAGCTAATCGCTAGCCTTTACCCAAATACTGTATGCACTATGCAGTATGAAAATATCTGCTCTTTCTGCCATCTCTTGCCCCCACTAAAGTAGGGAAGAAAAAACAGAAAATTTAAACAGCCAGGAGATTCTACATGGATGCAGAGAAGTTAATTCTCTATTAGAAACTGAATTTCCTAGCCTGACTCTGGAGGAGAACAGAGAAGAGGCCCAGAAGCGTCCAAATTAAACTTGAATGAATTGTTCTTGTAATTTAATTCACTTATTTATTGATGAATGATAACTTCCCCAAAACACACCCTGACCTCCATGGGAGCAGGATCAGTGCTACGGGTTCCCAACAGAGCTAACTAGAACAGAGTTGAAGCTTCTGATTGAAAATTAAATATTCGACTCCTCTCCTTGATCCCTCCTTCCTTGACCTCTAAATTCCTGTCTAGGATGAGCCTCAATGGACATAGTCATCCTTGCTACAACAACAAACATTCTAAACTCCCTACACAATCAGCTGTATTTATTTGTTATTTACAACTGACCAAACTGTACCATAGCCTCTCTATGGACAAAAATTCCATGCTTGATTAATAAAAGGATAGCAGTAGGAATATACTACCAACCACCTGACCAGGATAGTGATTGTGAAATGCTCAGGGAAATTAGGGATACTATAAAAATAGACAACTTAATAATAATAGGTGATTTCAACTATCCTCAAATTGACTGGATCCATGTCACCTCAGGACATGATACAGAAATAAAGTTTCTAGACATACAATCATAGAAGATTAGAGTTGGAAGAGACCTCAGAAGGTCATCTAGTCCAACCCCCTGCTCAAAGCAGGACCAACCTCAACTAAATCATCTCAGCCAGGGCTTTATCAAGCCCTTTGTCTAAGGATGGAGATTCCACCACCTCCCTAGGTAACCCATTCCAGTGTTTCATCACCGTCCTAATGACTTTTTTCCCTAATATTATAAAAACCCTATTTTACTAGGAGAGTGATGAAGCACTGAAAACACTAGACATCATTAATATCTGCTTTTTGAAGCAGCTAGTCCTAGAACCCAGAAGGAGAGACGCAATTCTTGATTTAGTCCTAAGTGGAGCACAGAAACTGGCCCAAGAGATGATTATAGCTGAACTGCTTGGTAATACAGACCATAATATAATTTAATATAAGATCTTTGTCGGGGAGGGGGGGGCGGGGAAAAGATACCAAAGAATCCCACCACAGTAGCATTTAACTTCAGAAAGGGGAGCTACACAAAAATAAGAAGGCTAGTTAAAAGGAAATTGAAAGGAACAGTCACAGGAGTGAAATGCCTGCAAGCTACATGGAAACATTTTAAAAACACCATAAAAAGAGGCTCAAATTAAATGTATACCTGCAAATTAAAAAGAACAGTAAGGGGACCAAAAAAGTGCTGCGATGGCTAAACAGAGTAAAAAAAAAAGCAGTTAGAGGCAAAAAAGGGATCCTTTAAAAATTGGAAGTCGAATCCTACTGAGGAAAATAGACAGGAGCATAAACTGGCAAGTTAAGTGTAAAAGTATAATTAGGCAGGCAAAAAAGGACTTGAAGAGCAATTAGTAAAAGACACAAACGCTAATAGCAAAAAAAATGTTTAAGTACATCAGAAGCAGGAAGCCTGCCAAACAATCACTGGGGCCAATAGACAATCGAGCTGCTAAAGGAGCATTCAAGGAAGACATGGCCTTTGTGGAGAAGCTAAATGACTTCTTTGCATTGGTCTTCACAGCACAGGATGTGAGAGTGATTTCCACAACTGAGTCATTCTTTTTAGGTGCAAGATGTGAGGAACTGTCCCAGATTGAGGTATCAATAGAGGTGATTTGGGAGCAAATTGATGATTTATTACTGTTTAATTTATCAGGACTAGATGGTATTCACCCAAGTGTTCTGAAGGAACTCATATGAAACAGCAGAACTACTAACTGTGGTATGTATCCTAACACATAAAGCAGCCTCTGTACCAGAAGACTGGAGGATAGCTAATGTGACACCAATTCAGTACGAGGAAAATTGGTTGAAACTATAGTAAAGAATAAAATTATCAGATACATAGATTAATACAATTTGTTGGGGGAAGAGTCAACATGGCTTTTGTAAAGGGAAATCATGCCTCAATCTATTAGAATTCTTTCAGGATGTCAAGAAACATGTGAACAAGGGTGATCCAGTGGATATAGTGTACTTGAACTTTCAGGATGCCTTTGACAAGGTACCTCACCAAAGACTCTTAAGCAAAGTGTGCAGTCATAGGATAACAGGGAAAGTCCTCTCATGGATCAGTAACTGGTTAAAAGACAGCAGAAAAGGAGTAGGAATAAATGCTCATTTTTGAGAATGCAGAGAGGTAAACAGCAGTGTCCCACAGGGATCTTTACTGGGACCAACATTGTTCAGCATACTCATAAGTGATCTGGAAAAAAGGGTAAAACAGTGAGATTGCAAAGTTTGCAGATAAAACAAAATTATTCAGGATAGTCAAGGCCAAAGCAGACTGTGAAGTGTTACAAAAGGATCTCACAAAACTGGGTGACTGGGCAAGAAAATGGCAGATGAAATTCAGTGTTGATAAATGGAAAGTAAGAGACATTGGAAAATGTAATCCCAACTATACGTACAAAATGATTGTGTCTAAATTAGCTGTTACCACTGAAGAAAGATTTTGGAGTCATAGTGACTAGTTCTCTGAAAACATCCACTCAATGTGCAGTAGCAGTCAAAAAGGCTAACAAAATGTTAGAAATCATTAGGAAAGGGCTAGATAATAAGACAGTAAATATTACAATGCCATTATATAAACCTATGGTATGCCCACACTTTGAATACTGTGTGCAGTTTTGGTAGCCCCATCCCAAAAAAGATATATCAGAAATGGAAAAGGGAGAGAAAAGGGCAACCAAAATGATTAAGGCCATGGAACAGCTTCCATCTGAGGAGAGATTAAAAAGACTGGGACTGTTCATCTTAGAAAGGAGATGACTAAAGGGGGATATGATAGAGGTCTATAAAATCATGAATGGAGTAGAAAAAGTGAATAAGGAAGTGTTATTTATCCCTTCACAGAACAGAAGAATCAGGGGTCACCCAATGAAATTAATAGGCAGTGGGTTTAAAACAAACAAAAGGAAGTACTTCACACAATGCACAGTCAACAAGTGGAACTCATTGCCAGGGGATGTTGTGAAGGCCAAATCTATAAATGGATTAAAAAGAGAACTAGATAAGTTTATGGAGGACATGTCCACCAATGGCTATTAGCCAATATGGTCAGGGATGCCACCCCATGCTTTGGGTGTCCCTAAGTCTCTGACTGCCATATGCTGGGACTGGAGGACAGGGGATGGATTACTTGATGATTGCCCTGTTCTATTTATTCCCTTTGAAGCATCTGGCATTGGCCACTGTTGGGAGAGAGGACACTGGGCTAGATGGACCTGATCCAGTAGGACCATTAGGTTCTTCTCCTGCCCAGAGATACACCCAGGCAACCTAGTAGGATTTCAATGGCACAGAATGTGGCCTTACAGTTTGACCGATTCTGCAGCTGTTCTGCATGTTAAGCTTCCAGTGAAGTCACTGGGAGTTGTACACATGAAACAGCTACAGAATCAGGTCCAGCATGAGGAGCCTATAGCAGGCAAAAAGTTCCACAGGAGCAGCTAAAGGCAATACACAGATATTGAGGGGGAAGGTCTCAGGTGGGAAAAGTTAATAAACTTAGTTCAAAATCATATCAAGCAATAACAGTACCTGACTTGTAAGGAAATGCTTTTCGGAACTTGTAGCAACCTGACATTTCTTAAAGATGTAAAATGCAAAGTGAATTTAGTGTAAAAATACACATTTAAATAATGCCGAGACCATGAAATAAGCCAGCTGCAGCTAGGAAATTCAAATTAACATTCACATCTCCAACCTTAATCAAGTGTCAGTGTGGTTTTCTTTGCCAACAATGGTGCAAGGTGAAGCTGGAGGCATTTGTTCTTCTCTCAGTAATTGTATGCACGTAGCTCCCACCTACACACCTTCTTCTCCTTGACACAAAACTAACTTCTGAAGGCCCACCTGTTCCACAAAGCATTCCAGCTAGAAAGGCCACCCATCACTCTGTTTATTCACTGTATCATATGCAGGCTCTTATGTCTGTAAGCTCTTTAGGGCAGTGGTTAGCTTTTTATTTAGCACATTTTACATTGTATAATGTGTTGCATATGCTTACGATGCTCTGTCTATTATAGCAGATTTGTGTCTGGTGGACCCTGCTCTTTGTTGTTTCTATCACATGCCGAACATGATTTCAACATAATGAGTCAAATGTAGGCCTTGTGTAAGTAAGTGCACTTCCCAAGAAAATCTCTGGATCAAATTCAATGGTGATGCAAGCTACATGTCAGGCATGACTGGGTTTAAAAAATACTGTAAGTGGCTAAGTAGTGTAACTTGCACCACCTTGCCATTTCTTGAGTATGCAAAATAAGTGCAGCTTGCTGTTAATCCCATTCAGGATTTTTGCCATTACTTGCCTTTGACATGGACATTTTGCAAGCCAATCTGCATGTTTAATACCCACTGAACAACAGATCTGTGCTAGTTACACTACTTTAATACTTATACCCATCAAGTGAATTGAACCATCATTTATGTCACTGCTGAATTTGGTCCTGTCATTAGTGTTATTTCTCTCTCTCTCTCTCTCTCTCAAAAAGAAACATTGTGGGAAGTGCAAAGACACATATTACTCCTCTGAAAACTATAAAGCAGCTCCTCTTCCATGTAAACAGGGGATGAAATCCATATTTTACAAAAAACAGGTCATAATGTCTTTTTAGGTCCTGTGAACATTTGAGCCAGAGTCTCCTCTCTGCATGGAACAGGAATATGGAGGCAGAACCCTCTTCCACAACACACACAATCCAGTGGAAAGTCAGGGAGGCAGCACCACAGCTTCCTTTCCTGCTCACTAGGGCTCTGTCAGTTCCAGCCTGAAGGGGAAGGTGGCATGCTGTATGGTACATGCCTCTCCAGATTTCAAGCTGTAACCCATTTTAGTAAGTGCTGTCTCCATCTCGGCACCTTCTGCTCCCAACAGACAGGAGTTACAGAAGGTTGGAATCCATTTTCATTATGGAACTTCAAGCACTGTGGGGTTTGAATATTGCACAAGACAAAAAACCCTTTTCCTCCAAGACACTGCAACAGTAAATCCACTAGGATTTTTCTACGTGAGCGGAATAATTTCCCATAACAAATACTATAACCTGCATGTGTACTTTGAATCCCTATGGTAAGTAGAGACATATATAAGCTGAAGACATTAAAAAAAAAAAAAAAAGATACCGTACTTAACAAGCACAGTAACCAGTTTTCAAAAGCTAGTATTAACAGCTCAAGCCTCTATTTATTTATCTAATAAGAATAAAATAACCACAGACAGAGCGACACTGCCAAGATTTCACCTCAAGAAGAAAGTGGCATTATTGGGGCTACAAGGCCAAGACTCTCCTCTGATTTACATCAGTGTAAACCTGGAGTAACTTCACTGGAGTTAACATGCAGTTTAAAGACAGGTTAAGCACCATGTTTTTGTGCTTCTAGTCTGTGGACCTGATTCTAATCTTACCTGACTTTTGCATCATGGTAATTTCAATTTATCCCATCGACTTCAGTTATTCCTGATTTACGCTGGTGCAAGTGAGAGCAGAGTCAGGCCTTGTCTCGTCTCTATGCCGAAATGCAAGCTGAGGTAATTTTTCCCATCATGAGGTATATACTATACATTGCAATATTAAGGCATTCTAAAGGAAGTGGTAACAGAAAAGTGCCACTGTAATATACAGTTTTAGTGAGGCAGAAAGTGAGCAGTAAATAGCAGACAACTGGACTAACTGGATCCCATTCCTTCGATTTGTCTTAATCCACCATATAATTTAACCTACTCTAAATAAACAAGAACTGGTTCAGACAGCATATTTCCCTCTTACAGTTGCTTCTGGGTGCTCAATAATCACATTAAAATGGTTTAAACGTTAAAAGAAATAATCTTGCCTCTAGGGATTTCTACTTTCCAGAAATGTTACATATTATTATATATGAAAGAACGTAAGACAGAGTTCAAAGCTGAGCTGACTGTGCTACTATATACATTGGACTTTCTATTTTAACTAGTGTGACAAACAATGATAGGCGGCTTTATCAGTCAACATTTCCAGTAGAATAAAGGGGCAGAAATCTCAACCCTAAACACTCAAAACAAGGTAAACAGGAGTTAGAAGATATTTTCCTCTCCATTTTCAATGCAGATTCAGTTTCTTCTGCTGTTTTGATGTTTGAATAATCAATCAAGGCTTCAGTCCAAAAATAATAATAATAATAATAATCTCCTCTCAAGACAGAGCTGTATGGTTGTTATCCTTAACATTGAAAATAGCAACTAAGGGATAGATTAAAGTAGTATTATAAATTCAAAGTAATTCTATTTTAAATACTAAACCCAGACATCCTCAAACTCTTCTCGAACCCTTGCATCAGTATTTATTCCATACCAACATACCGTATGATTTGCCAAACCAGATCAGACTACTGGTCCTTTTAGTCAGCTGGCAATACTCTTCCTGGTAATGGACAGCACCTCATCAGAGAAAAGCAGGCACTTTCCTGTCCTGCCCAACCAACTGTGTAATGCATCTGGGGTGGGTATGAAGCCTGTCCTTGCTCTACAGGTGATTACTTTACCCCCTGAAGCAAGAGATCAGATTACACTCATCATTAATTTAGCTTGCAAAGCTACAAACATTAGAGGTCATAAAATTACCCAGCCCTTTTACAAATCCAGCCACAGTATTTATCACAATGACCTTGTGCAGTCCTGATTTTCACAGGCTGACAATACACTGTGTCTTCATTATTGCCTCTTATTAATGATGGGCTCCAAGCCAAAACATTGAGGGATGTTTGGATCCATGGTTCTGGGTTGGCCTGTCTCTATTTCTTATTAGTTCTTATTAGTTCTTTAGCTTCAACAACTGTCTACCCATTTTGTTTTCATAACACTAAAACACATGCTTAAAGTTGTGAGTAGTGCCATTAACTTCAACTGATTATACCTACTGCATCAGGACTGCAGAAGAACTTTGAGATAATTTATGGGGGCTGGCTTTGTAAATTTTATTGTGCCTAGTACTTGCAGCTCTGCAAGTGAAATTGAGGGCTCTGGTGGGAATTTCAAAAGCACCTCTGTGAGTTAAGAGCTCCAATCCCATTGAAGCTGGTGCATTGGTTCAGTATTGCTTTAGAGAGAAGCTGACCATTTACCTTATCGTCAAAACACTTCCTGCAAAACTTACATGTTGCTTAGAGATCTCTCATACCACAACTGACATGGCAGCATGGCTACTAATAGTCATACAAAGAGATGTATAAAATTCCTAGGCACAAAAACCACCTTAACTCTGCCTTGCAATGACACCATCTATAAATCATGTTTATGGTTAGCAATAATACCATCTGTAGCCCCAGGTTAAAAAGCCACATTTGATTCCCCCCCCACCCCCCATTTTTCCCCCTCATCATGTCCCTATAGGTCAGGACATTGTGCTGTCAGGGGCCACCATCTTCTTTGAAAGCAGCTTTGCTTCATTCCTATTATTCCCAATAGAATGCAGTGGCCATTTTGAAAGAGGGCATCTTAACCAAAGGCACCTGTGGTCTCAGTCCTATTAAAAACAATTGGAAATGGCAGAAATTTTAAAAGGGGGAGGTCCTTTGTAGACTTCTGTAATAATGTTCTTCTATAATCAGTCTCTGCTGAAGAAGAAACTTTCCACTATGTAGAAAAATGGCAAAAAAATACCATTAATCCTACAAAAAAAATTTAAGTACTCAATGCATGATATTTTAGTTAGTTTAAGTATAAGGGAAGTTTGAAGAGTTTGCATTATTCCAGTATTAAGATAATTCAGGACAAAGAAATATCCGCACAGATGGTGCTAAATTTCTTAAAAAACTAATTTTATAATTAATTTTAACTCAAATTAATTAACTAATATACTTGCAAATTTGCAGAAATTCATTTTGTTCTCAAAGAGTAAGTTCTGTAGTTTTGGGGGAAGATGCACTGTATTCTTCATACATAATCCAATGGGTGAATCTCTGCTGTCAATGCGAAAACTCAGCTAACCCCTAACTATGGAACCACAAGTAGCACTACCTTAATATTTGTTTTTCTTGATCAAAATATAGATATGAAATGCAATAATGGCACGGTAAGTATGGCTTGTCTTTCTGCAGTGTTCAATTCACAGTTTTGAATACACCCTTGAAATGAATGGAATGACACCAGGGATGAAGTTGGCAAATGGCCAAGATTTGCCAAGTGAACAGTGATTCTGGATGTTTCAATCTTTGAATGCTCAATTTAATACTCCTTAAAGGGGCTTGGCTTTCAGAAGGACTTTCAACACGTTTGGAAATGAGGTTCTACTTGGATGCCCGAAGTGGGGCACCCTAAAAATGAGCCACTCAGAATCCCCGATCACTTGAAAATCTTGGCTTGTGGGTTTTAAAGATGGGATATAAATAGGTTTGTAAGGATTAGATTTTTGTCTGTAAATATCAGTAAACACTGATTATACTCTACACACACAAGCCAATCAAAACATTTCCAGGGATAATAATCAAAATGTACAGTTAGACAACATAAGAAAAATGCTGCTGAGAACTTTGAGATTCGAAATCTTAAAGCTTTGTAACTATTGAAGCACAAATTGTCAACATCACATGTCGACATATACAAAGTAAATATCCTTAAATCAAACTCTAAGTCCACTGTCATTAAACGAGTCCCTGTATAATTTCCCATAACTGTGAACATTTAAATTGATAAAACTTGAAAATGTGCTTAAATAAACATTGATATAATCCATCAAAATTATTTACAAAAATGAACTCTGCCAAGCCTAGGCATAAAACAATTAATGTAAAGTATATTAATCACTTCATCAGCTTTTGGTTACATAGTGTCCTTAATAAAGCAATTTTTCAGATCATTTAATATAAGTTAACTTGAAATTATATATAAATATAAATTTTCTATTACTGAAGGAAGAGGAGACCAAGGAACTCCTATGGTGTCAGATTCCCTACCTTTCAACAGCAAGTGGTGAATACAGATCACAACCTAACAAAGACACCCACTCTTCAACAATATATGTTGTAAGCATACAAGCAGTGGGACAGTCCTAGAACATGAGACACTGATACTTCATGAAGATGTGGAGAAGCAAGCAAATTCAGAGCTTTATAAGGTTTAAGTGCGATAAAATGAATATCTTATTTTAAAGGAATTCAGCACATAATTCCTAGTACATGTGTTGTATGTTGATTGCTGGCAACATTGAGCTGTATGTCCTCTAGCTGCTGAATTTCACACAAGCTGGAGAAGAAACCGCCAATTTGGGAGGTCTGTGAACCAGATAGAGCAATAATTCAACCGTGCTGTTATCCGGGCATAAATCAAAACCGCTGCAGCCTGCTGAGGCAGCAGTGGCCTGAGCTTTGCTGAATTCCTGTGCTGATAATAAAGTCTTGACAATGTGGTTGATGTGGCACTCAAAGGAAAGCTTCAAGCCCCAGATGAAACCAAGATTACAAGCTGGTTAGAAAGTAAATAACAGTCCCATCAAATGGAACCATAAATGAAAAAAAATGCTACTCAGCCAGTGATGGGAGCCAACTATAATTCAAAATGATTCAAAATTCAGCCAAAGAGTCAGTATCACAGTGCAACCCAACTTACAAAACAAAACATGTGGGAAGAATTAGACTCAACCCTGAGCGTGTAGAACAACAGTAGGAAGCACAGGTATTAGCTGGTAACTGAATGCATATGTGACAAAGTACCTACAGAATGGGCATACACTTCGTATCTGTTTCTGATACAAGTTACACTGGTGTAAATCAGGAACTCCTCCATTAAAGTCAACGGAGTTTAACTGGTGCAAAACAAGCAAATGAGATCAGATTCAAGCCATCCCAGTGGTCAGATTCTGACACCTTTACTTATGTGGAGAAGTACCTTTCTGCATAATCAGTCTCATTGAAGTTATTGGGACTACTCATGGAATAAGGTACTCCAAAGCGTGAGTAAAGATGGAAAATTCTAGCCCACTATCTTTAGTAGAGTTTGCTATCTGAATAGGTGGTCTATGGAAAATGCAGTTTCTGCAAAAATCAAAGTTTTTCATAGGAAAAATTCAGTTTTGCAAAATAATAATAATAATAATAATAATCAATATTTCCCTGGGAAAGTTTAAACAAAATATTTCATTTCAGGTCAAGTTGCCCTATATAGCAATGTTTCAGGTTGTCAAAACAAATTGAAATGTTTTGTTTTGGGTCAGTTTGACATTAATCTGTCCTGCTGAGTTGCCATGATGTCTCAGTGGGAGTTATTGTCTGGGTGCCCCCATTCTCATCTGTCGGCCAGGCTCCCTGGCTGGATATTTCCCTGGATGTCCCACAGTTTCCTTGGTTGAGCCACCTTGGTGGATCATGTGAGATGTAGTCCCGCCAGAGACCATTGAGGAAAATGGAGGCATGAGGTACTCAAACTACAACTCCCATGGGCATCACAGCAACTCAAAGGAACCAATTCAAACCAAAAAGACTCAATTCACTTCAACAAAATGAAATGTCTCAACATTTCTAAACTGAATTTTTTTATTCAACTATCAGTTGCATGAAAATTTTTGTCATTTCATCCCAACAAATTAAAAGAAATTAATTAGGGTTTAAATCTCCAAGGAACTCCACAAAACACCTAAATGAAGCCACAGAGGCATCATGGTCTGTTATTCATTAGAATGCTTTAATTAACATGGACATTTCAGCCTTCTAATAACACAAAACAATTTGTTCACAGAACAACTTCGCTAAGGGCCAAATCTTGGTCAACTTACTTACACAAGTCATCCCACTGAATTAAATCAACAATGAGTAAAACTGGCAAGATTTGTCCTAATAAGAGGAGAATCATTACAACTGGAACTGCAGTTTGCATGATGCAAGCCTTTGCAAAAAATTGGGACTGTCTTATTATTTAAATATAAACTATTACATTGTATTATCACTGCCAGGGGGAACAGAGTGGAAGGATTTCTGTTGGTATATACACATACCATACATATATGTCACTGAAGACACATAGGAGTGCAATGAACAGTTATGTGTTAGTTTTGGATTCAGTCAGAGAGGCCATTAACCCTGAAATGTGATCACATTGTCAGTTATCTTTGCCAAACTGGAGTTTCAAATTAGGAAAAATATACTGCATGCTCAGAAACAGTAAGAGGTAGTTTTCCCTCAGACCTACCAAAGATTTTCACTTGTAAGGTATTATGATAGTGAAAACAAGCTCTTTGGAAAACAACTTGGAAACTGTCTCAGGCCAAAATTATCCTGCTCTATTTCTACACCAGGGAAAACATTCATTGGTGTCATAAAAATTGCCTGAATTTATACAGACAGTTGCCCAGAAAGCCAGTTGCTGTTGCCCTGGGGAATCTGAATGCTTCACAATTATCTTGATTCATTTCTTATATGGGTCAAATGGACCCCTAGGAGCGGCTTGGATGACCAGCTTGTGAGGGTCAGAGAGAAAAGACAACTAAAGACGAAAGGGGTCAGTTATTCAGGGTAGATGAGCCTTGACAAGCATTTTAAGGAAACCTACAAAAGTAACCTGTCTGGTATCAGATGATTTATCCCCAAAGACCCCTGGCTCACATGAGTCCTGGTCAATAAGTATGTTCCATGTAAGCTGTATAATTTTGACCAGGGCTGTTACAGCATAAGGCAGATTACAGCAGAGTTGGTTGAAAGTTTTCCAATTTTTAAATCTCAGAATTTCTCACAGGATGGAAATTCTATTTTTAACCAGCTGTAAAATACAGTTTGTAACACCAGATGCTACTTTCATTTTGAGTCCCAAGTTGGAATAAATAAAGTCAAAAATTCTAAAGGAGTTTCAACCCCAGCTGTTTGTGAAATGAATCTTTCTGGTTGTGCCTATTTAGAACCTTTCCACAGGTATTTTCTCATTTGTGTGTGTGCACAAACACACACTCAAAATAGAATCTGCATCCACCACTGAAATATACACTGCTCTGTGATGCAACAGTATCCAACATATCAGGACAGGAAATCTGAAAGAATACCATATGCAACTGAACTTGCAATATGGGATTCATAGCGACACAATGTAGCAACCCAAACTGGATTACATCTCCCTGTATCTGCTCAATTCTTATGAAAAGTGACATGATCCTTAAAGTTCACAAGCTTTCAACTGGTTGTACATATCAGGTAAAAGATAACACTTTGAACAATACAATGCGAACAGCTTGGGACATTGGTTGAATTTTCACACAGAAGGAAGAATCCCCTTCCAGACACTGCTTTCTGTGAGTTTTTTTTTTTTTATAATACTTTGTATATGACACCTTTCATCTAAAGATCTCAAAGCACTTTACAAGCACACATTAGAAACTCAAGGCTCACAACGTTTAGTGAGGTAGGAAAGTATTATCTTCATTTTACTGTGAGTAAATTCAGGAATCAAGTTTGAGAGAGATTTGACCAAGGTCACAGAGTCAGGATTTGAACTCAGAACATCTGAATCCTTTGCTCTAATCATTAGAAAACACAACATTCCTTCCCAGTAGGTCTCCTAACCAACTACTGATTAGACCTGTCTCTACCTAGTGTTTGACTGGAATACAACCTGAGGAAGGGTGGATATAGCCATTACTCCCATTGTAAAGTGCAATTTATTACATTATAGTGCTACCCTCATTACAGTGTAGTGGTATTATTGAAGTTAATCCAATTGAGAATCACAGCAGTGTATGACTAAACTGAAAGTATCAGAGCACAGTTCATGAGCCACCAAAGAAACCATTTACTGCAGTTTGCTCTTAAAAGTAAAAGCCTCATTTTAAATTAAGTGAAAAACTTATTTTGTAAATGCTGGCTTGCTTGAAAAGAAACTATTCTCAAACTTCCTGCTCAGCTAAATGCCATCACAGCTGCAAATGCCAACCAAGTGCGTAGTCTGCTTGGGAATTATTCACATAAATAAAGAGCACAGCTTGTAACATTGACTTTTTTTGATCAAAAAGTGTCCTGGGGACAACTGAACAGTTTGGATCAGGCAAAGGCTAGACTTCTGGTGGGCCTTTTATTATTTTCACAGAGTATTAGACTTCGTGAATACAAAGCTGGATGTACTCAGAGTGATAATGACACATTCTAATAGTCTCTCTATCCCACAGATGCGTCTTGAAAAAGCTGTTTTATTTACTTACTTTAGGAAGAACTTATTTTAGTACAACTTGAAATACAATCAATCCTTTCTTTAGCTGTTTTAATAGCATCCCCAGGCCCAACATCCTTCACCACAAACCAAATAAGTCAGGAGTGATGGAACAAGTTGTATGGTGGAGGTGCTGAGAGCCATTGAACCAAAACTATAAACCCTGTATGTGATGGAAACCACTTCAAGCCAGGGGTTGCGGCAGTACCCTCAGTTCCAGCACCTATAAAATAAGTTGGTGATTATTATTGGACAAAAGGGACCTTGCCAGGTTAAAAATACCCTGTTAAAAAGTACACTGATGCTAATAATATATTTCCTTATTCAAAACTGAAATAATTATTTAAAATCTAATGTATTTTTCACCATCTGCTCTTTATTTCCATTTTGCATTCTAACTCAGATTGGAAAAAATACAGAACAGCAAGTTTTCCTTTTATTTTTTTCTCCTTGCATGTTGTCATTCACCAATACAATATCTTGGTTGCAAATGCCAGAAGGAGCAGAAACTTAGAATCGGAAGGGACCTCAGGAGGTCATCTAGTCCAACCCCCTGCTCAAAGAAGGACCAATCCCCAGACAGATTTTTTTTCCCAAATCGCCCCCTCAAGAATTGAACTCACAACCCTAGGTTTAGTAGGCCAGTGCTCAAACCACTGAGCTATCCCTCTAATTAGATCTCTAATATTACATTTATAAAACTTAACAGAACTTAAATTTAAGGCCTAAGCTACTTGACTTTCATTTTATATTGAACCAATCTTTAAAAAAGTGTATTGTAGAAAACTACAAACTGCAGAACCAAATAAACAGGCTTCTACAAAGCTTGAGTCCCAGTTTTGTCTCCTTTGTTTACCGGGGATCACATCCTACCTGGAAAACTGTACAACAGAAAGAAATACCAAATGGCTGAATAATATATTGCAAATAACTTTATTCCATTGAGATTATTTCTTTTGCATTTTATTTTAGTTCTAAATTGAAGTACTTTCAGTAATCACAGCATAAACCTGATGTGACTGTGGTCCCCATCATACAAAGCAATTCACAGTGATGTAAGAGCCCAGGAAATGTATTTTTGTTCTAATTTTTTGTGAATTTCATATTTTATTTTATCCGTTTTATCCACAAGGGTTGCGTCCTGCCCCCAATGTGTGAAAGACTCTCTGGGTGATGGGGTTGGCAGAGTGAGCCTGCCCCTCACTCACCATGCAGCAGTGGTTTCTGACCTGTGAGGCTGAGTCCAGCTCTCCATTCCAGGCACCCGGGGTTTCAATACAATTTAGCTTTGGCCCATCTGCCCCTCCATCATCATGAATTTATGAAAAATATAGGGCTCTAGTTCCAAGTAGGTGGATGGACTGATGTCTGAGAGAGTTTGTGTTGTTTCCATCTATTGGCTGGCCCACAGACAGGATAGAGGACCCCTATTAATAAGGTCATCTAAAGGAGCTTTTCTTTATCTGAAGTGACAGAGGCCTGTTTTTTTTTTTGCTTGTTTGTTTTTGTTTTTTAAGATGAAAAACAAGAGTTCTAATCCTAGCTCCCCACACGTCTCTGATTTAAATAATAATCATGTCTTGTCTTGTCTGTAACATACACAAACAGATTTTCCTAATAGAAAGCTTCCCTAGAGCGTAATAGGGATGAAACCAATATAGGTTATAGAAATTATTCTTAATTCCTATCCAAAAACTATATCCTTATTTCAGTTGGGTGGGGAAGGTCAACCATCAGACAGAACACTAAAGGGTGGTATTATTCTGAAGCCATATAGGGATTTTCTATAAGGGTTGTCACACTGAGTTAAATATTTTGTCATTCCTTTCACTTGAACATGGAATTATAAATATCATTGTCATTGCTCTAAAGGTTTGACCGCTTTGTCTATAAATATTAATTAATTGCCTGTGCATTGAAATTCTCAGTTGCTGGCAATAGTGGAGACCTCTAGTGGTTACAATAATAGCAGTAATCATATGACCATTTAAACTCAAATGGATCCAGTTCCCTTGAGGTCAATGGTAAGACTTCCCTTGATCTAACAAGAGTTGAACAGGGCCCTCAGTGGATATTTTGCTGTTACTAAGGGCATGAGGATGCTTAGTCTCCCCAGAAATAAAAGGATTAAAATATATTAGCTTTTGGTAAAGTATTCAGAGAAATATCCATTCAAACTTTTTAATTAGTAGAAAATCTCATGATGCTTCACAGTATGAATCATCCTTATATTTTTGTGTCTACATTTTTTCTTTGAGAAAAGCTTATCTGGCCTCATTTTCAAACTCTTTCCCCAAGGTTTTCCAGCTGTGGTTATGGCATAGGGGCGGAAAACAGGCAGTACCACTATCCCCACCTCCTCCTCCTCCTCTAGCCATTTTGTGACTGGCCAAAACTATTGGTGTCAAATCCATACATGGTTTCAGGTTGACCTGAAATTGCATTTTTTGTCAACTCATCTATTTGTCTGAAAAATTTTGCCCAGCTCTAGCAGAGCTTAAATACATTTGATTTTCCCCTTCATTTAGGGAATCCAAGAAGAAATGATTTTGTACTGTGCTGTGAGGAAGAGTGTTATGTGGATGTGTCATTTCTCACTGCTTCATTGTTTGAAGGTTCCAAATTTAGACAAAAATTGGCCTGAGTCAAAACCCCAGATGGAAACTGAAACATTGTTCCAGGTTTGGAGTTTGGACCGCTCTCTGTAACGGGCTAAATCCAAACACACCAAACTTTGGTAAAGTTCAGATTCAGTTTTGGAAAGCCCAAATTTATACCCAGAATGGCTTGAACCCATCTCTAGTTTTAGAAATTGCTTTCTTTCTCTTTTTCTCACTCTCTCTCTCTTCCTCTGAGCCAATACATTCTGACTCCAAGAGGAAGATACAGACAGAGATAATCCACTGCTATTAAAAATCACTAAGCAATACTTAGGTTTAGTAAATTTTAATACCTACTGAAAGAGAGCTCTACAGCATAACTTCATGGAAGAAGTGTTCGTTTTCACAAGGAGATGGCATAGTAAAGCAGAACAGATTGATGACATAACACACTATTATGTATGTTAACATTATCTTCTGTTTATACATGTGTTTTGTGGCCCAAGGTCAAAAATGGAACATGTTGCTTTTGAATGCATATGAATGAGATTCTTTTCTAGGTGGATTATTGCTAGAAGGCTCCCACAGAAAGTAGAGACCATGTTTTTAGCATCAAATCAGGGTTGACCATTCCAAGCATAATGTCCAGCCTGGAGAATACTGGAATATGAGAGTGCAAGAAGACTTCAAGGGAGTGGTTAGGCAGGAGGGTTTATGTGAAGAGAAGAAACAGAGGAGATGTAGGAACTTCAGAAGGTAGAATGAAGATGAGTGGATAGATTTTGGAAATGTAGTGTTCTGATGGAATTTGACAACAGAATGGACATAGGGGAAGTAATGAGAAGAGTGGATGACAGAAAGAAATGACAGAAAGAAATGTTTTGTTATTGACAGTGATGGAGAGGAGAGGTGTTTTGGAAGGGAGAGAAAGATAAAGTGTTTAGTTTTGCCTGGTTGAATTTGGTCTAGTCACAGGACAGCCAGTATGATATACTAACAGGCAGTCGAAGATGCGAGACTTTGCAGAAGACTCGCAACATTTTGGTTTACTGGGGAGATAGTGCATAGACTGGAGGCAGGAAACCAGGAGCCTATGCATCAGACCACAACTGTCTCCTGAGTGAAGCAAAATTTACATTTTAATTGGTTGATAAAACATCAGTAAGCTCCAAAACTATTCTATGGAGAATTCTTTGGATAAGTGAAACAATAGTAAAAAAAAACAGCACTTATTTTCCATACCGTTCAACACCTTTTCTAGCAGTCCATGCAGCAATGTTCAAAACTGCTGGCATTGCCCTAAACTCTCAGTATACCGTTTCTGTTCTTCTGTGGCTAAAATCTTTGGAACACAGCAATGAACTTTAGAGAAATTAGACTAGAATCTGCCTCCATGGAGTTACATGCCTAGAAATAATAGCAGAACTTGATCCTGTATATGAACACAGTCCATGTACAATAAATGCTTATTTTTGTTTTGATCATATATGAGAGTCTATTAGATGATGAAACTGTGCATCCACTTCTGAGTACACAAGCTGTAAGGTAACTGAAGTAGTTTTAATAACGTTGTAACTTTGGGCTTGATCTAGCTGAAAATACCTGTACATTTCTGGACTGTGCAAGTCCTGGGAGGATGCAGGCTTTGCAGCAGGCTGGATTTTGCAGAACCTACCTGAAGGAAAAGGTGATCCACTGCAGAAGCACACTCATCATCAGGGCGTTTTGGAGCTGCTCACAATGGGAAGATGAGCTCCACACCTCACATCATATGTAATTCCCTACAATCACCTTTCATTGGAGCCACTGGCATTCTGTTAAGGCTAGGGGAAGGAGTGTTCACTCCCTGATTTATTTTATAAGGCACAAGGGGTGATTTACAGAATCATCTCATCTCCCCGACAGCTCCATTTCAGAGCCCAGGAAAGTGGTAGCTGCTCCCACAGTCATGTCCCCTTTTTACATTTGTTTCCCTGGCCAACTGACATTAACAGTCAAGCAAGACCCATCCTCTCCTGCATTTATGCAATGGAGGAGATTCACTAAGCACGCCAGCCATTTCCCCAAGCATCATTCTCAGGAGTCTCATTACTCTGAGAAGGCAGCAGATCTGTGATCACCTCCAAGGAAAAAGTTCCCTTCTCAGAATAAGGAGTAGCCACTGCAAAAGTCACAGAGACAAATGTGGGCAGCATGAGACCTCTCCGTTTATTCAGTTTCAGCATGCTAGTTGTAAACACATATTCCAAGTATTTTCCAATCTGGGCATTCATGATATGTCTGTTCAAAAATTTTGTGTTTATTCCACTCAGCAGCTAAAACATTACTTTTTGAAGGCAGATTTGGGGCCAAGATCATGCTCTCATTAAATTCAGGATCAGGTCCTTGGTATATCAATAATAATTCATCCAGAGCATGTGCCAGCTGATGCTTCCTTCAGATGATATTACATGAATTTGTAACATACCTACAGGCACCACAGTTAGTGTAACTAAACAAGAATTTGCAGTCAGAGAAGGTCAGTATTTACTTCAGTCAAAGTATTTCCTATATGAAGTATAAGGAAATACAGCAGAGTGCTGCAGGGCCTGAGGTAACCATATCTCTTTATCTTATATAACACTGGTAATTTTTTAAATGCCATCCTTGTGTACCTGGCCAGATTGATCCCTAGTGTAATTCACTCAAACCCAGTGACATGTTTCCATATGATAATAGGCTCCTATTAGGTTTCTGCAAAAGTCTTTTAGTCCTGTAGATCTGGAGTTATAATCACAAGAGGATTTGCCATTGTGATGTCTTGAACATCTGATTTAAAACAAGGTACAACATTATGGGGACATAGAAATTAAAGAACAATACTTTTAATGCCAAAACATACAACAGTAAATGAATATTTTAGTCCTTACCACAAGACTGCTGTCCAGAGAAAGTCTTTTCCCAAATTCCCGTTTCTGTCGTCGTTTTTTTCTCTCCATGGCTTTGGTGGTTTGTTTTCCTTGCAATCTACTAGAAGTGTCAGGCTGTTTCCAATGTTACTGAAAAAATTAAATGCACATTTCAATATTCGAGTTAACAGTTTCTGTCTTTCTTCATTAACTTTCTAATAATCCAGCAGTTAATGACTTTGCGAATCTAGTCGGCTGTGTTCCAAAAACAAGTTATCTGTGCCAAAAAAGTTGATCTGTCCAGAGAGAAATGTAAACTGAACATATTGGGGTGATATTTAAAAAATAAAAATAAAAAACCCCACAACAACAACAAAACTGAACACCCGGCTGTTGATATTGTCCTTGATTGGCTTTATCAGGTCCCCCTGGGTTTGTATAGTCTTTTACTAACAGAGCAGGGAAATGGGTTTGCAGAGCTAGTAAGCTGTCTGAAAAAACAAACAGTTCACGTTTCTCACACTCCCCAGTAAATCGTGTTTACTGGCATAACTCCCTATGTTATATTTATGAGGCACAAATATTGAGCCCAATCCTACAAGGTTCTGGGAGTTGAAAGCCCTGAGCATCTTTAATTGATTTTTAAGGCCAAATAGTACCACTATGATCATCTAGTGAGTCCGACCTCCTGCATAATACAGGCCATAGAATTTCATCCTGTGAAATTCTGGTACTTCTGCAGTGGAGGAAATTAGTGGTGTCATTGCTGGCGACACTTTTTATTAATTCTAAGAGATAACTTGCATCACGTAACAAAAGTAGTGTCCAGGATAACAGAAAGTATCTTAAAAGATTAAAACTTCTAAGAGAGGTATATTGTGCATGCAATGGTTTGTCTAGTGTGCTTTGGGAATGTAGGTCAGATTTTTCTCTCAGCTGCACTCGTGTAAATCTGAAATAACGTCTTTGATGTTAATGAGGATATTCTGGATTTATAACAATGTAACTGTGATCGAAATCTGACCCAAATAGAGGCAAATAGATATGCATGAATGTAGAGCCAAGTATAAGAAACTTCTACTGCAACCAACATTGAGTGCATCTGTAAATGTCAAAGGGCAATGTCTACAGCTCTTACTCTGGGTTAACTTCCAGCAAGGCCAGAGGGAGTTTTCCCTGAACAAAGGCTGGAGGGATTTGATCCAAAATCTTTAGTCAAGACCAGTTGTAGAAAGAGAATAATAATTGAAAAAAAAAAAATAGTTTCAGCGAGCCTGCAATCCTCCTAGTTTCACTCAGTGCCAAATCCATTGTATTTAGTGGAAACCCAGACTAAAATAGAGCAGAATCTGACCCTACATGTTTAAGAACCAGTTTCTAACTCCTTTTACTTATTTTGAATAGTACCTTGAACTACAAGTAGCCCTATGACTTCAGTGGGAATACTATTGTAAGGAGCTATTTGAGGTGACAAAGGGGAATCAGAATCAGTCTTTATAGCAATATAGCCAGTGTCAGGTTTCCCATTCTACCCAACTTCAGACTTGTCTGACCTCACTTATACTGGTTTTGTACTGGTGTGAGATCAAAATTCAGCCAGTTTTCTATATAATACCTGTAAATTAGTCTGTACAGAGATTAATCACCATAAATGAGCTCAGTGAGAGAATATTTAAATGTGTATGGCAATTAATCAGTGAAGAAATCTCAATTACTACTCCAATCACTTTCTTTTTCCATTTTGTGCAGTGCTGGTTACAGTAAACCTCTGCTTGCTTGCTTTGCTACCAATTAAAATGTTAAATGTGTTATTCACTTGAGATAACGAGGGAGCACAATGGTGAGTTACCAAGTAGTTACCATTGTTTCCAGATGTATTACCATGGTTCACATGAAATACCACAATGGATATTATTAAAGACACAATGGCAACTCAATACAATGCTGTTTTCCTCTTTATAAAACACCAGACATGAGAAAGAAAGGGTTAACTTGTCATCTTTGCACAGTATCTCTATCCATTCATCATCATACCAGCCAAGCATAACCTTCCCTAAGGTACATTTCTGTTGACCAATAGGCTCACCTTGGAGTGAGCTAGAGGTAGTCATAGTTTGGAGGCAACCATCCCAGAGGAAGGACAAGCATTTGATTTGAGTAAGTGTTTTGATTATCCTGTCTGCAGATACTTAGCAGAAACCATTCCCAAATCTGTCACACAAATAGTGGATGTAGGACTAGCTATCAATTATTTATACAGTACCAACACTGGGCTACTATGGACACTTTACACATAAATGTGAAGATAAGGTTCCAGAAGAGTTTATAGTCTAGATTTATCAAGAGTTACAAATCTAGGTCTAGCCCTATCCTTTTCCAACTAGGAAATAATAGCCCATGACACATGGGCTAAAGTTTTCAAAAGTGACTAGTGATTGTGGGTGCCTCAGCTTTTGAGTGTCCTGACATGACACCTGAAAGAAGCCTGATTTCCAGAAAGCAAGTACCCACATTCTGAATATCACTTCCCTTTATCTTGCCTCCAGCTGGGCACCCTTAAACAAGGCACCTACAAGTACTAGTCACTTTTGAAAATCTTGCCCATGCATCTTAACAAAAATACCCTAATTCAGACAAGCCAAAGGCCAGTTTGGGCCTCAAAACCAGACTCTCTTCAAACTAAAGATAAAATCATTGGCTAAAATGCTGAAAAACAAGCTCTTATCTTGGAACAGGTATTTCTGTGCAACATATTTCCTGTCCTAAAGAAAGAGCCTTATCTGGTAGGCTTCTATCTCCTAGTGATCAACCTATAAGCCAGCTAAGAGACCTACAGTAATTCAAACGGGAAGAAATGCACCTCCTGAGAGCCTTCTGGGAGAATGGCTGTCTAGCAGGAATAGACCTGAAGTGTTGTACACTCACTAACGGTTTGCCCAAATCACAAGGAATACTGCACCTACATATCAGGATAAAACAATTTACCAGCCTTCTCTTTTCAGTTTATCATCAGCTGCCTGATGCTCCTGAGGGGATTTCTTCATTTCAGAATTAACTCAGGTGATCAGCACCCAGATTAGCCTAGGCCTGCAGACACATTGCAAAACCATACCCAACTACACGCGTCCTCATGGGTGCGGCACTCACCCATCGGACACACTAGGACTTTTGGGGCATGGCCCAGGATTCTTTGTGCTGCAGTAAGCTGAGCTGCTCTATGATTCCTTACCAATGAATAAGGCTAAGATTTTGTCAGGGATATTCTTAGTAAAAATCACAGACAGGTCACGGGCAATAAAGAAAATTTCATGGAAGCCCGTGACCTGTCCATGACTTTTACTAAAAATATCCATGATAAAATGGGAAGGGACTGGGCAGCTGTGGGGTGGCTGGGAGCTCTGGGGCCCCCACCACCCCTGGGGGTTCAGAGCTCCAGGGTCCCCCGCCAGCCATGGCTGGTGGGGAGCTGCAGGGTCCCCCTGCCCCATCCCCAGCAGTAGGAAGCCCTGCAGGGATCCCCTTGTCCCGCGGTGGCTGCGGGGAGCTGCTGGGGTCCCCCTGCCCTCCCATGGTGGTGGGAAGGAAGGGGGGTACCCCCCCTGCCTGCAGTGGCTGGGAGCTTCAGGGGACCTCCACTTCTCATGACAGCTGAGAGCTTGGGGGCCCACTGACTCAGGTGGAGAGGGTACATTACAGCTCCCTGCCACTGCAGGAGGCAGCCGGACCCTGCAGATCCCAGCCACCAGGGCTGGGGTCACAGAGGTCTTTGGAAGTCATGGATACCGTGACTTCTGCGACCTCCGTGACAAAACCATAGCCTTACCAATGAATTGTGGGAGTTTGTGTTTGTTTTTCTGGGCACAACAGGGGAATTGTGGGAAAGCACTGTAGGACTATTAGCACTTGAGTGGTTTAGCCCCTATCCTCACTGCAAAGTCAGTAGGTTACCAGCCTGAGTAACTACGGAACCTGTATTTTAGCTGGAAGTCCAAAGCAGGCCAGTTAGCTTTGGCTGAAAGTAGCACTTAACTTGGGTGAGAGGGTTGTGTGTGTGGCTAGAGATGGGTATGGTGCAATATGGGTTAACTCAGCAATGAAGCCATACCTTTGGATTTAGGAACTTTCAGGGTAACAACAATCTTCAGTATTACACACCTTGAAAATTCCATTATAAAATTAGTGTAAGAATTGTTCAGTACACTGAGAGATGGACCTAATAATCCGCAACTAGGAGAACCAAGGTATTGTTATTAACATACAGAAGTTCCATCTGTAATCTACATCTGACATTTCCTGGTTCATACTGTCTCCTTCAGAGGAAAAGTTATACTTTGATGTATATATCATGGCTGCTGGAAAAGTGTATCATCATCATACGAAGATTAACATCCAAGATGTCTTCATACAGTTTAAGAGCACAGGGTCAGATTTCAATAGAGCTATGCCAATTTATGCTAACCAAGGATTTGGCCCATAATCATATCTTTCGGAAACGTGAAACTGATAGTTGTCTTTTTTAAAAAAAATGTATATAAACATAGCAATTGTGATAAGTGTCCATGTAGAGGAGTGGACTCACTCCTGCGACACCACCTGCTGGTGACTTCTGGGAATTAGCTCTTCCAGCATCCTGGAGCACCCCCTGCAGGCTAGTGATCCACCTGTCCTCTGGTCCCGTGTCCCACCCGGACCCCAGTGCCCTTGTATCTGGGGGCTGCCCCCTGGCAGTACACCCCTCACTACTAGGGTCTCCCCTCCCTGGGGAAGCCCCACCCACTATCCTTACCTCACCTCAGAATAAGGCCACTGCCAGTCACCAACTAGCCCCCACTCCCTGGGGTAGACTGCAGTATAGGCCACCCATCACAGGCAAGGAGGGTTTGGACCTGCTGCCTTGGCCTAGCCCTGGGCTGCCCTCTGCAACCCCAGTACCCCTTGGCCTTCTACTAGGCCACAGCCTGGGGCTTTCCAGGCTGGAGCTCCCCAGCTCCTCAGCCTTTCCTCAGCCCTGCTCCACTCAGGTACTCTGTCTCAAGCTTGCTGCAGCCAGGCCCTTCTCCCTCTGAAGGCAGAGAGAGACTCTTGGCCGCTGGCTCACAGGCTTTTTATATAGGGCCAAGCTGAGGCCTGATTGGGGTGTGGCCCAGCTGTGGCTGCTTCCCAATCAGCCCAGCTTAGCAGCTCCCAGCCACAACCTTCCCCCAGGGCTGTTTTAAGCCCTTCAGGGCAAGAGTGGGGTAACCACCCCACTACAGTCAGATTGACAAGTGTAGAGACTGAAGTCTTCCTGTTTATTCTCAGAACAGGTACAATTCAAACATTCCCACCCCTCCACATATCTCAGTACTGACAGGGCAAACATCCCTGGGGCAGTAGATAGTTCAGTCTCCATAGCCCATTCAGTCTTTGGCCTTCTCTACTAATATTGTCAACAAGAGTGCTAATTATGAGGATGTTTTTTGTGATCATGAGCCTACTAGAGACTAGAATAAAATCGCCAAAAATTATACATTGGTCACATTTTAAAAGTTTCTTCCATCTAGAAAAAATCAGCCAGTTTGAGAGCTGTCCTTTATACCTGAAATGGAGAACACAGATGGAATTGGTAATATCTCTGATAATGTGGTGGTGGGGGGGGAAATGTTTTAAGTGCTGTCACTAGTATAGAACACCAAACAGCCATCAGATAGTAAAAACTTTCAGTCAGTGCAGACATTGACTAGAATTAAACAGGTGACCTAGAGCTGAAAGTATCTCTATCTCATTGTGAATCCCTTGAGTTATTCAATCCCCCTAGAATCGGTTTTCTAACTGGAATTTGATCCTCCAAATTATCATAAGCACTAGTATGCTATTGTACAGTAGGGTTGCTTATGTGGACTGTGCTGGTGACACTGAGGTTTATGGGTTGGGTTTGCATGTGGTTTCTCTAAGAAAAATGAACGCAGAAGCATTTCAAACGTAAGTATGAAGAACTGCATGAGCCTTTGCAAAATAGACACGAGGAAAAAAAGAAAGCATTTGAAATTGTAGAGCTTATTACTACAAATATTCAATATAATGAAGAATATTCATTATACACCAAACAGTGCTGTTATATTTCTAGGTCAGCATCAGTCAAAAAGCTTACATTGATTCTGTGACTGTTTTCTGTCCTTCCAAACACTGTAGACTGGGATCACCACAAAACCTCACCTCTGCAATGCATGAACATTTTTTTCCATTATGATTAAAAGCAGGTCATTAAAATGGTTTCATTAACACACCATCCTCCCTCCCTCCCATGGTATTAAGCAGGCTGATGTTGAGGATTTAAATGTTGACAAGGAAAAATCATTCTGGAATTCTCTTCTGAGTGGACATATCAGATGGCTGTCTTCAATACTAGTGATTAGGGAAACAGAAAACTGCATTGGCATCTGTGTTTATGCATCATGAAATTAAACATTTTCTGTTTCACCTACAGTATGCTCCACAGCAACTCCATGAGCACAGATCAGCTAGCTAAAGCTCAATACACCCAGGTATTTGATCAGACTGGTCAGTAGTTTGCTAGCACTAGAGTACACATTGTGCACTCATACCTATTGGATTAAGAATGCTATTTAGATAAGCAAGCTGCATTTTTGCAGAGAGAAAGAGGAGAATCTTAGCCTGTGTCACATGCTAATATTAGTGAGTTAATTAAATTAGAGAAATTCTAGTGCCAGGCACTAAAACACTTAGCTAAGTAGAATGCTATGGGAATTAAAAGGAAGCAAACCACAGCACTACTCCATGCATGCCGCCCCTACAGCTAATTTTTTTCTGACTGGCTTTGGAAAGTTACATCAAAACAAAAAAACCGATTTTGAAAAAGTTAGTCAGGAACTACCTACAAAAAAGGATCCTGAGTCCGATCTCCCTTACACCAGCCTTCCATCAGCATAACTCGTTCTGCCAGATTCTGACCTGGCTTCCAACCCCCTACTGCTGCTCCCGGGGCATATAGGAGTAATGGGTGTGGAGCGGCCCCAAGGGGTGCCTATGAGTTGCTCTGCAGTCTGGAGCATCCCCATCTACATTCCTAATCTGTCCCAGCAAGTCCTCAGGCTTGTGAGGTGACCAATTTAGAGTCTAGAACAGCCCTATGTAGTGCCTGCCTTGGAGAAAATATCCCAGCAGCATTGAAGAATTTAGTCCAGGGAGACAGACTCCTACGCAATGTATCCCAGAGACAGAATGAAACAAATCTGCACAGCTACTGAACTTTCACCCTGTCCGCTTAACAATTTTGCCATCTACCTTTAAGCTTTCTTCACACAAGGCATTCTTCCCCTGCTTGTCAAACAAAACATCTAGAAACCCACCTTCTAGGAGCCAAGCAAGTAAGGGTTGGGGGATAAAAGCAAGCAAACCTACTAATGTGCTCAAAATAATACAAGGAATTTCAGTAAACCATAAAATATGGAATATGGCATTAAAGATTAAATATGTGAGAAAAGTTCAAAAGATTTGTATCTCAATATCTTATCAGGTTAATTAAATGGATAACTGGATGCATTTAAGGAGGAAAGGATGGGTTGCAATGACATAAAATGAGAGGCCACAAGATTACAGTGTTAAAGTGTTAAGGAGAATGGGTTATGTTTGTATCATTTCCCTATTCCATAATAACTGTGATTCATCTAATGCCATTTTCTGTTCTTGTTCAAATCTTTCCTTGTAAAAATACTTTGAACAGTCAATAGACTTATAACCAATCCAAAGGCTGTAACCTTTCCAGCATTTCATATTTGCATTGTCTGTCCATTTTTATCATGGTTATAAGGGCCATGCTGTAGGGAGAAAGTGAACAGTCAGTAAATTACACCAAAGAATACTGAAAAGGTCAAAGGATTACACTTTGTTGTTTGCTTTTATGGAATATATGAGGCATTTAAACTGTGAAACTAAATTATTTGGACAAAGATGATAACAGATAAAAAATAGCAAAGCATGAATGGGTTGTTGAGACAATGACTGATGAGGGTAGTAAGAGGGATATGTTGCCGTTTTCTGATCCTCAGAACACTGAGCCTGCAAGATGATGTTGCATAAGCATCCTTAGCTCCTCCACAGAAATCAAAAGGGATTTGAAGACAGTATTAGAGCTTGTCAGGATTTTTTTGATGAAGTATTTTCTCTCCGGAAAATGCCAATTTCTCAAACCTGAAACTTTTCTCAGGAACGCTTGGGTTTAAACATGGGTTTCTGTTGGGAAAGTGTCTCAGGTCCAGGATGGAATTTTTGGTCAAAATTAGAGAGACCCACCCCAGAATATCCAGTAGCCTAGTGATTACACAAACAGACCTGCACGTGGCAGACCCAGAGATCAAGTCTCTACTTGGCCTAATTCAAAGGCTTTATCAGAAAGAGACATCTTTCTTAGGAAGCCGCTGAAGACAGTGGGCCAAATCCAAATGAGCTGTGTAATGTGTTGCAATTCACAGATAAGTGGATGTGAGTAGGTCTGAAAGAGTACGAGTTGGTGAAACTTGTTTCGGCAAAAGGAAGAAGTGTACAATAAACTAATCAAGAGTTCTTCATAACCACCAAGTCTGGCTCTTTTGGCCTGATTCTCATCTCTTTTGCACCAGCATAAATCAGGAGTATATTTATGAAAGTCAATGAAGTATGAAACCAGTGAAAGATAAGAGACAGGTCTTGACTCTCCATAGTAAGCAAAATGTGATTGGTCAATGGGCTGTACCAATTAAAATTTTACAGACTAAATTTAGTCTTTGTGAAAGATACCAGATAGACAATCCTGATGACAGAAGACCTGTGTTTTCCCCCTCTCTGCCAATCCTATTCCAGAGAGATCACCAAAAGGCATTAATTCTCCATGAATCTTCAACCTTTCCTAGCTCTGCTGCGGCAGCCAACAAAAATAATGGGTAGTGTTTGTTACCGTGTTGGCTCTGCAATCTGGTCTCAGTCTAGTTCCTGATGGTCCTATAACAATTTTAGGTCACTATCACCCAGACATAAATATCTCATTGCCAAACCTCTGAGCAATTCAGTCTTCTGACAAATTTTATCTTGACACCAATTTGGCAAAAATTGGCCATTTTAAAGGCATGCTTTTTGCCCACTTCTTACTAGAGGCACAAAAAGAATAATGTTGCTATGCACATTTTTTATGACAAAAATTTAGTGAATCCAAGCAAGGTTTTGCTAGATGAAGTGCCATCTTCATGACCTGTAAGATCACAACTTGATTTGGTTTTATCCATAGCAGAGCCCAGGAGAGTGAATGATTATTTACTGGTGAATTCTAACTCATGGACATAAGAAATTATAACCCAGTCTTAATTTATTCATAGTTTTTGAACATCTGATTTCATTCTATGAAGCGTGCTAGGACGTTATAAAACATTTTGTGGCCTAAAGGAAAATTTTCAAGATAAAAGTCATATATTGAAAAAGCTTTAACTAATAACACTTTAAGGGACAAGCCTCACATTGCCTGCTTAGACAAAGTAACAATCCACTGACTTCAATGACAATTTTCCTGAGTAAGGACAGCACAATTTGTTTCTAAATTACTCTAACAATTCTATGGCTACGGAGGATATCAGGGTCACCTGCATTTTGCACAACTGCTACTTTGTCATTTAGACCCTCGCAATAGATTTGACTGGAACTTTACAGTAAATTGTTCCACCCACGGCCTCAGGAAATTGTTCCACCCATGGAGCATTCTGTGATGGGTTCAGTCCCAGACACCCCCTGGGACTGTCACCTGATGTGCCGAGACTACCTCTGAGCCCATTTTCTCTGCCAATTTGGGCCTCCAGAAACCTGCCTTGTTGAGCCAGACATGCCAGTCTGCTCCAACACAGACCCAGGGTCTGCACCCCAAAGCTGCAGAATTAACTGAAAACCGCTTAAGAAGTGCTCCCATCTCCAGCATCCAGACACCCAGCTCCAAACCCCAAATAAATCCATTTTACTCTGTATAAAGCTTATATGGGGTAAACCCATAAATTGTCCACCCTCTATAACACTGATAGAGAGATATGCACAGGTATTTTCTCCTCCAGGTATTAATTACTTACTCTAGGTTAATTTATAAGCAAAAGTGATTTTATTAAGTATAAAAAGTAGGATTTAAGTGGTTCCAAGTAATAACAGACAAAACAAAGTAAGTTACCAAGCAAAATAAAACAAAGCATGCAAGTCTAAGCCTAATACATTAAGAAACTGATTACAGATAAAATCTCATTCTCAGATATGTTCCAATAAGCTTCTTTCACAGACTGGACTCCTTCCTAGTCTGGGCCCAATCCTTTCCCCTGGTACAGTTCTTGTTAGCTCCAGCTCAGGTGGTAACTAGGGGATTTCTCATGACGGGAACCTCCTTTGTTCTGTTCCACCCCCTTATATAGCTTTGGCACAAGGCAGGAATCTTTTGTCTCTCTGGTCACCCCTCCTTCTAAATGGAAAAGCACCAGGCTTAAGATGGATTCCAGTACCAGATGACATGGTCACATGTCCTGTGATACCCCAAGCCTTCATTCTTCTTGGCCTGACTCACAGGAGGGCTTGCAAATAAACAGAACCATTTACAACCAATTGTCCTAGTTGATGGGAGCCATCAAGATTCCAAACCGCCATTAATGGCCCATACTTTGCATAATTACAACAGGACCTCAGAGTTATATTTCACATTTCTAGTTTCAGATACAAGAATGATACAAATAGGATGACCACACTCAGTAGATTACAAGCTTTGTAATGATACCTTACAAGAGACCTTTTGCATGAAGCATATTCCAGTTACACTACATTCACACTCATTAGCATATTGTCATAAAATCATACGGAGTGCAACGTCACACACACATCTAACAAACTGTGATTCTGAGTCATAATCCGTGGACTCTGAGGAAGATGTTAGCTGCTTCATCCCTTTTTGTGGAGAAGCTTATTCTCCACTGTGTACCACAAGTAAGAAGAGGCAGAGCAAGGGCTTCTCCCACTTCCTGCCCACTTCCCACCTATTTGCTCACAGTGCAGAGCGTTGAGTGAATAGCCCCTATTGAAACCCCATAGCTAAAGTCACAAATTGAGCAGGGATGGGAAGGGGAGAAAGGTCCTGGTAATCTCATCCAGTGGCCCCAGAGAAAGAACTCGGCTTCTCCAGCTTCAAAGGACAAGCCCCTACCACTTGTGGGCTGCTACACCCTACGGCTTGTAACACAGTTGAATAGTTCTCATTCCAACCCCTAGACAGCACTAGACACTTTATTGCAGGCCAGATTCTGCCATCCTTACTCCACAAGTACCTTCATTCATTTCAGTGGGACCACCTGAGGAGTAAATTATCACTCCGTTGCCCCATTCTCCATTATTTCCAAGATGTTCTCAGTCATAGCCAACAGTGAGTCAGCAGAAGAGGTCTAATCTTGCTTTTGCCAAGCTTACACCACCAAGGGATCAGTCATAGTAGAACCTGTCTCCACCACCCACACCTCTGACACTCATTGGTGATAGGAAGATAGCTAGCTAGCATAGGAGGCAGCTAGGCGATCTTCTCCAACTATACACCAGCAGGGATTCCCCCTAAACAGGAAAAATTCTCCAGGGACATTCTGCTGCTGCTTTAAAAATGAACTTTGTGCTTCTTATGCAGTGTAAATTGAATTTAGTTGTCTAGAAAATCTGGCCCAGTGAGAACAGGAGTGGCACAACCTGGTTCCTCCTTATTAAAAATGAAAAAATGTTAAAAATTGAGGAGTGTGCTTTTGGAGACATGTTGAACACAGTTGTTTGTATCAATTTTTGTAATATATGCTTAGATGATAGAATGACAGGGACAATCAATGAAAATAGGGGAAAATTCTTTTCACATTCGTCCAACTTCAATTTCGCTTATGGTCAAGAAAACTGCCGTGAAGAAATTAAGGGGTAGATTGTGTCTTGGACTATGTACACACAGACAGGCGAGGGAAAGGAGCCAGGAAGAACACCGCACTCCCTCACAGGAGTAAATGTGGCCATTCACCGGCATTCTCCCTCCCCAGAGCAGCTGAGGCAGGACTGGGCAGGGAGGGGTAAGGAGCTAACTCTACCCACTTACTCAGTGGCCCAAAGCATAAAGCTGATCAAATGCAGGTTGGGAATGGTAATAATTTACTCCTGGCATCACTACCAACCCAGATTAAGCAGGGGAAGACTTGTATCTCAGGTGTCTCTTTGAGTCACATTTTCTCTTGGACCTATTTTTTAGGAAGATGCCTGTTTTAGTCTGTGTTTAAAGTCTGCCCTAAGTTTTGCAACAAACTCACCACCACCAGAACCAAAAAATGTTTTTGCATAAACACACACAAAACAACAGAAAAAAATGACAATATCTTAGGAGTAAATGCAGGAAGTTTAGAAAACAGAGTGGTTCATCTTTGTGGTTCAGGACAGGATGGGATAATCTTATGATGGAAAAGTTCACGAATGATCTGAGATGGGGATTTGGTCTCTATATGGTAGTCTTACAAGTCTAGATATCATTTCTAGAATATGAAAAAGATAAAAGAAACAGACATCTGGAATATAAAGAAGTTTTATTTCATTATAAAATATTGATTTGTTTAGCCACTCTTCAGGCAATATATTGAATTAATAAGAATTGTTAAGTTTCTGATCCTGTATCAGCTTTTATTTAAAAAAAAAATCATACCTCTGCAATATAGTTTGCACCAATTATTTTTCCTTTGTAACTACTTGAAGTCTGCAACATTAAAACAAAAACAGAAACCCAACGGTATCAGGGTCACTGCCTCCAGAGCACCACCTCATGGCCCGGAGATACTTTGCAGTATCCCTGCCTCAGTTTCCTTCTCTTTAGGGTTTCTCGGTAATTTCACAAAGGTTTTCTGGCAGCCAACAATGACCCTACTTGGGCTGGTTTAGTTCCAAAATAAAGTCCTTCAAGTTCAAAATTCAGGTATTCATTCTTCATCAAGCCCTGCCCAGACTCACTTGAAAGTCTTTCAAGCCTCTCCCATGTCCTCCTGCCCAGAGCCATTCGCTGCTTTAGCAGGCCACTCGTAGCTCTACCTAGCTGGAGTCTTTTCTCCCCTGAGTTCCACCGTTTCCTGCAGGAGCTCCCACATCTCTTTCAGCAGCCCCCCATCCACTGCCAGGTGAAGTCTCAATTTCACTAACCAGGCCTCTCCTTTATCTATCTCAGAGTAACATGACCCTAATTTTCCCCACCTGGGAGGAGGGTTGGCTGGCTGTGAAATTGAGCCCCAGCTCTCCTTAAAGGGCCAGCCACCCTGCCACATTACCAATCAATCTTTTAGGTGAGACATGTGGGCACTAGCCCAGGGAACCTATGAAGTGACTCAGACCCACCTAGTTTTGATACAAATCTGAAACACACAATAGTTTCAAAAGCAAATGTCCACTCTGATGTATTTATAACATTTATCTATTAATCAAAATTAAAAGGTTTGAGAAGCTGGAGTAGAGGAAGAAGGGAATCATCATTCTTGCATGATGCAATAATTCCTCTGAATTTAGGATGGAATCCTGGCCCAATTAATATCAACATCAAAACCCCCATTAACTTCAACAGGGCCAGGATGTTACCCTTAGAAACCAACATACTGCTGATTGTGTTCATTGGGCTTTTGTACAGCAATAAAAATGATTAAGGCACTGGCTTATGTGGAGAAAGGTTAACAAAGCTGTACATTGTTGTTTTAAACAATTACGAGAGGAGGAAGGGATGGGAGAGCATAACTATCTACACGTATTTGAGAGATGTATACAAACATCAAAGACAATGAGGAATTGATTAGGGTTCGTACAATGAGGTTAAACAGAAAAAAAGGGGAGAAAAAAAGACACTGAGTAGTTGGAGAAAACTATGTATAGTGAAATCCAATATAGACTCTGGTATCATCTTCCAAGGGAATTGGTCAAATACTTGTGATATTAAAAATGAGACAGGATAATGGACAATAAAATATACTATAGGGAACAGTGTTACACTGACAGGGTGGATGACCGACCCTAATAGGATTTTTCCATCTCTTTCTTCTACAATTCTCTTTTACTGCGTTGTAGTGGCTGATCTATATTAGGGCGAGAGCTTAGCTTTGGAAAAATATAAATAACAGCCCCTCCCTTTCCCCCCCAGCAGTCAGCTGCTGCAGTGCCTTACTTCAACTTCTCTGTAAGAGCCCTGGCTGTTACAGACTAACTTCCATTCTTGCCATCTGCCAGAAACTTAATAAAAATGTAAATTTTAAAACGCTCATGAAACTCCTAGTTAGAGGTTGATAACTCTTCTGTTTTTATGTCATCCTACTGATCTCTTTAACGAGTCTGCACTCAGTTATTTCAAATGACACAAAACAGAAATGTAGACGATAGGGCAGACTACCATTAACAATAACACTAAGGTAATGGAGAGAGAGTACAAGGAGGGGATGGAGGGAAACAGAGGTTAAGTTTTTATTTATTTTAAATTTCAAAGGTCACTCACCCACTGTTGTTTGAGGGACATTTGTATGCCTTGTGGTGGTGGTCACATTAGCATGAGATAATGTAATCTCTCTTTCTTGTGGAAGCAATGGCTGCCAGTTACTCTTATCTGATGTGACTGTTTTCCAAGGTGCTTTTTCAGGGGTAAAAACTACACCCTACAACACACGATTAGGAAAACAACAACATACACATATTTACACTAAGCATAATGGCAGTCTCCTGTTTCTTAGGAAGGTGGAAAGGGAAAAGTGTGGTATCAGCATGAAAGTCAAAAACTCCTTGGACTTGTTCACACTATCTGTTGAAGTCACTCGCCTGTAACTGACCAGATGATCAAGACCCCAAGTTCTTAACCAGCTCTGTCAAACTAAGTGTGTTACCTAGGACAAATCACTAATTTTCCCTGCCTCAGTTTCCTCTCCTGTAATGTGATGATAATAATACATCTCATATAGGGTAGTTTAAGGATTAGTTCATTTTTGTCAGTGTCTTTGATGAAATATGCTCTGCAAATGCTGTTGCTACATCATAGATTCCAAGGCCAGAAGGGACTTTTTCTGATCATCTATTCTGACCTCCTGCATAACACAGGCCATAGAACTCCCCCAAAATAAGGTAATGTTATTCTTATCTAGCCACCATCTGGCTTCCCCACTGTCTTTTTTCCCAGCTATAGGTATGATTCTGCCTCCAGATTTCATACAAAGTAGACAGAAGGCCAAACTCAACCCTAATTTATACCTATGCCATTCCACTGAAGTAAATGAGGTTGCATGGATGTAACTGGGAACAGAATTTGCCCCAATACATTGTGTATGTATAGATTCTTCTAGATTTTCCACTCAAGGAAAATTTCATACACAAATAATATGGCAGAATAAAGAGCACTTGCTTATCATTATTTAAAATGGTTGGTTGTAGGATCTCTCAGTAACAAAAGCTACAACCAAGGGTTAGATTGCAACTTTGACAACATAGCCATGCAAGGGAGCAAGAATCGCCCCGTGTCCCATATGTAGGCAACTCAGACTTGAATCTGAAGATACAAGAATAAGCAGAGTCACTTGCCTGCTTACTCCCTTCCCAGAGCAGGTGGGTGGAGCATGGGGCAGCACCTTGGCTCCACACTATTCACTGGCCAGAGTAGCTGAGCCAGTAGGGGACAGAGAGACTGCAGTAACTTACGGGTAGTACCGACTAGCTGTAAAATTCCTTTTCCTCCCCTCTCCCCCACACACACCCAAGAGAGCAAGGAAGAAGCCAGGGAGGAATTGTGACCCAAAGGTGTGTCTGAGTCACAATGCTTCCCATGGGTACCCCTGAGCGGTGCAGCTTATGCACTATATCTTGCCGAGGGCTGTGCCTAAAGTGAGAATCTAGCCCCTAAATTTTCAGTACTGGCTGGTTAAAGCTGTTTTTTTTTTTTCTTGTGATGATGGAGAAGAAACACAATTCACTTGATTAAAGACTGGTAAATGGAACTGAGGAAATTGTTTCCCATAAACATCATGATGTTAGATACACAACCAATAAAAACATGACAGAATTTGAGCTTTGGGGAAACTAATTAGTCTTGTATTAGTTTAATAGAAGAGAAATGTAAGGATTCTTGAGTGGAGAGACAAGGAGAATGGCCAGCCTGAGTCTTTCCATGGTGTTCTATTGTTGTTTTTCCTTGTCCAGTTCATTTTGCATTTTCCTTTGCTTGTGCAGTTTTAAGACATAGTTATGGAACATCTTGGAACAGATGACATAAGGGAGAAATGTGTTTATTCAAGACACTCTTAGCCAGTTTACCCTTTAATAGTTTCCTTCAGTAGCAATTATTAACAGATGCTAAAATTCTTAGTGATTTAAGCTGATCTTTTAATATGTCATAATTTATAAATGTTCCACAGATGTGAAATTTAGGACTTCTAGCACCAGTGTAATATGGGGAATTGGAAGGCTCTGAGTATTGGTAATTGAAATTTTAGCCTTTCATTTCTGGATCATGGTTTCAAATTCACACCAGGATGATAGTGAATGAAAGTCATTACCATCATCTGGCTGTTCAGTGACCTATATGAAACACTATAAGTTGGTAGTGGACAGGTGTCTGATAATTAAAATACTCTGCACAAGCACAGTTGGCACTCTACAATTTTTTTCTTAACTCATCTATCCCTCCAGTTTATAAATGGAAAGTATTCAGAAGTAATGAGATTTCAGATGTAAGAACTGGAAGGATACAGTACTTTTTGTAAATCCATAAACAACGTACCCCAGTTTGTAAAGCACTTTGAGATCCCCAGACAAATGGTGTTGTACATTGCCAAGGCAAAGTATTATACTGCAGACCAATACAAATATGTCCAGAGTAGTATTTGATAAAACCTACACTAATGTGGGCCATATTAGAAGAGTTCATTGTCAACATTGCAGCAAATGTTATGAACTAGACTCCATAGATACCGTAAGATATTCCAGAAACATAGGAGGCATCTCACTGAAGGAAAGTTGCAGGAACAGTACAAAACTGGCATCATAAAGTCTAAATGTCCAGATGGGCTAGGAGTAGTGACCATGAATGGGGGAGGTAACCTAGTGACAGATGATGTGAAAAAAGCTGAAGTACTCAATGCTTTTTTTGCCTCGGTCTTCACAGACAAGTTCAGCTCTCAGACTGCTGCACTGGGCAGCACAGTATGGGGAGGAGATGAGCAGCCCCCAGTGGTGAAAGAACAGGTTAAGGACTATTTAGAAAAGCTGGACATACACATGCAATACATCAGAGGGTGCTGAGGGAGTTGGCTGATGTGATTGTAGAGTCATTGATCCATTATCTTTGAAAACTTGTGGCGATCAGGGGAGGTCCCAGATGACTGGAAAAAGGCATATATAGTACCCATCTTTTAAAAGGAAAGAAGAAGAATCTGAGGAACTACAGACTGATAAGCCTCACCTCAGTCCCTGGAAAAATCATGAAGTAGGTCCTCAAGGAAACCATTTTGAAGCACTTGGAGGAGAGGAAAGTGTTCAGGAACAGTCAACATGGATTCAACAAGGGCAAGTCATGCCTGACCAACCTGATTGCCTTCTATGATGAGATAACTGGCTCTGTGGATATGGGGAAAGCAATAGATATGATATACCTTGACTCTAGCAAAGCTTTTGATATGGTCTCCCACAGTATTTTTGCCAGCAAGTTAAAGAAGTATGGATTGGATGAATGGACTATAAGGTGGATAGAAAGCTGTCTAGATTGTCAGGCTCAATGGGTAGTGGATCAACGGCTCAATGTCTATCTGGAAGCCGGTATCAAGCAGAGTGCCCCAGAGATCAGTCCTGGAGCCGGTTTTGTTCAACATCTTCATGAATGATCTGGATGATGGGATGGATTGCCCCCTCAGCAAGTTCGCAGATGACACTAAACTGGGGGGGAGAGGTAGATACGCTGGAGGGCAGGGATAGGGTCCAGAGTGACCTAGACAAGTTGGAGGATTGGGCCAAAAGAAATCTGATGAGGTTCAACAAGGACAAGTGCAGAGTCCTGCACTTAGGATGGAAGAATCCCATGCACAGCTACAGGCTGGGGATCAACTGGCTAAGCAGCAGTTCTGCAGAAAAGGACCTGGGGATTACAGTGGATGAGCAGCTGGATATGAATCAACAGTGCCCTTGTTGCCAAGAAGGCTAACGGCATATTGGGCTGCATTAGTAGGAATGTTGCCAGCAGATCAAGGGAAGTGATTATTCCCCTCTATTTGGCACTGGTGAGGCCACATCTGGAGTATTGAGTCCAGTTTGGGGCCCCCCACTACAGAAAGGATATGGGCAAATTGGAGAGAGTCCAGCAGAGGGCAACGAAAACGATTATGCGTCTGGGACACATGACTTATGAGGAGAGGCCTGAGGGAACTGGGCTTATTTAGTTTGGAGAAGAGTGACTCTCCCACCCCTGAATCTATCTGCACCGTTTTTTCAAAGCCCAAGTGACTAGCCAGTTGCTTTTAATGCTTGGATTAGAGTGTTTGAGAACTATGTCTTTGACAGAACTTTCTGAAACAAAAAAAACATGCTCTGCTTATTCAATGCCTTGGAGCAGAAGGGCAGCATATATTTTACAACCTTCCCTTTCTGGATGATAAATATTAGACTACACTTGCTGCATTAAAGAATTTTTTGTGACTAAAGTAAATATGGTAGCTGAACGCTACAAATTCTCCCAGCATGAAAAGAAACTAGGGGAAATTGACAGATCAGTATATTGCTGCTTTAAGGGAATTGAATGTGATTTTGGCAACACGGCAGACAAAATGATTTGAAATCAGCTTGGGGAGAAAAACAGTTGTGCCTCATATAAGTTGTGCTTACTACTTGAATGGGACCTGACCTTACAGAAAACCATAAGTATTGCTAATCACATTGAGTCAGCTATAGTGGAGGAGAAAATGTTGAGTCCAGGCCCAGCAGGTATGACCCAAGCCATGCAACCACTACAGACATGGACTACAACAAGGAAGTCAAAAAATTACTATGCAAATGGGAGGTCACAGACCCAGCAACTTCAAAACACACAAGGAAAAGTAACTCACCACTGTGGATCTACAGAACACACTGTGAACTACACAGGATGTCCTGCAAACGGAACTCAGTGCAATCACTGCCAAAAGACCAGTTTGCTAAGCTATGCTGGAGCAAGCAGCCTAATCAACAGGTACATGCAGCACTGGGCTTGGTGTTACTGTTTTGAGTGTGGATGAAAGCAGATCCACACACCCTGCGGATATAAAATAGTATGTACTGTTCATGTTTCTGCTATAGCATGAGCGAAGCCGCAGGTGGTGGAATTAATGTTGGACACTGGCTCAACAGTTTCAATACTACCTGAATCGATTTATTTGCAATTCGGACGTGTGCCACATGTTGAACCAAGCTTATGCTGAGTGTGGAACTTGATAAGCCACATTCCTGTGCTCTTTTGATACATACTCTGTACCAGTGGAATTCGATATCATCCATAGGGGTACTCCTATTGTAGGCAGATTTGTTTGCCACACTAAACATGCATGGGTAGTCAATGTGCATTGCTTCTGCCCCACCTGACACCACTAAAACACAAACTCCAGTCTCTGCTCTTAACAAGGATAGTGCAGAGGAAGCCGTTTGTTGTACATTTGGATTTGTTCACAAAATTACACTTCGACCTAATGGTACAACTTCTGTTGCACAGGTATCACATCTACCATTCTCAGCCAGGGATGTTGTATCACAAGAGCTTAAAAAATTAGTACGGGCTGGTTCTTTAGAATCTGAATGATGGCCTGGCTTGACTCTCACCGCCATAACAATTCAAATCTACTTGCTTAGCCTGCCCAATTCAACAAAAATTGCAGGAACTGCTGATGACAAAATGGTCACAAAATCCCAAATGCTTTGACCCAGCTTTTCTATCTTGCTTTAGAACATGCAACAAACTTTCTCTACAAGATGGATGCATGATACAAGGTACTTACCAGCTGGTTGTGCCAGATGAACTGCAGCCAGAATTCATACACCTGGCACATGACACATCAAAGGATTGTAAAAATGAAACAGCACCTACGTATTACTGGCTGGGAATGGATGCTCAAGTTGAAGCACCTATAAAAATGTGCATTACTTGCCAATTACATGACAAGATGGTGGTCATGCATGTGCCCCCATTACAATCTGTTTCTCTTCCAGATGCAGTGAAGCAAAAGGTTGCCATCAGACAATGCGCCAAATGACTGTCGCTATATCACCTATATCAACTCCTTCAGTAAATGGCCAGAAGTGGCATTTATATTACAAGTTACCTCTGCTACAGTGATCAAGTTCTTGTCAAGTTCTTCCCTTTAGCAAGTAAGGGAACCTGAAAGAATTAGTACTGGACCACAGAATGCAATTTGCCTCACTGAAATGCCAAACTTTTCTGGTAGAGAGGAATATTAGACACAGAAGATCATCCATGTATTACCCTCAAGCAAACGGAGAAACTGAACAATTCAACAGATATTTGAAAGACAGTCTGCAAAACAACAACATGTTGGCAAGAAAAGCACGGATGACCTTCACTACAGATTTCTTACAAGTCTATAGGGCTGTACACCATGCCACAACACAAAGGTCATCTACTGAATTATTGCATCGATTACAGAGACCCACATCTGATATATCTGTGTAGCTGGATAGGAGATAAACAGTTCAACAGAAACAGCAAAAATAATAAATATATACAGAAACATTGTGGGGCTGAGGAATTGAAAATTGAATTTGGTTCATTTGTAAGAGTATGAAAACCTGGAATCTTATGAAAAGGAGAACCATTAAAAATTGTTGCGGGGGTGGGGGGAGGAAAGGCCTTTACACTTACAAGCTGTCAGATGGTCAGGTATGAAATGCTGTTTATTCATCTTGCACCTGCACCAAGAGCAAAGCAAAGATGTTTCAGACCATCTAACTGGGGCCGATGATTTTACTTTGCCACTGACAGTACAGGGTAACTGACAGAACATTGGGCCTGACATACGCGAGTCAGACAGCTACCTGCATGGACCAGAGACTATGTTATGTAATTACTAACGAAAAAGGAGATTAGTACTCAGTTATAATTAGAAGTTTAATTATAGTTACCTAACCATTTATTCTTAGTTATTATTTATTTATTTGCTAATTACTTAATTGGTGTTTATTAATATAGTAACAAGCTACTGTATTATTACTGTTGTTGTAAGGTAGGGTTAGTTCTTAAGATGGGGGAAATGTGGTATTGATAGATCCAGTATTGCATGCTGGGAGTTGTGGTCTCTGAGTTAATTTTTTCTTAACAGGAAGCAAGGAGTGTAAATGTGTGAGTGTGTGTCATGGCTGGAGTCAGGGACTACTACTGCAGCTGCTTCTGGAGCTGCCTGCTGGTTGTCTAAATAAAACCTCATTGGATTTCACCCTTTCAGTCTCAATTTCTGGTACTCAAGACAAGGTGACAACACAGATTTCCATTGTCTTGGCTTCCTTCATACTACTTGTGGACTCCATCAGGCCCTATTTGGGGTTGTACGTTGGTTTCATAAATGGGGGGTGGGTGGGGAGCAACCCTTTTTTTTCTCATTACCTGTTTTCAAAATGTATGTTGGCCAAAAACCCCTCCAAGAAGTCCACATGTGGGCTGGATACATGGGTCTACCACATGGGAGGGGTAGAGGCTAGAGAGACACCTCACAGAGTGAGGGAGCAAGAAAGGCTGGGCACCCCCTCTGTGCCAGCAACAAGAAGAAAGGGTCAGGGGTAGACTGGAGGAGAGACCAGAAGGTTTGCAATTACAGCATCTACTGACCCAACCCCCCACTGCAGATGCCACTACAGCTGCTGGCTAGTGAATAAATTCCACCCCGTCCATATCCACTGTGAAATACATGAGCATAAAATTAATCATGAGCACAAATTTATTTTGTGATCGTCAAAGAGCCATAGATGATCATTCCTTTTGGTCATTCCAGAGCTCTATCATATTTAATCCAGTAAAGCAGGATGAGAAACTCATTCAGTGCCCCCATGAGTGCAGATTTCTTCAGAAGGGGTGAGAAAAGATGGGATCGTGGCCACTTCCCCCTGCACATTAGTCCATAATGCTGACTGGGCATGCCATGAAGGAAGGACAGGTCCCAGCATCTCATGGTTTATCAAGGGTGCTTTCTGCAGGCAAGGGATCTGGGTGAAAATGTGTCCTTTCCAAGACATAATTCTTCCTGGAGCCAGGGCCGGCTCCAGGCACCAGCTTAACAAGCAGGTGCTTGGGGCGGCCAAGGGAGAGGGGCGGCGCCTGCAGCAATTCGGGGGCGGCAGGTCCCTCACTCCCTCTAGGAGTGAAGGACCTGCCGCTGAACTGCCACCGCCGATCGCGGCTTTTTTTCTTCCCCCCCCCCAATTGCCACCAGCGATCGTGGCTTTTCTTTTTTCTTTTTGCTTGGGGGGCAGAAATGCTGGAGCTGGCCCTGCCTGGAGCTCCCCCTGACATTACACCACTATCAATGTGGACCTGTGTCTATTGGGCCCAATGTGGCCCTCACAATACAACCAAAATTATTCAATCCTCCTAAAGAAGCCAGGAAAATTTGCAAGACAGAGGACAAAAATCACACAGATAAAATCAGATGGGACTTTAACTTAACTGTTTTTCTCAACGGGTAATTTCTTTTGCACTCATGGCATATGATATTCTGTTGAATAACCTCAATTATTGTGCATTAGAAGCAGTAGATTCTAAGTGCAAGAGGAAAATTCATTCAAGCGTACATTTTCTAATCACAGTCTTTGTGTTACTTTTTCTTTGGCCCAACAGTACATATAAACCTGTTAAATATTAACAATAAAAACAAAAATCACAAATGTGTAAAAACAAAAACAAAAAAAGCCAACCACTGCCAACAAACCGAAGACATACGTGAATTGTCCAGAAAGACTTAGAAATTGGGGAGGGAAGGGGGAGGAGAAAGCAAATCATTCAGAAACTATTTAATCAAAGAGTAAAGACAATTATAACATCTGTTAAGCTTTTGTGTAGGTTATAATTAGATGCTATGGAGGAGTAGCCTTTAAAGGGGTATCCTTTAACATCTGCTGTAAGGACAAACAACACCGCACAATAAATGACCCTCTAAATGCAATCAGCAAAACATGAGCTGTGCAGAGTTCACACACGCTGCATATAAAAGATTGAGGACAAAGTATTTTGCCAAGAGTCAATTCCTGCCGCACTTATTCAGGCAATAGTCCCACTGGGGCATCCTGGAGGTTTGCCTATATAATGACTGCAAGTTTTGGACCCCAAATCAAATGCAAGCATGATTATACCTCTGAAAAACAATATTTTTCTCATTTGTATCATTGTCTTGAAAGCACATGCTATTGCTGTATATCACAGCCACTTAATGACTTATTGGAGCTGTATCTATAAACTTAGAACAGTTTCAAATACATTTTATCCACATGTTTATTTTAAAAACCAGGGAAGAATTTCAGTCTAATTAGTCCCATACATAACAGCATTGTGCTGTTAGAGTGAAGTGATTCTTATTTTAAAAAACTAATCATTCAGTAGCTTCCAAAATAAACCCCAAATTTTGCCCTTGAAAATGTCCATATGTTTTAAACAACATTACTCAGTGAAAATGTCAGTCTAGCGAGGAAATATTTTATTCAGTTTAACATGGCCCTCTACTGGCAAAAACAACCCCCAAAAATGTATCAGTGTGAACCATTTTGTAAGATTCCTGGAACTAAGTATTTATTATAAGCACATGTTATAGCCAAGTTATTTCATATCTTAAGAAGATACACCTGGGAGCTCTGGAAATGAGCAAAAGGAAAATATTGAAGGAGAAGCAATTGGGTCATTATTTTATCCCATCCAAAAGTTGCTTTGCCAGGAATACTACTTCCTTTACTCTGTAAATGCAACTCTGGATATCAGTTCTACACTGAAGATAAAGACTAACTGAATAGAACAATTAATCGAGGGCCAGATTGTGAGACCCTTATTCATTTTGAGAAGTACCTTACTCCCTAAGTAGCCCCATTGATTTCAGTGAGACTATTTGTGGAGTATAGTACTACTTAGCATGGGTAGGGTTATCATAATCTGTCCCTAAGTGTGAGAAGGGCAAAGTATGAATGCTAATTACTAATAACAACCAGCTAAGTAGAGCTGTTTCTGCCTCTCTCCTTTCCCAAATATCCACCCTCTCAGTTCAGTGCTGCTGCAATTAAAGGCAAGCAATGAAATTTGCCTCTATTGTTGCATGCAGTAATTAACTCTTCCTATTTGTATTATGTACAAGTGACAAAGAAACAAAAGGACATGGTGAACTGTTGGATTTAACAATGTAGATAAGGATGAATTATTATAATCAATTAGCGCGATCAAAGAAAATAATGTGTGATGAATTTGATGCTGCACAGACCTATTGTATGTGCACACCATCCAAACCTAGGCTGGCTCTGGAAAAACAAACAGTATCATTTCGTGGCAAGCCTATCAAACATGCAGTTCAACAACAGCATTTGTTCTCTCGGCGTCTCAATGCTAATAGCCCATCTTTCAGCAACATAATGTTTATCCACTGTTTAAGTATCCAAGCTGCTTTTCACAGAGTTCACATCATCCATAGCCTATAGACAATTTTACTGACAACTTTTAGCACCTTCTGCTGCAATACAAACCATATTAGCATGAATCACCTGAATGCAAGTCAAAGAAATCGCAGCGAGATTTCTAGGTAATTTTCAGATTATAACAAGCCATTCCTCACCCTGAAAATACCTTGATTAATTTACACAACTATCAGGAAATATCTAAAGTAATCAAGGTTTCTGCATACCACACATCATTAGACACATGTGGATCAGGGCATTGTAGGCATTTATGGCTAATGTCCTATTTCTATTGTACCTGTATTTTATTGAATATAATAATGTAAGCAGAGCTTACAATAAAACTGCATTTTAGAATCTCCACACTTCCACAGCCAGATTAGCATTTTTGTTTTACCGTGGTCCTAATCCAGCAAGGTGCAGAACTCCCTAAACTCTCACTGAAATCAGTGGGAGTTGAGCATCTTGCAGCACCAGTCCCTGTAACGAGGGTGCTTAAGTCTTTAGCTAATTCTGCTGCTCCCTTTGCACAACTGTACAGTGTTTTGGTCCAAAATTTAGTCCCACCTGTCAGGTTGACTGGCTGAAGTCTGCACTTATTCCATTTCTTTTCAAATTGCAAAAGAGCCTGAAGAATAGAAATGTTGCTGGCAATTGTCCACTTTAACACCATACTAAAATGATAGACGATTATGCATATGGCATCCTTGGGCACATTTTCAGGGGCCAACCCTGCAGTCCTTACCAAGGCAAAAGTCCAACTAAAGTTGTATCTACAGGACTGGGATTCTCTTGTGTATCCTAATTTGGTTTAATGAAATACAAAATAGGACTGTATATTATGTTGCGAACATAAGGTAAGGAAAATAAAAGAAAAATGCCCCCAAATTCTCCAGACGTTTAGGGTCTGATCCCGCTCCTATTGAAATCAGTTAGAGTTCTGCAATTGACTACAATGGAAGTAGGACTGGACTTTGTGCCTCACATAAGTGCTGCTGAATCTCAGTCTCTGCTCATTTAAACCCCAATCCTCTAAACACTTGCACATACGAGTGATTTTATGTGGGTGAGTAGCCCCATAGAAATCAATGGAGCTTTTCATGTGCACTTATGCATAAACCCACACAAAAGAGCCAGAGGAAGAGGGGGCTGTTGGTACCCCCTTGTAGCTTTTAGCCCAGTGGTTAGAGAGCAGCATTTCTCAACCTTTTTGATACCAGGGGCCAGCTTGCTGACTTCCTAAACTGTGTCAGGGAGATCTCAGTGACCCCATTGAGAAAGAATGGGTTAGAGCACTCACCCAGGGTGTGGAAGACCTGGGTTTAATTCCTCTCCTCTGCCTGAAATGGACAATGGATTTGAATTTAGGTCTCCATTTCCCCATGGGGAGGGGGGCCCTAACCACTTGACTGTGAGGTATTCTGGGACAGGGCTCTCTCAGTGTCTGCTATCAAAGCGGTTCCACTGTGCATAAATACTTACATGTGCATTCGACCAGAGTAAGTGAGAATGACTCAGTGGCTTGGGCACTCACATGGGAGGGGGGAAAGCCAGGTTCCAACCCCCCTGGTTCCAATGCATATTTAATTGTTTATACACAGCTCCAACAGGGGACAGTGAGAGACCTGTCCCAAAATACCCCCAAACTGAGCAGTTAGGGCACTCTTCAGTGAGGGAGGGGACCCAAATTCAAATCTCTTCTCCACATCAGGCAGAGGAAGGAATTTAAACAGGTTCTCCCACACCCTCAGTGAGTGCTGTAACCACTGGGCTAACTGTTATAAGGGGAGGGGAAGTTACCACTTGCTTCTTCATGGGGTTTGTTTGTTTGTAATAAACATGAGGAAGTGCTTAGGTGCTTCTCTGCAGGAGAGGTTCCATGGCAGTGAATGAGTGCAGATAGGTGCCTCCCTCCAAATCAGATGTAGATGCCTAACTCTTTTTGAGGGTTGCGGTGTAGGCTACACCCTTCTCCTCCATATTTCCTAGTGGCTAGTTTAGGCAGCTTCCCTCTAAGTGTGCTGGCTTTTGTGGATCCCATTCTTAGCTGTCTAACTGTCCCTATGCATTGTATAGGGAGCCTGGATGTCTAACTTAGGGCTATACATTCCAGTAGGTGGCAAAGCGCCACAAAAATTGGGTGCTGCGATGCTTAATGTTGCAATGCCTACAGCCTCTTTTAAATCTAGCCCTAGGACACCTATCCTGAGCATGGATCCACCTAGACAGACCCTTACAGATTGTGGGGCCTTAGTAATGAGGCCAAAATGGGTGGCAAAGAGGGAGCAAAAGGAGACATTTGGTAGTACTTAGAATGAAGAAGGGATCTTGCCTATTTATACTGAATTTCAGCTGGGGTCAGATGTGGTATATGCTGACTCACCCTCAGATGTTTGACAACGGGAGCTTCCTTCCACCTCCTCCCTCAGGAAGAGTGCTTTGTTTTCCCAACAGACATATCAGTAAGTAGAGGAAAGTGGTAATAAAAAAAAGATGTCTAAAGCTTTCTATGGCCAGTATTGTGATCAGATGGCTTTTCTGGGGAATAGACAGTATATCTGAAATTACACTCAATAGGGTGGTCTTCTGGTTAAGGCATGGGACAGGGAACTGGAAGATCTGGAATTTGTTCCAAGCCTTTCAACAGAGTGCCTGTGCAGTCTTTGGTAGGTCACCTCTGTGCATCAGTCCCCACTCCGTAAAATGGGGATACTACAATTGCAACTCACAGGGTTGTTGTGAAGCTGAGTTCAGTAGTGATTGCAAAGCACATTATGATCCTTGGATGGAAGGCACTAAAGAAATACAAAGTATTATTAATAGCACTTATTAGGGCAGCCCCTTTCAGTAGTGGTTCAACATTGTTACTTATCATTCACTGTTTACAGCTACCAAAAATAAGTAAAATAAAAATGCTACTGTTCCTGTTGTCGTAGAATACATCTCATTTGACCTAAATGGTTACAATGGATGATTTACAAACTTTTAAACTTTCTATGCTTCCAGAGCCAGTACAGAGATTAAAAGTAAAACCATACTAATTTTTCCCTAAATCTAAGTATAGATGAATAGGAAGTACAACTTCATAAGGAAACTATGTTAACTATTTGAATGAATTTTGATAGTCCTAAAATGACACTAACTTAGGAACCACCATAAAAACTTCATCAGTCAACTGATGAAAACTATTTATGATTCTTCTTTGTTTTATAATCAGAGTGTAATTTTACAGTTACATTGAAAAAAAGTCAGGTTAGCATAACCATCACATGCAAACATAAAATTTAGAATCAAAGTTGTGATTTTTTCTATTACCCTTGCTATATGGGACTATTAGCCACACTTGAAACAGATTCAGATGTCTGACTGTAATTATTGCTAGTAACTGCATACTTGCTGCCATTATAATTAAACCTAAACCACAAGTAGTAATACTGAAACATAATGCAATGTTTTTAAAAGAAAAGAAGCTTTGCAAATATGATAAAACACTAAAAACAGCAAAAGCCTTACTTGCAGTTGTTCAATTAAAACATGCCACAGTCCTAGAGAAATCAGAACCATAAGAAGTCTTTGCAGTCCAGAAATTCTCTTGAATGTATCCAGTAGTTATTTACCAAGCTTTAAAACTCTGTGGTCAGAAGAACAGAGTTAGCTTTCTAGACCATCCACAAAGTCCTACAGTAACTGCAGACATGAAGTTTGTTGGTAGTTGGCTTTTCTGCTGTTATGTAGTTGCTCGGTACTTGTAAATACAAGCTCTGTGGACAAAGTCCCAAATGACATCACTGGCAGCTGCTTATTGTTGAGTCTTTATTAACTGACTGTCAAAAAAGAAAAGAGAAGGGGAGGGGGAAAAAAGCACAACTATCTTCCCTGCAGCACAATTTGCATCTTAGTAGGAGCCTCAGTTCTACATAAGTAAATATTTCTAGTTACCCAAATTATGATTTCTGATGACCAATAGTCAGTGTGTGCATGAAAAACAGAAAACTAAGTACAGCCTAATCAACTTATAAAATGGAAAGAGGGAGATTTAAATGACAGCAGTAGCTTTATCAGGATTTATTCCTGAATACTTTTAGTATGTGTGTGCATATAGAATTACATACAGGAACATATATAAAAGGAAACCTAGAGTCGATGTCAGTATGTGCTGAAATTGAATATTCAGCTAAGTTCTCATTGTAGAAAAATAACTTTCAGAGTCAGCTCTGATGTTTTGCTTTATTTAGCACTTATTTTTATCACACCATGACTTACAAGATCGTTTCATATTTAATTTCATCGACATTTTTAAAGACTTAATAAAATCCTATTTAATCCCTCACTTTTAAAAGGTGAAAATATAAAGAGCAAGGGAGATAAATGGCAAAGGCAGACAGTCCGTCAAAACTAGGTGGTAAGGACATAAAGTACTGACCTTTCTCTCTTGGGGACTGTGGTTGGAACAAAATGGTGTTTTAAAAGTGAAATGATTATGACAGATTCTATTCAGTCCCCACCAATCTGTAGAACACATATCACAAAACTAGCACTGCCACTAATTTGGCCAAATGCCTTGTCTTGGGAATTTCTGCTAAAGGAGAAGTCTAGAGCAGGACTGGCATGAAATCTGGATCTTGATTCCTGTTTCTCAGAAGTTGATCCTTTCAAGTCAGAACTTGGAACACAGGAAGGGCACTGTGTAAGAATTGCAACTGCCTGCACTCTATCTGCAATCTGTTTATATTTCAACAGGGAGGAACTTCAATATTGGGAAACATACCTTGATTCATCTTTAGAAAACAAAAATGCAGATTCAACCACAGACTGAAAGATTGAAGAACAGTTTAGAGCCAAAATAAAGTTGTATTTCTGTTTGCAAATTTCTCAGCCACTTTCTAAGCCATCATCCTACACTCCTGCATCTCTTCAAAGACTAAAACTTGGGTCAGATTCTCAGCTGGTGGCAGTCAGTATAGCTATATCAATTTACACTGGCTAAGACAAGCTATGCCAATTTACACCAGCTAAAGATCTGGCCCCTAGCCTGCCTTAATGATGAAAGGGCTCTCTTTTGCCAATATTTACCCCTGGGTTTAGTGATTGCACAACAGCAGTGTATCTTGCTATCTTGAGTAGAAGTCAAAGGGGCTGCTCACAGAAGTAAGGACTACACCAGGTAAGCTCTGTTGTCTTTTCTAATGCACCGTTTTACCTAGGACAGAAGATCTGGAACAAGAAGACAGGGTGGTCTCCTCCTGAAAATGGAGGTGATTGATGTAAAGTCTCCCTAGAATTTCTCCATGTGTGTCTGTATAGCTCCTAACCCATATAAGGCACTAGTAGTTCTACTACTATAGTATTACTTACTGCCTACCTCACAATGGTGTCGTTGCAAGCCTGCTTCCGTTAAAGTCAGGGAGCAAAATTCCCATTGACTTTAATGGAAGGAAGGTGGGTCCTAATTTGAAATAATGGGCAGGGAGTTACACGAGTAGTCCCACTGAAACCAATGGGACAATTTGCAAATGCTCACCAGTGCGAAGCCCACAATCTGACTCGTAACATTTGCAAAGCACTTTGAAGATGAATATGCTTCAGTGAGAAGTGTTACAACACAACATAAGTAAAGTATGTGGATTTCAACTCCTAAGACTACTTTACACCCCAGCCCTGCAGGCAAGTGGTATAGCAGAGAATTCCACTTAAGCAAATGTTAATAGGACTCTGTACAGCTGCACTGGTCTGTTAATCAAGGCCTTAGATTGTTCTAACAGGAGCAAACCCATCCGTAATCTGGAGTGGTTAAATTTAGTGTAAATCTGATGCTAATTTACAATGTGATTTTCTCAGAGTTACTTGGTGCTTCCATTGCAAAGATTTATATGCATTAATAAAATTGCAAAACACAGGTTAAATTCCTACACATTTGAAAGCAAAATCAGTTTGTAACCTGACACGAAGGGGAACCCACAGAAAAAAGAGTGAATCGGCATTTCATAAATTAAGACTACTAGTTTTCAAATGCTTATTCATCTAAATGAAATGATCAAAATTTATATTTTCACGAGACAGTTATTGTCTCATGAAACAAAAAACCACACACAAACACACACACACACGGATAGAGACAAGCACCTACAAGATCTCTATCAAGCATTCTTAAAACTACAATACCCACCTGCTGAAGTGAAAAAACAGATTGACAGAGCCAGACGAGTACCCAGAAGTCACCTCCTACAAGACAGGCCCAACAAAGAAAATAACAGAACACCACTAGCTGTCACCTTCAGCCCCCAACTAAAACCTCTCCAGCGCATCATCAGAGATCTACAACCTATCCTGAAAGATGATCCTTTACTCTCACAGATCTTGGGAGACAGACCTGTCCTCGCTTACAGACAACCCCCCAACCTAAAGCAAATACTCACCAGCAACCACACATCACTGAACAAAACCACTAACCCAGGAACCTATCCTTGTAACAAACCCCGATGCCAACTCTGTCCACATATCTATTCAAGTGACATCATCATAGGACCTAATCACATCAGCCATACCATCAGGGGCTCGTTCACCTGCACATCTACCAATGTGATCTATGCCATCATGTGCCAGCAATGCCCCTCTGCCATGTACATTGGCCAAACCGGACAGTCTCTACGCAAAAGAATTAATGGACACAAATCTGACATCAGGAATCAAAATACTCAAAAACCAGTGGGAGAACACTTTAACCTGTCTGGTCATTCAGTGACAGACCTGCGGGTGGCTATATTACAACAGAAAAACTTCAAAAACAGACTCCAAAGAGAGACTACAGAGCTAGAATTGATATGCAAACTAGACACAATCAACTCCGGTTTGAATAAGGACTGGGAATGGCTGAGCCATTACAAACGTTGAGTTTCAGAGTAACAGCCGTGTTAGTCTGTATCCGCAAAAAGAAGAACAGGAGTACTTGTGGCACCTTAGAGACTAACAAATTTATTAGAGCATAATGCATCCGAAGAAGTGGGCTGTAGTCCACGAAAGCTTATGCTCTAATAAATTTGTTAGTCTCTAAGGTGCCACAAGTACTCCTGTTCTTCTTTTTACAAACGTTGACTATCTCCCCTTGTAAGTACTCTCACACTTCTTATCACACTGTCTGTACTCGGCTAGCTTGATTATCACTTCAAAAGTTTTTTTTTTTTTTTTTTTTTTTTTTTCTCTTAATTAATTGGCCTCTCAGAGTTGGTAAGACAACTCCCACCTGTTTATGCTCTCTGTATGTGTGTATATATATCTCCTCATTATATGTTCCATTCTATATGCATCCGAAGAAGTGGGCTGTAGTCCACGAAAGCTTATGCTCTAATAAATTTGTTAGTCTCTAAGGTGCCACAAGTACTCCTGTTCTTCTTTTTGCGGATACAGACTAACACGGCTGTTACTCTGAAACACACAAAGACAGCACTTACAGAACAAGATTCTGTTCCCAATGAATATTTGTGTTGCTCAGCCTAGTTCTGGTACATTTTACAGTATGGGTACTTACAAATCACTAGGAAACTTTAGGGCATTTCTAAGTCGGATACTGGCACACATAACCAGATCACTTCCCCAACTAGAGCAGTGCAGAGGATCTATTGGTCAGATCCCCCCTGTTCCACAGGAATAAGTTGGCCCTGGTAGAACAGGACCCCAAATCTTTTAGACCCTGTCACGGAGTCCCCAGGCAATGCTCTGGAACTGCTCCCCACAAAGCCAGTCAGGACTTTGGGGAGCCTCCTCTCCCTTGGAGCAGACTGTCTTCAGGGCAAGAAGCTCACACGGCTTCACCTCCTGGGTCTCTCCTGGGAGCATTCAGCATATGCCTCTCCGTGCACTTCCCACAGCGAGTCCGCCCAGGCGGGGTCCTGGGGAAGCCAGAGGTCCTGCACGCACCCCCACTTTGCAGTCAGACATGACTCTCAGCCAGCCAGTAAAAGAGAGGTTTATTAGATGACAGGAACACGGTCTAAAACAGAGCTTATAGGTACAGTGGCGAATGAGACCCCTCGGCCGGGTCCATTCTGGGGTTCAGAGAGCCAGACACCCATGTCTGCCCTCAGTCCTAGTCCCCAGGTAGCTCCAACTCTGAAACCCCCTCCAGCCCCTCCTTCTCTCGGCTTTGTCTCTTTCCTGGGCCAGGAGGTCACCTGATCTCTTTGTTCACCGTTAGCTATTTCCTTGCAGGGGGGGGGAGGGGCCCTGGCCATTTGTTGCCAGGGAGACAGAGTGTCAGTGATTTATGCACACTGGCCTTTCCCCACCACCTAGAGACTTAAGAAATGCATAGGGGAAACTGAGGCACCCACACAGTATTCAGAGGAAACATTAAGAACAGTCCCACTTTGTCACACCCTCCACCTCAACTTCTTTCACAACTGGATCCTATGTGACTTGCCCAAGATAAAAATCTGCAGGTGAGACCTGAATATAGATTTCTTTATTCCTGTGCTCAGCTACCAGACTATCCTTTCTAAATAGACTAGGAAGAGATTTTCCATGTCAAGGGAGACAGGCTAGACCTCTTTCTAGGGGAGTGACCATTATACATCATTTTGCACTGTCAGAGCATTTATCAATTTAATTTCTATTCTATGACACCACAAGACACAGCCACCTAAGCTTGTTTTGGTGCAAAGGTGACAGGATTTGTTAGAGAGCAAGATTCACAGATTAAAATTCAATCACTGACTAAACATTGGCTACCAGAAGATGAAATACTTAAGGTCATAAAACATAGTGGTCCCTACTGGAACCAATACACTGTAGGCAGACTCTATCCACACATCTAAGAAGCAAATTTATTATAGCTTGCTTTGTATGGAGGCAGTGGAAATGAGGGATTTATGTATAAAGAACTGGTGAGACAACAAAATTACTCAATTCACACAGGTATTAGGCACTTTTCATCAATTATGTTTCCCTATCACAGTATTCTCAGCTTCTGTTAGAACCCAACTGTGTTCTAATAAGCCCTTATATCTCACTGAATGTGTTAGTTTTAAATTCAGGAAGCCCTTAATGAAGCCAAAATAAAACAAAATCTGGTCTTCACATTGTATTTCCACCATTCAGGGACTGGAATACCATATGAAGACCAGATCAAGTTATTTTAGCACCACAAAAGGCTCTGGAGGCATTATGAAAGGTTCATGTAATCACATATACATATAAAAGGCCCAAATACCCAACACCTCAGTACTAGATTCCATACATACACCCATTTCCTACCAACACATCACCCCTAATGGGGCGGATCCTGATTAGTTAGGTGTCCATCTTAGTGTGGTAGTGAAGACAAGCCCTTATTTGTTCTCCCAGGCTATTCCTGGGGGTGAGGCAGGACAAGCCGATCAGTGGATGCAGTAGAAGCAGTTACATTTTAGAGGGCTACTCTGCTGGACATTATACCTAACTGGCTGTATTTCTATACAAAATGTACATTCACCCAGACCACTGAACGGGTGGTGCTTCTTTCTTAATTGACAAACGGATTCTCCTGAATATGTCAAATTCAGCTCTCTCATACACCGATGGAATCCTGGTGTGCCTCCTGGAAATCAAAGAACTTTCCCCAGATTTACACGGTGGCATTTGAGACCAGAATTTGGTCCTACACTTTTAAAACCTTTTGAACACTCACTTTAGCCAACATAAATAAGTCCTGAACAGCATGACAATACAAATGCCTAAACATACCTTGGGTCCTAGCACATTCACTCAGTAAACATTTTCGGAGCCTACTAGCTGGGGTGTAGCAAGCAGACAGGACAAACACGGGAGCTGAGTGAAAATATGTGAAAAGGGTGTGTGGGAGTAGGATACGCATCTTCTTAGATTCTCATTGTCAACACCCGATCTTCACTTGAAACCGTTTGATCAGCCTTGGAAGCTTTTGATCACCAGGGCAGTTTTGTTGTTTTCCCTGCTAGGTGATTTCTCAAAGTTCACTCTACTTCCCCTGTGTGTCAAGGAAAGTGAAGAGGTAAGAGAAGTCTTTAGCAAGGCAAGGCTTTCTTGCTGTAACAAACAATAGATTTCTCCTCAGACTGCAGAGAAAGCCGCTAACAATATTTAATAACAGTAAACTGCCCTCTGATTGGCTATTCCACAATCTAATGGAGTAATAGTGCAGTATAAATCTAGCTTGTCTGTGGTAAGTGGTCTCAAAGTGAACTCGGGGGATAAGTACATGCACTTAGAATGGCATCTCCAAAGTCTTTCCAATACTTGATTGATAGCTTTATGGGATGACCTGTGCATTCCCCAGATCTTTATTAACCTTTCTAGTACCTTAGGAGGTGATTCAGCATACAGTGCATCATGCAAAGGTGCATTTGTGCAAGAATATCTCCTCCAACTCAATTCCTGCACCATCCAAAATCTTATCCTTAATTACAAAGATGAAGCCTTGATAGCAGATACTGACATGAAACATAAAGGGCTAATATGAAAGATTTCCTCCAACATTTTTAGCTGTTAGGGAACCTAAAATGAACCTATCAGTTCTGCCTGCTACAACAGTGATATGCAACCAATTTCTAATGCTTCTGTGAGGCTCCCTCACCACTCCTACAAAAGTATTGTGCTGAGCAGGGCCGGCTCCAGGGTTTTTGCTGCCCCAAGCAGTGGGGGGAGGGGGGAGCAGCGGCAATTTGGCAGCAGGTCCTTCCTTCCAAGAGGGACCAAGGGACCCTCCGCCAAATTGCCGCCAAAGAGCCCGACATGCCGCCCCTTCCCCTTGGCTGCCCCAAGCACCTGCTTGCTCAGCTGGTTCCTGGAGCCGGCCCTGGTGCTGAGAGCCTTTCTATTGTGCCAGGGATCATCTGGGTTCAGAATATCATGACCATTACCCTTAAAGAACATTTGTTTTCACAATAAAACATTTTGTGAAGCTGCCTCATTGTAAACTCACAACAAGAATACACACGTTTTAAGCCAGGCTTGAGAGTTCTATTTGTGTCACAGTTCGTGACAGTGGCAGTGAATGGAACTTTAAATTCCGCCCTCCACACCCAACAGCAATCAAGATTTTTCCCCCCCATTTTAATGTTTAATTAAATGCAGGTAACATACAAAACTGGTTCGGGGTAATTTAAAGATTTAAACCACTCTTCTTTTCCTTCTCTCCTCCCCCACCCCTTTTGTCCCTTGGAACTATTACAATTATTCAGACACTAAGGGCCTGATCCACACTTCATTGAAGTCAATGGCAATAACTTCATTGGGCTTTGGGTCAAGCCCAAAGAAAGAACACCCCAAGGCCCAAATCCTGCAAAGGTTTAGGCACATGCTCAAAGTTAAGCACATGTGTAAGTCTTTGAAGGTTCAGGGCTCTGGCTCCAGGCCTGAAATGAGTTAGGCAAAGTTTGACATCCATTATACATAGGAGCAGTCCCAGTGGGGCTGTTGTAAGCGGTCTCTAGTAAGCGATGAGACTTAGAATGGTAGCCCCACAGTCTGATTCCATTGGGAGTGCTGAGATGCCTACAGCTCAGCATGTGTCTAAGTGACAGCACGATTGAGGCCTTAATGAGAACATTGACTGATTTGAGCTCACACTCCTCCGTTCTGGACATATCGCTCTCTGTCCAAAAGCATAGCTGTTATTGTGCGAAACACACATTCCTCTAGATGCAGGCATCTGGCTTCTTGGCAACCTGGTTGTGACAGGTTCCACAGCAGCTGTGATGGCTCTCTGGTCTTTCAGGTGATTCAATGGTCTTGTTGTCTGGACTACCTTGTATTCCTGGATGAGAGTGTGACAAGTTGGGTCACAGAGATCCCCTTGGATCCCCCCTCACAGAGATCTCAGCACCTGATGTGCTGAGACTACCTCTGAGCCCATTTTCCCTGCCAGCTTCAGACTTCAGAATCCTATCTTGTTGAGCCAGAAACACAAGCCTGCTGCAAACCAGACCCAGGTCTGAACCACGTCCTCCAAAAGCTGCAGACTTAACTGAAAACAGCTTACGAAGTTCTCTAGTACCCAGACACCCAGTTCCCAATGGGGTCCAAACCCCAAATAAATCCATTTTACTCTGTATAAAGTTTATACCGGGTAAATTGTCCGCCCTCTATAACACTGATAGAGAGATATGCACAGTTGTTTGCTCCCCCAGGAATTACTTACTTACTCTGGGTTAATTTATAAGAAAAAGTAATTTTATTAAATATAAAAAGTAGGATTTAAGTGTTCCAAGTAATAACAGACAGAACGAAGTAAGTTACCACGCAAAATAAAGCAAAACATGCATGTCTAAGCCTAATACATTAAGAAACTGATTACAGATAAAATCCCACCCTCAGAGATGTTCCAATAAGCTTCTTTCACAGACTGGACTCCTTCCTAGTCTGGGCCCAATCATTTCCCCTGGTACAGTCCTTGTTCCATCTCAGGTGGTAGCTAGGGGATTTCTCATGACTGCAGCCTCCTTTGTTCTGTTCCACCCCTTATATAGCTTTGGCACAAGGCAGGAATCTTTTGTCTCTCTGGCTCTCCACCTCTCCTTCTAAATGGAAAAGCCCCAGGTTTAAGATGGATTTCATTACCGGGTGACATGGTCACATGTACTGTGAGACTCATTCTTCCCGGCCCAACTCACAGGAAGGCTTTCAAGTAAACAGAGCCATCCACAGTCAATTGTCCTGGTTAATGGGAGCCATCAAGATTCCAAACCACCATTAATGGCCCACACTTTGCATATTTACAATAGGATCTCAGAGTTATATTTCATATTTTTAGTTTCAGATACAAGATTGATACATTTATATAAATAGGATGTCCACACTCAGTAGATTATAAACTTTGTAATGATGCCTTATAAGAGACCTTTTGCATGAAATATATTCCGGTTACATTATATTCACACTCATTAGCATATTTTCATAAAATCATATGGAGTGCAATGTCACAGAGAGCCCATTTACCTTTTTACTCAATGAACTGGACATTGGAATGGAGTTAATCAATTGCATTTCTCTATGTGCCTGAGAGCAGAGTTTTACACATGGTCCTCCCACTCCACATCCCTACACATCAAACTCATTGTTTAACGTGCTCAGCCCAATCCTGACACCCTTACATAGGCAAAGCTCACAGACCCCGACAATCACCTATAGTGGTGGGAAGGACCATCCACCCAAATTGGGAACATTTGCTATAACATCTTTCAGCATCCGTCCGTTGTAAACCTCACTGCTCCTTCATTATTACAAGAGGCAGTGATTAGAGCCACTCACAGAAAACAAGGAATTTATTTTATTCAGAAAGCTTTATGCACAGTGTCTTCCCACGTGCACACACCAGATGGAGATAAGCATCAGGGTGGAAAATGCAGCCTTATAATGTGTTTCAGGGACATAATTCCATATCAACTCATTAAAAAATATTTCTTCAGAGGAAAGTGGATTATGCTAATAAGAATTAATTTTGCTTAGATTGGTTTATTTTATGTATGTATTTACATAATATTTAAAAGCACTGATTCCTTCCCAAAACCATCCACATGCATACGCTGGTGTAGCACAGTGGAAGAATGAGCCTCTCATAAAAGACTAAAGAAAAGATAAAGCCATCAGTGTTACTAACCTCCCATCTCCATCCATATGTGAGCCCCTCTCTTCATCTATTCTTCCCTTCCCTGCTGGGAGGAAGAAAGGTTTCTACCCTCTTCCTCCCTCCCTCTTTTCTCATCCATCATAAGGGGAGGAAGTGTCTCTCTCTCTGTCCAGGAGGGGAAAACCGTTGTTGCCAACTATACACATTTAATTTCTCCCTTGCTGGGTTTGTACTCTATTTGGCTCCTTCACAAACCTCACAGCCCGCCTATTTCACCATGTGGCACCTTCCCTAGGAAAGGAGCCAGTGACTTTCACACCTCCAGGCCCATTTGTTCAGTGCTCCCTGTTCTGCCCACTCTTGTTCCAGCCACAATGTGGAGTGCCTAACACAATCACTCCACCATGAGCCTGACCAAGGACAACCTGCCATGGTACCTGTTCACCGTGCTTCGGTGTTTGTACGATCAGGTAACTGTTTGATCAGTCACACTACACAGGCAGTCTCATTAATGTGCACGCGTGCACACACACACACACAGAGTCAATCAAGATCCAGCAGCAGCTATGACATTTTGCAGCATTGTGGTTGCTGACTGCAGTAGTCCCAGAGAAGAACCACTGCATCCACTGGAAATTGTCACTACAGCTGCTCATTCCTGCAGCAGTCAAGAAGCACCGGGTCTGATTCAGATCACTATACACCAGCAAAAGTAAATGATTACATGAGCAATCAAAAATCAGACCCATCCTTTCCCAAGGCTCTACAAATAGAGCACATTGAACAGCCCTAGAGCCATTCATAGAGGCTAAAGTCACTCATGTTCCTCCTCCCAGCTTTCTCCTATCTTCACCAAGATTAGTGAAGAGCCAATACCTGTGAAGCATCTACCACACTACTGACACTATTTAAGTGATCAATGATAATAATAATATTCATCATTTTAGGAATATCCAGAACCACTCTTCCATAATGTATTCTTGTGGCAGTCAAAGCTTCCCATTTTACTTCATGCCCACTTATAAAGCACCCTGTAACACCCCTGAAAGCCTCTCAAGGTACTTCACAGACATGAATATGTTATTCTCATAACAGCCCTAAAATATAGGGACGACTTTGCTCCATGCTACAAATCTAAGATGCATAGAGGTTAAGTTACCAGCCCAAGGCCAGAGAAGGAGTTAGCGGTAGATTAAAATCCAGGAATTCCTACTTCCAGTCTCAACAACCGGGGAACACCATTTTCTCAAATGCTTAAAAAAACTAGGCACTTCAGAGCGAGTCTCCAGGTACCCACCCTGCTGTCCTCTTGGAAAGTGTCACAGTGTCATGGGAATGCAGTGATAAATTGTGCACACAACGATATATGCCGACATTCCACTTCTCGGGGGGGGCTTGACCCCTATTCCGCCCCAAGCCCCGCTCCCACTGCACCCATTTCCCCAAGGCCCCACCCCCACCCTGCCTCTTCCCGCCCCCGTTCTGCCACCTCCCCATAGCACGCCCTGCTCTCACTCTCCACCTTACCCGCCCCCCAGCATATCCTGCATGCCGCTGAACAGCTGGTCACAGTGGGTGGGAGGAAAGGGGAGGTGCTGATCAGCCGGGCTGCCAGTGGGTGCTGAGCATCCACCATTTTTTCCCCATGGGTGCTCCAGCCCCGGAGCACCCACAGAGTCAGTGCCTCGGCACACACAACAGAATTTCAACCATATGGACTAATTATTTTGTATCTGATTTATATATAAACTCCTCAGAGCAGCTGGTTAGCAACTCCTCATGGAAGAGGGAAAATTGACCTGTACCTTTGAAACAATGTTGAAACAGCTCTGAAATTATTATTTTTGTGAAGAGAAAACTTCCCTAGTCATCCTACTTCAAAAGGTTCAAAGAATCTCCCCTCCTCTCATCTAGGTAGAAAAAGGCAGGTGTACCCAGTGAAGAGATGGTCTGTTCTGGCTTATCCCACTGTTCTCTGCTATATTTCTTGAAGATTTTACTGAACACTATAAAGAGAGAGAAACTCCTTGTGCAGCGATATAAATGCACTGAGCAACATGGAATAAACATCAAATGCCTTTGCAAGATTCTGTGATCATCTCAGCCCTGAGGTACAATTTCAAACAGTATGATAAAGACTTCAGTTAGTTTAGAACCATCACACACAAACTAACATTCAAAACAAACAATGCAGTCTCAGTGTAGATTTATTACAACACTTTTTCTGAATTGGCAGATTTCCCTCCTGGCTGTTCAGCTGTCTCTTCCCCACAGGTAAAGGGAGTAAATCTGCTTGAGAGGACAATTTGCCACCTCGCTTACATAAAGCCGTACATTAAAAAACACCACTGAACAATTCTGCTGCCAGAATGTTCTTGTTTTTTTGTTTTGTTTTGTTTCTTTAATCCATGAATAGGCATTAAACAAAAAGCAAAAGAGAAAAATATATTTAGATGTAGCTGGCGCCACAATAATTTATTAGATTAAAATAAAATTACTGGCCAAATGTTTGCTCTCGTGTATGCACATATTTTCCACCAAAGTCCTCCCCTGAAATTCTTCCACTGCAGCCAATGGCAGTTGTGTGCATGTCTTTCAGAGAACACTTTGGCCTGGTCTACACTGGAGGGGGGGGGGGGAGAAATCGATCTAAGTTACGCAATTTCAGCTACATGAATAACGTAGCTGAAGTCGACGTACTTAGATCTACTTACCGCGATGTCTTCACTACGGTGAGTCAACTGCTGCCGCTCCCCCGTTGCTCTGCCTGCGCTTCTCGCCGAGTTGGAGTACAGAAGTCGATGGGAGAGCGCTTGGGGATCGATCGCTGCCCGTCGATCCAGCTGGTAGTGAAGACATACTCTTTGAGCCCACAGTCCAAATTTTGCTTGGTTATTCTAGTGCAAATATAATATAACTTACCGGTAACTGACATCAAAGACATTATATTAGACGTACATCAGTGTAACAGAGACCAGAATAATATCCTGTGGACCTGATTCTGCACTGCCCTGCACTTACATGTGTGTAAAATGGATATAAACTGCTACCAAATCAGAATGGTAACATTTTACACCCACTTAACATGGGTTTAATTGATTACTCAGAGTGCAAGGCATTGCTTGGAGAGAGAGGAAGGAAGAGAATACTTAATCTTCATATTGTAAGGGAAAACCAGAAAAAGCTTGCAAAATCAGATGGGTGAAAGCCTAATATAACTCACTCAATTCAAGCTAAACAAAATCCTTAACACACATTATGAATAAAAAGAAGTTATATTACCCAGCATCTCCAATTATGAGAAGTCATGGAAGACGGGAGAGAACCCAGAAGACTGGAAAAGGGCAAATAGAGTGCCCATCTATAAAAACGAAAATAAGGACAACCCAGGGAATTACAGACCAGTCAGCTTAACTTCTGTACCCGGAAAGATAATGGAGCAAATAATTAAACAATCAATTTGCTAACATCTAGAAGATAATAAGGTGGGTAATAAGTAACAGCCACATGGATTTTTCAAAAACAAATCATAACAAACCAACCTGATAGCTTTCTTTGACAGGGTAACAAGCTTTGTGGATAGAGGGGAAGCAGTAGATGTGGTATATCTTGACTTTAGTAAAGCTTTTGATACTGTCTCACATGACCTTCTCATAAATAAACTAGGGAAATGCAACCTAGATAGAGCTACTATAAGGTGGGTGCAAAACTGATTGGAAAACCATTCCCAGAAAGTAGTTATCAGTGGTTCAGGAAGGGCATAATGAGTGGGGTACCACAGGGATCAGTTCTGGGTCCGGTTCTGTCATCAATGATTTAGATAATGGCATACAGAATATACTTATACAGTTTGCAAACGATACCAAGTTGGGAGGGGTTGCAAGTGCTTTGGAGGATAGGTTTAAAATTCAAAATGATCTGGACAAACTGGAAAAATGGTCTGAAGTAAATAGGATGAAATTAAATAAGGACAAATGCAAAGTACTTCATTTAGGAAGGAACAATCAGTAAGAGCAGGTTAGAATAAATGTATATCAGGGATGGTCTAGACAGTATTTGGTCCTGCCTTGAGGATGACCTCTCAAGGTCCCTTCCAGCCCTAGAATCTATGAATCTATCAGTTGTACACATATAAAATGGGAAATGACAGCCTAGGAAGGAATATTGCAGAAAGCGATCTGGGAGTCATAGTGGACCACAAGCTAAATACGAGTCAACAGTGTAACGCTTTACGCTGTTGCAAAAAAAGCAAACATCATTCTGGGATGTATTAGCAGGAGTGTTGTAAGCAAGACACAAGAAGTAATTCTTCTGTTCTACTCCGCACTGATTAGACCTCAACTGGAGTATTGTGTCCAGTTCTGAGTGCCACATTTCAGGAAGGATGTGGACAAATTGGAGAGAGTCCAGAGAAGAGGAACAAAAATTATTAAAGGTCTAGAAAACATGACCTATGAGGGAAGATTGAAAAAAACTGGGTTTGTTTAGTCTGGAAAAGAGAAGACTGAGAGGGGACATGATAACAGTTTTCAAGTATGTAAAAGGTTGTTACAAGGAGGAGGAAGAAAAATTGTTTTTCTTAACCTCTGAGGATAGGACAAGAAGTGATGGGCTTAAATTGCAGCAAGAGAGGATTAGGTTGGACATTAGGAAAAACTTCCTAACTGTCAGGGTGGTTAAGCACTGGAATAAATTGTCTAGGGAGGTTATGGAATCTCCATCATTGGAGACTTTTAAGAGCAGGTTAGACAAATACCTGTCAGGGATGGTCTAGATAATTAGTCCTGCCATGAGTGCAGGGTACTGGATTAGATGACCTCTTGAGGTCCCTTCCAGTTCTTTGATTCTATGATCACTGAATGTGTTTGAAACATTCAATGATAATATGTTTTTCGAACAACTGAAGATTTAAATCTCAGGCTAGTTAACTGACTGTTGTTACAGCTGCTAAATACACCTTTACCCCGATATAACGTGACCCGATATAACACAAATTTGGATATAATGCGGTAAAGCAGTGCTCCGGGGGGGGGCGGGGCTGCGCACTCTGCTGGATCAAAGCAAGTTCGATATAACGCAGTTTCACCTACAACGCGGTAAGATTTTTTGGCTCCCGAGGACAGCGTTATATCGGGGTAGAGGTGTACCAAAAACCTTTAAGTACATACTGAGCAGTGCCACCCACCCCATCTTCCTTTGATCTTAAAAAGTCACATGACTGCTCACTGTGCTACTTCCACTTTAGTTCAACCAATGGGATTTTTTTCTTCTTCGCACTCGTTAAACACACACACACACACACACACACGCACACACACTCTCCCCTTTGTATTATATGTGGATGCTCATGAAAGTAGGGATTGGATATCATTGGCTAGAACCAAGTATAACCCACTGGTCAGTGTTTTTTACACATCCTGATCCACAGAGAATGTGAATCTATTACAGGCCCCAGATTCAGAGTGAGCCTGGTTCTTTAATTCAAGCTGTAGAGCTGATGCTTTTAGCTCTGGAACTCCCTGAGCTTAATCCCTGGTTGACTAAAATAACCCAAGCATGCTGCAATCTTTCCAACATGCCTCTGCAAATGTCCCTTACCTCTGCACCTCACCTTTTCTGCTTTGCTAGCACTAGGATTCTTCAGAGAAGAGAATTTCCATCATGCTGAAATGTTTTGTATTGTGTATGACGTGAATTATTAATTCATGTTATATTTATATGGGGCCATAGGTGTATGAATGCCCTCTGGGGATCTGAATGAGGCCAAACACATTTTGTTTGTTGCTTAGAGTAGTACTATATGAATCCATGTCTCTAGACGTGCAAGGTATTAAGTCTCTACCACCTCTTCCAACCCTCCCAACAATTTGAAAGTAGTTTATTTCTCCAGTGTCCCTGACTTTGGCATGTGTAATAAAACAAATGCAATTTACTGTTTTACTGCCTTAGGGTATCTAAATAACTCAAGAGCTCTTGTTTCTTCTGCAAAGACATCCAATTAATAGCAGAGATTTTCTGCCACTGAAAGGGTTTCAGAATATCAGGACTGGATCCAGAAACATGGTGCTGATTTGCTCATTTACAACCTAATCTGAATATAACTGTATACTGAATGTAACATAATCTATCCAAAAATACATTAATGAGCCATTCTGGCGTATTGAATAAGGTTCTCTGTTTTGTGTAGTGTATTAAAATCTCATGTATTCCTATAACCTGTTTCACCTTACACATTCAGTGACAACACCACGACCCCCATGTTTTTCAAACCAGAATAACGTTCCTGCACTAGGTGTCTGTGGCTTTAGCAGCCTCATTTTTTGAAGATGGCTTTTATTTTAGAGTAACATTTATTTATTTTTTTATGAAGCAGTCAAGCTCAACCTACTCAGAGATCCCATTAATTCAATACGGCTACTCATGTGAATATGGAAGAAAGATAACCTCTCAAACAGCGAAAGCAGGTCCACTCCATTAAGTACTTTAGGTGTTTGTGATCATTCTTGGGCTGTGACTTGTTCATGAATTGTTTGTAGAGAATATTTGATATTTTAAATCCAAGTGATTTTGAGTGGGCAGGTGGTAACCTGAGACTTCCTCCAAAAGAGCCCCACCACGTTTATCTGTTTAGTCCCCCCCCCCCATCTGACTGTTGCACTCTCTGGAGCAGGGACCATCCTCTGTGATTTTTCTGTACAGTGCCGGCACAATGGGACCCAATCCTTGATTTTATTATGGGAGCACCTACGAACCACAAGAGAAAAATCAGATCTCTGCAGGCTTAAAAAATATATTTTAATTTACTTGAAAATATATTCATATTAAGGCTACAGATGTATTCAATTAAGGATTTATTGACAATGGCAATATGGGGAAGGTTATACAGGTTTCTTTAACACTTGTTTTTTTAAATCTTTAAAGAAATAAAAGATACGAGATTTGTGCATGGAACAATGGTAATTAGGGACCAGGACCTGAATACTCTGCTTATAGCTGTAAAGACTTGGGAACCAAGCTACAACATTTAACATCATGATTAAATATTTGATTCTACCCTGGTATAACTGAGTTCAGAATCAGGCCCCAAATTTCACTTGTAGTCGTTTTTAGAAGGATCTGTCCAAACACAGATAACGGAATAGAAATATTTTCCAAACAGGAATAAGCTGAGTCAGTAGCTTTTAAAGTATGGTAAAGACAACACTGGTGAACTGTAAGCAAGCAAGCTCCTTATTTGCTTTCTTTAAAAAGATTCAATGGTTCACAGTAGCTGGCAAGATAAACAGTAATTTTGACTGTAATTTGACGTGGATTATCTACACAGAAAGCAGAAGTAGTCCACATCGTGCCAGATGTTAGTTTACAGTTAAATATTATAACTTTTTTTTTAAAGATAATGCAATTTCTGACAATAGTAATTAAATAAAAGAGAGGGTGGGAAGTTGAATTTTTTTTTTTTTTTTGAATGACAGATAACTCCAAGAATGTATTCACTAGCAACTGTTTGCATTAGAGTCTGCACTTCCCTTAGCACATACATAAAGAACTTGCATTAATGGGAGTTGTACAAACATAGCAAGGGCAGAATAGACACCAAAGGCTGTAAATACTAGAAAATCAAAATTAAATGCAATTGAATGCAAGTACACCTAGCAGGGGCACCATTTCAGATTTTGGTTGGGGGGGAGGCAACTTTAACCGTGATTCCAGGGGCTACTTAGGCACCTGAAAACTCCAGGGTTTTTTGCAGATAACTCAGAAATTACCTGATAGGAGCATTGTATCTAATTCCTATATTAGAAAAGAGAATTAAATAAATGTTAGACCCACTCAGCTCTAATACTAACATGTTCTAACATCTTGTGTCAAGTCACTTAAGGGATACTGGTTAGATACTGGGTTAGATTTAAGATTTTAATATATGTTCTGTTCTTACTTTGTTACTAACTCTTGAATACAACAATTAAAATACTTGTAGAAAAATCTAGATTACTTTCTATCACATTTTTGCAGTTCACCAATCGTGGACTAGATCCAGGGCCGATGAGAGGGGGGAGGAAGCCGGTACAAATTACCGGGGCCCGGTGGTCCGGAAGGGGGCCCAGGGCCTGGTTCCCCTCCCCACCCCCTCGTCGGCCCTGTTTAGCTGGTCCACCCTTGCTGGGGGGCCCGAAAAACATTTTTCACCAGGGCCCGAACCCGCTCTCAGTGGTCCTGACTAGATCATTTAACTTTGGAAACATCCTACTAGGGCAAAGCCCTGTAAGTTTATACTGCACCTGCCTGCGGCTATAGGGGTGTTACTTCCCTATAAATAATAGACTAGAAACTGAACTTAAACAGGAGTGAAAGTGACACTTTTAAGTCACTTTCACAGTATTGCCAATCCCAAATGTTCAAAAACCATGAACCAAGCTCACCAAAAACCATGAGATTGCCTTTAAATTCATGAGATTATGTAAAAATAATTGATTTGGTGATCTTTTTATTTGCATTCTGCTTTTTGAGCCTTTAGGGCAGGGATCGGCAACCTTTGGCCCGTGGCCCACCAGGGTAAGCACCCTGGCGGGCCGGGTCGGTTTACCTGCCGCGTCTGCAGGTTCAGCCGATCGCGGCTCCCACTGGCCTCAGTTCACCGTTCCAGGCCAATGGGGGCTGCGGGAAGCAGCAGCCAGCACATACCTCAGCCCACGCCGCTTCCCGCAGCCCCCATTGGCCTGGAACGGTGAACCGAGGCCAGTGGGAGCCGCGATCGGCCGAACCTGCAGACGCGGCAGATAAACAAACCGGCCCGACCCGCCAGGGTGCTTACCCGGGCGGGCTGCATGCCAAAGGTTGCCGATCCCTGCTTTAGGGTATACTAGAGTCACATTTTGAAGCTTCCTCCATAGCCACGAGGGCTAGAAACTTAATTTTTCTTTAAGAATGAAGGCTGAAATCATCTCATATCCCCTTGACTCCAGGAGCTGGGGCTTTAAGGAAAACAATTATCTTCATGAGACACATGACAAAATCTTGATAGTTGGCAACACTGCTTTCGCTTCTGTTTAAAGGCTAGTTACTGGCCAGAAGGCTCTTAAACACAGCACTACAGCGATCAAGCTGCAGTTCTCACAGGAGAATATTTAAAACCAAACATCAAGAAAATTCCACATTTTAAAGTTGAGAAAAAAATGGAGACTTCCGAGGCATTTCAGGGCCACTGCAGGCAGGAAAGGAAAATAAACAGGCACAGGAGCTCTGGGCAGTTCCTCCTCTTGAAAGAGAGTTGGAGGGTCAAATCTTCTAGTCCTTAATCAAGTAAAACTTCTTTCGCCATCAATGATAGATATTAACATCACAGTGAACATGTGATAACATATGTGGTCAATAACTATACACTTCATACTTAGATATCTGAGACATCTTATCCAGGGCTACACATTTTATACACATTGGCCCAGGGACTACATTTTCTGCCATATTCTGAACAGTGCTGAGCACACAGATGATGCCAGGTGAATAATACAAATAATCATCGACTTTATGGACTCTGTGGATGCAATTTCTGTTCTTTGTTCTGGAACTGGCCCGGATACAGCTGAAACCCTAAGAATTTGAGGTATAATCACATCTGATACTCATACGACACTTTCTCATTCCTTCCTTTTCTCGAACTCAGAACAAAGATGACAACCATGACAAATGGTTTTCAGTTAAAATGTAAAATTGCACAGCAGCTATTGCTCTAAAACCCAGCATGGGGCAGAACCTGCCACCCGTGGGGAGTTAAGTGCTCTCCTCTCATCTGACTCTCATTCTCCATCCTTCTTGACCTCTGTGCTGCTTTTCATACAGTCAACCATGGCCATCCATTCCAACTTCCTGGGACTGTTTGCTGGAGTCTCAGAGAACTGGCCACTTTGGTTTTGCTCCCATCTATCAGATTCCTCTTTTTTTTTCCCCAGCATGCAGCAGGGAGAGAAGATGCTCTGCTGGATAGGGAGCTAGCCATGAGAGACCTGGGTTCCACTCTCCCCCCTCCCTTACAGACAGAATTTCAAAATCTTTTAGGCGCCCAAAGATGCAGCTAGGCTAATGGGGTTTACAAATCATCTAACTTTCTAGGAACTTTTGAAAATCCCACTAGATGCCTAAATACTTTTGAAAATCTGGCCTTTAGTCTATGTGTGCCTCAGTGCCCCATCTGTACAATGGGGATAACAACACTGCTCTACCTCACCGAGGGGCTGTGAGGAGAAACAGTTTAGACCTTGTGAGGTGCCCAGATACTACGGTGATGGGGCCACATAAGTACCACAGGTAGAGTGGGAACTTCTCTGTACCACTGCTAGTCCTGCTCTTGGTTTTGGCCCCTTCTTTTCACTTACACCCACAAACCTTCCCCTTTTCTGAATGTAACCTTGGCTCAGAGGGCTTGGCTGTATTTTTTGAGTCCCCAGTGTTCTCTCTAAAATAATTCCCCCCCCCCCAACCCTACCCCTCAGGGATTCCTGTTTTACAGGTTAGACTTCCAGATACTTAATTTAATCACCAGCCCTTTATCTTAACCACCCTGCCTCTGTTTGTAAACAAAATACTGATTCCCCACCCCAGGGGCACCTCTCCTCTGTAGAACTTACATTTCATACTAATGCTGTGCTGTAGTTAAGAGCTCCACCTGGGAGCTTGCACACCTCCTGTACAAAAATCGGGGGGGAGAGAGGTGGGGAGGGGGTTCCTGACTCCCTGCCCCCCCCCTCAAATGGCACCCCTGACTAGGTGTTATAGGCAAACTGCTCTTTCTTCCTGCCAAAAAGGCCTCTCTAATCTACACGTAGTGAAAATATTCTCATTCCTCCAATATTTCCTCTGCAGTGACAGCAACCATATACCCACAGGCCCTTCCCTACAGTTCTGACTCAGACTAAACTCTCACTAAAGACAGAAGAGTAGGATCAGACCTTATGAAAGGCAGGCAACTTTTTAAAATTACCACTCCAAAGACCTGGGACAAGTTGCCTGTTCCACTGAAGCAGGCACCTACATTCTTGGTTTGGTTTTAAGAAATGCTCAAAATTGAACTCATAGAATCATAGAATATCAGAGTTGGAAGGGACCTCAAGAGGTCATCTAGTCCAACCCCCTGCTCAAAGCAGGACCAATTCCCAGCTAAATCATCCCAGCCAGGGCTTTGTCAAGCCGGGCCTTAAAAACCTCCAAGGAAGGAGACTCCACCACCTCCCTAGGTAACGCATTCCAGTGTTTCACCACCCTCCTAGTGAAATAGTTTTTCCTGATATCCAACCTGGACCTCCCCCACTGCAACTTGAGACCATTGCTCCTTGTTCTGTCATCTGCCACCACTGAGAACAGCCAAGCTCCATCGTCTTTGGAACCCCCCTTCAGGTAGTTGAAGGCTGCTATCAAATCCCCCCTCATTCTTCTCTTCTGGAGACTAAACAATCCCAGTTCCCTCAGCCTCTCCTCATAAGTCATGTGCTCCAGACCCCTAATCATTTTTGTTGCCCTCCGCTGGACTCTTTCCAATTTTTCCACATCCTTCTTGTAGTGTGGGGCCCAAAACTGGACACAGTATTCCAGATGAGGCCTCACCAATGTCGAATAAAGGGGAACGATCACGTTCCTCGATCTGCTGGCAATGCCCCTACTTATACAGCCCAAAATGCCGTTAGCCTTCTTGGCAACAAGAGCACACTGTTGACTCATATCCAGCTTCTCGTCCACTGTGACCCCTAGGTCCTTTTCTGCAGAACTGCTACCTAGCCATTCGGTCCCTAGTCTGTAGCAGTGCATGGGATTCTTCCGTCCTAAGTGCAGGACTCTGCACTTGTCCTTGTTGAACCTCATCAGGTTTTTTTCAGCCCAATCCTCTAATTTGTCTAGGTCCCTCTGTATCCAATCCCTACCCTCTAGTGTATCTACCACGCCTCCTAGTTTAGTGTCATCTGCAAACTTGCTGAGAGTGCAGTCCACACCATCCTCCAGATCATTAATAAAGATATTAAACAAAACCGGCCCCAGGACCGACCCTTGGGGCACTCCGCTTGAAACCGGCTGCCAACTAGACATGGAGCCATTGATCACTACCCGTTGAGCCCAACGATCTAGCCAGCTTTCTATCCACCTTACAGTCCATTCATCCAGCCCATACTTCTTTAACTTGGCGGCAAGAATACTGTGGGAGACCATATCAAAAGCTTTGCTAAAGTCAAGGAATAACACATCCACTGCTTTCCCCTCATCCACAGAGCCAGTTATCTCATCATAGAAGGCAATTAGGTTAGTAAGGCACGACTTCCCCTTCGTGAATCCATGCTGACTGTTCCTGATCACTTTCCTCTCCTCTAAATGTTTCATAATTGATTCCTTGAGGACCTGCTCCATGATTTTTCCAGGGACTGAGGTGAGGCTGACTGGCCTGTAGTTCCCCGGATCCTCCTTCTTCCCTTTTTTAAAGATGGGCACTACATTAGCCTTTTTCCAGTCATCTGGGACCTCCATGAATATGACTAGTTATTATTCTTGTCTGCTGAGTTACAGTCAATGCCCAACTTGCATTATGTTATTTGTATTGTATATAGGTACACTGGGATATGATTGTATAATTGCCATCCACATGAGACCATCATATAAGGGATATGTGTGTGTCCTAAAGCTATTCCAGTCAGTACAGTTTTAAAATTACAAAAAATAAAGGTCATGCATCATGCACATACATGAGTGTATTTCCAGTGACATTCTCGTGTTCCTCAAAGGTTTCTTCTCCTTTAGGAAAACCCAGGCATTATGGGGATGCTTATACAAACGAACCCAGCCGCAAGTGTGAAGGTCACTCACTTTCCATCAGCAATAGCGCAAATAGGCCATCAGCCCAATTTGTTCAAGTCACTCTGTATCTGTTCTATGTGAGCAAAAATTGGAGAATCTGTCTTGTAGGGAATTGGCTGGGAAGTCTTTGTGTGGGCAGAGCAAAGCAGGTTAAAGGAATCAGAGAAGGTCAGAGAAGCTATCAGGGAATAAATGTGAGTCTAACATGGATTTTCTACCCTAATGAAATGATAGCATAAGCCACAGAGAAGCCTAATGGGCCATTCACATATTCACATGCACATTAATTTGATGGTCACTTCATAAACTAGGCTGCTATACTCTGGAATTGCACAACCATTGAATGTCCACCCCTTGCCACAGAGCTGTGCTCCACAATTTAAGCTTACATTAAAAAACAAAAAACAAAAAATACATTTCTAGCTGTTATGCTTGAGAAGAAAATTTGCCTAACATGAACAGAGAGTGTAAGCCAATGAAATGTTTTCTTCTTGAATCTGCACAAAACTGAAGAAAATAGCTCTGAGAGAAAGCTCTGTGGGATTCTTCTCAATGGGATGTTAACTCTGAAATTTAATAATTATATTTTGGAATGCCAACATTCCTATTACTACTGCTGGCCAGAAACTCTGAAAATGAATTTATGTATTTTCAATACAAAATTCTGAGACATTTTAAACATTTAAGATGTAGTGACAACATAAAATAAATGCAATTTAATATCAATTATAGGATGCGTTTTGCAGAAATCATGGAAATGGGAGAGAGGAGCGCAGGTTGCAGGAGGGAAGAGTTTGGAGGAGGCATCAGGAAGTCAATCTGTGTTCAGGTGGCTAGAATGCTGGCTGCAGTTGCAGCATCTCTGTAAATTGTTCTCGTAATAAAGAGCCAGTTTAAATTTACAAGCCTGGAGTTCTTTTTTTTATTATTATTATTACCTAGTACATGAAACAGCTTTCTTACTTTATCATAAAAATAAGAAGAATATCTAAATAAATTTAAAAAAATTAAGCTGTTCAATAATCTGAAGTTGCCACAGAATAGCCAAACTGCTGCATTGGAATACCACAAAATGCAAGCGCCTTGCTACAGAACTGAAATCAAGCTTCAGAGAAGTACACAGAGACTTGTTTATCAATGTGTGACATTATAATTATTCAGAAACTAGCATTTGTCCATATATTCCAGGTCCAGATTCAGGGCCTAATCCAAAGATCATTAACATCAATGAGAATCTTTCTAATGACTTCAGTAGACTTTGGATAAGGCCAGAAGTGGGATCCATTGTGCTGAAAGTTTGCAAGAGAGAGTTCCTACATCAAGTATCTAAAACCAAGACCAAAAACTACAGGGACCAGTTCTTCCCGGCTTGTGGCTGATCCATTGCACGCAGCGGTGTCTCAGCCAGCAAGCCTCTCAGCCTCCGCGGAAAAGCAGACAAACATTTTAGTCATGGCACATTGCAGAATGCACACAAACCCCATTTTATCTCAGGACAAAACCACAACAACAATGAACTATGGCAGTGCTTATTCAAATCCTCAGTCACTCACGGAGCTGACTGAGTTTCAGCTAGGGGATGCCAACTGTTGCCCATAAAATGATGCAAAATGAAGTTCCAGTCTACATCATTCTCTTAGAAGGGACAGTGATACGTTTCTGAATAGGAACTATCAAGTTTTAATTCCTCTTCCACACTGTAAGCTAAAAGAAAAATATAATTATCTTCTTTTTGCCTCCAAAATAATTGTATGCACTTGTATTTTATACACTGAATCAAATTCATCCCTGGTTTAACTCCACTGAAGTCAAGGAAGTTACATGAGGCATGTATTTTGCACATTCTGGCTTATAACCTTGGACACTTCTTATATCTACGGTCACAAATCCACCCAGCCTTCCTTTACAACACTCCAGTGTTCTTAAATCACTCAAAAGGCCCCTGAGTGCATTCATTGATTTACAGAAAGGACTGCAGATACATGCAGGAAACACTATTTCATCCCATCTATGCTTCTCCCAGATCGACCAAATTCTGATGATTAACCCCTTATTTTTCTTCTTTCTTTCATCCCCCGCAAAGCAATACATCACGGCAAACATCCCTCCAACAGAGGAAGGTTGGAAGGGACTTCTAGCAGACAGCAAGATTGCTCCTTTAACAGAGGGGCTGCTAGATAATTACATGAAACACACCCAGCTCATCAGGGCTAAGGATGAGCTGTCAGCACTCCCAGCTTCTAATGGCACTGAACCAAGCTTGACTCTCACACTACGCATGAAGGTGCATAACTGATAGGATGTCTAAAAATCTACAAATCACATCAATTTTGGAGGTAAATAAATCTTCAAAAATACCTTTAAAATGGGTACATGTTGTATGGATGTGTGGGTGAGCATGCGTGCATATGTCATACATACAGAAGCGCTGTCATAGATACTGGACAAGGAGTTAAAATAAACCTATGTTTAACAAAGAATGGCTGTCACCTGAATTTGCAAAACATGAGGGCAAATCACAGCTGCAGCTGTGGGATTTGGTATGTTTATTCTAGGTTTACTATCCAACAGAGGGTTGAGAAAAATTTTACATTATCCCCTTCTGTAACACAACTGGCTGCATGCACACCTTTCTAAGAAAAAACAGGCCCAATACACAGTGAGTGTCAAGACACACATTATAGAGCCCACATAAACACCCCTTTCCAAGATGTCCTGCTGTGAGCACCAAACATCCAGGGGACTAAGGAGTTATTAAAGATCTAAAAAAAAAAAGCATAATAATATAAAATATAACCTGTCAATCAGGTATTGGAAATGGACTATGAAGATGCCAGTCTAAGTGCATTTACTTATACCCTGAGACCACTAGAGGCCACTTAGAAAAGACAAGCATGATTTATACTGCACTGTGGCAGTCACACACACCATTTCTGATATTCAAGAGCCTATCCAGGCTGTCACTTGAAAAAATTTCTAGTTATTTGCTATTTTGTAGCTCTGTAAATCACACAAATGCTCATATTAGTACCATGTGCTCCAATGGTTTGCATCAACAGATCATCTCAGAAGAATTAGGATGATGAATTATTGATAATGCCTCACGTATCTGGGAAACATTTATTTGAAATTCAGGCTCTTGTGATACGGAACATGCTTCTTTACAATCTCCAAATCGAACCTAATGTAACTACAGCAAGCACCAAATTAAAAAATATATAGATCCTAGCCCTTAATTCATTTTCTCATTTCATGATTCCCATAAAGATTGTTTATTATTGATGTGAAATGCTGGAACTGAAATATCCTGTAACTGCAAGTTGGAAGTCTTTATAACTGAGTCAATGTCTCTCTGTTGGCGTCTTCTCAATGTGTTTTATTCCTTCTATTGAATAAACAAACAGACCCATTCTCTAATAACAAACCAAGCCCAAGAATTTTCCTGCATTGTTTTGACAGATGCTGTCAGAGACTGATTACAAAAATGTGTATACCTAGCTTTAGCAGATATGTATTTCTATGATTTTCCATAATGCAATAGAACAATATACAGATTAAACTGATGTTATGGGAAGCTGTGCTAATGAGAAGCCTCTAGATATGAAAATTAAGCTGCCATTTAACTTTCCCAGCTGCTGTGACATCCAGTTATAAAGGGACCAAAGAACATTCATGTTACCTTGCACTTAGGACACACAAGAAACTAGATGGGACATGAAGGGCCAGATTTTTCAAAAAAATCTCATCTCTCAGCAGCTCCTATTGAGAACAGCCTGACAAACCTTTTGGTTAGATGATACTCAGCAAACTGAATCCCATGTCTCCAGTATTCATTAGAGATTGTTGTGTATTAACACTTATTGAATAGGCAACCAGTTCTATAGCTAGTCAGATGCTAGTGGACCAGGGGGCGGCTCATGCCAAGGCCTGTATGCTTCAACTGAACACTGACAAATACATAGCTGGAAACCAGTCTGGCTCACCGGTGTGTTGGTATTGTTAAAATAGATATTAGGTTTATGAAAATGTGTTTAGATTTTATTAAATGCTTTTAAGTTGCTACATGCAGTAATTTTACTATATCTGTGTCCCATGTTATAAAGATAATATTTAAGTTTTTGCACTATAAAAGTGTTTGCTTTGAAACTGTAACCCTCCGCCGCCCAGTCAGGAGAGAAGTATTAAGCAAGTGTTAAATACTAGTTTACCACAGGAGGCGTTCTCTCCTGCCCAGCAAAAGAAGGCCCAGAGACATCAGACAAACCATTGTGGAACATCAGAGGACAAATGATTTTGTTGATTGCTCCCCCACACCCATGAAGAGGAGACGTTCATAGAGACTTGTCTTATCAGTTTGAACTCTGGAGGAAGGAAATAAAATTCCCTGACAGGAAGAAACGGCATCTTTATGCTGCTTGGACTCTGAGGGGCAAGGATTATTAAGCATAAGCAGAAGATCCCCTTGCTTGGCCTGGGTTAACCTAAAGGACATATAGAGCTTGCTTATTATAGAAACTTCGATTATCTTTTGGGACCTAAGACTGTGACTCATTTGTGTGTGTATGTTTACCTGCTTTACTCTTCTAAATAATTTTTATTTCTTTTTCTTAGTTAATAAATCTTTAGTTCACTTATTACAGGATTGGCTAGAAGCGTTGTCTTTGGTGTAGGATCTAAGGTGCAATGGGTAAGTGACTGGTCTTTTGGGACTGGAAGTAATTGTGATTTTTGGTGTAACAGACGATCTATCACAAAGCCAAACTTGCCTGGGTTGCAAAGTAGACCACAGTCCCAAGGGGATTCTCTGTGACTCCATGTTATGGCTGTTTTAGTGCCTGAGGAGTTCAGACTTGATACTTGGGAGGTGAAATCTAACTATAGAATTCACAACCAAGTTAGGGTGTTTGCCCTGTTTCTTAACAGTCTTCCCTGAAGTTGGTACTCACACCCCTGAACCAGTCAAGAGAACATGCATCCGAAGAAGTGGGCTGTAGTCCACGAAAGCTTATGCTCTAATAAATTTGTTAGTCTCTAAGGTGCCACAAGTACTCCTGTTCTTCTTTTTGCGGATACAGACTAACACGGCTGTTACTCTGAAACTTAGCATAGTAACAGTTATTTTTATAGTCACCCAGTTCTACAGCTATTATTCAGCACATATATTATTAAATTACTACTGGTGGAATTCATCAATTACATTAAATGACTATTTTTTCTGCTATTTTACTGGCCCTAGTAGTAAATTACCTTACAAGAAACAGATTGACAATACATTACAATTATATACAGCACGCAACTATCATTCTTTGAAATGCAGGAGCCATGGCCTCAGAGGAAACAGGGTCCAGCCTTTGTGAGGAACAATAGGCCAAAGGTATTTCCCTGGCTAGTAGCTTGGATCCTCAGGAGGTGGCAGATTTTTTTTCCCCAAGCCCTAGTGACCAATCTCCCTAAAAATAAATATATATAGATGTATTTTATATAACCTAGGGTGACCAGATGGGATGAAGAAAATATCGGGACACATGGGGGGAGTCCCCCGCCGGCGGAGCAAAGAAAAAAAAAAAGCGGAGTCCCGAAGTCCCGCCAGCAGAGGGGGAGGGGAAAAAAAAAAAGCGGAGTCCCGCCGGCGGAACAAAACAAAACGAAACAAACAAAAAACAGGAGTGTGAAATATCGGGACAAATTGTGTCCCGACCAATCATCGGTCGGGACACGGGACAAACGCCTAAAAATCGAGACAGTCCCAATTTTATCAGGACATCTGGTCACCCTAATATAACCTGTAATAAAAAAAAGATTCATAGCATCATTTTAGCCGTGCAGTACAAAGTAATGTACAACACATCTAGATGTGTGTATTTAAATGTAGAATAGCACTTCTCCAGGGCTCTCAATGCTGCGAGACTATTATAAATCAGTAGAGAGAGATCCTGGATTGACAAGATAAAGCTCAGAGATAAAAAGAGCACAAGTAAGTTGACAGCTATACAGCTAGGCCCATGGTTCATTGGATGCAATAAGAACATCAGAATGGGATGCGCACCAAAACAATCCCCAAAGTTCAGTTTCAATGGTTAAAATCGTACACCTCCCTCTGAAAGGCAAGGAACTATGGTGAACGAGGGGTTAACATTTTTTCATGTCCTTAAATACAAATTGATTAGAGGAAGAAATGAGCTATGGCCTAGGATCCCCAAAGATTTCAATGGGAGTTAGGTTTCTAAATACCTTTGAAGATTTGGGCCTACGTATTTTTAACTCGGGTAGTAAGGAGCCGATACAAAGCCGAATGAAATCAATGGGGATCCTTCCATTGCTTTCAGTCGGATTGTGATCAGTGCCCTAACTGAATCTAAATCCTCAAATATGCTGAGTAATTTCTTAGCCATTTTTATTCTGGCACCTCTTTTCTCTGAAGACAGTTGCCTCTTTTAATCTGAAAAGTCACATCTCTCATTACATACAATACCACCGAATGAAAACAATGGACTTTGCTCTTTTTCTAAGCTCTTCCACCACTAGGCGCTAATAAGCTGCATTGACTTTAGCAGGACAAACTCATGCCTGTTCCCATGCTGCGAGAAGTATTGTAGGTCATTCTTCTCCCCCTCAATGTCATGAGAAGTTACAGTATGTGATGTTTTCCACTCAGGATATTAGATTGGGCTCCTAGCTGGTACAGTTGTGATTTCCTCTGTGGACAATAACCTTTCTTGTTGATTTCCTAATAGTCTGAGAGTGGTAAAGTGAGAAGAATTAGATGTTCATAGGAGTATTATTGAACATCTTCTACTTCTAGCAAGGGCTCGATCTGACATTCTGACATTTACTAGAATTACCTATCCTCTGTTTTGCTTCCACTAGATTCTAAAGGGGTTATGTACTGAAATGGGAATTCATTGGGATCTGAACATTTTATTCCCTTGGGCACATTTGAAAATCCCAACCTAATGTAATGTACTTTCAAGGCAGAGGGAGAGAATTTTGCTTGAAGGGCCTTACTGATGTCAGTGGAAAGACTCCCATTGATTTCAATGGGCCTTGGATCAGACTCTAAGGACTACATGTCCTGTTGAAGTAAATGGAAAACTTCAATTCAATTAAATCAAGCTTTGAGCCTAAAAGAGAAAAGGCAAGTTCTTTGGGGGACCATATTACAGAGCTACGGAACTAGCACATAAAGCAAAAGCGAAGGCAGCTAATAATTGCATTTGATGATAAACCAAGAATTTCATTCAGAACACTTGAAATAATGCTTTCATCCTCTGGTAATATCAAAATCAGTCATGCTTCCAGCCAAAATTGCTGTAAGTGTAAGAGATAGGTGATAATACTCATGGTACTTCTAGCTAAAGATTGTATGAGGCATTTGGAAAAATAAGAATTAAACTAACTCAGAAATCTGGTTTACTCTTGTCTATTTGAACTTTAATTACAAAGGAATTGTAGGATGGCAATGAAGTTACAAGTCTTGAGATCCTTGAATCAATATTTTAATCATACTTGAAGCCTCACATGGTTCTTATCAGTAAAAGAGGCTTTTACATTTTTTTTCCTTACTCTTAACTTCTTCCCCTGCTCTTACACTGGATGTCCTTGGCAAGTATACAATACCTTTTAAAAATCATCACCTTAATATGTGCAACTCTCTGTGCTTTCGGTGCTTGCTGATCACTTAATGTCATAAACTGTAAGGTCAAAAGGAACCACTGGATCATTTATGTCTGGTCTACACTACAGACCTATAACAGTTTAACTACATCTCTCAGAGGTGCAAAAAATACAGATCCCTGAGCATCTTAGTTATACCAGCCTAACCCCCTGTGTAGACAGCGCTTCTACTGCCAACATAGCTACCACCTCTTGAGGAGCTGGATTTACTACACTAACGGGAGAGCGCTCTCCTATCGGCATAGAGTGTCTTCATTAAAGTGCTGCAGTAGCGCTGATTCAGTATTTTAAGTGTAGACTTGAACTTAGTCTGACCTCCTGTATAGCACAGGCCAACAACCCCTCCCAGCGCCCACACACTAAACCCAACAACCAAAATGAAAACAAAGTATTACAGCCCACCGGAGATTAGACTCTTATGTGCCACAGACAGAGAATAGAAGCGGCCAAGATGCATCAGTGCTTGAGGCTCCCTCAATGGCTGTGAAATAATTAAGTGAGATATACCCAGATGATCCTGGCAAATGACTCACACCCACAGGCTGCATAGGAAGGCAAGTCCCACCCACCCAGGTCACTGCCAATCTTACCTGGGAGAAAATTCCTTCCTGACCCCTGGAGATCAATTAGACCCTGAGCATGTGAGCAAGAACCAGCCAGCCAAGCACCTGAGAGAGAGAGAGAGAATCGTCTGTGCTGTCAAAGAGCACTGGTCAACCCTCACAATGTACCATCTCCAGCCATGGCCATCTCCTGATACTTCAGAGGCAGGAAATCCCACCCTCACCCCTGCCAGTGGCCAGCTGAAACCTTGAAGCATGCACTTTAGGAACATAGGACATAAACCTGAAGTAAGCCCTAGGGCTGTTGAGGCCTGCTGACTAGCATCACAAACAATCCTATCGTACACTTGCACTCATAACATTTGTCCAGCTCTCTTAAAACCAATTAAGTTATTTGTCCCCCATGATTCCTACTGAGAGGCTGTTCCAGAACGTCACACTTCCAGTTGTTAGAAACCTTCTTCTAATTTCCAGCCCAAATTTGTTCATGGCCAGTTTATATCCATTTGTTCTTGTGCCAACACTGTCCTTAGGTTAAATAGCTCTTCACTGTCCCAGGCATTTAACCCGTGGATATATTTATAGAGAGCAATCATATCCTCTCTCCGCCGCCTTTTTGCTAGACTAAGCAAGCCAAGCTCTTCCAGCGTCATCCCATAAGATAGGCCCTCCTTTCCCCTCATCATCCTAATAGCTCTTCTCTGCACCTGTTCCAGTTTAAATTAATCTTTCCTGAACATGGGTGACCAGAATTGTACAAAATACTCCAAATAAGGTTTTACCAGTGCCTTGTACAATCGCATTAATACAGCTCTATCCCTACTAGAAATACCTCACCTAAGCCATCTTAGGTTCACATTTGCCTTCTTCACAGTCACACCACATTGGTGGTTCATAGTCATCCTGTAATTGACTCACACACTCAGGACTCTCTCCTCTTCTGTCACTTGCACCTGATGAGCCTCCAGCATGTAGTAGGCATTCTTATTACTAGACCCTAACAGCATAACTTTCCACTTTGTACTATTGATGTTTCATCCCAGTTTCTGTCACTCCAGTCTTCAAGGTTATCCAGATCTTCCTGTATAATGTACTGATCTTCCTCTATATTGACAATGCCTCCCAACCTAGTATCATCAGCAAATTTCATTAGCACACTCCTACTTTTTGTGCCAAGGTCATTCATGAAAATATTGACTATGACTGGGCCTAGGACTGATTCCTAAGAAACTTCACTAATAAGCTCCCTCTATTCTGATAATTCACCTATCAGCACAACCTGTTGCCTTCTCCCCGTTAGCCAATTCCTTATCCACCTTACGATGCTTGTATTGATCCCCATCTTCCCTAATAATTTCCCATTTGGCACTATGTCAAATGTTTTACTGAAATCCAAGAATATTAGATCTACTGCACTTCTCTTGTCTAAAAAAATCTGTTCTCAAAGAAGGAAATCAGGTTAGTCTGGCGTGATATAATTGTTGCAAACCAATATTGCATTGCATCCCCCTTTACTATTTACCTCTCTGAATGTAATTGTTCTTTCCTTCACAATCTGTTCTAAAACCTTGCATACTAGTGAGATCAGACTAATGGGTCTATAATTTTCCCCTTTCTTAAATAGAGGTACGGCATTAGCTATTCTCCATTCATATCATACTACCCCCAAATAGATAGATTTATTAAAAACCCTTGCTACCAGACTAGAAGTCTCAGGGGCCAGGTCTTTCAGTATTCTGGGGTGGAAGTGATCTGATCCCCCTGATCTGAACGCATTAAGCCCTTTATGTTTTTCTTCCACCTCAGATGTGGTCATTTCCATTTCTAGATACACATTACTATCAACCATACTGTACCTACATAGACTATTTCTGCTGTCCTTCTCCAATATCAAAGGCCAAGATTTCCAAAGCTGGATACCTAAAGTTGAGCTGAGTGGCCAGATTCAGAGGTGCTGAACACTCCCACCCTGCCATTGGCTTCACTGGGAGCTGTATGTGCACCACACTGCTGCAAAAAAATAAAAAAAGTTAAGCTACTAAATCCATACTTAGACAACTAAACAGAAGTGGTTTGATTTTTCAGAGCAACTGAACATAGTCGTCTTTCTCTTCCTCCTCCACCCCCCACATTGATTTTAACACAATGCCATACGTCTACATTATATGGTAGAGAAGATAATTAAAAATGAACCATGCAGCTTGAACTGCATTGATCACCTTCAGCATTTATTACATGCTGTCAATAACAAGAAGAGTACAATCCGCAGCCGTGGAGTAAAGGCAAGACACCAGGGGAACAAAATAAATCAAAAAAAAGGAAAGAAAAAATATCCAGCTGAGCAAAGACACATCCGTGCACTTTTGAGAGAGAGAGAGAGAGAGAGAGAGAGAGAGAGAGAGAGATGGCCAGCTTAGTAGATGCATTGCATTGTGATCAATCTGCCTGTGGTGCCTCTGATTGCATGTAGGTATGGTTGAAGACAAGAGAGTAGAGCATTACTCACCAAGCCAGTCATTGGGTTAAACAAACAAGGACTGGCACAGCTGACTGCAAATAGGTCTATCAATGGCAATTAGGAGAGCAGACACACAAACCAAAAATGAATGTGTTTAGCTGGAAAGTTGAATGGCTGTGCAAGAGCCAACATTTCTAATCTTTTAATTTTATCAGGTAAGCTTAACACTCACAGTGTGCACCACTGTTCATTCACAGTCATCTCAGTGAGTTATGGCTTTTTGCTTGGGGATTTCCAGAATCTTGGGTGTAAGCTCCACAGAAGCAAACACTCACTGGACACCACAGCAGGAAAGCTGATCTCATCAGCAAAGAAGAGCTTATGGTCCAAACCACTGCAATCAAGTCAGTCTGAATAATACACACCTGTAAAGGTGGGGTCGCCATCTGAACCTAGAAAAGGTTCTTCTTGTTCAGTCCATTAAAATCTCCCTCACTTTATAGACAGAGCTCTTAGAATTCATAGATATGAAGCTTTATGCTATTCATGTAAAGCTGTCATGCAAGACTATTTTCAGCATAATATTTACAAAATAAATAATGAGAAGTTTACTGCTGGGGGATTCCACTTTGGATTGCCAAAAGAACTCAGTTTAATCGTTTATAGTAGTAAATAAATGTTATCAAAGTTCATGGAGAAAGTATTATCTACATTTCTAAACAAAAAACAAAACAAAAAGGCTCCATTATATTCCAGGAATGCATTTCTGGCACAGAAAATAGAAGTTTGTACACAATGTCTTTTTATAGATTGGTCAGGGAGAAAAGGACTGCATTGACCGGCGGCAAAATGTAGTGATTTTTGCAGAAGAATTAGAAGTGACATCAATTTTCATGACATCTAAGAAGAACAGAATTTATTTTATTGAAAGAATTCCATCTTTTTCCACTCTGGTTAGTTTGGTTATGGAGACAAACTTTCCCATTGTTTATCATCTGGCAAGTTGTATGACTGGTAGCTATATTTAAAAATATATATGAAAGAGTGTCTCAAAAATCTCAAATATTTTTTTCTGAATAATTATTGAACTGTTGTCTCTCTAAAGTAGGGCACGCAAACTATCAAACTGAGCTTTGTTGTTAGCATTTGAAAGGATTTGAAGGCTGCACCTAAACAACACATAAAACAGCTTGTGGAGACAAGTCAAAATATGTAATATTCTGTCTCAGCAGTTCCCAGACTGTAGTCTAACAACGGTCCAAAGAGTCCTTCTTGGTGGCCATCCAACAATGGTCCAAAGAGGCCTTCTTGGTGGCCAACAGAACTGTCTTTTTTAAATAACAAGTATTGGGGCATTGGAGGATGAGAATCATCTATGAGAATCTGTCTAATGAAGTGGTTTGCAGAATACAAAGTGTATAGAATCCCTGATCCAAAAAGCCAATATGCTTGGACAAAGATGGAATATTCTATATTTGATCCTGTAGGAGACTCCTTTGGTTCTCATCTTCCAAGTTATTAAACTTGGAACTTTGGACTGCACTGGTAGAAGTTCTGGGGAATATACCTGCTCAGTGGGACACTGAAGCTATGCCAAATATTTAGAAAAATACTCTTCACTCCGTAACAAGAATTTATATTCAACTCTTACTAATACCAATGGAATTTATGCAGCTAAAGCGTCATGCCACAATCTGGATTTTGTGTATCGTGGTTTGTCAATATAGCATTTTCTTAATTAATCTAAGTGAATCGAAAGTGGCATTCCAGGAAGTTTTGCCATTAACTTCAGGGGGAACAGGAACAAAACCACATTATGAAGCTGGTGAGCTAATACAAACTGACATCACATTGTCAGTAAGATACCATATAGTGACATGGATCAGAAAAGCGATGATTTGGGCCCACTCCTAAAAACTCTTGCTCATGTGGGTAGATCCATTCACTTCACTGGGACTACTTGTATGGGTAAGGACCCAATCCTGCAAGACCTCTGTTGTACCAAACAAATTGCTTCAAAAGCATTATATTTTACAGATCAAGCAGTTCTAATATACGCCATACATAATTCTCTGACAGGACAACCAAGCTAAAAGAAATTTGATTTTAAAATCAGTCAGAAATATTATCACAGAAGATTCCTCCAGTATTTTTCAATGAAAAGACTGGCTTAAAAAAGTCACATAATATTACACATCTAATCTGGAAGACTGGCTCATTTCTTCACAATATAGGTTTCCTTTTTATAATAAAGAATGTCATGAAAAATCAGCACAGCTCCATATGCACTTCGATGGAGTGATGGCAAGTTACACAACTGAGGATGTAGCCCTTACTTTTAAACCTTATCCAAATATTCAGTTGTAATAATATTAATATTTTTTTCTGTCAATTTTTCTATACTGGTAGCAGTACAACTGTAGGGCCTGTGTTTATACAACTCTATATTTACAGAAGAGTTTGGGCTTCATACACTTTTCTTCATAATAAAGGATACCAAAATGGCACCGTCTATTGATCTATGCAGGTAATTCTCTGGCCTCATCACCATAATATCTTAGCACCTTTGCTTTGCAAAAAGATATTAGGTGATAGTAGTACAGTAGTACAACAACCATGCGTTCTCAGCAATAGATCTCACAGAGTTTGTTTCTCAAAATTCATTTTGTTGACAGAGTGATCTTCAGCCAAGTGCTATGGGGTATTTTGGCGTTAGTTTTGCATCTGTGGTGAAATCCTGGCCTCACTGAAGTCAATGGGAATAACACACCCGGTCCTGAAAGTTCTGATAGTTTTCCTCCAAAATTGAAAGCATAAATCTCTTCTCAACGGTGAAATTAACCCCAATAAAGAGGGCCTTTTGCATTACTTAATCACTTACCGGGGGCGTAAATAGGAATTTCATGGTGCAAAATAAGTTATTTAGGCTGTTTGCACTCTGGCAAATGCCGGCCTGAATGAACTTTTTTTTTTTCTTTAAACAAGTGCTTGACAGAGCACATTAACGGCCCTGGTTATTTAGGGTTTCATGGTCCACTACTTTTAGCTTGACTGGTTTAATCAGAGGCATACAACTATACGCAGCATGCAACTAGCATTCCCTTCTTGAAATTCTTATTTTGGAAAGCAAAGGTCTTTACAGAGCAATTTCCATGAATCTTATCTAAAAGAAAAAAATCTGCTCAAGTGTCAAAAGACAAGATCACACTCATCTTTTTAAAAAGATCCAGGACAACATCTGTCACCTTGATGGAAAAGATTAGTTAAGAGCCTTCACAACCAGAGGAAGGATTGTGTTCTGTGGTTATTAAGACACTGGACTAGAGCTCAGAAGATCTGGGTTTGGTATCTGGTTCTGCCACTGCTTCCCTGTGACACCTTGGGCAAATCACTTGTCTGCATTTCTGTTCACCATCTGTCCATTGCAAAAATGCTCCTTTTCTGAGCACCCTTTGTCCATTTTGTCTATTTCAACTGTAAGTTCTCTGGGACAGGAACTATCTATAACTAAGAATCAGATTCCAATTCCCTTCCACCAGGTGCAGTGGTGCTATTGGAATGAACAGGACTATTTAAGGAGTGAGGTACTAGTTGAGGGAGAATATCAGAATGTGGTCCTATGTGTCTGTACAGGGCCTACTGAATGGGCCCCCCGCCAAAAGGAACAACAATCTCTGTGGCTTGAGTCAGACACTCTAATATTAACTGAGTAGTACCTTATTTCTCAGATAGGCCCATTAAAACCAGTGGGGTAGATCCTCAGATTATGAACGGTTTCAGAGTAGCAGCCGTGTTAGTCTGTATCCGCAAAAAGAAGAACAGGAGTACTTGTGGCACCTTAGAGACTAACAAATTTATTAGAGCATAAGCTTTCGTGGATCCGAAGAAATGGGCTGTAGTCCACGAAAGCTTATGCTCTAATAAATTTGTTAGTCTCTAAGGTGCCACAAGTACTCCTGTTCTTCTTTTTTCAGATTATGAAAATTGTCATAGTTCCACTGAAGTTCAATAATTGATTTTTAATAGAGTGATGACAATTTACACACCCTGAGGATCTGCCCTCGTGAGACTATTTGAAGACAAAAGCACTACTCAAAGTGAGTAAGGTGAGCTCTAAATTAAAAGTATAAAAATGGCAAATATTGTGGGAGGGTCACATTTGTTCTGTGATTTTTTTTAATTTAGTGCATAAGGAAGCTGTTTTGTACAATCGCTAGTGGAATGTCATGTTAAACAGACTGTTCTACTGCTGAAGGGTAGGGCCAGCATCACTCACAGTAGGCCCCAGTTTTACCAATAAAGAAACTGTTCCTTCAATCAAGGTACAACTAGGTAAAACTCTCAGGAGGCAGAGGAAAGGGTTGCCTCTCGTTCACCATTTCCCATAAGCGGACGGAAATGGTATGTTGAAGAATGAGGCTGCAAGGAAAGTATAGCCCCTCAGTTTGGTGTGTTCTTGGAGAACTTCCAGTGGAGACCTGTAATGGTGGGTACTTCTACCAAGATCCTTTTCTACTACATGAGTCCTTGTGTTACACAAAGCCATGACATGTCAGATCTAGCCTACAGATTTTTCCTCTCTGTCTCCTTTTAATAAACAAAGAACTCATTTACAGACAGTTTCAAAATTACTCACATATGGCTCTTGTTCATGCTTTCCTGAGCGGCCAAGTAGGGTGCAGGGTGATTTGCTGCTTTCTGCTCTCTTATAGTTCTATGGTTCAGAGCTACAGCCAATAAAATATCCGCTCAATTGTTACAATTAATCGTGATACCTTATGTCTGCACTGCACATTTCTTGCCAGAAGATCACAAAGCACTTTAAAACACATACTTTATATACACATGACCCCATATACCACACTGAGTTGGAGGGAAGCGTGTCTCACCCTGAATCACAAACACTATTACTCTTAGCATCCTAGGAACCTCCCATTACAGACCATGCCAACCCCAATTTATTATATGGAGATATACCTATCTCATAGAACTGGAAGGGATCCTGAAAGGTCATTGAGTCCAGCCCCCTGCCTTCACTAGCAGGACCAAGTTCTGATTTTGCCCCAGGTTCCTTAAGTGGCCCCCTCAAGGATTGAACTCACAATGCTGGGCTTAGCAGGCCAATGCTCAAACCACTGAGCTATTCCTCCCCCTTCACAATTCAGCTTGTGAGATTAGGTATGATTACAACACAAAACAATATTGCTACAAGCTTTTTTTAAACATATGAAATCCCATGCACTGGACTTAAAAATACCTGTGATGTAGATACACATTCAAAAACTAGAACCTAGCCTTTATTTAAAAGCCATTGTATATTGTTTTCTATATACAAATGATAAAATTAGCAGAATACAGAACAGTGCTGGTGCATTTCACCATAGCAGTAACATGTGAGTAACTCTTAAAAGCTAGTCTGTATAAACCAAGGCTACATCTATTCTTGGAGCTAGCGATGTGATTCCCAGCTTGAGTAGACATAACATTAGCTCTCTTTGAGCTGAAAGGCTAATAAAATAGTAGCATAGCCACAGTAGCACAGGCAGTGGCAAGCAGTGTCGTGGCCTAACCACCTGCCCCGGCCCTGTGGGTATGTTCTCAGAGCAATTAGCCTATGCCACCGCTTGCCGTTACCTATGCTACTGTGGCTACACTACTATTTTAGCATGCTAGCTCAAGCACACCTCATCAAGCTGGGAATCACACCCTCAGCTCCAAGTGCAGATGCAGCCCAAGGCTAACAGCTGCTGGTCCTTACACTTTGCTATCATATAAAGTGGTCACACAGGTTCAGAGCATTGTTATTGGAAGAGCACACAATGTTGACAACACATTTTGTTCCTTGTTCCAACAATCAAGTATTGCTATTTGCAATGGGTCAACTTGTGACCTGGCCTTACGCAGCCGTACAAGAGTGGTAAGGCTCCACCTACACACATTTCCCTGTATTGTGTTCCTATACCTCAGCTACGGATATGTGGGGGGAAATGAGCAGGGGTGGCATAGCTCGTATCCCCTCCCATGGAGGTGGGAATGTAATGAGCAACAAACAGGTGGATCTTTGCCTCTTCCCCCTTAACAAACTGGCTAGCATAGCTGGGCCAGCATGGGTGAGAGGATGGAGAGAAAATAATCTGGTAAGGGCCAGTACCAGATTACTTCCCCATTGAGAACATGGGGCAGGGGGTAACGGTTCTTTGCTGGGGCTCCTTCTGGGGCAATGCAGCTACAGCCATGACTTAGATCAGGGGTGGCCAAACTTACTGACCCTCTGAGCAAGACACACACAACCTGCCCTGTGGGGCGGTGCCTGCTGGGGCCCGGGGCTAAAGCCTGAGGGAAGCAAAGCTCACAGTTGCAAGATCTAGTGTGGATTCACTTGGGATAAAGTGACAAACACAACATTAATGTGGGTTACCGCAGAAGTAGTAATTTTAAAATGATTCTGTATCCCTATTTTGTGGTTCCCACCACAGAGAAAGGAAAAGCTTTTTGGCTTTGGGTAGGAAAATAACGATGGTCGTGTGGGCAGGGCACACATAGTAAAAACAGTAATTCCATTAAAGCATGAGTATCGTTTAGCAAAACGCAGTAATGTGCACTGATTGCCAAAGTCTTTCACATTCCTTTCATTGATAGGCCCTCTCATATATCAGTGTCCGTTACTGCTACCGGAAAATACTGAAATTCCAGTACACCTGTATTGTTTAAACCACAATATTTTCTTGTGTAGACAAGCCCTTTGTATCTCACTGTGATTCCACACACAATTTTCTCCATTTAAAAGTAAAAATATATTTTTCCGAACTTCTGGAAAAAAACATCCTGGATATGAAAAGCAAGCCGGGTTCTTTCCTTGTTCCTCAGATCTACCATTAGTAAAGGTTCTAGAGGTCAAATTATGCTGCCATTCACACCTAGGTTCTGCTACCCCTGTCCTCAATAGGATTGCACAGGAGTAAATGAGGGCACATTTTGGCATGCAGGGAAATGTAATTGATTATGTGTGAACAGGAACATAATTTTATCTCACATAGTTATGTTGGTTCCTTAGTGATAATATACGTGTTACTAGAGTCTGAATTTCTGACTCAGTACCACACGGGGAATGGGCCTAGACAAAGGAGGCAACATATCATCTAGCCATTTTTTGGAGTAGAACTGCATTTCAAATTTTTGTATTTCCATAGCAAGCCATGCGCTCATTGGTTCCCTGAATTTGAAATGGAGAGTGCCTTGCCTTTATAACTTCTACCACAACCTCCATGTTAAGCTTTGGAGTTCTTGGTTCATCTCTTTGTTCTATTGGGTAGTGTTTAAGAACTGTCTGTTTTTAATTATTATACATAAGGCTGAAGTAAGCTTAGAAGGGCCATGATTGAGTGAAGTTATGGTTTGGCCAATCAGCACTGTCCACCACAGTGAGGTCATTCTTAGAAGAAATATCATAGGATAGGTAGTCATCCAATCTGCTGACCCACCTCAACTCCCTGACTTTTAGAGGAAACACTGAGTGAGTTCCTAAGTTTCAGTGATTCAGTAACATCTACAACGCTGCTATTAGCCACAGTGTCCTAACAGAACAATTTGAAAAATATGGGAGGATCTGAAGCAGCTACCAAAAATTCATTAGAAAGCAGGATTGTCAGGGGTCTCTTCTCCATGAAACCAAGAGGTACTCAAATCTAAAATGCTCAGCTTACAAGAAACATGTTGGATACATCAATGTGTCTATTGTATGTTAGTACTGGTGCATAACTAAGGCGATCTATGCACATAATCTGTCTTTATGAGATGATATATCTTAGCCATGCTGTAAGTGAAATTCACATCCAAAAGTTTTTCTAGCGATCTATCGCTCTAGAATGTACAATTCAGCAGTTGCACTTTGTTTCAATTCTGAGTTTCCAGAAGTATCGAATTCTCATGGAGTAAGCCTTTGTTACAAAGTAGAATTTTGCCATCTTTCACCAAACACCACAGATTTTCACACCTTTGATTTAGAAAAAAATATAGCAAAACCTGGCAAATTATGGTGAGAAATTTTACTCTAATAGCTTTTCTGCTCTGAACACCATCCTCTTTCCTGGTAAATAACAGAATCCTAAGCAACTAAAGAAAGTAAACAAACGTCCATTAAAAAACTCCCAAAATTTATTCTAAGTTAATACCATCTTCTGGGTCTCTCATTTCATCTCAGTTTATTTGTTTCTGGCTTTGAGCCTATAAGTCTATGGACCTTCTGCATGAGTCATCTGAAGGGTTTTGAACTTGGGACATTCAACACTAAAAGCATACGCCTTGATCACTAGAGCAAAAGAAGCAACTCTATTAACTGCTAGCAGTTAAGGTGAAATCCTCCCTCACCAAAGTTAATGGGTGTTTTGCCATTGACTTCAGATGGGTCATGCTTTCACCCTTATCCTCTAACATGGACCAGCCATTAGAAGGGGATATGACACCCATAGTGCATTGTTTTACATAAGGTCTTTGGTGCAGGGTCTGTTTATCTGTGTGCTGTACAGTACCAAGAACATTGTCAGCACTGAAATACTAAACAGATGATCAAATAAAATAATAACTCTTGATTCTGAATAATATTTTCCTTTTCATTATTATGAAAAGCAGTGCATCTGTCCTGCTGCAGAGTGACCATTTTTTCATAGCTCTAGTCTTTTGATAAAGGAAAGGGGGATATGTTCACACATGAGGGCTTTCATGTTTGGTCTGTCAAAGACATGAAGAAGTAGTGGCTGCAGCAGCAGTAGAGTAATCGATAGAATACTGCACAAGGGAGGGAGCATAAGCTCCAGAAAAGAGTAAGATCACATTTGCTTGCTATCATAAACATAAGACCTGATTCCACTTTCCAAACTCCTATTGGAGTCAGACCAAGTTTGAGGTGCAGGATCAATACTAGCATCTACCAACCTCTGCTTCTCCTCCTGCTCTGTGTCTTAAGATGGTGCCAGTCATGACTCCATAGTTGAGGATGAGCTGTGTTTTTCATGTAAAGCAGGGATTCAGCTCCTTAGTTATGCACAAAGATACGACTGCATCCCCCTCAAACTTATAACTCTGAGTTCAAAATGAGTTTAGACCGTAAGCTCTTCAGGGCAGGGACTGGCTCGCACTTTGTATTTGTACAGTACATAGTACAAAGGGGCTCGGATCTCTGATACTAATACCATGGCCAATGGCTAATATGATATGAAGATAGAGCAGGGAATGTAGAAGTAGCAATAGATCTCTCTTGCCTGTTTGTCTCAACACTGTCTAACCAACTCTTTCTTTTTTCCCCCCTTGAAGGAACAGATATAGTACATACAGAATCAAAGCCAGAGACACCAATCACTCCATGTGTGTAAGGGAAGTTTACAGAAAAGTCCAGGACAAGAAGAACATTTGTATAGAAAGGGCTAAATTCAGTTCTTGGTTTGCACTAACTGGATCAAGCCTCTTCATTTGGGACAAAGTCTCAGTTTGAAACAAGTCTTTTCTGAGACTCCTGGTAAAGAGAATAATGACAATCCAAGTGTCAGAGGAATTAACCCATTTTTCAGACATCCATGTACTAGCTTCTCGGCACCTTTTCCTACTATCCTTCATAACCCCCCTAAAAAAGTAGCTTTTTCAATTTGTCCTTTAACAATAATCATAATCATATTTAGCATCTCAGTGGATTCTAGGAAGGTGGGTAAATATAGAAGATGGCAACATGAAAGTAGCTTTTGCTGTGGGATTCGAGATCTGGGTATGTTGGTGCTACCAGAGGCGGGTTTTTGTTGCTTTTTCAACGAGTTGCTGACCCATTTCCCCACCTATCCTTCCATCTTTCTCAAGGCTTTTCAATTGCATTTTATCTTCAAAAAGACTTTCACTCAATCCTGCAAAGACTTGTCTAAAGTTAAATGGGTGCACTAGTCTTTGCAGGATTTGGGGCGTGTGGGTTTTTTTTAATGTATCTATTTCTGTATCTCACCATAGCCCATAATAAATATTATTTACATACATTCTTTGAATCTCAATTCTGTAGTAGTTATTAATGATGTGTTGTACCTGGCCAAATAAATAGTTTCATCCACTTCAATGGGATTAGTTTAATGAGTAAAGCTTGCAAAATCAAGCCCCTTAATGTAGGGAATTTTAATATGTATTTCTTGAATTTACTAATTTTTTACTTCACCAGACATATTGTCATACGATAGCTGAACTCATACATTGAAGTTTGTTGCAAAATACATTTAAACTATTATTCCACAGACTAACCAGCATTTATTTTGTCAGTAGGCACATGAAGCTTTTCTTAAAGTCTCAGCTTGGCATATGCTCAGTGCTACTTGCACATTAACGATTACCAAGGCACATTTAATGAATCCCTATTGCTGAAATGTGATCCCATACCATGAAATGTGCAAGATTCTTTGCTCACAGTTAGCAAAAGTGAAGCCAAAGAGTACGGACCATAATGTGTTGAAATAGCAATCATCAATCTGGAATTTCAGATGATTTAAAGTGCTGAGATGAAATGATGAGTATAAACCAGTGGTTCTCAAACTATTGTACTGGTGACCCCTTTCATATAGCAAGCCTCTGAGTTTGACCCCTCCCCCGTATAAATTAAAAACACTTGTTTATATATGTAACACCATTATAAATGCTAGAGGCAAAGCAGGGTTTGGGGTGGAGGTTGACAGCTCGCGACCCCCCCATGTAATAATCTCACAACCCCCTGAGGGGTCCCAACTCCCAGTTTGAGAACCCCTGGTATAAACCAATACTGTCTTCAAGTCCCTGCAGACATTCATATTTACAGTACACCAGAATGTAATAAATGAAATCAGATATGATTTATAATGATTTACACATTTTAAATAGTGTAATATACACTTTTCATTAATGCAACTTCAGCTGTTTCTTTTAAAATACCAGAAAAGACGAAGACGATATTCTCAGATAAAACAACTAATTAAAGTTGAAAGAAAGAGCAGGCGACACATTTTTAGAAGTCCTTGGTTTGCATTTGAATACTAGAATGACAACAATCAGTTAGATAGCGGAGAGAATAACTTTTCAAAAGTACGGTACATGCAGCAAATTCTGAAATCCCCCTATTGATACAACTAGACAGAATACAGCTGGGAACTTGTCAGGAAAATACCAGACATTAAATTATAAATGAATATTAAAGATATCTGTAAGCACCTATCGGACACTGGAACAGTACTGAGAAAAAGGTACAGTACGTAACATTAACGCTGATGGTACATAGTTACTGGGTAACATCTTCTGTCTATTTACATATACTGTCACACAGCTTCCTCCCAAATCACAGGATTAAATCAAAAGTGCTAACAGCACTTTTCAGTGTGCTAAATGTAAGCTCTTTTTTTATCATAAGATTTAAAACAAACAAAAATCTGTCCTTACCTACAAGGCAAAGCAGAAATGGAAGGTCAATGTTTTCATTTTACCAAACTCAGTATTTTCTCTTTCATTCTGTAAATGTTATAACGTTATTGAGGACAAAAAATGTCTGAGGTTCTCAGATCTTCCTTCAGAGTTTTAATCACTCGCTTCTCAAGAACGGGTTTAACAAATACCACTGTGTTCTGTCAATATTTGTATGCAGCACCACATAGGGCAAGCTGCCAAACTTACATGGTTTAAAGAGCCAGGACTAGAAAACTGACACCCTAACAAACACACTCCCTGCTTTGTCTCTTTTAAGGTAGTGCTAAAAGTGTCATCTTTGCTTTTGACTGGAGCTTAGGAGAGCTCTTTGTTTGGTTTCTCCACTTCTACAAAAATGCATTATTTAATAATCTTGTTAGCCAAACTTGGGGATTTTATCTCATTGCCCTAAAGTTTCTTGCACAATTGTAGGTCTTTTGCTTTCCACCAGCTGCACTTTAAATGTATTTTAATTGGCTGGAATTTAGAAAGAATCCATTTGGCAGTAATTTGCATTTGAAGCACGCTCATAGCAGCTGAAACAGGCCCCAGAAGCAGTCCGATTACTTCATCAAAAGATGTCGTTTGAATACCAGTGACTCCTACATAACTACAGTGAACTCTATTATATAGATGTGATGATGTAATTAATAATTTTCTGTTAAAGGTCTTAATTAATCTGGAAGCAACAAAAAAATAAAATGAAATCCTGGTCTGGAAACAAATGTACTTAAAAGGGCTTTACACTTCTTCTTTTCAAAGACAATTCGATTTTTGGAGATTTCAAGAGGTGCTATGATTAGATGTTTAGAAACTGACTGTCCCCTCATTTTTAAGATCTTTTGTGAGTCACTTGTGCAATTTTGTGCATATTTATGGTCAAACAAGACTTATCAATTTAAATTTTGGTATGAAATACTCCAGTACCTAGTGTGTGAGATACTATAGAATACAAGTCTATAGTAAAAAACAAAAGTTTGAGTCTACATTAGTGTTAACATTTGCTCATTTTTCTCCTTTTCTTTTGTTTTGTTACCTAAGAGGTTAAGTGTGCACATAATAAGTGGACTTCACAGTTTTATTTAAATTAGTAAATTCATCCCATATCTAATTGTGCATCGTGTATTTTCTAATTCTGTAATACAGAGATTTAAGGGCTCACAGCAGCATGGAAAAATGGGAAGACATTAAAAACCTACAAGAATTCACACCGTAAAATACAATATTTAGAATTAATGTAGAAACATTAACAAGTCAGGTTTAAAAGCACTGAGACGCTTCCAAGCTGTGTCTGACTGAACGCATGGCATCTGAGAAACCCAGTGTTCTGCAATCTAGGAAAGCTCCTATGAAATTGTAACTGCTAAAGAGTTTGCTTATCATTGATGTATCAGTAAGGATGAAGGAGCAAAAGAAAAGGGGATTATTCTCGAGCAGGAGTACAATGAAGGCTGTTTAAAAGGTGAACAGTTCTCAGAGGAATGATGACAATACACCTCTACCCCGATATAACGCTGTCCTCGGGAGCCAAAAAAATCTTACCACGTTATAGGTGAAACCGCGTTATATTAAACTTTCTTTGATCCACTGGAGTGTGCAGCCCCCTCACCCCCCCCCCCAGAGCACTGCTTTACCATGTTATATCCAAATTCGTGTTATATCGGGTCACGTTATATCGTGGTAGAGGTGTACTTGCCACCTGCAGAGAAAAAACAGCATTTCAAGAGCACCATCATTTATAGGAGAAGGACTAATTATACTAACCATGAGTTACATGGTTTCATAATTTGACTCCATGCAACATTTTGGAAATGTGCACCTATATACTCTAAATCTGTAAGGACAGAGGGCCTTGGCCTGCCAGCCCTCAATGCCCTGAACTTTTATGGAATTCAACGAAAGTACCATATTCAGAGGGCATGTAGAATTGAGCCCTTAATGATAGTACAAATATTGTGGCCAATTTTTTGTTGCACCTCAGCCTTTTATGTCCTCCAGTGGCGTAGATGGATCCAAAAGGGATAGAAACTGCCCCTGAGGATTACTCCTGACAAAGGACCTTCCCTGAATAACAAAGAGCTGCCAACACAGCTCTACCCTGGCCCCCTCCTAGTCCCCACAAAAAGAGGTTTACGTTAGGGAGGCTTAGCCAAGTAAGCTGCAGCCCATCTATCCTGGGCTGGTTGACAACCCCTAGCTAGGTGCTTATACAGCGCTCATCATCATAATATCTGAGTGCATCACTATCACTGACGTATTTTACCCTCACAGCCTGTCTGTGAAGAGGGAAATAGTTTTTTGTTTGTTTTGTTTTCATAAAACCAAAAGGCAGCTGAGCCACAAGGTAGATTAAGTGACTTGCTTGAGGTTAAAGAGGGTGTCTGTGACCAAGCTGGGACTTGGAACCAGACCTTCCTAAGTCGCAGTATAACCCACAGACCTCCTGGGTATGGTGTTCTGTCCCAACTAGTGGCACTGAGACCACTTAGAGAGAGATTAATGAATCTGCTCTACACCCTTAACTAAGAGCCAGTTGGCTCATGCACTTAGTTCCAGCGGTCCCAGGTTCCATCCTGCCCACTGACAACTGGGGTCGGTTGGCGTTACAAGTGGGGGCTCATTGAGGATTTTAACTGGGAAGTCTCTGAAGCTCCGGATGCGCTTCCTCAGCTAGGAGAAATATGTAACCTATACACCTCTACAGCCTTCACTAACAGCCACTTGGTTTTTAGCTCATGCAGTAGAGGCTCATGCACTAAATTCCAGAGACCCCAGCTTCGATCCTGCCCAACGACAACCGGGGTCTCTCGGTGTTAAACCAGCACATTACTCTATCCATCACACTAAGCCACTGTTGCTACCAGAACATCACTTAGAGCAGTGCTGAGACTTGTCTCACTTATGGCTGGCAAGGGCTAGGCAAGCTCATTCAACATCCTGAAAACACAGGTATCAGAAAAGATGACTTAAAGCAATATTTGTCCTTGCCGCTGTCCCTACACCACATCCTATTGAAATGCATGACAAAATTCCAGAGGCCTTCAATGTCATCCAGTCTCCTACTGAAATGCATGACAAAACTCCCAAGGCCTTTAATGGGTCGTCTCATGAGTGGTAGAGGTAAGAGAGAGCAGCATAGCTTTTTGTGAGAGGATATTCCTAGACTATCACAAGTACCCTAGATGCTTTGTGAAAATCATTATTCACACCAAGCTTTGTAGTTTTGTTTGTGGGATTATTTTTGTAAAATGGGAAAACTCCCTGGTGGAACTGTTGCACTGTAACCTTCTACTGGGGGAAAACTAATCTCATCAGCAATATATGAACTGGGTGGCTGGGTGAGGAGGCTTGGGGGGGCTGTGAAGATAGCTAAAGGCAGGTTGCACAGCACCCCAGTTCAGCCCTGCCTTTATCTCAAGTGGTCAAGACCTGTGCTTTAGCAGAAGGAAGACCAGAGTTCTAATTCCTGCTGCTGCTGAGATCACGGTGTTCAGTGTCATGAATGATAGCCTGAAGTCCTACGTAACCTCTGATTTGTTACAGGACACTGAGGACAATCAGCCTTTATTTACATTCAATATCTGCCTTTAAAATGAATTAAATTTAAGGCACTGGCTAAAATTTCCAAAGGAACTATAAGACCAAACTTTCACAGAAGGGTCTGGCTTATTCACAAGCCTTATGGGAGATTCAAGTCACAGCCACAATAAGCCTCAAAAAGCTCTATGCTAACTGATTTTCTGGTAGCTGTTACACAAGAAGAACCTTTGCACTGACAAAATGTAAGCATTTGAAACACTTCCTATTACGCCAGTTAATAACCCTGAGCACAGTGAGAAGGAAAAGCATTACTTCAAAAACAGAGAGAAAGAAATATTGGCATTATCAAAGAAAAGATAATCAATCTTTCGGAAGTAACAACATCAACAAGCAAAGAATACTTCCCCCGTCCCTAATGGGAATTCTTCACTGCCTTCCTGCTGTTGGCAGGAGACAGACAGACACACAGATGCACAAAATAGACAATAGCCCAGTGGCTAAAGCACTCATATGGCAGATGGGAAAGTTGGGTTCAAGTCCTCACTCTACTAGTCTGGGGTGGATGAGTTGGTCTCTCTCAAACTTCCCAACAAAATAATCATCAAAACAGATGTTTCACCCCCCCCAAAAAAGTGTTGTTAAAAGATTTCAGCTAGTCCCAGTGCCAACAGCATGCTAGGTACTATAAACGCAGGTCATTGAATAGCCAGAAGGTCCCTGACCACAGTTCAAGTGTGCAGGGGCAGGGAGGACACAAGGAGATTTCCCTTCCTTATGCTCCCACAGACGAGAGAGGAGTGCTCAGGGGAATATAGGGCCTACTTCCCCCAAAGCAAGAACCCTCCAGAGGTAGGTAGAGGAAAGTAGGATGCAGCAGAGCCAAGGTCCCCCTTCCATAGTGGGCCTAGGAGCTGGCTGAGTGCACCGGGGAAGCATCCTAAGGGATGGTATAGCACATACATTATCCCTGCATACTGGGGAGTTTGGGGTAGGGTTGTGCTTTATGGAGGTGCAATCCCTCCTCCAGATTCCTTATAGATCAGGCCCTACCAAATTCACGATCCATTTTAGTCAATTTCACAGTCATAGGATTTTTAAAATAGTAAATTTCATGATTTCAGTTATTTTAATCTGAAATTTCATGGTGGTGTAATTGTAGGGGACCTGACACAAAAAGGAGTTGTGGGGGTGGGGTCGCAAGATTATTGTAGGGGGGTGGGGTTGTGGTACTGCTACCCTTACCTCTGCGCTGCTGGTGGTGGCAGGGCTGCCTTCAGCCCAGCTCTGAAGGCAGAGCCACCGCCAGCAGCAGTGTAGAAGTAAGGATGGCATGGTATGGTATTGCCACCCTTACTTCTGCGCTGCTGCCTGCAGAGCTGGGCCCTCAGTGAGCAATCGCCACTCTCCGGCCGCCCAGCTCCGAAGACAGCAGTACAAAAGTAAGGGTGGCATGGCATGGTATTACCACCCTTACTTCTGTGCAGCTGCTGACGGGGCACTGCCTTCAGAGCGGGGCACCCGGCCAACAGCTGCTGCTCTCCGGCCACCAGCTCTGAAGGTAGTGCAGAAGTAAGGGTGGCAATACCACCGCAACTCCCTTTTGGGTCAGGGCCCCCAATTTGAGAAACCCTATTATCCCCCATGAAATCTGCCAGATTTCAGGGTCCGTGAATTTGGTAGGGCCCTACCTACTACTCTGCACCCCCTTCCCCACTCAGGGCTGTGGCTACACACAGCAATCTAGCCCTAAGCAAGGTTGCCAAGCATGAGAGCTATCATTTGATAAACACTCATTGGTGGGAAGCACAGGGGCTTGTAGGCAATAATATGCAGAAACAAGATGTCTGAATCTAATATAATGATTCATAATTTACAGTTACACTGAACAATGGTGGGATTGCCAAGGAAGACACTAGCCTTCCTTAGACACTGGAGCTGGGCTTGAGAAGTATTTCCCAAATACCCCATTTTATCTAGTATCTCATGTTGCTCCCTTCTAGAAGCACCAAACCCTCTGACAAAAAACAGCATTCTAAGAAATATGTCTCCATGTTGGTCAATTCCATTGAGAGTTCAAATATCACCCCCTTAAGTGTCACTTTCCTGGACCTACTTTCCTGGAGCAATGTCTCTGAATACAGGCAGGGCCGGCTCTAGGCACCAGCAAAACAAGCTGGTGCTTGGGGTGGCACATTTTTAGGGGCGGCATGGCCGGCGCCAGAAAGCCGCCCCTAAAAATGTGCCCCGGCCGCCCTAGCTCATCTCCGCGGCTGCTGCCACGGTGCGCGAAACAGCTGATTCACGCGCCGCTACTTGCCCTCCTTCCCAGGCTCTCAAACCCGGGAGGGAGAGGGAGCAGCAGTGTGCGAATCAGCTGTTTTGCGTGCCGCGGCGGCTCAGGGTCTCCCCCTCCCTCCCAGGCTCTCAAACCTGGGAGGGAGGGGGAGATCCTGAGCGACCATTTCGCGTGCCGCTGCTCCCCCTCCCTCCCAGGTTCTCAAACCTGGGAGGGGGGGGAGACTCCGAGTGGCCGCAGCGCGGGTGCCGCTTCTCCCCCTCCCTCCCTCCTTCCCTCCTAGGCTTCAGAGCCTGGGGGGAGGAGGCAGGGCTGGGGATTTGGGGAAGGGGCAGAGTTGAGGCGGGGCCAGGGGTGGGCTAATTAAAGAATGTGGGGGGCAGCCAAAATTGTTTTTGCTTTGGGCGGCAAAAATCCTAGAGCCGGCCCTGAATATAGGGCTGCCGCATAGGGCACGTTACTGAAATACCAAAGCTGATAGACGTTCTTTGACCTGTTGTACCATTATCTATCACATACCTTCCTGTTCTTCTGGTATTTGCAGTGGCATATGATTCTTTATGAGTAGGCCACACAACACGAACATCTTTATGGAGGAAAAATCTTTTCAAAAAATGAAGGAACATAGTCTGAGTTTAAGGCCAAATTCATGCCCTGAGCAGATTTACCTCAGGCATGAGAGCACATTAATCTGCATTAACATCAATTTGCAAGTTCACTGGAGTATAATGCCCTCGGACTTATTAACATCAGTTTGCAATTTCTCTCATCAGATATCCTGTCCATAAATTTGCACTGGCATTGCTTTTCCTTTTCCTCAAATCAGATCAAAAAGGGGAAAAGCAGTTTTAAATATGGATCTGTATTCAGATTGGCTGCAACCCCAAGTACTCTCTCCTATGCCAATTATTTCTGTCAGGGTCAATATTAATCTGCCTGAGAAGTGAAATGGCCAGGACACATGCCATATGTCCCTATTATCAGCAACATTATCCTTCCACAGCTGCATAGTAACTCCTGGCCAAGCCTGAGGAATGGTCCTTAGAAGTACCTTCTTAGAAGTACAATCAGGCTCCACACATCCATGAAGGCACTAGTACTACTCCTGGATTTTTACACTGAAGACCCTGATGCATACCATTCATGCTTTTCCACTCTGGTGGGTGTATAATTTGCACAGGGAGTCTCACTTCAGTCACGCTCTGCTGGAATAACTGCATCAGGCTAACAGTGTCCACCAAGATGGAAGAAAATAGCTTACCAATTGTTTTGCTTTGCTTAGCTAACAAATGAGGAGGGTAGGAATTTACATAAATGAGAGATCAAGTTTTCAGGGCAGAAGATGAAGGATTAGTAAGCATGCAGAGGGCACTGAAGATTACAGGAAAATGAAATCCACTAGGGAACCCATCCAGATAACATAAAAACAAGAAATCACAGGGGGAATCAAAATAGTCTAAAATCATCTACCTGAACAGGATAAACATCACCTTTTGTAAAAAGCAACAGAGGGTCCTGTGGCACCTTTGAGACTAACAGAAGTCTCAAAGTCAGATGACTTGCATCTGAAGAAGTGAGGTTCTTACCCACGAAAGCTTATGCTCCCAGTACTTCTGTTAGTCTCAAAGGTGCCACAGGACCCTCTGTTGCTTTTTACAGATTCAGACTAACACGGCTACCCCTCTGATACTGATCACCTTTTGTGTGACTCAGAACTTGCTACCCTGAGGTCATGTTTTCAGCTTCAAATGAGCACTTGGATGCACCATGACAAATATGTCATTTTCAGTTCTACATACTTATGGCCAGCCTGATGAGATGACATATAACTAGACAGAACATGATTTGTGTGTCATGCGATAACAACTTTAAAGCATGCATTCTGGAAAAAAAAAAAAAAAGGAGATAAAAAGGTGATGTTGTGCTAGTCTTTTCCAGAACATGTAGCTAAGGCGTGGTATCTTTATGTAACAATTTTAAAATATTTCATACCACTCATACAGTCTTGCTCACCCAGGAGAGCGTGGAAGTAAATAAATAATCTGTTAAGGGAACTCAGTGTGAGCTCTGCAGATTCTATAGCTTCGTTTTCCTATCATAGAATCATAGAATCATAGAATCATAGAATATCAGAGTTGGAAGGGACCTCAAGAGGTCATCTAGTCCAACCCCCTGCTCAAAGCAGGACCAATTCCCAGCTAAATCATCCCAGCCAGGGCTTTGTCAAGCCGGGCCTTAAAAACCTCCAAGGAAGGAGACTCCACCACCTCCCTAGGTAACGCATTCCAGTGTTTCACCACCCTCCTAGTGAAATAGTTTTTCCTGATATCCAACCTGGACCTCCCCCACTGCAACTTGAGACCATTGCTCCTTGTTCTGTCATCTGCCACCACTGAGAACAGCCGAGCTCCATCCTCTTTGGAACCCCCCTTCTGTAGCTGCTAAGGTTTCGGCTGTGCATGCATGGGTAACAAGGATTGGACCAAGCAAGCAAAGCAAGGATACCAATGGAGCCAGAGCCTTGGGGCCTGTGGTAAAGCTGAGAATTTTGTTTACTCAGATTCCATTCAATCTATTGGGCAGTCACAGCCTGTAAGAAAGCCCTCCTGGGAAGTCACTGCAAGGACAGTATTACCAATTATAATGTATAACCGTGGAATCTCCATTAGTTTAGTGAAACTCATGACAGCTCTCACACACTTGGTTTTCAGTAACCTATTAGATCTTCACTGTGCTGTGACATATAACAACATTACCCATGAGACAATGCAGATTAAAGATTGATTTTTGCTAACAATGGTATAACGATACATGTGGCCAGATCCCGCCACAGAGCCCCACTCGTGTCAGTGGAATTTTATATGGACACGGGGGTTCAATTTGCAGGATGGGGTTTCAATTCTGCTTGTGTCCTTCTTTTAACTATAATTGCTCAGCAATTATTATTACAAGGTATTTATTAAAAATTTTGTTTCACATATTTTTTTAATAATGGTACTCAAAATGCTATGCAGACACTAGCGGATCCAGCCTCTAACTCCTCCCATAAAGCAGGTAAGCATGATAAGTAAGAAATGTTATCATCTCATCGTGCATTTTGAGGTACAGTGTGCATGGGACATAATTAAATTGAGATGTAAATTAAAGCTTTTCTTCCACAGAGACAGACAGGTAAAATATAACTTACTGTACACTTAAACCTGAGTACAAAGGAGTCTAAAATTGTCTTTACTTCAAGATTACAAAACTTAATATCACTGTACAGCAGAAGAGAGAAAGGGAAATACTTTTAGTAAGGTCTTTCAAAAGATTAATGTCTATTATTACTCTAACTAGAAAGGGTACATTTCAATTAGCACATTTGGGGTCAAATTCTGCATTTACACCATTATCAATCCAGCTATCTGCATTCATTTAAGCTGAGTTAGTCAGGATTTACTCTGGTGTAACCAAAAGCAAATTTTGGCCTGTTGGTTAGATCCGAGAACTGGGAGTCAAGAATCACGTTTTTCTCCAGAAACATCAGCCCTAATCCTACAGTCAGATTAGCATGGACAGATCCGTGAGCCCATGCAGATCTATGTTGACTGTAATGCGGTTTTGCGTAGGCACAGCGATCCATCTGTACAGCACCAACAGCAGGATCATGTGACCTTGGCCAACTTCTCTCAGTCACAGTCTGCTTACTTGTAAAGGGGGTATAATAATACCCACTGCCTAATATCTGTATGATTTAGAATGTGGGCTCTTTGAGTCAGAGACTGTTGGACTCTGTTTCGTACACTGATAAGCAAATTTACAGGGTGGGTGGGGGGAAACAACCCTGTACTTAATTTTTTTCATATGTCAACTAAAAATAAAAAATTCAGGGAGAGGAGCTACCAACTAGTGTTTTCAGCACTGGTAATAAGTCAATAATAGACACCTAATCAAACAGTCTAGAGAAAATGTACAACCTATGCTATTCAGAATCTCAAACTTACCATGAGGAGCTGAACAACTGCTGCAGTTAGAAAGGTCCCCCTGTTGGCCACAACACTTCCAGTAAAGCTCTTTCAGTACAGAAGACAGTGATATGGTCAATTATCCTGCATCAAGTGAGTAATTATGTGGCTGAATTTTGTACAAGCTGAGAGCATAGCTAGGATGCAGCAGAAAAGAGGTAGTTACAGTTACCCAAGCGAGTGATAATGAACACGTGAATGGATTAGGGTTTGGGGAAAGTAGGGCAAGCCACCCAGAATAAGGGAATTTTGGTCACCTTAGAATTGAACAAGGGAGAGGGTCGGGGAGAAAAACGTTACAAGTAAGAAGGAAAGTTTGAAAAAGTTTGGGTTTGGGGAGAGGTAGAATGGTTTGTGTTTCAGCATTACAGACTCAAGTGGCATGATCGAAGTCTGGTAATCCCCAAGTTCAGAGGAATTTTTTATTTCTTAGCACCTTTCTGTGTTTTCTTGGCCCCTTAACTGATACAACAGAGCATAAAACACAGCCCCAGAATTCTGTATTTCCACAATGGTAATAGGAGCTTGCGAGCTCGGGTGAATTTTTGCATCGATGTTTGCTAATGGATCAGAAGGCAACGTCTTCTTGTGACGCTCAAGGGACCAGCCCACAGATAAAATCTCATATATGGGTTTCATCTAAATTCTAAACATCCCAGTAGATTATTTAAAACATCTCTTGAGGACTAAGCAATTTTAAGCATACTCTTGAATTAACAGTTATGGGCCAGTTACCTGGGGCTAGCTCCGGGATGCACAATGAGAAAGGGCAGCTGGGTTTCTGCAGGGAGGGGTAGGGCTTTCATTTATAGCGTGGGTTTCCAAAGGAGTCCCACTAGCAGAGAATGGTGTGGGGATGCTCTGAACAAGTGCGTCCTCCACTTACCTTGGCCAGGACCCCTTCCCAGTCAGTACCAACCGTTTTGTGGACAGGGCTGGTCATTTAAATCACTTCCCGCATTGCAACAGAGTTTGAAAGTGCTGTGTACTGCTGCAAACTATTGCTTCAGCAGACTTTCTAGTGCAGGAGCCTTATGCTGGCACAAACTTGCAGTGAATATCACCCTATATATTTTGATAGACTGCTGTACCATCACCATCATTTAGCATTTGAAATGTCCTACTAAGTCTTATTAAAATGAAATGAACTGCATATTTGCGGCAAAGAACCTACCCGTGTAACACATCCAGGGTGTTGTTTTTCTGATCTCTAAATAAACCTCTCCCACTCTTGTTTAGCCTAAAGTCTTGTTGTAAAACTTTAACAGGAATGATGATTCATCACAATTATGGCGATATGTGTGCAGTAACGTTGCATGGATGCTTGAATGCTCAACACACCCAATGATGCCCTTGAAAAACAATCCATAAGAATTTATATTTGGAAAGGGATCAACCACAATCTAAGTAAGATAAAGGAATGCCTGGGAATTAGTTGGTTAAGAACAAATATTTCCACACTGAGCAATTATAATCACAATGAAAATTCTCTCTCTACCATTCAGTACATGGTTCTCATAAAGAAATAGCAAACAATCATCCTGTTAGCTCTTAAAACACTGAGTAGTCTTAACAATCACTATCAGTCAAAGGAAAATGTCAAAAGAGCCCAGAATCAGGCTTTCCTTGAATCACTCATGACGACTGATTGTTCCACAGCAATTGCAATAACTAGCATTTCAATCATGCCCTAAGCCTCACTTGAAGGTAACTTTAAAAAAGCAACAACAGAGACACTACTGCTGATGCAGGAAAACTACAACGTGATCCCTCTCGGTCTCCCTGGTGTTAGACTGATTTTCTTGATGGATTGACTCATCTAATGCCACAGAAGCACATGGGGGGCATCATTGTTCTTTTGCTGCTGCCTCTTTTCTTTTGACCTGTAGACCATGCACACCTGCATGTAGAGTGGATGGTATTGAAGATGTTGCTGAAAGTTGATGCTTAATTTCCTAAAAATTGGGTGCTTAATTTCTGAACTTCTAAACATTAGGTTAATGCTCTGATGCTATTTTTGCAAAGAATAGCAGAAAACAAAACAACAACAAAAACCTATCACATTTCATCACGTAGAGAATGATTAAAAACAAAGCTCTTGGCTACCAGTCCGAAGACTCCTAGCAGGTTTGAAATATTTGGTTTCCTATTGTGATTTTAATGCCATACTGTGACTTGTCAATGAAATAATAAGAAAGACTTTTCCCCAGTTAAAAATCTCCACATGGGCACTGAGAGGAAGTCCTGATACAACCCTCTGAACTCCACAGGGCAACCTATACTAAAATGTAGAGGGAATCCACCTTCGTAATGTCAGTAAATCAGACTGTAGAAGGCAAAGGAGGTTTCTCCTGCAGTTGAGAAGGGGCTACAGAAGGCCCTCAGTATAGCAGAGCTCTGAGCAGCTGCACAGTGTGAATGCAGAAGGATTCAGCAACCCTTGTGCATGGAGAAGCCATGCTCCATATCGGCTCTATATAGGACAGAGAAGGTTTGGAAGTGGGATCTTGCCACTGGGTCCATGCTTATGGAGATCTAGGGGCTACAAACCACCAAGTACAGAGCACGGATCTTGCAACTCTAGTGCAGGAGCTGGAATATTGGACAGGGAGGATCTATGGACTACCTTCATGCTTCTCACATGTCGGGGGGTGGGGGGGGCGGAGATGGGTTCCATCCACCATGTAGTTTCCTACATGATATCTGTTTATTCAGACTGTGCAGAATGGAAGAAAAGGAGGTGAATTTCACCCAAAGTGTTTATTCATGTCATGAAACTCATTAAATTATGATTTTATAGAAGAACAAGATGTTCAGGATTTAGAAATCAGAAATGTGAGTTTTAAAAAAGCAAGATTCATACAATAAATATGGTGATAGTGGCAAAACTTCAGAGTCTACTGGCTCTCCATTCAGATATACTATTAACATACTAGTAAAACGCAGGCTATTCCCAAAAATCAGAAACTGTATTGACTCCAGCTTACCCATTCTATCACTATTAGCTTCAGTATCTTGGTTTCCTGGACTCTGCACTTCAATGACCTTTCTCATTTGAGCAGTGTTCCACTGTGACGGGGTATCACTCCCACACAAGGCTTCAAAGCGTTAAGGTGGCAGGTGAACCAAGTAACTCCCCAGGCTGCACCTGGAGGAGGAACCAGTGGTTGATTAAATGAGGCTCAGCTGGACAGGAACAGGAGGAGTCTGGATAAAGCCAGGTAGCTGGCCACAGAAGGGGCTGTAGGCTTCAGTTGCTATCTGGAAGAAAGGAGTTGTTTATGGGACTATACAGGTTAGTCCACAGTTATTCCCTGAGGGAATTGGGAGGCTAGTGGACCTGTAGAAGTGGGGGAGTCAGGAATGTAGAAAAGGCTCAGGGGAAAGCAGCAAGGTAAGACACTGCAGGCCTTGGCTGCTGATTGGAGGGCACCTGAGCTGGAACCTGGAGTAGAGAGTGGACCTAGGTTCCCCTACCAGTCACTGAGTACATGGCATAGACCAGGTAAAGGATAGTGGATTGCCTGGGACTTTTTGTTCCACAGGGACCTTGGTCCCCTCCTCCATCCCCAGAAGGGGGAACAATGCAGTGACCTCGCCAGAGGGCTGAGCCATAAAGAGGAGGCTGCAGTTCCTAGATTGAAAGGGGTCTGCAGGCCAAGAGGACAATGGGAGAGAAACTGCCAGAGGAGAGCATAGCTGGCTAGAACTTATCCCCAAAGTGACCAGGAGGAGGTGCTATCAGAGGTGAGTGTGACACCCACCAACAAAATGGAGTAAGCTGTGGTCTCAGAAGAAACTAGCCAGTGATAGATGGGTTGGGAAGGAACATAAGCTCTTTAAAAATGGCTTCATGATGAAGTGACTGGCTCCATATTCTGGTCCATTCCCACTCACTTCCCAAGGCAGGCCATGAAGTTTGTCTAGGTCACTGCAGCTTTGTTGAGAGATGTGGTTTAATAATTAAATCTGATGTCTAAGTATGCAATTGCAACCAGTATGTTTACCATCTGTTAAGTTTCAGGTCAAGTTTACTCATCTTTCCTCAATGTAGCAGATCCACCTACCCCACAGGCAAGAAAATGAAAGAAGTAAGAAATCAAGAATGAACTTGCACCATTGGAGGGGAAGGGCACATGCTGCATATTTAGGCTCAGGCACTGAAAAACACCGAGAGGGGGGGCCAAAACCGCAAGCTTTTATCTTCTCTCCTCCCTTCTAAACATCAGCAGTTTTGGTGTTTGGATAAAATAGGGCCCTGCTTTGCAAAACCCACAATCTCGAGTTGGGCTCATTTCCAAAATTTGTGTGAAATCACACAAGTAAAGCCAGGATGTTTTTTGGTGTGGGTAGTGGTGGTTGCCATGTTTCATAAAAGGGCAGAAACTTCACTTTTTAGGGGCAACCTTATTTTTGGGACATTCCATTTTCCCTGTCTTGTGTTTTTAATATATGGAGATATACCTATCTCATAGAACTGGAAGGGACCTTGAAAGGTCATTGAGTCCAGCCCCCTGCCTTCACTAGCAGGACCAAGTACTGATTTTTGCCCCAGATCCCTAAGTGGCTCCCCTCAAGGACTGAACTCACAATCCTGGCTTTAACAGGCCAATGCTCGAACCACTGAGCTATCCCTCCCCCCTTGTTAAATAGCAAGTTGTCACCTCAGACTCCACATGGCCAAAGCTGAACTAAAAAAATCTTACCTCCCAAATCTTCTTCTTAATCTCCAGTCTCTGTTATAGTCGGCTAAGACCTCTTCATCCATGTCACCTAGGCCTATAACCAGGGGGTCGTCTTTGACTCCTCCCTCTTCTTCTACTCCCACATCCAATCTATGACCAAGGGTGGTCACTTCTACCTACAAAACACTTATAAAATCTGTGTCCCAATGACTAAATCCTTCATCATGGGGTGATAGATTTTTAAGTCCAGAAAGACCCTTGTGATTGTTTACTCTGACCCAGGGCTGGCTCTAGCATTTTTGCCGCCCCAAGCAGCGCGCAAAAAAAAAAAAAACTGCAATTGCGGCAGCAGCTCTACCGCCGCTTCATTCTACGGCGGCAATTCAGCGGCAGGTCCTTTGCTCCCAGAGGGAGTGATGGCCCCACCGCCAAATTGCCGCCGAAAGGGCTGGACATCCCGCCCCCCTCTTTATTGGCCGCTCCAGGCACCTGCTTGCTAGGCTGGTGCCTGGAGCCGGCCCTGCTCTGACCTCTTGCATAACACAGGCCATAGGACTTCCCTGTATGAATCCCCTGTATCATCTTTCTTGACTAGTGCAATATCCTCTTCTTTATACTACCTAACTCTCCTCCAGTCCCTCCAGAATAAGTGTTATTGCTGCAACAGTCCGATCTTCTCTGAGTCACTTCACTGGCTCCCCATTGTGCTGTGGATCGAATTTAATCTTATCTTTGCCTTCAAGCCAATACATCATACTACTTCACTGTCTACTTCACTAAACTATTTTCCTTTCATATTTCCTCTCATCTTCTCCACTCTGTAAATGATGCAGCCTTGATACTATGTAAGTTTCCTCTGACAGGTGTCTCCATGCCCTTTCTATGATCCTCCTAGGGTTGGAACATTTTCCCCAGACACATTTGTCAAGACACCTTCCTCGCCTCATTCAAATCCCTTCCTGAAAACTCACTTTTGCCATGAAGTCTGTGAAAAGCAAAGAGGAAGAAAGCTGGCTTAAAAGAAAACAGAAAGTTCAAAATGTCTGTGACTTACTAGGTGAGTTCATTATGCCACCCTTGTACCTCCTTTCCTGTTCCCCTCTACCTTCTGGTTGTCTTGTGTCAAAATTAGACTATCCTCTTCACAGCAAGGATTTTGTTGTCACTTGTTTTTGGAGACATGTATCACAGTTTGGGGAACCTGACCTAACAAAAAAGTAAGGAAAAAAAGAACTTTCACTAGTGAACAATGGAGTTACTCTGGTGTGAATGAGATCAGAATCTAGTCCAAGACTCAAATACCTTGCTGCAGGTGTAGTGGGACTGAAAATTACTAAGAATGCTTCCATGCCAGCTTGACACATGTAAAGGAAATCCAAATAAATGGAATGGTGCTATTGGAAACTTTTTCCACCCCTTCAGGTGCAGGAAAGTGGAGAAGGTAAGAGAGACAGACACAGTGATAGCTTAGAGGAAGGAGGAAGAAAGGAAAGGGAGAAGAGATAATTATTAAATAGCACCACTGAGACAAAATAAGCATAGCAGAATGTCATGATATTGCATTGTGAATAGAAATGATCAAAAATCAGAATTTCCATCTTATGGGAAATTCCAATATTTAGACATTTATTTTCATCCTGAATTGGGACAAAGTCAGAATATCAGCATTTTTCATCAAATGAAAATGTCCAAACATTTAGTTCAGAAATGTCTAAATATTTATTTTCAGCTATTGTTATTTAAATGATGTGTTTTTGACATTCCAAATAGAAATGTTTCATTTGTTTGTCATACCAAATCGAAATACTTAGTTTCAGCTCAGTTCAATATTAATCTCTTCTTCTGCTTGAGCCACCATATTGCCTCATGACAGTTGTAGTTTGGTTGCCTCACATCCACCGTTTTCCTACGATGCACTTGTGAGGCCAGCAAATCAAGTGACATCTTATGCAGAGACCCCTAGATCTCAACTGAACACTGACAAATACATAGCAGGAACCAGTCGGGCTCACCTATGTGTTGGTATTGTTAAAATAGGTATTAGAATTATGAGAATGTGTTTAGTGTTTATGAAATGCTTGAAAGTTGCTGCATGCATTTATCTAATTTAAAATATCTGTATCCCATATTATAAAGTAATATTTAAGTGTTTGCTCTGTAAATCACTACACAGGGAAGCATTAGCAAGTTTGAAATACTAATTTCCAACAGGTGTTATCTCATGCCTGACAAAGAAGGCTCTCAACACCAGACAAAATATTGTGGAACATCAGGGGACACAAGACTGTAGATTACTCTACCCTCCCACCCCTGCACTGGTTATGAAGAGGAGACAAGTGAATTCCTCCACACAGCTGAATTTACAACTGAAAGCTAGAGGAGGGAAGGAATAAAAACTCCTAACAAGATGGAACTGTATCTTGTATGCTGCTTGAACTCTGAGGCGCAAGGATTACTAAGCATAAGCAAAAGCTTCACAGTGCTTGGCTTGGGTTAGGCCTAAAGGACCTAGATCTTGCTTATTATAAAAATGTATTACTTTTTGAAACTTAAGATTGGAATGTGTGTGTGTGTGTGTGTGTTTACCTGCCTTAAGCTTGTAAATAATACTCTTATTTCCATTTCCTCATTAATAAATCTTTAGATAGATTATTATAGGATAGGCTAGTAGCAATGTCTTTGGTGTGACATCTTATCTTATCTAGGTGTCAAGATAGATCGCAGTACCAATGAGGACTGTCTGTGCCTCCATGTTAAGGCTGTTAGATTTCACCAACCATCAACTTCTCAGACACTCTAAGTATAGAACCCACAACCAATGTGAAGTCTGTGCTCTGCTTCTTAACAGTGTGCCCTGAGGTTGGTGTAGGACAGCTTGACAGCACTGTAATTATAGAACTCCCATCATGCATCACAGTGGATCAGCAACCAAAGAGACTGCAATACATAGACTAAATCTTCTAAGCAGGGAGTCTAGCCATTGGGAAGAATGGGGGAATGAGGCATCTAGGGGCATGGAGAAGGGCATGCAAGTAGGGGCACCCCCAATAATCATCAGGGCACAGAACTCCTCCGACAGTGGAGGCAGGAGGAACGCAAGCTCCTCCCAGCCCTGGGGCCACAGGGAAGGGAGTGTGCTCCTGCTGAAGCCAGGGTTGGGAGAATTCCTACTGGGGGACGGGGAGGAGGGAAGAGCGAGCTCCTCCTAGGGCCAGGGCGGACACAGAACATGCTTCCCCCTCCCCCGCCCCAAAAGGGTCAACATTAAGTTTTTGCATACACCCCTGGAGGCATCTGAACTAGAGTTCCCCTGAGACACTGGGACAGCTCAGGCAGACACTGCTTAGTGTCAGCAGGACCTGAAACAAAAACACATTTAATGCAGTTCAGCAAACCAAAATGTTTCAATTCAAGTTGATCTGACCTAAAACAAAATATTTCATTTTGATTTTCCCAACAGAAAAGCAAAAACTTTTTGCAAAACTTAAGGTTTTCCCATGGAAACACATTTTCCATTAAAAATATGTTGACATAAAATTCCCAACCAGCTTAAATAATAAAATTAGCACCAATACAGAAGATGTTGTCAAGGTCACTCTTGGCTGTCATTTTGTGGGTCTCTACAAGGTGGTCTAATTACAAAGTGATTGTCCAGGTCTCCTAGAGTCCACTGAGGGACACGACATAGCATGAATAATCTAATAATAGTATGAAAACCATAGGACAGGAAAAGTGGTCTCTGACATTTATTCTTCTGAAACCAGCATAGCTTGTCATACTTGACTTCTCATAATACTGCATCCAGTATCCATCTAGTAAAAAGAGAGCCTATGCAACTAAGAAATATATGTTGATACAAAATAAATAATCATGGAATTATTTCATTTAACCATTATTAAAAACTTTTAAACATTTTCCCTTTACATATGTGAGTTACAAAAAGGAAAAACAACAGTGATTTACGTGTCCAGTCAACAAACAGTACTTGTGTATATATATTACAGGCCAGAGTTCTTCACGTTTCAGAAAACAAAACAAAGTATGATGTTAAGTGATTTAAACCATAATAAAGGCTATAGATCTGACTCTACAACCAGCTGTGAAAAGAGCCAGACTCTGGATGAAATGGACTGTAACATATTTACAAAAGAAAGCAAAGAACACAACCTTTGACTTTCCCCTAGGCCTCATAAAAAGATGCAGTGGTGATTTAAGAGACCTGAAAGATGAAGCCATTACAGTGTGTATCATATTCATTTGGTTATAGAAATATTGTAGTTGTTTAAATCTCAGTATATAGCTTATTTATAATCATGGGAGCTGGGGGGAAGGTACCACAATCGCTTACCATAAATGGCACTTCTCATGAATACCAAGCCCATGCAAATAATTTTAAAAGAGGAAACAAAAATCAGTCTACATTTCATACATTTTTTGTTTTTAAATATTTACACTGAATATACTGAAAGTTATAGCAATTAATGGTAGATCTTGCTCACCTTTAAGTCTTTCAGTGCCCCATTCCACTTTCATTCTCCTTCAATGGGAGTCTTTCCATTGACTTTCAATGGAAGCAGGATCAGATATCTATCTAGTTCTTCCCCAGCCAAAATGTTTTTCAGACTGATTAAAAACTAGCATGTAGTCACCATGGCAATTCTTACAATTTTTGCCTATTTCCTTATTACAATGGAATTTATGGTATTCTCTGTCCTAATAAAGAAATACCAAGGTAATATAAATTACTAACAATTGCTGGAGGCTAGAATATGCAGTTATTCTAGCCTTCAGGAATGGGAAGGGCAAGGCTGTGGTTATGCGCAGGCCAGAGGAGGTAAGCTAGGGAAACTGGCAGGCTGCATTGTGTAAGGCTATGTCTTCACTGCAGAGTTAACCTGAGTTATCTACATTCTAGTTACTTCTCTGAGTTAGCCTAGCTGGAGTGAGAGTGGCCACACTGCAAATGAACTCTAATTACTATATCCACATTAGTGCTGCACTCATGTGGGTGGCACTAACACTTTTGGGGGCATATCCATGCCCTTTTCCTGTACTGAGTGCCTATGTTCAGTCTACTGAGAAGTTTTCATTTAGCAGTGGTTCTCAAACTTTTGTATTGGTGACCCCTTTCACACAGCAAGCCTCTGAGTGTGACCCCGCTTCTAAATTAAAAAAACATTTTTTTATATTTAACACAATTATAAATGCTGGAGGCAAAGTGGGGTTTGTAGATGGAGGCTGACAGCTCGCAACCTCCTACATAATAACCTCATGACCCCCAGTTGGAGAACCCCTGAGTTAAGGAATATGGACAGTGCATTGGAGTGTAGACATTCTACCCTGAAACAAGGGTTGAAGGTATTAATGATCTGCCCTGGTGATGGGCTAAATGTGCATTCACCAGCAATAAGAGGCTTGGAGAGAAGGCCCTTGGGCTGGAGAAAGTGAAAAAGGAGAAGCAGGCTTCCCAGCTATGCTGAACTGATAGATCTTATGTCAGAAGTAGAGAAGACCTTGCATGGAGGGTTGAACTAGAAACCCGAGGAGCAGCCAAACTGAAGGAGAACCATATGTTGTCTTATTTGTTCATTAATAAATTCAAACCCCAAGGAAGGGGCTGAGTTTTCAGCCCTTCACAGGGTTTGCAGACAGAATCATAGAGCAGGTGGGAAAGTCACCATCTCACGTCAGGAAAAGACATGGCAGGATAGTGGAGATAAACAGGATAGATTTCCTACATAGTGGTGTTTGGTTCTACTGATTATTGTCCGTAGTTATCAGTGGACAATGTGTATCTATTTTGACTTTCCTACACCAGTTTTCATTTGTGCCCAAATGTTTGCTCGTAACTTATTCTGCAGCAATCAGATTAGAAGTGAGTTTATTGCTGCTTTTGTTTTTCAAAAGCGGGGACAATTTTGCTCTGCATAATTTGAGTGCTACCCAGCTGCATGTAAGCAGTAACAGCTTACTGTCGTGTTAGGCCATGTCTACACTACAGACTTATGTTAACTCAAGTTCTGTTATCATATAGCCGCCGCAGTTAGTATATTGCTTGTGTGCACACATACTTGGATCCTTGTGTCAGCAATGTGCATACACTCCGAGAGTGCTTGTATCGATGCAGCGTGTGGTGCACCAATAATAGGTATCCCATTGTGCAACTCACCACCATCAGGTGCACTGTCTTTTGGGAAGTTTTGGCAGTGTATGATGGGGCCAAAACAAAGCACACAGGGGTAACTGGGAGCATGGGGTCAGCTTGCCAGTTCACAACTCTCCCCATCCATAATGTTATCTGTATCCCATAATCTTCATGCCTTTTTTCCCCCACAAACAACACAGCCCTTCTCGCTGTCTCACATCTTCACAGAAGCATGGAGTCTGCACAACTCTGCACTATTGTTATGAGAATTGCAAGCACAGGGCACATGATCCTGGAGTATTTGCAGAGCCACAAGAAACACCTAAAGAGTGGGAAGCATAATGATCCCTTGGAGGACAGATTGCTGTGGGAAATAATGAGAATTAATGCAAGGATGTTAGTGGCATTCACAGAGCAGCTCCAGATGATGGAGTGCTATTTCTGGGCCTGAGAAACAAGCCCTGACTGGTGGGATCACGTCATAATGCTGGTTTGGGATGACTAGCAGTGGCTACAGAACTTTCAGATGTGCAAGGCCATGTTCCTGGATCTGTGCGCTCAGCTCACCCTAGGTCTCCGGCACAGGGACGCCCAAATGAGAGCTGCATTGACATTGGGGAAGCAAGTGGCGATCGTACTGTGGAAACTTGCAACACCAGATTGATTCTCTTTCCCACTGGTAGCAATCTGGAGTCAGGAAATCCACCATGGAGGCCACTGTCATGTAAGTATGCAGGGACATTAATCGCCTCCTGCTATGCAGGATTGTGACTCTGAGCAATGTGCAGGACACAGTGGATCGATTTGCAGCAGTGGAGTGACAGACAGCATGCATATCCCTATTTTGGCACCAGACCCCCTTACCACTGCATACATGAACAGAAAGGGCTACTCTTCTATGGTTATGCAAGAACTGGTGGATTACCGGGGACACTTCACTGCCATCAACGTGGGCTAGGCAAGGAAGGGCATGACACTCACATCTTTAAGAACACAGGACTGTTCCGAGAGCTACAAGAAGGGACTTTATTTCCAGACTGCCGATTACCACTGGGAATGTTGAAATGCCACTAGTTGGCTGGGTCCCCCAGGATATCCCTTGCTCCCTTGACTCATAAAGCTGTACATCAGCCACCTCAACAGCACGAACGAATGATTCAACTACCAGCTCATAGGTGCAGAATGACAGTTGAATGTGTGTTTGGTGATCGGAAGGGTTGCTTGCTTTGTTTACTCAAGATTAGACCTCAGTGAGAAAAATATCCCAATGGTTATAGCTGCCTGCTGTGTCATGCATAATATCTGTGAAACAACTGGGGAAAAGTTTCCACTGGGGTGGAGGTGCAGAGGCTGTCTGCTGAATTTGACTAGCCAGATACAAGGGCTAGTAGAAGAGCTCATTGTAGAGCTATATGGCTAAGGGTGGCTTTGAAAGACCATTTTAACAGTGAGCCAGAGTATTGTATGTGTTGTTGCTCTACCTGGCCTTGCTTTTTAGTGGCCTGATAGGAATCATGTGGTGGTTGCGGTACATGTAGGAATATAACATTGTCAATGCATCTGCTAATTTTGTTAGTGAACGATCCTATGAGTTATATGACATTGTGCAGTAATTGGTTGCTTTCAGAACTGCTGAGTACTCAGCAGCATATGTTGTGAACTAATAAAGATGAATTACGTTCCACCTAATAGAATTTTGTTCTGTAACAAAATCAGTGTACAAAAAAAATCCTTGCCATTTAAAAACAAATACATTAAAAACTTAATTGATTAAAACAGTAGAACTTATGCGGAAGAACATTTGTGTCCATTTCTGATACACATACACCAACTGTGGCTTTCACAGGTCAGTGTATGTGAATCTGTGATTGTCTTTAATGTTCCCTGGGGTGGAGTGGCAGGGATAGTGCAAGGACTCCTGATGCCCCGTGGAATGTTGCGGGGGGAAGTATAGGCAGGTCCCCATATTGAGTTCTCAGTGGCTGCAGAGGGCAGGGAGCCTGGGATTGTTGAACTTGTAGGTCCACCAGAACCTGCAGCATCTGTTTACGCTGCCTGAGAAGCCCCATTATGTCCTGATGCATCTTCCTTTCCTGTGCCTGCTGGGACTTTTCTCTTCTCCACTCTTTCCTTCTCCAGGCTGTCTGCAATGTTCACCCTCCAGGCCCTGTGCTCACAGTTTAATGCAGCACTGGCTTGCAGGATCTCATTGAACATGCCATTCCAAGCCCTCTTCTTTCTCCTCCTTATCTGGCTCAGGCATTCCACAGATGTGGAAGAGGAGACCCTGAAGTCTACAAAGGCAGCATCTGAAGATAAAATACACAGTGGTAACACTGTCAGCACATTCACTACAGAAAGCAAAGCAAGATGCTGAACTCACTTCCCTTGCTCCCCTAAAGTTTTAAGCACTACATCCTCATTCTGCTTGGGATTGCTTGAGCATGGCCTTCACAGCACTAGCCAAGGGGAGTATGACCCACAGGGGAAATGAGGAGGGAATTGCTTGGTTGCATGATTCTAGTAGTATAGAGCAATGGGACTGAATACTGGCACCGTTTTCCACAGGTGGTGGTGATTTCAGCTGGTCTCACTCCTGACGGTAACAGAGGCAGAAAGCACAGCTGGGCCCATATGCTGCTAGCTTGTGTACTGCAATGGTGCCTGCTAAAGTTATCGCCGAGTGGCATGGGAAAGTGACCTACTGCGGAAGAAGAAATAAGACATCCCTGTGTACATAAACAAAGTGCTCCACTGGCCCCCTGCCTAGCTCTAGAGGGGAATGAAAAGCAGATAGAAACACTCTCTCTTCTGGTTGTAACATTACCTTTTCTAGTGTGAGTAAATTAATAAAAAGTCAAAAGATATGTCCTGCTACTTTGGGGGTGCCATCCCTGTAACTGAAAATCTATCCACACCCTCACCCGAGGTTTTTTCCCTGCATCAGGCTCATCCATGCTCAACTGGCTGGACTGCGGTAGAGTCAAAAATAGGTCCTGGCTCATTGCACTGCTGGATCCCGCGATTGCCAGTCCCCCATACTCCTCCTCCTCACTGTTCATGCTGGTCCCTGTCGGGGCCCTTTTCCTGCATCTCCTGAGCAATCTGCTCATAGATGGCAATGTTTCTAAAGCTGTTGTGGAGATACGGTCCCAGGAGATCCAGTATCTCTTGTCTACTCCTAGCAGGAGCACATCTGGCATGGTCTGCTGGGCAGTTGCACTCAATACCAAGCTTGGCAAAGGAAGAAGGAATTTCAAAAATTCAGAGGGCTTTAAAGGGGAGAGGGGCTTCCAGTCTCAGTGACCTGGGCAGTGGAGTTCACAATGATGACCAGAGTGATCAGTATGGGGCATTGTGGGACAGCTGCTGGAGGAGAATTAGGGTTGACATAAGTAATGCAGTGTCTACACTCACATTGCATTGCCCTAACTTTGTAATGCATACTAGGCCCGGACAATTAAAACTCCAGGCTTCAAACTCTACTAAGGATTCAAAAACTGTCAAACACAACTCATTCTATCCTGGTGAAAATGAGGATGTTGCTTCCATGCAGGTGTCTGGACCAGAGAAATTTGCTTTCTTAGGGAGCTCAATGTAGTGGTCACTTGGATGCAGTGATTAAAAGAAGGTTTCCCCAAAACTGATCCTCATTAGAAAATTCCCCTGGTTCACTCAGAATGTCACTGTGCTAATAATATTTGCAAACCTCAACCAAAAAAGGGGATATAAAGCTGAAATGAATACAACTGAATGTCATATGTTTTCCTTCACAGCTACATCCTGAACTGAAAGTCCTAAGAACTCTGCAGATGTCCCATTTGGATTCCTGACAGAAGATGAACATCTGTTGGGGGCTGATTATGAAGCAAGGAGATAAACATCTCAGGTTGAAAAAATCCAGAGGAGTCCAGATGTCTTCAGTCCCTATCTGGATGCGCAGGACCTTGAGAAGATTATACCAAGTGTACAGTGTGAGGATAAGCTATTTAGTACACCTGCACTTTGAGACATTCCCTATTCTTTTAAATTGGTAGCTTCCCCAGACAGCAGATCTTCTGCTTGTTTTTCAAGACTGGAGTAATATCAAACCATGCCATGTTACTTTTCCTTTTGAGCTTGCCCTTGTAAAGATTTCCAACAGACTGTGGACGAGGCAATCTAGAGACTAATGAGATCACTATACATAGCTTTTGAATGTTACCGCAGTTGTAATCCCAACAAGCCATAGCGCATGCTGTATATCATTCTTTAATGGCATCTGTCTCTAAGAAGGCCAATCTCGCTCAGCAGCACCTATACACTGGAGACCCGATCCTATTTGTTGTACGAAGGACAAAAAGCAGACTATTCATACAGCTCAGTGACAGATTGCATGACACAGCATGCCACATTGTACTGTCTCATGCAGAGCTGATGTATCATAATTAGTGGACCAGCTCATAAGCAAAGTATTTTCCAGAAAGCTATTATCAACTATAAATAATAAATGGTTAAAACTGAGTAGGAGGTTTGCAAACCTTTCGAATGTCAGTGTTGTTACCCACAAGCTATCCTACATTTTCCAGATTGCTTAGCAGATACAACGCCAGCTGGCTCCTTTGCCAAGCATATACAATGTACTGTGTAATACTTGTTATCTGGCAAGCATATATTTGATGACTTATCCATGGTTACAAATCACACCATTATGCTGTGCTACTTTTATAACTGTTTCTAGGCCTGTTCTTAATAAGGGTGATGATCTCCAAAAGTGAACAGTCGACAATCCTCCCATATGAACCAGAGATATCAAAAGTGCAACTTTGACTTCCTCCATATGTGAAAGTTTTGCTGACAAAGTGGATGAATTCAAACTAGCTGGAAACTATTGATTCCAAGAAAGGTGACATAAGACAGATGTTAGTCCCATCTCCCTAGTATCTTTTCATAAGACATGCAAAGTCAAAGGTTACCTCAGCAGTGCAGTAATACAAGCATTCCCACTTCCCCTGCTGTGAAAAAATAACTATTTTATTTCACATATAACATACAAACTATACAAAGAAGTTGCCATACAGTGGCGTAGGTACCAGTAACAAAATTTTAAACGACGGTTCAACTAACAACAGGCTTTCACCCACTTACTGCTGCACTGAGCTCAGTAACTTGTGTTTGACTAAAACATATCGCCCAGAAAGGCATTCGGTCTTGATTTGAAGACATCAAGAGATGGAGAATGTATTGCTTCCCTTAACAGTGTTCTACCACCCAGCCCTTCTCTTTTAGCTGACTAGAATGATTAGGCTGTAGAGCACAAGAAACACTACTCTGAAAAGACCAATCCATATGCTGGTGCTAATAAGCGTGTCTTTGTGTACTGTCACAACACCTCTTCCTAACTTGGGACTGTTTGCCATAAGCAGGATGTGTTTGCAATGTAGGTGCCAACAGTGGTGTTCATTATGCAGGGTATATTTTTAAACTTAGGGGGAAGATCCTCAGCTGGTATAAATTGTAATAGCTCCACAGTATACAGCCGAGTATCTGATCCCAGATGCCCATACTGAGTTGAATTTGTAATTAGGCTCAGTGTCACCCTGTTATATTTTGGGATGCAATTCAGACTAGTGAGTGCTTGCGTCACTGCTTATCCGGTAACACTGGGTACCTTAAAATGCTCCCAGATAGCATTCAAGCATATGCTGAGTGTTTTATGTGTTGAGCAGCCCTGTTTCAACAACTCTGATACCAGCAGCCTGCTTGTTATACCATAGTCACACTCTGATCTCCACCAGCCTTGGTTACTACTAGCCAAGTAACCCCAACAAACTCCCAGTTCTGAATTTCCCTAAAACTGTCTGCCCTGAAATATACAGTCCTCTCCTGGAACATTCAAAGGTGCAATAAAGTCCATTGCTCCTTTAAAGAGACAACAGCGAGTTGCTTTAACTGGAGTTAATCACTTCAATTCAGACTCAGCACTGAGTTGTTTTAGATTGAAAGTAATACATTTTTAACCAAAATAAATCGGTTTTAGGTGAGTTCAAGTACAAGGGATAAAGACCAAATGGCTACAACCAAATAAAAGTAAAATACACTTTCTAGTGGCTAAGACTTAACTCAACAAGCTACAGCCTTGGTTTAAGATGGATTTCTTACCAATCTTTTTCTTTCCAGCCATGGCCAACTTTCTAGTAGTCAGGACATAAGAACGGCCATACTGGGTCAGACCAAAGGTCCATCCAGCCTAGTATTCTGTCTACCGACAGTGAGCAATGCCAGGTGTCCCAGAGGGAGTGAACCTAACAGGTAATGATCAAGTGATCTCTCTCCTGCCATCCATCACCACCTTCTGACAAACAGAGGCTAGGGACACCATTCCTTACCCATCACGGCTAATAGCCATTAATGGACTTAACCTCCATGAATTTATCTAGTTCTCTTTTAAACCCTGTTATAGCTCTAGCCTTCACAACCTCTTCAGGCAAGGAGTTCCACAGGTTGACTGTGCACTGTGTGAAGAAGAACTTCCTTTTATTTCTTTTAAATCTGCAGCCCATTAATTTCATTTGGTGGTCCCTAGTTCTTATATTATGGGAACAAGTAAATAACTTGTCCTTATTCACTTTCTCCAGACCACTCATGATTTTATATACCTCTATCATATCCCCCCCCTTAGTCTCCTCTTTTCCAAGCTGAAAAGTCCTAGCCTCTTTAATCTCTCCTCATATGGGACCCATTCCAAATCCCTAATCATTTTAGTTGCCCTTCTCTGACCCTTTTCTAATGCCAGTATATCTTTTTTGAGATGAGGAGACCACATCTGTACACAGTATTCAAGATGTGGGCATACCATGGATTTATATAAGGGCAATAAGATATTCTCCATCTTATTCTCGATCCCTTTTTTAATGATTCCTAACATCCTGTTTGCTTTTTTAACTGCCACTGCACACTGCGTAGACGTCTTCAGAGAACTATCCATGATGACTCCAAGATCTCTTTCCTGATTAGTTGTAGCTAAATTAGCCCCCCATCATATGATATGTATAGTTGGGGTTATTTTTTCCAATGTGCATTACTTTACATTTATCCACATTAAATTTCATTTGCCATTTTGTTGCCCAATCACTTAGTTTTGTGAGATCTTTTTGAAGTTCATCACAGTCTGCTTTGGTCTTAACTATCTTGAGCAGTTTAGTATCATCTGCAAACTTTGCCACCTCACTGTTTACCCCTTTCTCCAGATGATTTATGAATAAGTTGAATAGGATTGGTCCTAGGACTGACCGTTGGGGAACACCACTGGTTATCCCTCTCCATTCTGAAAATTTACCATTTATTCCTACCCTTTGTTCCCTGTCTTTTAACCAGTTCTCAGTCCATGAATGGATCTTCCCTCTTATCCCCTGACAACTTAATTTACCTAAGAGCCTTTGGTGAGGGACCTTGTCAAAGGCTTTCTGGAAATCTAAGTACACTATGTCCACTGGATCCCCCTTGTCAACATGTTTGTTGACCCCTTCAAAGAACTCTAATAGATTAGTAAGACATGATTTCCCTCTACAGAAACCATGTTGACTTTTGCCCAACAATTTATGTTCTTCTATGTGTCTGACAATTTTATTCTTTACTATCGTTTCAACTAATTTACCTGGTACTGACATTAGACTTACCGGTCTGTAATTGCCGGGACCACCTCTAGAGCCCTTTTTAAATATTGGTGTTACATTTGCTATCTTCCAGACATTGGGAGATAGCAAATGTAACTGATTTAAAGGACAGGTTACAAACCATAGTTAATAGTTCCGCAACTTGACATTTGAGTTCTTTCAGAACTCTTGGATGAATGCCATCTCGTCCCGGTGACTTGTTACTGTTAAGTTTATCAATTAATTCCAAAACCTCCTCTAGTGACACTTCAATCTGTGACAATTCCTCAGATTTGTCACCTACAAAGGACGTCTCAGGTTTGGGAATCTCCCTAACATCCTCAGCCGTGAAGACTGAAGCAAAGAATTCATTTAGTTTCTCTGCAATGACTTTATCGTCTTTAAGTGCTCCTTTTGTATCTTGATTCTCCAGGGGCATCACTGGTTGTTTAGCAAGCTTCCTGCTTCTGAAATACTTAAACATTTTGTTATTACCTTTTGAGTTTTTGGCTAGCTGTTCTTCCAACTCCTCTTTGGCTTTTCTTATTACATTGTTACACTTAATTTGGCAGTGTTTATGCTCCTTTCTATTTACACCTCACTAAGATTTGACTTCCACTTTTTAAAAGATTTTTTTTCTCTCTCACTGCTTCTTTTACATGGTTGCTAAGCCACGGTCACTCTTTTTCAGTTTTTTTACTGTGTTTTTTAATTTGGGGTATACTTTTAAGTTGGGCTTCTATTATGGGGCCTTTAATTTCTGTTTAACCTCCTCATTTTTGCATAGTTCCCCTTTCTGAAATTAAATGCTGGTTTCCCTCGTCTTCCTAGGTAAAAGATCTTTGCCTAAGCAGATTTTTCACTTATATTCACTTCTCAAAGACTTCAACCACTTTGCCTAAAGGGCCCATCTTTCTCAGCTTGCAAAATCTCTGGCCCCTTGTGTCTGTCCAGTGATAGATGGTAAGATGGCTTCTTCTCTACCCTTATATCTTCCCAAACTCACTGTTTTGTCCCCAGTCTCAGGATGACCTCATGCTGTTCTTTCCTTCTTGTGGACTTCCCATCCCCCTGTTCATTCATATGTAAATGGAGCTTCCATTGTTTTTGTTCACACTTTGCTTAAGATCATTGGAGAAAGGAAGATCGCTCCCTTCCATCCTTTCTGGGGGAAAACCTGTCTAAGGCAGACTGGGCTTATGCATTGCTTGTCAAATACATTTTAACAACATAATTCTAGCACATATCCATAGCTCTATGTACTTGCCCTATACATACATCATGCAATAATATTAATGATCGGTGAGCTATTAGTTTTCCAGTGATGTATTACATGCCACCTTTTGAGTATATATCATGACAACCGTGTGTTAGGAGAATATCAGGCCCGACAAGAGTTGCTGGCACAGAGCAGTGAACCACAAAAGAGTGTCCATATCACACACCCTAACATATGAATTCAGGGCCCAGATCCTCCTTCAATGAGCTATGTTGTTTCACATCAAATTATCAATTGACATGATTTCAGTTAAGTATTTGGATCTTGATTCCCATCCTAGGCTATTAATATGTCAATCTGTGCAGAATTTATGCACAATGGATTTTGGTGTATACAACATTCATGGCCTCTTTCTTGAGTATGATCATTCTAAAATACTCAGAAAAATGTTTTAAAATGCAAGGGAGAACAAGGTTAAGAAAACATTTTGGCTGTATTTTATTTATCAAACTATAGAACATTTTAAATGTACATTAAAATGAGAATTGATAATATCTACTCTATAGCTGTGACAAAGGCATAATATTTTAAAAGAGCATTTATGTTAATGTCTTACATATTTTACATGATATCACATGTCCAAAGGGTTTACCAGCAGTTCACGTGTATATCTTATGACATGATTTTTGTCTATCCTCAGTTGCCGGAGCATTAAGAATCCCACTTTTGGGAAGAATTCCAGATTGGAGTTGTTTGTCCATGAGGTAGTTTAGATCTCTATACATCAGCACATGATTATTTTGGCTATGGGTTTGCATAACTATGTTGGTTTCCTGTAGTATAAATAAGAGGACAATTTAGAATGCTCAAGCTTTTGCCTCTCTGAGGAAAAAGTTTAATAATGACAAGGAATTACACCCACTGCCATATTTAGTGAAAAATGGATTCAGCCAAAGCAAACAAGATAAGCAACAAGTTAATCAGAGATGGGCTTACGCCATGAAGCTTTGGATCCAGATCCAAACTCCTCCACTGTTCAGGGACGTGGTGTTTATATTTGGTCCCATTTTCTAACTGCTGCCAATTAGTCTTAAAATTAAAGTCAGTGCTTAGTTATGGCCTGATCCTGTCCCAACAGCCTCAGTGAGAGTTTTGCCATTGACTTCAATGGAGCACAGTCCAACCCTTTTCGGCTGCGTCCAAGAGTACTGAGGGCCTGATCCTGCAAACACTTCCTATCAATTGGGATTAGTATTCACAGAAGTCACACTATGCTTTGTAGTAAGTGTTTGCAGGATCGGGCCCTTAAGTGCTCTCATATGTTAAAATTATGTACATGTGTTATGTAATATTGTCTTGTATCTACTGTAATTGTTCGTGCCAGAAAAAGTACAAGAACACCAGAATAAATCTTCCTGAAGTTGCATCATTGCCTGAAGAATAGGGGTGACACATGGTGATATTACGTTGCCTGTGTACATAGTTAATTCTAAAAATTCCATATTAAACAAAAATTATCAGTATTTTGACCTTCTATTGCACTGTTCACCCAAGAATATCAAAACGCTTTGCAAACATTGACTCTTAATAACATGAGCAAATAAATTCAGGCTCAAAACACCCTTCTGAGGTAGGTAAGGGATATACAAAGATTGTTTGTCCATCATTGCTATATGCAGGCTTTTGTGAGGAGGGAGAAAGCAGCTTTTCAACAGTATCCAGGAGCTTCCCTATCCCTCTGCACAGCATCACCATGGACTTCCTTTTGGTGCAGAAGACTCTGCAAGGCCCACTGCAATCAGCTGTTTTTTAACTAAAATGATTTTTTTTAATTTACTTTCTCTTCTAGAAGTGGTTCTGTTTTCGTTGGACACACACTACTGCATAATTAGGAAAAAATCTGCAACTGTTTTCAGGCACAATCCCATTGAGAAGTATCCTTCAGATTTTAGATAATGAAGGTGCATGTCTACATATCTCCAGTAAGAAGAGAGTCCAATCTCTTCCAGTAATTTCAAGTGAATACAGTGGGCCAGAACCTCAGCCTAAAGGCCCATTAAACTCTCCTAAGGCCCTGGTTCAGAAAAGCTATGTAGAAGGGAATGAAAACACACTTAAGAGCTTTACTGAATCGCTGAGAATTCCTATTTCATGAGGCTGCTCTATCTGGGGGCCAATCCTCTCAAGGATCAGGAAACTACACAGCTGGCGGACCCTATTCAGGTCCTTCTGGGCCTAGTAAATCTAGTTCTAAATTCAAGGCTGCCTGGGGCAGATGGAGGCAGTTTGCCCCAGATCACCTTTTGAGAGGGTCCCCCAAACCACGTGGTGCAGTGACCCATTAACTTAAATTTGGCCCGGCAGTTCTGTCATGACAGAGGGGCAGCTGGGCTATACCTGAGTGGCACTGTGATCCCGCATGCCAGGTCATAATGCCTGGAGCAGAGAGCTGGGTACAGTCCTGCGGGATAGGAGCTGAGGAACTACTGTGGGGAAGAGTGTGGTTCAGGTTCACTTTCTATGTGTCGATGTTAGAGAACTCTAGGTCAAAAAAACATGCCTGGCACTTGGAGCAGAAAGTGGTGAGATTTGTGATAGTCCTTAGTTCATTCCACAGTCTCAGACCAGCCCCCTGGAGAAAGTTCCATTTCCTTCACAGACAAGTTTTACTCTTACTGTAGAGAGTGCCACTGTGCCAGAGGAGCAAAGTTGTCAATCATAGTCTTCATCCCTGAGCGTCAGACAATCTTTTAGATATCCTGGGCCCAGGCCATGGAGAGCTTTGAAGTTAAGAACTGAGACTTTGAAATTTGATGGGAAGCCAGGATAGAGAGAAGAGGACAGGTTTGACATTGCCAGGATGGCACTGGCAACCAACAGGGTCTTGCATTTCATTGTCAGGGAGGAGAAATGCTCTCCTCTGAAGACTGGTGCTTTTGTGTCTCAGAATTTTATTTTCCTCTGTGATGTGGCCATGTACAAAAGGTTTTGTTTGTTTGTAGTTTGGGGCCCAGAGAGTTACTCAATCTTAAGATAATGCCATACATGGGGAAACTGGCCTAAATAAAAAAAAATGAAACTACCACCACAGAAAGTTCCCTATCAGGACAATTTTTCCTCCATTCAACTGAGTAATCAAGGGCTTGTTGTTCTCATGCTATCTCAATATTTATTTTCTTCTATATTGGCATCCTAGGAAATTACTGTAGGACAGAGGAATATTATTGATTCAAAGAAGGCTTAGGAGCCCACTAGGTCCAAAGCAGCTACAGCAGCTACTAATGACTGTGCACATTAAATAAACCACTAGTTCAAGGACCTGTCTAGTTCTCTTTGAACAGATCTGTGAAGTTGTTTCTACTGTTGTGCTTGTTAACCTTATGCATAAGTTTCCTTTACAATACTAGGACAAATGCCTTTTGGAGAGCATTGGATTTTATTCACTGCCTCATTCCTCTCTGCATTATCTCCTTAAAAAAAAAAAAAAAAACTGTCAGCTTTGTCATACTAGAATTACCCTTTATAAATCCAAGATGGCTAGTTTTTGTAAGCTCATATTTCTCCAGATGTTTTGTGATCTCATCCATTATTAATGTCTAGAACCTTGCCTACTATAAAGGTTAGGCTCACTGGTCTATAATTTTTGCCTCTTGCCCCTCTGAATGGCTCCCCAGCTGACGAATAGGCCCCTATCAGCAAGGTCAGCCAAAGAGAACACACACACTCACACACAGCAAACATGCCTCTAGTTGCTCACAAGTAATATTCAGTGCTGTTTGATTCATTTAGTATCAAAGATATTTGAAACCGTTTATACTGAATAAAAGTGTTCTATTGGACAAGTTCCACAGAGTTAATTGTGAAGTACAGTTGGAAAGGAGCTCCTATAATAGTTATTTACAAAATAGAATGGTAAACCTTTCCCACACTACCCTTTGAGATCTCATCATGGAGGAAATATTTCTTCTCTCTCACAAATGCACTTTCATGTCCAGTGTAATTTGAGTTGCAATTAGTTTTCTGGTTATGCCCTGCTCTCTCTCAATGCAATGAACTAGAAATTCTGGAAAGAGTAAGATGTGACAAGAGAGCTGGCAGCACTCCAAAAGGTACAATTTGCCTGGTCTAGAATTGGGACAGGCTTGATGCAAGTATAATCTATTGGGGCTTCCGGACACAGATCTTAAACATTCAAGTCCTGTCAGTGATGTGTGGCTGTTAAAGATCTCGTATCCCTTTTCATAATAGCAGTATCCTTGGCATACCATCTCTTGCTCCATGGGAGATGGCTGCATTTCAGTGATGGCAATTATGCAGAGTTTGTTCAACTTTTATATCCTTTTGGACTGAAAGATGTCATGTAAATGTACATTATATATATGGCAATAGGAGAAAGATTGAGGGTAAATTATCCCCTTATAAAAATATATTCCTGAAACCAGATACAACAGGAGATTTTAGACTAACTAGCTCTGCTGTTATTACCAAACACATGCTCCTTTTTAAACATCTTGGATCAGACAAAGAATGAAAGCAAGTCCCCATTCAGTCCACAGAAGGGACCTGTCTGTCACAGCTCAACTGTTTTGGGCAGGTCTAGAAAAAACATTTTTGTTATCCTCCTCCTTCCACGTATAGACAGTTTCTGTCTACCGTGGCACCACCACTACACAAAAGGAAAGCCAAAAGGTTTGGTGATAGCTTGTTCCTTTCAATTCCAGAGATCCATTTGCATAAATTTACATGTGCAAGGCCATTTGCACAAGAAAAGGACTGGAAACCTACTTTATTTAAAGAAACAGAAATTGAGTAAAATTTTCAAAAGCATGGAAGTGATTTAGGAGCCAAAAAATCACTAAGATGCTTCCGTGGGAATTTTAATGGGCCTTCAACTAATTTTTAAAGATATTTCAGTGCCTAACTCTAATTGAAACCAATGGCAGATGAGACGTAATTTTAAATGATAGTCAGGCACCTAGGCACTTTTGAATATGTATCCATTCTCCTTTAGATTTAAAGTACCTCTCTAATCAGGCAAGCCTAAATATGCCAAGGCCCATAGCCCAGCTGCTGTCAGGTAGTTTGGGAAACCCACAGAGAGAACTCATTGAGCATGATGAATACACCTAGATATTGTATAGCTCCCATTACTAGTATCAGAGCACATCCTGAGAGACACCCTCTGATAAATGGCACTGAGCTTTAATGTATTACATATGCCAAGTGGGGTGGATATAGGAGTATATTGTGCACTATTAAATTTAATCATTTGCCATATCTGTCAATATTAGTTTTTTGGCATTTCACTGAGACTCAATAAGACATATGCAGAGGTGAGTTTAAGGGAGACTAAGTTGGCTTAATATATATCTTCTTGCAGCCCCTCAGCATGCAAACTACACTAACTTATACAATACTCCTTTATGCCTTGCTACACCTGCCTAACAGCACATAACTCAGGGCACTGACACATCATCTCTGTGTTTGGCCCAATGGTCTCAGAGAACAGGAAATGTATCAGTAGGAACCTCTGGGAGAAGGGGAGTATAAAGGTCCTTGCTATTCATCACAACAAACTACTTGAAAAAAAAAATGTTCACCTAGGAGAGGCCAAGATTCTCAAATACACTGTAGAACTTACATGATTTGTGAAAGTTTTGCAATATGCACTTATGGATACAATTACCCATCTCCAATACTTACCAGCTAATGTCTGAAGCTAATAAATGGTCAGATGAGACCATAACAGGTGTTATGCATACACCTTCTATGATGTATGTATTTTTAACTTTGCACAACACATGCAATCATTCTTTTAATAACAGTTCTTTCAGTCAGATTCCTGTGCACTGTACAGGGAGTGTACGTGGGAGAGTCAGGGTTTAATAGTTCTGTTTTTCTTCTGCTGCATACTTTGAAATTTTACTAGCAACTCAGAGCGTATTAAATGTGTTTATAGGAGCCACACTCAGAGTTGATGTCCTTGAGGGAAAGAAAACTGAGGTATGAATAGAGAGAGAGAGACTGAGCCAGGACATCTGCAACCTGATAAGGAGGGTTCCCTTTCCACCCAAAAAGAAAATGCCAACATACCAACTAGGAAAGAGTAGCAGGAACAAGGAATAAATATCACAACCCCCTATTCAATACTAACATGTTCTTTCTCTAGGTCTCCAAAAACAAAGAAAGGCAGAGTGGCTGGAGGCCCTATTAGCTTCTAGTTATTTATAAAATGTGGCTTATCATATCATCAATTTTTCTCACAAATGCTAGGCCCAAATACTTTTTGCCTTACTCCTACAAGTAGCTCAATTGGACCAGACTGTGATCTCAGTTATATCAATTTTAATCCAGAGTAGCTACATTGAAGTAAGGGAGTTACTCTGGAATTACACTGCTGTAAGTGAGATCAGAATCCATCCTGTTATTGACTTTAATGGAACTACTTACATGAACAAGTTAAAGAGACTGAATTCTTGGGTCTTATTCATAGATTCATTAGATTAAGCCCAAAAAAGAAAAATCAGCCAAAACACTGAGTTTACTGAGAGGGAGTGTGATCTAATGTGAAATCCTAGATCCATTGAAGTCATTGGCAAAGTTTCCATTAACATCAGTGGAGCTAAGACTTTACCCATAGATAGAAAGGTCACAAGGGACCATTATTATCATCTAGTTTGGTGTCCTGCATAACAAAGACCATTTAATTTCACTCAGTAACTCCCACATCAAGCCCAATTGCTTGTGGTCAAGTACATCTTTTAGCAGGACATCCAATCTTGATTTAAAGACTTCATGTGATAGAGAATACCCCACATCCCTTGGTAAACTGTTCCAGTGGTTAATTACCCTCTCTGTTAAAAGTCTGCACCTTCTTTCCAGTTTGAAATTGTCTAGTTCTTACTTGTTTTACTAACATTTATATTATATGGTAGTAACACATTTATTTCTAATGGTGGCAAATGTTCTGATTTATTTTGTTACTTACAAATTTGTGATTATTCACTCATTAAACTTTACAACAGGTGAATTAAAACAGTTCCCCCACCCCACCCCCATTGAGTCACAGCTGATATATGCAACAAGTGGTCTTGGCTAATTCAAACCATTCTTGAAATAATAAGCTCAAGCCAAAATGTGATCCTATAAATGTTTGCAAAACATTTTTAAAATGAGAGATGGTTTCTGGTCTTTGGTTCATCAATATACAATATTAAACAAAGCAGATAAAGGTCACCATGATAGGAATGTTTGCTTAAAAGGAGGAAATTCCATCTTAAAGCTACATAATCACAGTCAACTCCAACGATAGGGTCAGTAATTAACCCAACCCTTTATGTGACAGGCATCAGATGCAAAGTGCTATGTGTACAGTTTGTGAAGTATGCTTAGCATTCTATAGTCATATCTGTGACTTTATGGTAATGAAGGCAAGAGTAATCCAGAGTCTCATTAGCACTCAGGTTCTTTACCCAACTAGTCAAAGATCAGTTTGTTGCTGATAGATACAATGTGTGTGAGAGAGAACCCCCCAGAACCATGGGCATGGTGTACTGGCACCTTAGCTGAAATTAAGATTTGACGCAAGCTCCTCCTACATGATATTCCTCATACCTTCTCCCTCCTTCATGATCATAATATTCCCTCTCCCTTTTCCCTTCTTCTCACCCAACACATAATCCAGCCAGACCCTTTGCTGCATATTTTCCTTCTTCATAAGGGTGGTCCTGTTTCTGCTCATTGGTGTGCAATAAGAAGGAAACTCAAGGTTAGGTCCTGTTAAAAGTGGCTAGATTTTATCTGTAGTCCAGACAAGTGTTATACGACCTTCCCCATACAGCTCTGCCTTAGTTTAGTTCTTACCCATATCAAACAAGCTAGTGTAGCTGCAAGGTTCTATTGAGATTGAATCCAATGATTATTGTTCGTACAGACAGCATTATCTCTGATGTGTAAACTATCCACTAACAGAAATGTGATCAAACTGTCTTTCACTTAAGTTATTAATTAAACCTATTTTATTAAATAGAAGTCTCTAGATGCAGAAGACTAGTGGATTAACTCATTCTATCACCTTCTGAATGTCTGCACTTTGTTATTCACTTATATACTTCCACAGTTAAATATAAATTTTGTAACTACTTATCACATATGCAGCTATTCCATTTTCATGATTTATGTTTCTAATGTCTTGGCATCTGTTTTACAGTGTGAATCAGCCAATATATAAAAATTATTGGCAAAAGGAAATATAAGATTTATGCACACTCATCACACAGCCTTTCTAACTGCACAAGATGTTCTCTAAGCCATTTAAGATACATCTACTTTCACATCCCAAAGTTTTTAAAATATAGCACGATACATTAAAAACCTATTCACATTAATCTTTGGAGCCTGCATCTAAAATCCTCTGCTAATTTATATTAAATATAAAAATAAAGCATGCCTCAAACAGTCAGATGCAAACTTTACTCCTTTTCATGCATTAGGATTCAAAAAAATTTAGACAGAAATTGTCCACTCAAGGATATTCGTCTCATACCAGCATCACAAATTCTTCATCGTCCATTACATGTTCCAAACTGTTAGGATGATCTATTGTTGATATTATAGAGATGTAAACAGTTTTAGAACTGCATTTGGATTTGTAAGTCAAGTCTGTAAATGTATAAGATAAATCCATCCCCGTTTACCACTGAGTTATATTAGGATATGGTCAAGTCTAATAAAATCCAATTTGTTAGTATGAAAGCTGGTAAAAAAAGGGAAACATTTTTATGAAAAATCTTGAAATTTCAAAGCTGCTTTCATTTTGAAGTTTTCAGAATGAAATGCAAGTTTTTTCAAAACCATAGTTAAGGTAGATTCCCCGCCCCCCCAATATTTTATTGAAAAGACAAAAAAAAAACTATCAAAATCAAGAACATTTTAAATAAATGAAATATTTCTATAACATTTTCAATAATATTTTGGTGCTTTTGAAAAATAAACAAGTGCAAAATGAAAATGTCAGCAATTTTTCACCAAAACATTTGTTTTTGAAAAGTGTTTTCAGTGAAAACATTTTTTTCCATTTGAAAAATTTAAACCAACTCTAGTTACCAGCGACTGAATGGAACTGCATTGCAACTTTATGCAAGATATTTTAATACGACTCATGATTTAAAACAAAAGTGTAAGAGGTTAAGAAAAAGAAGGGTAAAGCTCTCTCCTTAGTCCTGTGGCTTAACTTTATTAAGGGTGGGATTCACTGCATCAATATATAGCCCTAGTAATTGGAAGGATGTAGGAGTCAGGAGAGTAGAATGCAACCCAATCTGTGGCCATGCAACTCATCAGCAGCTACTATTCCAGTTTATGACTGAGAATACCAGCCATTGGCCCTCCACGTCACTTGCTCAAAGTGCTGGAATATGGATACACATAATCCTAAATCCTTTGGTTCTTTTCCTGGATCACCTTCAGCCCAGCCACCCATCAAAATTACCACCTTTTCCTTGGTCTTTATGGGGACATCCCCTCATTGTTTCACATGAACCGTGGAAGGTTCCCAGCATGCCCTGCTATAATCTCCCCACACAACTCAGAACAGGGTTTAGGAGGTGCCTATAGCTGAGTAGAATTCTCTCTCAGGGTGATTTCAAACTCCTGTCCCCATATAAATGTCAAGTTGTTTTTCATAATAAGGCACGGATGTCTTATGGCCCTGATCAATCCTTTGATTTTTCATGAGGGAAATAACATAAGAATGATAAATTGTCTAAAATTCCTCTGCTAGAGAGCCAGAAGAGAATGAAGAATTTGAAACTTGGAGATGCGGTTTAGTGGGGAAATGGTTTTGTTTTGGAAGAGGGTGAGAATGTTACCATTGGCTGCTTTCCTTTTCAAATGGGACACTTATGTTAAGAATATTTGTTCAATGCGATCATGAGATATGAAACCCATTCTACGAATTTTGGTGGACTTTCCTTCCCTTTATCTGAGTGTGGAATGTTAGTGAAAGCAGGGATCACAGCCTTATAGGGTGACTTGGAGAAATTTTGTAATGATTATTTCATATTTCTTGTCATTGTCACATGAGTATCAGTTGTTTCCTCTGGCACTGTAAGCACGTTCAGACAGATCCTCATGCAGGTGCACAAGAAGGGCATGGCACAAGGAGCCTTATCTTTTATACTCCCATACAGGGCAAGGTAGAATTGTGGTCCCTGGGCACCCCAAGAACAATCTATAAAACAGGTAAATGATTTGTGTACATACACAATTGTATACATATAGTGTGCACCTTCTTACCCCACATCTGAATTTGTTTAACTGACAAGACTAGTAAAAAGTTGTAAAACACTAGGGTGAAATCCTTGCCCACTGAAGTCAGTGGCAAAAACTCCCATTTGACTTCAAAAGAGACATCATGAATCTCTCGTTGAGATGGTGACCTAATGCCAAGCAAGTTTTAGTTATCTATATTTTTTATTGATCTACAGTATTTAAAATGAAGGTGATTTTCACCTGGAGTGTATCAGACACAAGACACAAAATATTCAATCCAGGCAAGACACTGATACCATGAAGGCTTCAGAGAGTGTGAACAATTCACAGTGAAGTGTCCTTTCTTTCCTGTCTCACTGCTTAACCTTCTTAAGCCCAATTTGTCACCTCAATTACAAGAAAAACATTTTTCAAATTGAAATTCCTTCTTTTGTAACCAAGATGAAATGTATTCCAGAACCAAATATTCTGTATGACTAGACTTACAGCAGACAAAAGAGAAATAATGAAGAGAAGTATTTTAAAATTGCTTAATTTATTTCAACTGCATAGGTATTAAATTAAGCCCATGTCAATTGGCTGGTAGTATCCACTAGCACCCACACACAAATTGGGTTCAGAGACATTGTTTGTTCATGTAGCAAGATCATATTTTGGGAGAAAGGGTTGAGAAAATTATAGTTGCTTCATCAGAAGAATTAATACCGACCCCATTCTTCCACCTAAGGAACTGAATCATTTTACTCCTCATTTTCTAATTCTTGGACAGTACAGAAGAGGTTTGAATTCTGCCTTCACAAATCATTTCTCCCAGAATGCTGAATGGTTCTTGAGTACAACACATTATTTTAACCTAAACTCTGTTATTGGGGTTAAAAAAAAATCTTTCAGGCAGAGATTTCCAAAGGCAGGAATGGGATTTAGGCATCTCACTGTCCTTTGGGCTTTTGAAAGCCTCCCCTCTAATCTTAGGCTACTTCTATGCTTGGAGACAGGCGTGTGATTCCCAGCTCAAGTGCTAGCTCTTATCAAGCTAGTGTACTAAATATAGTAGAGTAGCCACAGTAGAATGGGCAATGATGAGTGATGATACAGTCAAGCCTCCCTGAGAAGAGTCTTTTGGACCAGTTGGGTACATATTCAGGGTGTCTAGCCTGTGCCATCACTGCTGCTGCCCATGCTATCATGGCGACACTATTTTTCCACACTAGCTCGATGAGCGCTAGCATGGGTAGGTCTACATGAGCTGCTAGTCTCACCACTAGCTCCATGTGCAGATGTAGCAGACATTTCCAAAAATTAAGGTGCTTGATCCTGCAAACTCTCCATGCCCATCTCTCCACTGTCCCCCTTGTTCAGGGGCATCACACAGTCAAGTTGCAAAAGAATCTATGAGCCTCAAAAATTTGTGTTCCTTCTCCTTTATTGTTGAGAATTATTTGCATCTGAAATAAAGAATTATGCAACTCGGGTAACAGACAGTTATTTACTCTAAAGGAAAAAATCCTGCATCATTTTAAGTTTCCTGCAAGACTACTTGTGTGTCCTTTATTTTGGGTCAGTCTCACACATCCGATGCTGACTAGCGTCACGTGACCTTTTGTAACTGACACATTCAGGTCACTGGGGTCAAGAAATAGAGAGTTCAGCCACACTTAACTGGTATGCCTGTGTGTCACACTTTTGTTATACATATGGCTGGCAATGGTGAATCAGGCCCTATCCATCCAGTTTTTAATAACGTGTGTATTTTAAAAGTAAAAACTTGAGATGTGCTGTGGGAGGGATGATAACAATTGTCTGTGCATTCAAGCTGTTAATGGTATAAAAAAACTGGACTGGTATACTTATTAAATGATAGGTATCAGAAATACCATGCTCTAAGCACCATAGTCAGACGTACTTCCCCTTTCTTTGGCTGTCCATCGTCAGATGACGTTTCAGTGCACAGTGGCAATATCAGGTTCTGACTGAAAAGCTCTACGTTGGGATTTTAAAAGATAGCAGAGGTTGTAAAAGTTCTGAAAACTCTGGGAAATTTGGGAACAAATTCATTGTGAACAAGTGTCTATTCAGGCACTAAGTGTAATGCACCGACTGACAGCTGGTACAGAACCTGGCATACATCACAGAAAGAAGAATAAAACAAAACGTAGTCTGTGATAAGCTTTATGATGGGCCAGTAACACCTTAATTGAGGCACACTGAAACATACAAAGAAGTTTGTATTATATGATAGGGGCTTAAATGAATAGGCATAGTCAGAAAAAGATGAAAGAAACCTTCCTTAATGACTGATTTGCTGAATTTTTAAAGTATTATTTTCTTAATCCTTGAATTTGCTGATTTCTTACATATTCTTGTCATTTAATATTGTGCATGAGTGGATATAGTCCCATACTGTTGTCTATATTTTAATTATTTTGGCTAACTTTAATTGCACTGCTCATGATTAATTCTCTTTAAAAAAAAAATCAAAGCATTGTCTTAAAATTGGCACCACCGAAACAGTATTTATAATATTTCCATTAAATTCTGGCACAAATCTAACAGATGTGTGGGAAAGAGAATAATGGTAAACGCTAACTTTTTTGCAAACCCACTATAGACGTGGTGTGGTAGTGAAATGTTTTTTGTAAACATTATGTGTCAGCTGTTGCTATAAGGCTAAATAAACTGTAGATTTCAGTCCCAATTGGACCCTCAGATGCACAATGCAGCCCATACTTATTGCAGAAATTATTAGTGTTAGTAAAGAAAATAAAACTAATAAATACATAACTGAAGGCAGAATTGGACCCTATTTAGTTTCTTGAAACACACTTGCCTAGGAAGCTTTATGAGAGAACCTTAAAGAACATGGGCCAAATGTGGCTGTCATTTGATCCCCATTGACTTACCTGAGGAAGGGCCACAGGATTTGGCCCACACATGAGGCAGTGTGAGATGTGTTTGCTTAAAAAAAAATTAATACTCATAAATATTTGAAAATGAAAAGAGAAGGAGGCCCAAAGTCCTTTCTCATACACAAATAAGAAATTAGGGAGCTGTGGTCCTTCAAATGCCAGGGGCCTTCCCAGTCAGCCATGAAATGGGGCAAATATGCTAGTCACATCAAGCATCCTATTCAGTTTCCCATAGGATGCAATTATTCATTTTGTAGCTATTCTATGCATTTATAAAGTACAGAAGCAAGATGGGTGCCATTTGCATAATTAAAAAATATTTCCCCCCCTTCAAACATGGTGGGTTATGTACTCTGGGGAGTTCCAAGTCTTAAGCATGCTTTTATAGGTCACCAACTCAATGCATTCCATTTGCAGGATAACAGTTTTTATCAGCAAGGGGCCTAGGCCCTTCCCAACAAGAAGGATGAATCTATCCTACAGGGTTTAAAACTTTAATAAAATGTGTCTAGCACTTGGGAAGTGCTTTTAAAAGGGTGGATTTTTTAATAGGGAAGTTGGTATTATCCCCATTTACAGATGATGAAAGTAGACAGAGTGGTTAAGCAACTTGCACACTAAGTTAGTAGCAAAGCTAATATTAGAATTCAGGTCTCCTGACTCCCAGTGTTTGGAGCTTTGGACTGGACCACATCACTTTGGTTGATCAGACCTCTGTAAGCATGAAACTGGATTAAATTCAGTCAAGAAGAGTGATGACATAATATATATATCCTCAAGTCATGCTTTTAGTGTGTGGAGAATTATTTGAAAATTATGTTGATATAGCAATTCAGCAGTACTGGATCAATATAAAACAAATAGCTTTTAGAATACCATGGTTGCACTATCTACCACGACTGTTGCCTGGTCAATACAAGAGAAGGATATTGCTCCTTCTGAGAGGATCGAATATTGAACTGATAGCAGTCATTTTCTGTTCTGTTACCTTGACTACAGCTCCTTTCTGTCAAATAGTCTTAAAAGTTAGCAGTTCACTTTGCTAACACATAATCCCTACCTTTTCCTGATGTGTCACTGTACAGCTCTCAGACATCGATGAAAGTTCACCTGCAAGATAAAAGATCATATGAATGCAATCTTTCTTGAGTCTTTCATTTTAGCTCCAGCCTATTTCCTCATTGAAATCTGAGCTGTAATAATGCAGCAGGACACTTCCCCTTCAATGAGTTTTGTCATCAGTTATTGCTTTGATGTCTTCAAATTATATACCCATGTTTCTGATATATTTTCAATTCAGTGAGTGACCTTCATACTTCAGTGCTATGATGGAGAGGGTGTATACATGCAGGCACTTCATTACCGCACGAGCTAGAACTTTGGATGAAATTGTCAAAGGAAAAAAAGACTCTTGGTAAATTAAATCATTAATACCTCCCGTCAGTTCTTCGTTTGCACAAACCAATAACATTATCCGGGGACAATAATAAGGTGAAAAAGATGCATCTGTCGTGGCTGAAAAGAGTCCATTGCTTGGGAAACCTGTGCATCACAAATGCAGTTTTGAACTTGAAGCAGTTCTATATTTAATTTTGGGGGAGGAAAAAAGATGAAAATTCAGGGCTAGATCATCTCCTGCTGCGAACCAGCATAAGCTCCCTTGACTTCAGAACTACTCCACTTTACAGGATAAAGCCATCAGTTTTAATAATTAAGGTTTTACTCCTATTTCAGCAATGCCAAGATTTTAAAAAGACAGATGCTGTCTAGGAGAAATAATGAGGAAGAGGAAGGACAGTATAAAACTGTTGCCATGGTAACATTTCAGATAACAGTAATAGTCTACCTAGCCTAGAGGTAGAGGTAAATGAGACTAAAATATATGCATAAACTAAACACTTTCAAGGATCTTTTTCACTTTAAGTACATAAATTTAAATTAGGTAGTGCCTGAATATTATAGATATTATGAATCATAAGTCCAATTCATAAAATAAAAGCACATCTAACTTACACTGTGGAGACCTATTCAGAGCACTGTTTGAGAAGTAACTAGTATGGTTACATGGAAAAAACCTGCAAGGAATTGCTATATATTTCCTCTTTAAGTTACTCAGACTTTGTGTGATCATTTAAAAAGAGTACCTAGCAACCTTACCAATGCAGACCAGTAAGGATAGCATTTTGCATTCTGTTTTATTACCTAATATTGACTTACAAGACTAACCAGTTATTTTTTCTACTGCTACTGAAAGAACAGCTCCTGACCCCACCACACTGCAATGACAGTGCAAGAAATTGGCTTGGTAGCAGAAATTCTGCACATTGCAGGAAAACGAATGGTCCAACGGGCAGAATCCAGACCAAAAAAAAGGAATGGGGGAAGAAGGGGATGCTAGAAAGATGCTAAAAGGTAGAAAAAATAGGAACTAGACAGGAGAAGAGCACTAGGAAAAGGAAGGTAAGACAAGATCACAGGTAAGAGAGAGAGAGAACATGATGCTTCAAGGATTCTGAGAGCATACGACTTGATGACCAAGATGCTCATTTTGACCTATAGACTTTCAGAATCATGCTCCAACTTAGATCTCTGCCATATCTTTTTGGCAAACTAGCCCCCACCTGACATTTGGCAGCAGCCTACAAGTCTGATGGAACCTTAACATGCTCCACTAGAAGGTCAGTGCTTCAGCTACAGAATATAGTTCCTTCTATACAGACGCTCTTGCCAAAAGATATCAAGAATGCCCTATTTCTCGCTCTTTACAGGTGAACAGATTTTAAAAGAACAAAACAATATAATGCAAAACTGGCTCAATGCACTGGGAGTTTTGATTATTCTTATCCTAATATATATTTATTCAGCTCTGACAAATTAAGAACTACACAGTGAAGACTGAGCATTTAGATTTTAAGTTCTTCAGGGCAAAGACTGTCTTTTTTTTTGTGCCTTGTACAGCACTAATTGTTCTGTGAATAAGAAATAGTTATTGCTAGTAAAAGAATTACAGTTGAAGTGTAGCATTACAGTAAAGTCTGATTTACCATTCTATGCCCAGAGACCAGCCTCAAAACGAACAAAAAGCATAGTGTGATATTTACATTGGAAAATAGCAACTGAGTACCAACTGTGAAGGAGTATGAATAGACTTACAGATATGCCAAGAGTGTTGTTTAAATGGACTAGAGGTGCCATTTATCCATTAAGTCACTTACCTGATGCAACACACCATATCTGTTTCCATGGCAATGCAGCAGCAGCTATGGAAATACAGGCAATTTGTTCTTGTACTGTCCATGTAAGAAGACAAGCATAAACTTCCTCACCATTTGAGTGAACAAAAGCATGAACATTTTCCAGTGCAAACATGGATGACCACAATCTCTTCCCTCTCCTGACTACAGTAAAAATAATGAACAAACAGACAAGCCTTAAGAACATAAAAATGGCCATACCGGGTCAGACGAATGGTCCATCTAACCTAGTATCCTGTCTTCTGGCAGTGGCCAATGCCAGCTGCTTCAGAGGGAATGAACAGAAAAGGCAGTTGTTGAGAGATCCATTCTCTGTCATCCACTCCAAGTCTACTTTGGACTTAACTATCTTGAGTAATTTTGTATCATCTGCAAAATTTTGCTTCCTCACTGTTTGCCCCTTTGTTAAGGCCACGCAAGAATATATTGAACAGACCCCTGAAGCCACCACTATTTACCTCTCTCCATTTTGAGAACGGACCATTTATTCCTGCCATTTATTTCTTATCTTTTAACCAGTTACTGATCCACGAGTCAAGCTGACCTTTGTTATCCCATGACTGCTTACTTTGCTTAACAGCCTTAGTGAGGGACCTTGTTAAAGGCTTTCTGAAAAATCTAAGTATACCATATCCCTTGCCCTCATATTTGTTGACCCCTTGAAAACAAAGGTCAACAAACATGGGTTTTGGCTGATCAGGCCAGCAGGGAGTTAGGATTACTTCATTGAGAACATCCTGCTCCCTGTGCCTGGACCTACCTCCACTCCTTCCTGAGTTCAAATCAAAGGTCTGTTAGCAGAGAAGTCACAGATGTTCTGTTGAGATGGTAAGTAAGAGGAGAGAGATATCATCTAAGGTAGTCAGAATCCTAATGCTACAGGCTTTACAAATTTGTACTTAAAATTGTACTTGGAAACAAAAAGAAAGCTAGTGCAATACACAGAGCACAGAATGTACCATGAAAAAGTTTTCAGGATTACCTCCAATTTTGAGGTTAAAAAAAAATTAAGGAGAACTGTGGCATGATATACATTAAAGAGAAAAGTTTGCAACTCCCTAACAGACAAAAAACAGCACTCCTAACTACTCCTGCTACCTGGGAAGCCAGGAAAAATCAAGGACATAAAGATCCCCCTAGATCAATGGTCCCCCAACTTTATACCTCACAAACCCCTTACCTCTATCCATGCCCTCCCCTCACAGAGCCAGAGCCAGGAGTGGGGCCATAGCTCTGGGAGGGGAGGACGCGGACAGGGGGCTGAGGCCGGGGCCATAGCTCAGGGCGTAACAGAGCCTTGGCTGGGGCCAGTAGCCGGGGTTGGGGCTGGGAGCGGAGCTGGGTGGCTCTCCCTCCACACCCCATGCCAGGAGCTGGCCCAGGGCCCAGCAATGTCCCCCGCAAACATTTCTCTGCATCCTCCTAGGGTGGCACCCCCCACAGATTGGGGACCTCTGCCCTAGCTTGTAAACCTCACTAACAGAGGGTAAAACACTTCCTCAAGAGAGAGAACAGATATCACAGCCACCTCTTCATTCAGATACTAACTTCTGACCCACCAGCATCGATAGGGTTTTACAGAAGTCCCCAGCCACCAGCTCCAGCTCTAGGGGGCACAGACAGGGGCAAGGGAGGAGGTACAGCATCCCACTCTAAAAAGCGTTCCAGCACCACTGCGAGCATCACCTAAATGTTGCCAGACAATTTACCAAGAACCGAGAAAGCAAAGACATTGCAAAAGGAATGGTAGAGCTGAAAGAACAGGAGTACTTGTGGCACCTTAGAGACTAACAAATTTATTAGAGCATAAGCTTTCGTGGACTACAGCCCACTTCTTCGGATGCAGAAGTGGGCTGTAGTCCACGAAAGCTTATGCTCTAATAAATTTGTTAGTCTCTAAGGTGCCACAAGTACTCCAGTTCTTTTTGCGGATACAGACTAACACGGCTGCTACTCTGAAACCTGGTAGAGCTGAGTGTCCACTACATGTACATGGCAGTGCAGCCCAGGCATTTCACTATCTCCGATGGCCTGTTATTGCTATTTGCATTACAATACCACCTAAAAGCTCCATTCTGCTGGGCACTTTACACCGTACCCTCACCCCAGTGAAAGTTGGTCACTGTCCCAAACAGCTGGCCTACACATTAAAGAGAAGAGGAGAACAGAAGGGAATATTCTGGCAACTGCCTATGTTGAAACACCTGCAAAACTAATTCAAAGATTGCTGTACTAAGTTGTTTATGGTGATGGTGTGAACTTTACCGACAGCCTGCATACTCAGGCCCTGTTTATTGGTTCTATTCACTAGACCTTGTTAGGACCCCTGATTTTTTATGAAACCTTATTTCAGAATATAGACACTACTTATTTTTGTCCCTTGTGGATTGTGGATGGAGGGAAATAGTAAGAATAAATATAAGCATGATGTCTCCTTATCTTTACATAGTGCAATATTTATATTCTGTACTTTTATCACTAGTGAAAGGATCTAGGTCCAGTTTCCACTCTCAGTCACATCATTATAAACCTTTATAACTTCATTCAAGTCAAAAAGAATTACTTTGAATTTACATGATTGTCACCCAGAGCTGACATTAGTCCTGTGCCACTCACCGCTAAGATAGTGCCTCCTCCTAGTCACTCTAGGGAAATAGCCCAACACCCCTTCCCACCGTTACAAGCCATTTTTCCACTTCTCTCTCTTTCTCCACAAGCTGCAGCCTTCTCTTCGTGACTCAGCCCTCCAGCCAGGTCATTCACCATGTATCCCCCTGCCAGGGTACCAAAGACCTTCCACATGACTGGTCTCAGGCAGTCTTCTCTGGCACTGCCCTGATGGTGCCACATCCCCAGCGGCCAGTAGGGGAACCTGGGCCCACCCACTACTCAAGCTTCTAGTTTAGGGACCCGGTACTTGGTAATTGTGGCTTTTGCTCAGACCCCATTGCTCTTTCTCTGGATTCCTTCCTACAGCTCCCCATTCCATCCCTGCATATATCAGCTCAAACTCCCTCCTCACAGGGGATAACTGAAGACTACTGAATCCAACAGCCTCAAACCCAACTCACAGGGACAAGCCTACTTCCCTGAAGCTCCTCTCTGCTGCCAGCTTCCTGGCTTGATAAGCCCAGCACAGCTCCTCTCCCAGCTGGACTTCATCACCAAATTAGGCCTTGGCATGCCCTGGTTTTCCTCCAAGTGCAGCCTAATTCACCCCTTCAGGACTTGTGTGGGGTAGACACCCTATTACAAGCCCCTAATGTAGTCTTTTTCACGTCATTTAACACACTCTGAGAAGATCTAAAGCGTGCCACAGAGGGAGCCAAATCTGTACCAGTGCTTAGCTCCTACCTTTGTGTAAGTCTAGAAAAGGAAAGCTTGTAGGTTATTACCCTCCATCTCTGAGATGAGAAATCTTTGAAAGTGGCCCTCCAATACTGATGGAATTATTGGTAGTATTGTCTGTCCATCTCATCTAAAAGTCCTTTGTCTGCCTTCTCTCCTTTCCTCTCTTGAGCAGAACTAATCAAGCAACAATAGGCAATAGTGTGCTTTCTTACAAGGAATGTACAGTGGTGCAATTGTGCCATAAAACACAGGATAGTATTTGTGCGGATTCTTTCTGCCTAACTCACACCCCATGATATAGTGCCGGACACTAAAAAGTGAAGGGCCCCTATGGAGATGATGCAGGTTTCCCACTACTCTGCCATTTAGTTTAATAATAAATGGGATTAAACATAATTTAATTAATTCCATGGGAAACTTGCACCCACTCCATGGGAGTGCCTCACTTGCTAGCAGTTAGCGCTGTATGCATGTCTCTTTTTATTAATAAATGCTACTCCCTCTCAGACACTGTATAGATGGTCTGTTTCCCTGTCACTCTCTGCATGTGACTTTTCTAATCTCTTGCTTCTAAACCCTCAGAATTCATTGGGTATTTATTCTAGAAGGATTAGTGCTGGATGCCTACGCACATGTAAACTGCTATATATTCAACATTCACAATATATTCTCCAATTTAACCTTAAGAATGTGATGGGTGGTTTTTGTTATGATCAATGAGCCTTTTTTTTTTTTTTTAAACAGGGCACCTAGGCTGCTTCATTTTGCTATGTTACGAGCAGCCATGGCATTCTGTGCTCCTTGGATGCGGTGAAATATTCTTTGTACCCAATGTGAATCCCGAGCAAGGAGAATTCAGTGCACACTGTATTGTTCACTTTTGTAATTATATTGAGATGAACATGGAGTTGATAGAGTTTTACCTGGTGTATCAAAAAGGAATGATACCGTGAGCCAAATTCATCCCTGATGTAATACCACCCCGCAGTCAGTGAATTTAATCTGGCCCTATGTGTTCTAAACACGTGCTACGGCCGCTATTTTGATAATTACAGAGTAATAAAATCATATTTACTTTGATGTGCCTTGCTATTATTTCTGGGTGAATGTGGAAGCTGCAGTTGTGATTTTGATGGTCTGGGCTAGAAGAAATGTCCCAGCATACTGTGTCCTGGGACCACATGAGAAAGGAAAATGTCTCCTGTGTCTTCTCTGTGAAGCCAACTTGTGTGTCAGGGAAGGATCACAATCACAGCTGCTAACGCAGGGAGAGCCCCACTCCTCCAATGGACAAAGGATGGGGAAGACGGATTTACACCAGTTGGCTTCTGGGTGGGGCCCTGAGTACTAAAGGAGAAGGAAGGGGGTGGGTGGATATTGTCACCCAGGTTGCCATTCTCCTGCTTCTCCCTGGCAACACAACACAGGTGCAGGGGAGAGGGGGAGAAGCTTTTGGACTGCAGTTAATAAGAGCATTCAGAGATGCACAATGTCCTTGAGCCACATACACAGGTCCCACTGGTGTAGATAAACTCTGATATCCCTGTTTGGCTACTGATCAGAGATAGTACCACAAATGTACTTGTACACCTTTGGCCTGTGTTATGCAGGAGGGCAGACTTGATAATCAGAGTGGTCCCGTCTAGACTTAAAATCTGTCTCCCACCCTGAATCTCTCATAAAATATCAGATACTGGGCTCAATCCCACCAAAGGCAAAAACAAACTTCTGTTGACTTTGGTGGAAAAGGTGGTAAGGCCTACTGTCTAATTAGAACTACAAAAAATGTTATTGGAGCTCCACAGCGAACTGTGTCACAGCCTGGGCATGGGTAGTCGGGCCTAGTAGGGGAGGCCAGAGCGAGGCCTACCGTGTGGAGCCAGAGGCCAAAAGCTCAGGGTCAGAGCTGAACTCAGAAGTCAGGGATCAGAGCAAGGAAAAGAAGCAAGATCCGTCATAGCAGTCACTTCATTACACAGACAACTCCCAGGTGTTCCTTCCAGGTTTAAGTAGTGCACCTGGACCAATCAGGGATCTGGAAGCACTGACATCAGTCCCTCTGTGAGCAGCACAACCTGCAGTGCTCAGGCCCACAAAGCTCACAGCCTGTCAATCACTGTTCTACTAGATTGGTTAGAGAGCAGGGTGGATATGGCACTCACTCAAGGACCAGTAGACTTAAGTTCTAGACCTCTGGATCCTCCCACTCTGGTAGGCTGCTTACCAATATTAAGGGTTAATATTATATGTTCTATGATTTTCTGTATGTGGAAGAGCAACATTTGCCCACTTCTCTGACTTATTTCATTTCCTATCAAGAGCCATAAGGGAGTGAATGCTTCATGATGCTCAAAGCCTACATTGCTATGGAAACTGTATCTTTGCATGTAAAATGTCAGTAATAACATCACATCACTGCTCTGTTTCTCTATACAACATGAACCTGCAGAGCAATGGATGCATTAAAAATAGATTTGATTAAACATGCTAAATTCCTGGTGTGGTGTCTTTTAAAATCCCATTGACTCCACTGACTGAGTGAGGAGTACTTGAAACTTTGTAGGAGTTGCTCAACTCCTTACAGGCTCTGACCCTTATCTAGATTGTCCTGTTACAACAGGCATGTTTTCATTGACTGTTACATTGTTTTCCCCAGGTGCATAATGGATGCCAAGATGACAATTCATAAGAATGGCCCCTACTGGGTCAGACCAAAGGTCCATCTAGCCCAGTATCCTTTCTTCTGACAGTGGCCGATGCCAGGTGCTTCAAAGGGAATGAACAGAACAGGTAATCATCAAGTTATCCATCCCCTGTCGCCCATTCCCAGCTTCTAGCAACCAGAGGCTAAAATTCCTTAACAAAATGATCATTTTACATATAACTTCTGTACAGATCATCAGTTCTACCATATATAACTCTGAAAACATATTTTTGCTCACAGTTACAGTTGTCTTTGTAGACAAAGCCCAAAGTAGTTAATTTTAGAATGACAGACTGCCATTTCTGCTGTGTCACATAGTTCATATACAGTAGACTATGAGCATGCAAGTGGGCTGCTTCTTCATATTATCACAAGTTTTGATACAGCCTGAGAAAGTTAATTTCTAAACTAGATCCACAAACTAGGTTAAAATATTCAGAATGTATTTAAAGTATTATGTGAGTGGGTGGGTGTGGTTCTGTGGCCTGTAATGTGCAGGAAGTCAGTCTAGATGGTCATGGTGGTCCCTTCTGGCCTTATCCATGATAAGTCAGTGGCTATGTCTACACTACCACTTATATCAGTATAACTTACATTGCCTGGGGGTGTGAATAAGTCACCCTCTTGAGCGACATAAGTTACACAGACCTAAGCATGGAGTGGACAGCGGTACATTGGCAGGAGAAGTGGCATAGCTGCCACCGCTTATTGGGGGTGGATTAATTAATTTGACGGGACGGCTCTCTCCTGTCTGCTTAGAGCCACTACACTAGAGAGCTCACAGCTGCATCAGTGCAGCTGCGCCGCTGTGAGCTCTCTCGTGTAGCCATCGCCCAAGTGGGTAAAATTGTGCTTTAATCAACTAAGCAGATTTATAAACTACCACCCCACACTCTTAGTGGGCAAAAAGTACCCTAAAGAATTCTATATTATCACATCATCATACACAAGTCACCTGCTGCTTATCAATAACCTAAACTAAAGCAAATTCTTCAAAGAGATCCTTTGGTGATCTTCAGATCTAATAATAAAGAAACCCCCACATCATTCACTCCCTTGTGAGTCAGCTACTCCTGTAAATGAATAAAATCAGAGGACTTGCATTTTGGAGATGTGTCATGTTTCTAGTTGTATAACTTTGTCCACTTCCTTGAGCTGAAAATTTCTGGCCATAGGGAACTGAACCAGTCCATCAGACTTATATGGCCCCATTACCCACTCTGGGCATAATTCCTCTGTCTTCTGACAGTTGATTAATGTCAGTTTCTTGTGCAATTTATTCATTTAAAATTAAAATTAGGAAAATGTAACTAATTATTATGTAGAGCAGAGGGGGACAAACTACAGCCCGTGGGCCACATCCAGCCTGCAATACCCTTCCCTCTGGCCCCCGAGCTCCTGCCAGGGAGCAGGGTCAAGACAAGCTTGCAGAGGACCCAGCCCAACTCCCCAGCATGGTGAGCGGGGCGGAGGCTAGCCCTGGCCCCTCCCCTTCTGCTCCTCTCCCTTGCAGTCACAGTTCCCCCAGTGCCTGGGCAGCGTGGCTGCAGCTCCGACCGGGTGGCACGGCTATAGCACCGCTAGACCTGGTGCTCCAGGGCGGCGCTCTCAGGGGGCAGGGAGCGGTCAAGGAGCCTGGGCCCTGCTGCCAGGGGACATGGGCAGAGCAAGCCAGCCCCCCCCCCCCCCCCCCCCCACACACACACTATGCTTGGCTCCTGTCCCCAGCAGCCCTGCCCGAGTGCCAGGGAGAGCAGCCAAACGAGCAGGGGAAATGCATAGGGAAAGGACTGAGTCCCTCTTTCCCCCACCCCACAGGTAACATGGGGCAGGGAGAGTTGGATGGGGGGCAGTCAGGGGGTGGGGAGGTTGGATAGAGGACAGGCATCCTGGGGGGGATGGTCAAGGGCAGAGGTGTTTGGTAGGATGCGGGAGTCCCAGGGGCAATCAGGGGTGGGGAGCAGGGGCCAGGCCACACCTCACTGTTTGGGGAGGCATAGCCTCCCCCAGCCTTCCATACAATTTCTGTACCTGATGTGGCCCTAGGGCCAAAAAGTTTGCCCACTCCTGATATAGAGTCTATTAGAGGAAAGGAACCATTGTCTGTTGTTTAAAGCTCAGAACTGGGGCTTCAGAGAACTGGGTTCTGTTTGTGGCTCTGCCACAGAAATATGGTGTGAACATGTTCAAGTTACATAAGGCCAGACTGTTCCACCGCTATACACAAGGAGTTGTACTTTACTCCACAAATAGCTACTCCTGGACTACAGCGCTGCTCCATGGCATAAGAAAGCCATCTTTTCTCACTCTCAGGAGCCTCAGCTGTCCTCTTCATGACTCAGCCCTCCAGCCAGGTCTCCATTGTGGTTTCCCCTTTTGGGAGGGGGAGGGAGTGCATCAATATTCCTGTTCTCCAGCAGCCTCAGGCCATCTTCTGCTTCACTGTTTCACTGCTGCAGGGGCCCTTTACACAACAGCCAAGAGGCGTTGCCTGCACTTTGCTGCTTTTCCCTGAGCTGCTTCCATACCTCCTGGCCTTCCCCACTCCCCTGAGTTGACAAGGCTCTTCCTTCCTTCCCTCCCTCCTTTCAGGGAGTAACTTTAGGCAACTTGTCACTGCAGCCTTCAAACACTCCTCCCTCTTCCCAGGGAGTGACAGCAGCCCTTTCTGTTACCTGGTTTTATAGGCACTCCCCCACCCGCTTTCTGCCCAGCTGAGCCTGATTTCAATTAGCTCCCTGCTACCAGGGCTCCTCCTCCAGGTACAGCCTGTGGAGTTAACTGGCCTACCTGGCCATCTTAACCCCTGTCAGTCCTGTGTGGGGTGGACACCTCATCACAAGGCTTCAGTTCCCCACCTGTGAAATGGGATTAACAATGTTTACCTATCTCTCAGGGTGCTGGGATGATCTGAAAGCACCAGAAGGGGCTGGAGTACTGCAAACCATTAATATTGGGCCAAATTCTGAGTCCTCATGGAGTATTAAATAGTATTCTCAAGTAAAACGGATCTAGGGTCTCTGAGTAGCTGTAGCAGACAGCAAAATAGGAGACAAGTATATATCAGGACCCTGAACCATTTTGCCAAGCAATCTATGCAGCAGCATTTTAAACCCCAAGGAAAAAAGTAAAAGGTAACATATTCCGATCATTGCTGTGCATTTTCTAGGAGATGTGTGAGTGGGAAACACAAAAGGAAAGGAGTCAATGGGAGAATAGCAGCAGGAGAGCAGGAGGTGCTGTGGAATCACAAAGCCTGGATTAGCAGCAAATACCTTTGCAAAGTAGAGTGCCTACAAACTTTCAGAGTAAAATGCAGAACCTGATATACATCTAGGCCTCCTATTTTGCTGCCAGCTATAGCTACACAGAGACCCCTAGCTGCTACTTCGCCTAGCCCTTATTTGCCCGAGAATACAATTTAATATCACTGTAAAGCAACAGTGACAGATTTAGTAATTAGTGACCATTACAGTAAATTGCAAATTTATAAAATGAAATAGCCTACAAAGAGTCCCCTGCAATTTCCCACAAACTTCAACATTATGACATGACCACAGCAATTCTGTATACAATTTTCCACTGATCCTCCTTATCAGAGATGGGCAGCTAGAATTTATCTTATTCCTCAGATGAATGTACCAGAACATGTCTCTGGATGATTATAGAGCCAATCTTGTGAAATGTTGGGTGCCCTAAACCTCTACTTGGCATCAGTGTCGAGCAGTCCCAGATTAAAGAATTCTGGTGCCCTGTGCAATATAGAAATTGTGGAGAACCCCACCTTCCTTGAACTAGACAGAGCATGTGATATACAAGAAAATTATCACCAGAGGCAAAACTTCAGTGTGTCCCCTCCCACATCTAGAACAGAAGTTCTCAACCTGGGGTGGAGAGGGGAATGTCGGACTTTCTGGAAGGTTGTGGAGAGCCTTCTGATAGTTTGGTGGTTATGGTAAAAGCAGGGGAAGTGGCGAGCTCCAGGTAACAGTGCCTATCACTCAGGTTTGACTTGGTTGCCCCTCTGTCATGACACAGCCAAGACTCCACCCACTCCCCACTCATCTGCACAGGAAGAGGAGTAGCAATCCAGTGGCAGGGCCGGCTCCAGGCACCAGCTTAACAAGCAGGTGCTTGGGGCGGCCAAGGGACAGGGGCGGCACCTGCGGCAATTCGGGGGCGGCAGGTCCCCCCTCACTCCCTCTAGGAGCGAAGGACTTGCCGCTGAACTGACGCCAATTGCGGCTTTTTTTTTTTTTTTTTTTTTTTTTTTTTTGCTTGGGGCGGCAGAAATGCTGGAGACAGCCCTGTCCAGTGGTATCCCTCACATAGACTGATGTGGACGATTCACCAAGGATTATAAATTGTAAGCTCTTTGGGGCAGGGACCATCTTTTCGGTCTGTGTTTGTACAGTGCCTAGCACAATGGGGTCCTGGTCCATGGCTAGAGCTCAGAGGAGCTATGGTATTACAAATAAATAATAAAGAGAGGTAAGGAGGTGTTTGCCCTTACTCACAATTGAGCCCTAATAAAGTACTTACCCCTGCAGAAGCTACGTGTGCCTGCCTGGGCTCCCAATACCACAAGACAGACTTAAGATTGCTTTGCACTTCATATCATAAGTGCCTTAAGCAAGGGAACCTCTTGAACTGGCCCTCTCACTTACATTGTAACTGGAATGAATTCTGCCATTAGACAGAAGCTTGCACATGGGAATCTTCATGAGGTCAATGCAAAGGGAAAAAATAGAAACAAGAGGAAGAGAGATTATGGGGAACATAGGAAGAACTTGCCCATCTGCATAACATCCCTTTTCAACATACAAGTCAAGAGACCAACATGACTATCATGTATTATGCAGATTAAATTTAAACTAATGCTGTAACATGGGGCATGACTCCTACAACCCTGTTACAATCAGCCTTCTCCCCAGGGCCTCTTGAAGTTATTAGAGATTTAAAATTGAAACCAAAGAAAAAATTTAAGTTGTGACTCCGTTAATTCTTGTTTATTGTCAAAAATCTCTTTTGGAAAAGATCAGTTGCAGGATCCAATGAAGCATGAAATTCCTGTTTAAATACAAATATCTCCAGTGATTAGTAAACTTGATAAAAATCCTGAAAAATATGAGTGAGGTAAATGGGCTTATGCCTGAAATCTAGTGGCTAGACAACTGGAATAGGACTTGAGACTTGGGTTCTATTCCAATCTCGGCTGGTGACCTTGGGCAACTCACTTCCCTCTCTGTGCTCTGTCCCCACCCCCATCTGTAAAGTGGGGGTGATATTGATCTTCCTTTATTAAAGCACTTAGAGATTTATGGAAGAAAAATCACTAGATCAGAACCAGATCTTATTATTACTCTTGAAAGTTTCCCCATCCAGAATGTCACTCATTAAGTAAGACAATTGTGCACAACATGAAAGGAGCAGAATTGGACTGCAGGGCATAAACACAGTGCTTGATTCATACATCTATCTCCAGACCAGGGCATTCTATAGTCTCAAGTAGAGCTGTCTCAATAACTAATTTTTTGGTTACGTGGATGAACTTTAAAATATTTTTTTAATTGTTTCAGGTCAACCCAAAACAATTTTTAAAACAAATTTTTGGCAAACCGAAAAAATTGAAAAAAAGTTCATTTCGGGTAAAACAAAATGTTTCTGTTGAGGCTGGGGTTTTTTTGGTTTTTTTTTTTTCACCTTTTTAGAAAAATGTAATGAAGTTGAAGTAACTACCATTTATGTCGTCAGGGACAGGATTAGTGTCTAGATCCTCGTGTCTAAAGCAGAGTTGGGATTCCTGTATTCTATTACCAGCTCTTTCACTAGCATTTCTCTCTCCTTACCCTCTGTAAAATGGATAGAACTTCATAGGAGTGTGATTCTTAATTAATGTATGTTTTTAAAGTGCTTTGACATCCTTGAATGAAAGTTGATACCGTACGTAAGTGTATATGCACTGTATATTGGTTATCTCTCATGTCCACTAATATGACTATTTGCTGTGAATGCTGGGAAAACTTCTAGGATGCTAGCTGCAGAGTAACGTTTTGATTATTTGTATTACTTATTTTTGAAAGTCACTATGGCCAGTTGGTTAAAAAATTGCATATTTTAACAACATTTGCAAATACAGGCTCACCCTGTAGGCTAGAACAGCTCTTACAAGGCCATTTCTCAATTGCATTCTAACTTGAAAACACAAGTATACTCAGCATGGCTCCAGAGGAACTGGAGAAGCACCTATCAATTTGACTGAATGTGTTGCTAGCTAGCTATGTAATTTTAAAAAAGGTTAAGTATAAATTTGCATATGGACTGGAACAGCTGTGAAAAAGCAGGTTTGCTCCCAGGGATAAATAGTGAGCAGTTTCTAATTTTCCATGAATGGATTTCCTCCTTAATTTGGAAATGACATATATAAACTACACATAAATACACTACCATTAAGCTTTGGACAGAGGCTGACAATAGCCAAGAATCTCATAGCAAAGGTGATGTCATGACTCTCCTTTGCACAGTTGTACCTTGAGTTTTACAACTGAGTGAGTTATTGGCACAAGCCGAGCATTTGCCAGTCTACCTTCGGGTCACAACAAACCTCAATGTTATTTTAGTATTGAGAGAAGGGACCTGCATTTCATTAAATATGATAGGAAGGGGGGGATTAAACAGCCGCCTTGTGACCTTTTAAGTAAGAGCTTCCAGTATTTGAAATAGCATTAGGAAGGATACTAGGCAGATTTTAAAGATCACTATGTGGCTTCTCTTTTACGACTTGAACAGAGGAGCCCTAAAGTAATCGTGAAGTCATTCCGTAGGTTTAACTCATTACAGCTGTGTTGGTAGGTTATTAAATGCACTTTATTCCATTGCAATTATTCAGTACCAGTTGATCCAGCTCCTTCCTCTCCTTTTCAAGCAGCAAGAACCAGTTTGGATTACTATGGAATAGTACCTGTATAGAAAGTTTATATAACTTAAACTTATAATGTAAAACATAGGGTTACCACACTGAACAACCTATTTTCTTTGTTCCCAACACCCACAAATCTTATTATACTCCACTTGCATTTAAAGCAGAAATAAAAATATCATTTAAAAAATGTAGAGATAGATATTCATGTATTTTAAAAGGGGAAGTATATGATAAATACTTTAGAGTCTGTGTTTTAATAAGACTGGTATCATCTCCATCGCATTTATGTTGTTCTGTGTCTTAGAGTGAATCTGTTTACCTCTTCCTGCTGCTGTTCAGAGGCCATGTACTGCCATCTGCTGGAAAATAATGATCATGACACAATTTTGATATTTCTTTAAACACTAAATATTCAGCTGTTCAGGCGGGCCTGTTCCCCTCTTGATAAGTATGTTTTACTTCCACCAATAGAAGATACACATGTGCAGGGAGAAGAGAATACATTGGAACGCTAACTAAATAATTTATAATATAACGTTAGAAATACCCACATGTTAATGAGGCTCCTTAGTAAATATAGGGTCTATTAAAATAACAAGGAGTCTGGTGGCACCTTAAAGACTAACAGATTTATTTGGGCATAAGATTTCCCACAAAATAAATCTGTTAGTCTTTAAGGTGCCACCGGATTCCTTATTGTTTTTGTGGATACAGACTAACATGACTACCCCCTGATACTTGACACAGGGTCTATTGTGATATAGAGTAATTAGACTGCCACAGTTTGAGCAAGCAAGATTCACACAGGATTTTTATACATGCAGCTGCCATTAAGTCTAGTCTTGATTGTTTGTTCATTGTTTGTGGACTGCTCCTATGTAACTCTAAGTGCAAGGCTGGGAAACCCCCACCCAACTAGTACAAAGCCACACAACAGTTGTGTGGTGCATCTTGGTGATATCAGATGCTTTACTGAAAAGAAAGTGCTATCAAATTGTAGGCTGTCAGAGGCAGTCTGGCATCACCACCACATCTGAAGAGCTTGGAAGCAAGAGAAGACGGGGCTTAATGTATCCCAAGTCATTCCAGTGGAGTTACATTAGGGATGAATTTAGCTCAGAGTCTTTGATTAAATCTTATGGTTCTTTGTATCTGTTGAATTACACAATGGACAGTAACTATTAGCTATTTTCCACTAACAAATCCTTCTTTTCATTATGCAAATTGGCAAGAATAGAATTCTACCCCTTTTTTCGTTTCAAGGCAGCAATAGTAATTTCTACATTCATCGCACCATTTCCCTCACACTTCACCTGTATATAGTATGGAGCTCTCCGTTTTAAATTTTCTTTTCTTGTATATATGGTACATGCCATGTAGCTAACTCATTTTACTTTTACTTTCACTCTCTTTTCTGATCCTGAATGAAAAATGCCAGGAGTTTGCTAAGAGGCTTTTACATGTTCACCATAATTGCTTCACATAGGAATAAATTGGCCAAGTGAGTTACTAACTACCATCTGACTAACTTGCTCTCAGAGGGTTAGACTGTGCTCTCATTAACCCTGGGTAAATCAGGAGTAGCGCTGACAAAATAGAGGGAATTAAACTAGTAAGTGAGAGCAGAAGGATGATCAGGGGCTCTGTGTTCTGTTTCTACTGTTCCCTTTGGCTATACCGCACATAACACAATCCGGGTGCTTCCCTAAGCACCGAAAAATGGGCAAAATAATTTTAAATATATCTATTTTAGGTAATCTAGAAGTGTTAATTTTTGAGTAAATTTTGTTCAAATGAAAGGTGACGAATAAATCTGGGCCCCATTTCAGCAAAACACTTAAACAGATTCTGAGTTCAGCTGATCACGAATTTTCTATTGGTGTGATTATCCAATGGAAAATCCAATTTCCACAAAATTCAAAACTTTCTTTGAAAACTTTTTATTTTGCCAAAAAAAACTGATTTCCCCAAATTTCATTTTGGGTCGGTCTGACCCAATTGGACTATTTTGATTTTTGAACTGACCTGAAATATTTAGTTTTGAATCAGATCAACAAAACATTAAATTGCACTTCCCTATGACATTGTCTTATGGGAGTTGTAGTTCTGACCCCAATTCTCTCCTATGAGCCAGGCTCCCTGAAGTACTACATGACTCATAAGGCAATGTGCTGATTACCTTCTGACTGAGTTGTGTGGTGTATCATGGAAATTACATGACTCTGGGTGCATTATGGGAGATGAAGTCTAGCCAATAAACCTGGCCCATAGGGGAAACTGGGGGCATCGGGCTCCCTAATTTCAACGTCCATATGGCAATGAGCGACGATAGAAAAATGCAATTTCATGTAGAAATGACTTGAAACGAATTGTTTGTTTCAAGAATGTCTCAGGCTTTGAAAGAGTTGAAACAAAATGTTTTGACATTTCCAAATGGGATATTTTTTTTTTTGAATTTCCATTCAATGGTATTTTGCAATATCAACTTTTCATCCCCTTTCAGGGTAAAAACAAATGTTAAAATGTTGGAATTTCCTATGGGACAAATATTGCAAATTTTGCTCAGCTCTACGCACGAGTAGCCTCATTGAAATCAGTGGGACTACTCAGACGCCTGAAGTTAAACACCTGCTTGAGTACTTTGCTGGATCAGGGCCAAGAGTGCTCTGTATCTTGCAGGCTCAACCTCCTTTACAGGTTCATAGATTCCAAGGCCAGAAGGGACCATTGTGAACATATAGTCTAACCTCCTGTATAGCACAGGCCACAGAACTTCCCTAAAAAAATTCCTAGAGCAGAGCTTTTACAAAAACATCTCATCTTGATTTAAAAATTGTCTGAAATAGAGACTCCATCATGACCCTTGGTAAGTTCTTCCAATGGTTAATTACTCTCACAGTTAAAAATTAATACCTTATTTGCAGTCTGAATTTGTCTAGCTTCAACTTCCAGCCATTTAATGGTGTTACACCTTTTTCTGCTAGATTGAAAAGCCCAATATTAAATATTTATTCCCCCTGTAGTTACTTTTAGGCTGTAATCAAATCACCCCTAAACCTTCCCTTTTTTAAGATAAACAGACTGAGCAACTTGAGTCTATCACTATAAGGCAGGTTTTCTAATCCCTTAATCATTCTCGTGGCTTTTTCTCTGAACCCTCTCCAATGTATCAACCTCCTTTTTAAACTGTGGACATCCAACCAGGGCACAGTATTCCAGCAGTGGTTGCACCAGTGCCCAATACAGAGGTACCGTAAGCTCTCTCCTCCTCCTTGAGACTCCCTTATTTATGCATCCATGGATTATTTGCATTAGTCCTTTTGGGCACAGTTTCTCACTGGGAGCTCATGTTCATTTGATTATCCACCATAACATAGGCGCCGACTCCGTGGGTGCTCTGGGGCTGGAGCACCCATGGGGAAAAATTACTGGATGCTCTGCACCCACCGGCAGCCAAGCTCCCTTTCCTTCCCCTCACCTCCTCCCCTGAGCACGCCACGTCCCCACTCCTCTGCCTATCTCCCAGCGCTTGCCGCTGTTTGGCAGCATAGCGAGCTCTGGGAGGAAGGGGGGAGGAGCGAGAACATGGCGCGCTCAGGGGAGGAGGCAGGGAAGTGACGGGGCTGGGACAGGGATTTGGGGAAAGAGTTGGAATAGGGCCAGGGACGGGGCGGAGTTGGGATGGGGACATTGGGGAAGGGGTTGGAATGGGGGTGGGGCAGGGGCTGGAGGAGGTGGGGCAGGGGTGGAGTCAGGGCAGGGCCGGGGGCAGAAGGGGATCGAGCACCCACCAGCATGAGCAGAAGTCGGTGCCTATGCACCATAACTCTCAAATCTTTGTCAGAGTCACTGCCTCCTCAAATATAGTCCCCAATCCTGTTCCTAGATGTAGTATTAAAATGCCAATTGTTTTCTTAAACCTAGCTTACCAAGCAATCCAGATCACTCTGTATATCAGTAACATATCACTCTTCATTATTTACCACTCCCCAATTTCAGGTCATCTGCAAACTTTATCAGTGATGATTTTATGTTTTCTTCCAGATCATTGATAAAGTGTAAAATAGCATAGGACCAAGAACCGATCCCTGCAAGATTCCACTAGAAACACACCTGGTCAATGATGACTCCCCATTTACAATTTTTGAGACCAATCAGTTAACCAGCTTTTAATCCATTTAATGTGTGCCAGGTTCATTTAGAACTTTCTCGTTTCTTAATCAAAATGTCATGTTATACTAAGTCAAATGCCTTACAGACATCTAAGTATATTAGATCAATACTGTTATCTTTATTAAACCACTTGCAATATCATCAAAAAAGATATCAAGTTAGATCCTGTCAAACTATTTCCCATAAACTTATGTTGGTTGGTATTAATTATATTACCATCCTTTAATTCTTTATTAATCAAGTCCCATATCAGTGGCTCCATTATCTTGCCTGGGATCAGTGTCAGACTGACAGGTCTACAATTACCTAGGTCATCCCATTTACCCTTTTTTAAATATTGACACATTAGCTTTCTTCCAGTCTTCTGGAACTTCCCCAGTGTTCCAAGACTTATTGAAAATCAACATTAATGTTGCAGTCAGCTCTTCAGCCAGCTCTTTTAAAACTCATGCAAAATATTTGGACCTGTTGATTTTAAAACATCTGCCATCAGTAACTGCTGTTTAACATCCTACACAGATACTAGTGGAATGGAAAGAATGTTATCATCAACCATCAAATGAGACTATATTATCTGTTTTTCCCCCCAAATACAGATCAGAAATATTTATTGAAAACTTTTCTTAATTATTAATAATTCTACCATTTCCATCTAGTAATGAACCAATATCATTGTCAGGATATTTTTTTCCTATATACTTAAAAAAACTCCTTATTTTCCTTAATTCTGCTGTCCAAAGATTTCTCCTTGCATCCCTTAACAATTTTCTACAGTTCCTAACATCTAATTTATGTTCATCATCATCAGCTTCCTCTTTCTTTCCTCTTTCCTCTAAATAAGGTACGTTTTTTTAACCCATATGGTCTTCTTGATTTGTGGCTTTTTGGGAATCTAGTAAAGTGTTCTAAACAATTCCCAATTATCATTCACAGTTTTCTCATTAAACTCTTCCTCCCAACTGATTTGGCTCATAACTGTTTTCAGGTTTGTGAAATTGTTCCTTTTAAGGCACCAAGTATACATATTACTGGTTTGGACTTTGTTTCATTTGCACATTATAAATGTGATAAAGTCATGATCACTTGTACCTAAGCTACCATTAACTTTTAGGTCTGTGATCAGTTCCTCTTTTTTGAGAAGACTAGTTCTAACATAGACTTCCCCCCTGGTCACTTAATACACATTTTGAGTTAGGAAATTGTCATCTATAACATTTAGAAATTCTAAGGATATTTTAATACTGGCAATATGAGATCTCCAGCATATATCACTCAAATTGAAGTCCCCCATGATCACACAGCTTTTTCTCTTACACTTTATCGATAGATGTGTAAGGAGCCAGTCATCCTGTACCCTAGCGGGATTTGGTGGTCTGTAGCAGATACCAACTAATGCCCCATCTTGTGCTTTATCTGTTAGAACATTGATCCGTAAACATTCAAGATAATTTTTTTCCAAGTTCTCAGTGACTCAAACACATTATGCCATTTTTGACAAAGACTGCCACTCCCCCTCCCTTTTTGTCCACTCAATCCTTCCTAAATAGGTTGATATTAACATTCCAGTTGTGCGAATTATCCCACCAGGCTCCAGGAATACTAACTAGATTGAATTTATTCTCATAAGTGAACAATTCCAGTTCCCCTTCATTTTTACCCAGTCTCCTAGCATTGGTGTATAGGCTATTAAAGAATTAACGGTAAGAGGTATTTCTCAATCCAGATCATACCATTTTTTGTTCTCACTTTTTGAGACTGATGATGATGGTGCCATTTACGAAGGTGATTTTGTAATGTGGTCATCTGTCCAGTAGGAACTGGACTGAAACCACAAAACCCATTTTATATTGGTACCAAATACTGGAGCACTTTAATGGACTTATGACTTCTTTCTGCCAGAAATAGCCCAGTTATCCAGAAGTGAAAGGTTGCACATCTCACTGCCAGTCCCCTAAGCCATTCAGTCCCCAAATGTTCAACTTGTTTTTTAAGATCTGCTTCATTCACTCTGTTGTATGGTTTGTCACCTGGAGCCAGAATCAGCCCTGTGGTTTCCTGTACCCTGTAGTCTCTGCTTAACCATGATTTTCTAAGGCATCTGCTGCAGGACAACTTGTTTTGTTAAACAACCTCCTTAACCAAAATACTTAATGGAAAGCTAGTCAAAAAATGCCACCTGTTTCTTTTGCAAGAAATTTTGAAGAATTTTAGTTTTTAAAAAAAACTAGTGTTTCTTTTTCCCCCCTAAAAAACAAGAGCATTTCACATTAAACAAAAAATTTCCATAGAAATTTTTATTTTGAAAAGGCCATTTTCTACTAAAAAAGGTTTTGACTGAACATATTTGACAAGCTCTACCTTCAGTTGTTCCTGATGAATACATTTAGAAATCATCAAGTGCATGGCTGCAAGTCGCTACAACATGGGAATGTTGGAACAAAGTCAGGACTCACTGTAGAAGAAATGGCACCTACCATATTATACAAGTATCCTGTCTAAACCCATTACTTCTTGGCACTTCTGCTCTAGGGTAAATATCCAACCAACTGGGAAGCTGGCACTGTATCATTGCACCTGATGGGCAAAAGACTACAGATATGCCTTCACTGAGATTCCCAGCTAAGAGGTCTAAACTGCTGTCTTTTCCTGAGCTTCTACGGCTTCAGCCAAAGGAGTGAAAGGGAAAAGTGAGGGTGGTAGAGAGAGCCCCATTGTAAAAGTCTGTGTTTGCTCTGGCTCTCTATGTGTTTTTAAAGTCCAGACAAATAAATATAGCTAGTTAAGCTGGTCGTGCCTTTCTTTTTAAGCCCAAAGTTACCTGTGCTGGATTTGTTGCCCTCCCCTCCTTTTTACTGTTGAAGATTATTTACATCAAAAATAAAGTCAAGAAATGGAGGTGCCAGAAAGACTGAGTTACAGCAAGAGGCTACATCCCACAGCATTTTAAGTTTCCTGCATTAAAATGTTGTGATCTTCCTTTTGGGTCTGTATTACACATTTGTGTCTTGGCAGCAGCTGAATGCTGTTCCACTTCTGCTTTCTGCCAGCTTTCATGCCAGAGTATGTAACTCTCACTGTGAATGCAGTACAAAAAATGGAATAGCTCAATTTCCAATAGGTACGTCAGAGTAAACTACTAAAAGGTAATTTCTAAACACAAAATAAGAAGAACAATTAGATTTAAGCCAAGCCATGTCGACAGAAACCAGTTATGTCAGAATAAGAGGTGGGGTAGCTAGAACCTACCAGTTGGTCATGTATATTTCTGTCCTCTCTAAATAGAAGGAGCACTCTTTTTCTTTCTTGTTTTCCCCGCTTCTACTCTCATTTTGGTGCCACCTTCCACATTGCCCTTTACAACTGGAAATACTGTTTCCTTCTTATGAGCCAAACAAATTCCATCTCCTTATTCAGATCGCTCTTCAGAATTGTTTTCTATATTTTCCTAGGTTTCTTCCACCAAAAAAGTCTTTCCATATCTACCACCAGATTCCTCAAACTCATACAGCAGAAGGTTTTGTACTATATGTGCCTGGACTATTTTGTTTATGCCTGTGCATCATTCACCTACATTTTCCATTTGTCTTCTTTCCCCAATTCATGATTCTATGCAGCTCCCTGCCCCTGTAGTACCTTTCCTTTTATAGTTATGCATTCTTCCTCTCCCTCTTTATATCCATTCTCAAAACTTGCTTCTTCTGGCTGGATTCCCACTGTCTGAGTACTTTAATGACACTCCCATGCTTGTCCATGATCAACAGACCTATATTTACAGGTAGGAGGAGGATGGCAAATTCAGCACAAGGCAATAATTCAATGACAAGCATTTAGTGATAAAGAGAAATAAAGTCAAAGGATGTCTGTGACCCTAAGAACCTCTCAATGGCAATTGGCAAATGATTCACTGTTCTGTATCAGTAACTCCTGACATGCCGGACAAATTCACAACACCCAACGCATTGCTTTCATAGTATTTATCCAAAGAGGGCCTCTCTCTCATGTGCATCACATATGGCGATCCAAAGAGGGTCAAGTGACGTAGCTAATAAAAGGTTATGTCATACTGTTTCTCATAATCATTGCAAGCTGTATGTATGGATGATATTTAAGAAGTTGTGTATACATACTGAAAATATGTTTTAAAATCTGTGTCTCAGAAAGAGCTGACAAACATCTCATGGGGCAGACAGAAGACGTTGATTCACCTATCTCTCCCTATTTGCATATGATTCAACACAGTGCTTAATTTGTAATGAAAGAGGTGTGGGGGCTCATACAATACTTTCATAACTGATGCGGCAAGCCCAGAGGTGCCAGGGCTATGAACTGCTAAGCCCAGAGGTGCCAGGGTTCAGCCCTGGCAAGCCCCAGCACAAATTAAACACTGAGTCAACAGATGGTTGGGAAGTCAGCAGGAAAGAAAACACCAGATTATAAATCACCCGGGGGTAATCCTGACTCTGAGGACAAAACAATGAACTTTGGGGGTATAATAAAGCAAAAAGTGCACCGTTTTATCCTGCACTGAAGAAGCAAAAAGGACGGCGCTCTTTGTATTAATGAAAGGAGGATCCCAGCCATGTTGATTGGAAATGCTAGGAGATTGCTTTAGCTGAGATAAGCTGCTTTAGACAAGGGTTTTAACCTGTTAAAGTTAAGTTTAGATTCTGAGAAGTGTGTTATACTTCTTGTTTTATATGTAACCATTTCTATTTCCATCATTATCCTTAGTTGCAATCTCTTAAATCTTAACCTTGGATAATAAACCTATAAATATATCTCAGTGCTGTGATGTTATGTTGGAGCTGATCCTAGGTTAAATCAATCAAGCTGGTGTGTGCACTGTTCCTTTGGGAGCAGCTTACCTGGTCATTTCTGTGCGTGCCCAGTAATTAAAAGCTAGACACTCAGGGAGCACCCGAGGATCCAGAGGTTAATGTGTGCATATCACTAGCCTGCAGAGAGACAGCAAGGTCTGCAGACACCTGGAAGTACTTGCGTGACCAGAGGCTGTTGGTTTCAAGGATCTGAGTTACTAGTCTGGGAGCCCAATGTAGTAAAATCTCATTCCGTGGACAAGTAAGTGATAGAAAGGTAAGGGAGGTGTCATCTGATTACAGAATCATAATTTCCATGGTGTCACCCTCTGCAGCATGCAATGGGTGACTTGTTGACTGTCTCCCCATCCCCAAGCACCCAGCTCCAGGCCCTCTGGTTGGTAGAAATGTTGATAATACGTCATCCAAAATGGGTCAAGTTGGGTATCACTCAAACGCCCCTTCTCCCACAAATACAAAGGTATCGAGCATAGCAAACCCAGAACAATTATGTAGATATATGTAGAGAAAGTTTTTAAAAAAACAATTTTTTTGAATTATACTTTAACACATGAATGTATTGCTTACATTTAAAAAAGTCATTGGTCTTTGAAATCCTGGGAAAGTTAGCCTTGACACGTAGGCCTGAAAACATGTATTCATCAAAGTCCTCATCAGTGTCATCTCAGTCTAGGGCACCACTGCTAGACACATTGTCACACTGATCCTTGTTCAAGTCGCACTCGCACATCTCCGTACAAGGCAGGATGCTGGCAAAACATTTGCAGGGTCATGAGCATCTTCACTTTGCACACAAGTATTTGATTAGCTGAAGGATTGATTAGGGAGTGCCTAGTATTTCACACATAACTGGTTTGATCAGTCCGTTCTCCAAGACCCATCATGCCTGACAGGAGAGGGTAGTTTTGGATGTGCTCAGTCATCCTGAAACCGTTCCATTGCTTGATCATTTGCCCTCTTGATAGCAGGGATAAATGCACCCCTCATTGGTGGCAATTTTTCTCCATTTGTCTGCTTCTTGGAAAAGATCCACAAACACAGTTCTGCAAGTGTCATAATGTTAATCTTCAAGTGGTAAAATTAGCGTATGAATGCCTCTAGCACATGTATTACCTCATCAGTGACAGTCTCAGCCATTCCGAGCACCTTCAACGTGAGGAAAGCCCTTTGGAGGCTGAAGCAATTGCCTTCCAGTAAGATATTTGGTCTTTCCAGGCAACCTTTCAGTAACATCACAGACAACACTGCTTCCCAGTAAGGGCAGGTAGTGGTGAGGTGCTTCACAACCCTGGGTATCTCAGGGTATCCCCTGTCTCTCCTATTTTTGCAATTCTGTGGTTCCTGCATCCCTACAATTGGTCTAATTTAGTACTAGACTGTGCCTTTAAGGCACAGCTCTGAGGAGAGGGTTATAGAACTGCGCCATGCCAGGAGTGGTTAGGAAGCTTCCTGGGGCACAGGACCACAGTACTGCACAGGCTGTAACATCCATTAGAATGGGAGCTAGTATGGAGAGTGCAAGGCCATCCTCTCTGCCCCCTTAGGAGGCAACATGCATCGTCTATAGTGCACATAAAGTGTATATGTGATGTGACTAGCCCTTGCATGGGGTTTGCAAAGAAGGAGGGACTTGGCTTTATGCCCTGTCCCCTGATGACCTGCATAAGGGCCAATACTCCAATCCTTAGATTGTAAACTCCTTGGGGTAGAGATCTTGGATGAAATTCTGGGCCCATGGAATTCAGTAGGAGTTTTGCCATTGACTTCAATGGGGCCAGAGTATCGCCTTTTGTCTTTTCATGTTTGTAACGACCCAAGGACCATGTACATCTATGGACCTATTTAACTAGTTAATAAATTAATAATAATAATAATAATAGATGTAAAACTCCTTGGGACTAGGGCTGTAGTCTTTTACTTACTCTTTGTTTGAGCAAACTGTCAGTATTACATAAATAACAAATTAACGGTTTTTCATCAGTCTACACCCTACAGCTGAAGATGTCAATTAACTGCTGCTGCTGCCATCTTTGGGAGGTGCTGCTTCTGGTACTGATATCAAAGAATGGTGGCCCTTCCTGTTTGGAACAATTGCCAGCAGATAAATGGGGCTGACTGCACCTGTTGTAACATCTGGCTACTGAGTATTGGTACCAGCACTCTCTGCTGGGTGGCCTGAGACTTCCCTAGTTGTGTGCGATCATGCCTGCTTAAGTGGGTGACGTGCAAAGAGGATGAGAGCCTTGCTATGACAGCTAGTTGGGATTCTCATTTAGTGAGAGCAACAGAAACATATGTATACTTGGAGCAAAACATGAGTTCCATATCCAAAAGCCACTGGGGTGTGGTTTAAGAGATGTCTCCATGCAATGTAGCATGCAATGGATTTATTACATGTTGTATTTCTTTGGGCACTGGGTTATTGACAGCAATATTATCCTAGCACCTATTTAATGATGGGGGGGAGGGAACAGCCAGTCATTTTAGAAAGTGGATTTCTCTTGCCAAGAAAGAACATTTCCATGAGGCTGGAAGAAAAGAAAACCAGACAAGAAGGAGAAAGGAACATGTTGGGATGAAAAAAATAAACCTAGAAATTCATTCGGTGGTGCCTCACATAACTCAGTTCAGGCCAGACCAGGGCCATCCATGTTTGTTGGGCTAAAGTCCAAGCCAAGAAGAGCCTTGGTTCCATCTAGCCCAAAGCTATGCTTGAAAGATAGGGAGCCACTTACCCTTTGACCTCTTTCCAGCCTGCTAAAAAACTGGTGGAAAGAAGTTCTAACCTCTCCAACAGCCTTGGTTAATCTGCTGAGGTTTCCCAAGACTAGGGAAATACAGGCCACAACACACAAAGCAGTCATCTGGGGCAAAATATATCCCTTGTCATTGATAGAGTTACACTAGGGATTAATTTGACCCCAGTTATTATTTGTACAGCAGCCATATCTAGGGGCCCTGTCAGGAATTGGGTCCCCATGGGATAAGGCTCTCAACACAATGAAAAATGCCTCAGAATATTCATACAGTAAGTATATGATGAGAGACATCAGGTGGGTATAAACAGATGCAGGAAAAAGACTGATGTCATAGTGCCGTGGCATTCGCCTGGGATGTAGGTGACCCAGGTTTAAGTCCCTGCTCTACTTGAGTCAGTTTGAACTGTTGGCTTTGTATAAGTAATTAAATATTCACCGGGAAGAGAGAGAGGGGGAAAAACAGGCAGGGCAAGGACATGAATCTGGGTCTCCCACATCCGTGATGAGTGCCCTAACTAGCAGTCAATGGGCTTTTTTGGGTGGGGGAGGGGTACTTTATTTTCTTTCCTACAAAAAAAACCCACTGAAAGGTCTCAGTTTCATTCTAATGCAGCACAAAAACAAATTCCAAAACATCAAGTTATTTTCCAGACAACCCTAATTACCCTCAGTGTAACAAAGAGTAGTTACAGTATACCAGCTGCCTAGACATCGTCAAGTGCTTTGTAGACATTTGATGACAGAGGTATGTTTTAAGAAGGATAACATAGTGGCTTTGTGGAGTTGTATGGGGAGCTACTTCAATGCATTAGAGACGTCAGCTCTCACTCTAAAACAATTAGGAAACTCACTGGAAAACACCTAGAGCCTACATGCTGAGAAACTGCTGTGAGGGTGTTTGCACTGTACCTGCTTTTGCCATGTCTGGCTCTAACAAGGGTTCTTGGTTTGTAATATTCACCAGCAAATTCATGAATTTTTTTTAGAGTAGATTGCTAGGCTGTGCACTTGCTACATGTCCCTGCTGTTGGGGCAGCACAACTCCCAGACCAGTAGGCACTATCCTACATGCTCTGTTCTCCACACCCAGCCAAAGTGCTAGTTGGATGTACGGGAACCAGAGCTGTCCCACTTTCCTGCTCCCTTTCAAATAGATTGTGCCTGAGGTCAGTAGGCGGGAGTAGTCCCTGTGCTCTCCTAAGCAAAGGGACTGACTGTGCCTTGCCTTTGACATCACACACATTTACAAGCCCTCCCACAAAAGGAGCAGGCACAATGTAGCCTGATATATACAAAATGCTTGTTATGGCATCAGCCAGCAGAACTGACAGGTGACTGAGTGATTGTGCTCTTCTGCTGTGTCCTGACACCCAGACAGCTAGCTAGACATTGACATAGGAGTAGACAGATAATTAAATAGACTGATACATCTCAGAGAATGACAATATCAGCAAAGACATTAACTCAGAAAGATTGGATTCCATGGTCACGTCTTAAAAGTAATAGTGAAGCTGAAGTTTCCTTCTGAAATAATTTGTGAAGTGTGGTATGAAAAGGAGCTGGATCTAAACCAGTGTCAAAGTTGAAATCTCTTGGTTAGGGGATGGAGGGAATGACAGGATCGATACAGTATTTTTAGTTACTTAACTGGAACAATGTCAGCCTATCCTGGGACATTTACATGAAGAACTTGACCTGAATTTAGCAAGTCACTAAATATTCCATTTGGGGTTAAAAAGGTGAAAATTGAGTATTTTGTTGCCAAACAAACATGACAACCTACATCTTTCAAAATTAGAGATGTCACAAAAATGTCTCAGCATTCTGGTACCACAGCAGCTTTACAGGGATTGATCTCTACAGAGATCAGAGATATAGCTGTGGAGGAGAGGATGAAGCCAAGATTTTCTGTGGTAGCAATCCCAGCTGACCGATTGTTTCATCACACAGATAACAGCAATAGATAGAGCAGGTTGAAAAGTGGAATTTCCATCCCATAGGAAATTCTGAGACTTCCAAATTCAGTCTCATCTGAATCAGGATAAAATTTCATTTTGGCCTTATTAATACATTTTGTTTCAACGAGGTCAAAACACTGTTACAACTTTATAATTTCCACTTTTATAATTACATTAGACATTATCGTGCTTCAAACCTCATTGAAATATTTTGATTTAATCAAATCAGGATTCTCCAGCAGAACAATGTTCCATCAGAAATGTTTCTACCAGCTCTAGTAGTAGCCACGTAGCTCTCAGCAATTACGGCTGATGCAAAGTGAGGATGACTGATGATGAAATCCCTACTTCCAGTGAATATAGTGGGAGAGATTACCACTTTTATGCCCCTAACTGGTATCATCCTACAGCAATTTAAGAGAGCACACCCAGATTGTACACATGCAAACTTTATACTTTCCATTTACTTTGATGCAACAGGAACATTACCCATTCCTGTGTAACCCCGTTTACTTTTTCTTATTTTGTGGTGTTTAGCCTAGGGTGACCATATGTCCCATTTTGACCAGGACAATCCCTTTTTTAAGCCCTATCCTGGCTGTCCCGACTTGATTAGATCGCAAGAGCAAATGGGAGAAATGCCACTTTTGTAAAAAAAAAAAGTGGGGTGCAAAGGAACATCTAGGGGGTGAGCTGCAATGCCATCCCTGCGCGGGGGGGCGGAGGTAGGGCTTGAACAAGCACCAACGCCAGCTGAGTCTCACATGGGGGGCAGGCAGGCCTCAGGCAAGCAATGATGCCGGCTCCAGCCCCATGGGGGGTGTGGGAGAGCTCGGGCTAGCCCCATGTGGTGTCCCATTTTCCCTTTGGAAAACATGGTCACTCTAGTTTAGCCACAAACACATTTTGCTATAATTACAGCTGCTGTTTCTACTTGCTCTGGGGGTTGATATGGAAACATTTCCAGACAAGCTGGCAGTATAAAACCTTGAGGGACTGCAAAGTAGTTACTAATCCTGCACTCTCTGTAGTGTGTGGGAAGTTGTTAGCCATGCTCAGTAGCTGTTTTGAAGCTGTGAGAAAGGCTTCATTAAGGGAAGACATTCCTGCATGGGAAGACTCCCCCGTCCCTGCCCCTTAGTTAGAAGCTGCAAGCTCCTGGCTAACCAGTAGTGAGATCTGTCGGGGTACAAAACTAACAGCCATGTTTAGCACTAGTCAGATCCAGCCCAACCCTGAAGGGAGAAGACAAAGAAATCATTGGGATTGAAACTGGGAAAACACCATAAAACAAAGAATCACAGACTGGAGGCCAAATGCCTTCGGGGGGGTGTATTACACCATTGACCCAAAGATATTGTGTGAGCCAAACAGCTACCATCACTATCAAGTGGATGGAGGGATAGCTCAGTGGTTTGAGCATTGGCCTTTTACACCCAGAGTTATGAGTTCAATCCTTGAGGGGCCCACTTAGGGATCTAGGGCAAAATCAGTACTTGGTCCTGCTAGTGAAGACAGGGGGATAGACTTGATAACCTTGCAGGTCCCATTGAGCTCTATGAGATAACTATATCTCCATGTAGATGTTTTATTTTTTAAAATTTTATTTGAAGTTGGGTAGGTGCTCAAGAGTGTGGATGCTGAAACAATGGGGTATGTTGTACAACTAAGAATTTTATTTAATTGTCAATGTAATATGCAGAGGGAGCCCATGTGAAAACAGATCTCCCAGTGTCAGAAACCCCAATCCCTGTATCTGTTTGGTAAGAGATTATATATATATATATGGGTCTAGGCCCTGTGTTATATTCTTCATTTTAAAGGGAAATACATTTCTAGTTAGTGATGTTAGTCTAGTTAGGGTCCATTGTAACTGCTGTGCTGTAAGAGTGGGGTATTTTTGGGTGTTATTCATAAAATGGAATTTGAAATTATTCACTGTGTGTAGACGTAACTGTCTTAGGTTAAACACTGGTACTAGATTCTTAAGGAGAAGAAGAAAGTGAATCTTATTATCATTTCCATTTTTAGTATTTAGAGGGTTCCTATAGAAAATCCAGCTGTAGTCTTTTGCAAGGATAGGAATTCAGGGTTTGTGCAAATACTTTAAGTCAGATAGAGGAATTATGTAGCACAGAATTGGAAAGTCTATTTAAACCCGTAGGAGACCCCTCCATTTGGTCTTCAACTGACTAAAGAAGGAACCTCTCCAGCCCCCCAGGATACTTGAAGGAAACTAGAACAAAGGATAGTAACTACAGGGGGTGTGAGTGATTGCTGGACCCAGGCTAAAAGGAGATTAGCCTGTAAACGGGAGCATTCTGGAACTGGCGGGGATCTTATCTGTATTTAGTTTGATTAGACATAGATTTGCACATTTTATTTTGCTTGGTGACTTACTTTGTTCTGTCTGGTACTACTTGGAACCACTTAAATCCTACTTTCTGTATTTAATAAAATCACTTTTTACTTAGTAATTAACTCAGAGTGTGTATTAATACCTGGGGGAGCAAACAACTGTGCATATCTCTCTATCTGTGTTATAGAGGGTGAACAATTTATGAGTTTACCTTGTATAAGCTTTATACAGAGTAAAAGGGATTTATTTGGGTTTAGACCCCATTGGGAGTTGGGCATCTGAGTGCTAAAGACAAGCACACTTCTGTGAGCTGTTTTCAGGTAAACTTGCAGCTTTGGGGCAAATAATTCAGACCCTGGGTCTGTGTTGGAGCAGACGGGAGTGTCTGGCTCAGCAAGACAGGGAAAACAGGAATAGAAGTAGTCTTGGCACATCAGGTGGCAGCTCCCAAGGGGGTTTCTGTGATCCAACCCGTCACACTTCCCTACATATCCTCCTGCTATTTTCTAAGAGATTTTACCATCAATAAAGCCATTAATTTGTATTTTTAATCTTTAAATACCTCTAGTATTGTTCACGTCACTATATCCTATGCTAAGATTCTGACCCTGTACTGAATACAGTAAGCAGCTCATATACCTTTCTAGCTTGTATAATTGTCAGTGGGGAAGTCAGCACATTGCTGTCCTGATTGTTTCTCACTGTGGCAAGTATAATATGTTTCAGACTAAAACTATTGTCTTGGCCTACTTGTGAATGGTGTTACTATAATGTGGTTTAGCAACGTAATAGGGAAGAGTGCATTTCACAAATAGAACGCAGCCATGCATTGTCATCTGATCATTGTTGTCATATAACTAGAAAATAAACTGAAGAGACCATTTGGCCTTCTTATAACCAGTGCCTTCTCTCTGTGTGGCATGTGTTAGCTCTAGCCTCATTCAAGCATGCTTCAGACAATTCCTGTTTGACATTAGCCTACCCAATTATCTATATACATACATCACCTCCAGTCACTTCGGAGCAACACTACTAAACTGTAAGTGATGGAATGCTGGAACAACTCTCTCTGGCTGGATTTCCCATTGGTATGAGGTTCCACTCATGTTAGGATTATAGCAATTCTTTAGAAGAAGGCATCTGTCACAACACAGGACACTACTCCAACACTAACTTTGCATACTGGATGTGACATGCTGATTATCATGATGAAAGCTATTGTTACCAAGTAGCCAGATTTGGGGCAGAATATTTGTGGCCTCGAGTGTCCTTCTGTTTCAGCATTACCTAATGCATTAGTTATTGGAGATCGTAATGGGGTGTTGTCATTGAGCACACCCCCTTGTAGCCCTGCAGTTACATTGCTCACAGGACCCACTCCGGTTCTTTCATTCAACTACCCAGACTATATTAGTTCAAAATGTCCATGAGGGTGCTAAAGTTACAAGATGGAGTTTGCTCTGCAGGCAGCTCTGGCCAAGAGAAGGCATGCACAGGAACACAGCAGGGAGTCTCTTCCACCCCAGGGGCACCTGTTCCAAGCCCCCTAGAGTGAACAAACACACAGGAAGAATACTATGAATATAGGAAAGGGAAATATTTATTCACAGAGGGATGAATGGAGAAAAACATGGGGGAAGATACGGGGAGCAGTAAACAGGGTTACATTCAACAGAAGGCCTCACCACAGGCCTAGTGGTACCAGTCTAAAAAGGTCAGACACCGAGCAATGTCTCTGCACACACAGTTCAGGAGTCCTGGGCACAGTTCCAGTCCAATGGTGATTCTTGTGCGCTACTGGTCATCTTCGGCGCCAGTAAACTTTCCCCAGCAAACCCCTCCGGTTCCCTCTTCTGACGCTCTCTGCAAAGCCACACACAGCGACAACCTCCCCACTTAAATAGCTGCAGCCTCCCTCCTTATTCCCAATACAAAGTCACAAGCCTTAGTACTCACAGCCCTGTGCAGCTATGGGCAGCAGTGATACTGGGCCCAGCTCCAGTTTCTCGGGTGATTCCTCCTCGGCCAGTGCTCCTCCTGGTAGGGTGACCAGATAGCAAGTATGAAAAATTGGGACAGGGGATAATTGGCACCTATATAAGAAAAAGCCCTGAATATCAGGACTGTCCCTATAAAATTGGAACATCTGGTCACCCTACCTCCTGGCTCCTGTCCTGGGGTGTCCCCATGCAGCCACTCTGTCCTTCCCAGGCTTTGGGCAGGTTCTTGGCTGCTTCACTCTTTGAGGACCTGCTTACTGCAGCCCTTCTGTCTGGAGCTCCAGACACACCCCATGTTCTCTCACCTCTCTCTCTGCTTCCCTCCTCGCCTTTGTCTCTCCTTACAACAGGAGTCTCCAGCTGTCCTCCTTGGAGCTGGAGTTGTGATTTAAGCCCAAAGCAGAGCCTCAGCCAATTTCCCATCCAACAGTGCCTTTCCCTCAATTAGTTCTTTCACCCTCCAGCTAGGAGGGTGCAGCAGTTAGTCCTTTTCCTACTAGTGGTTTTTTGCTCTGAAGGAGAAGGCAGCATACATGCTGATCCCCTTCCCAAAGCTCACCACAATTGGTTGGGTGAGAAGGGATCCTTGCCCCACCCATTCTGCAAGGCTTCTGGTCCCAGGGCCCATAAAGAACCAATGATGGGATTTCCTCCCAGTGTTCCTGGAACCACTTCCTCTCACCAATATTTCCTAGCTTCTTGTATATATCAGACCTTTCAAAATCTTAAAGGGTCACACCATATGGCAGGGGGATTGACCCCTAGGCCCTCCTAACCTTAAGGGGCAGACTACCCAATTACAGAGCTATTGGTGGATCATCTGAAGTCTGGTTCAAGCAGGCAGTACTTTCAATTACCAGAAGGGTGGTACATTCATAGAATCAGTGTATTTAAGGCCAGAAAGGACCACAAGATTAGCTAGTCTGATCTCCTTTATATCACAGGCTGCTAATGCCACCCAGCACCTGCACACTAAACCCAGCAACCACAAGAGACTAGACTGTGTGTCACAGGGAGACAATAGGTAGAACTGAGGTGCACCAATGCCAGAGGCCCCTGCAATGGCAAGGAAATATTAAGTGAGATATACCCAGATAATCCTGACAAGTGACCTGCACCACACACTGCAGAGGAAGACACAACAAAATGTCACTGCTAATCTGGCCTGGGGGGAAATTCCCTCCCAACTTCGGGCTGTAGTCCACGAAAGCTTATGCTCTAATAAATTTGTTAGTCTCTAAGGTGCCACAAGTACTCCTGGTCTCCATTAGACTGACTCTAAAAACAGGGCTTTCCCCATACACTTCAATTCAGAACTCAGTGGAAGACACTTCAAAAAGATAATACTTCGCATTTGTACAGAACTTTTCATTGACGGATCACTAAGTATCTCAATACCTCTACAAGATACTGTACATATAATGCCTAATGTACAGATGGGAATACTCATATACAGAGTGGTTAAATGATTTTGAAGGTCAAACAATAAATTAACTAGAGACCTGATACAGAACCCAGGAGTCCTACTTCCCAGTCACTAGAAAACACCTACTCTAAAACAACAAAAATAAAAATGCCAATATAAAAAAAAAAAAGTTAATTGAAAGACAAAACATTACCACACTCAAAGTTCTGGCTTAACCTCTGTCCTGCTCCTAGATGCACTGTCTAGACATTACTGATGAAATTTCAGGCAGGACTTTAGATTCTTATTTTTAATATGGATCCTTGAGGATTCTTCCTGCCCTAACAATAAGGATCTTGTAAAGTCAGCCATTTCTTTTGCATGCAGCCTTGAATCCTACATTTTTTCATGATACAATAAAGATCTGCAGAAACATTGCAAATGTCATACTATAACTGGCCATATGTCCAATCCAGTACACTGCTATCAGCAAATATATTTTATGAAACAGTAATATAATGTTACATAGTCATACACTCACAGACACCACAGCTGTCTGCTAATCACATACATAATGAGTAGAGTCAATACTAGTGTCTAAAAAATGCAGTTCTGTACCCAATAAGCTAAAGATGGAGTTCCACTAAGTCAGCCAGGAGAGGGCAGCAACAGCAGGTATGTCACAGTGGAAAGTAGCTAAAGTATTATGGTAGAAATACATTATTTTGTTTTTTTCAGATTGCTATTAGATATTTTCTGAAACTTGACACAGTACATTAGATTCTAATTAAGATCATACAAAGAATCCTGATTCATTAACAGGACTTGGTCTGACACAAATGTAATTAAGTAACCAGAAATGTAACAAAAAAGTTTTGCTATAAAAAGGTACTGTGGGCTCTGATTAAACCTCTGTTAAAGGATCATTGTACATATATAGTAGGCTACTCCACTTAGGCATCTGGATAGGGCTTTATCTTGGCTCTGAATTTGATGGATTTTGGCACCATAAGCTAGATTTGGGCAGAAAAATGAAATTTCCAAGCCATGAGAAATTCTGATGTTTTGAAATTTATTCTCATGCTCTACCAGGAGATAAAGTAATTTCAAAAAATGTACACAGAACAGAAATTTTGAAAAATTTTAATTCAGACATGTCAAAACAACCTTTTTGAAAATGTTCAGTTTTGACATCATGGAAATGTTTTGCTTCTATAATGTCAAAACATAGAATATTAAATATCAGTGCGTAATATAAATATCTTAATCAAAGTTGGAACAAAACAAGAAACTCAAAATTAAATACTCTATTTCAATTTCTAATCATGTCAAAATTTCCCCATAGAATATTTTATTGACATCGACACACTCCTGTGAAACATTTCAAATTTCAACAAAATAGTATTTCCTGTGGGAAGACTGTTTCATCAGATTTTTTTTTAGCAGCTTTAAGAATAGCTTGAGCCAAAACTACTTTTATTTTATGGCAACCCATTCTTTTGCCATAGAAATTAATTAGAATCAGCTCTAACTTTGTTAATGTAAGAGAAGTATGAAGCTGGACTAATTGTTTTCACTGTGACAGACATTTTACATGATTCTGTAGCCAAACTACTATTCTCATTAAATTTTATAAATCAAAAACAAAAAAACCTCTACATTTCAAACAAACAGTGCAAGTGAAATTGAGCAGGAAAAAAATCCAGCTTTGCACAGTGTAACCAGTAGGTTAGCATAACTGAGAGTATATAAAAAGGAGATTGTTCCAACTGACCATTTGGATCAGCAAAAATTTCCACCCTCCTACATGGAATTTGAGAGATGTGATTTATAATACATCAGAAAGATTCAAGGGAAGATCATCAGTCTGATGTCTCTACTGTACTTCTAGAGCACCCGTCGTTCTACTAAAGCCCAACCAGACTAACACACATGCTTAAATTTTGAATAGTCCCATTGATTTAAGCATGTCTCTGCAGAAATGGGGGCCTAAGTGCTAATAATCTACCCTTTTACTTTGTGTTTTCTCTTTTAGGTATGCTCCTCTGCAGGTACAGATGTGATTTATCTAGTAACTGTGTTGGTTTTCTACAACACCTGGTTTCATTACAGTCTCCTCGAGCTATATATAAAGTTAAAGAATCGTTTTTTTTATAAAAAAGTTAAATCAATGTCATCGAAAAGTCAAGGAAAAAGAAAGAAAATAGTGTTTGCTAAATTACAACCAAAAGTGCCAGGGAAAAATGCTGTAGTGTGGAGAAATATTATTAAAAAATGAAAAATAAAATATGAACTTTAACTGTGAATTATTTTTAGGCTCTTTTAGACCAGAACTATTTTATGCCTTTCAAATTCTGCATATTGCAAAAATAAGCTACACCTTCACCTACATAAAGAAATAGACATTAACCCCCTACTAGGAGTGCATTCCATTCTATTCTGATAAATAGCATTTTTCTTTTCATGTTCTTTAGTAAATATCCCACAGCTAGTCTTTAAAGTCACTAGTTCTATAACCAATGGGCAGAAGATTCATAAGCTGATACAGTATTGCAAAAAGTCTCTGATCAGTTGCCTCCATTTTTAGGCCTTGGCTACACTTGCAGCTGTACAGTGCTGTGAGGTTAAACGGTCTTTGTGCATCTGAGTAGGGAAAAGCGCTGCAGTCTGTCCACACTGACAGCTGCCAGCGCAGTGGTGTGGCCACACTTGTAACATTTGCAACTGTGTTGGGAGCGGTGCATTATGGGCAGCTATCCCAGCATTCCTGTGGCTGCAACGTGCTTTTCAAAACGGGGGGGGGGGGGGAGATTGTGACACGGAGTGTGGGGGGAGAAAGAGTGCTTTTTGGAGCATGTCAGCTCTCTATTTTGCAAGTTCCAAACTCCGGGCCCCTCTCATTCATTCATTCATTCATTCACTCACTCACTCAAAGCAAGCTGCAATCTCTTTGCTTTTCTCTGTGGTACGAGCTTTGAAACCAGCACTTCCGCATTCCTACAGGAGGTCACAAATATGGAGAGGATTGGCCACTTGACAAGGTGATTAGTACAGCGCTGCAAGCGTTTATACTCACACCCGTGAGTCGTAGCCACTCCGCTGCAGCTGTTATTCCTCTCGGAGATGTGGAGTACCTGCAGCGGTGTACCCAGGGAGATACAGCGCTGTAAGTGCCCTGCCAGTGTGGACGGGGAGTGAGTTACAGCACTGGGGGAGGCTTTACAGCGCTGTAACTTGCAAGTGTAGCCAAGGCCTTAGTGATTTTGAAATGCCATCATTTGGCAAAACCTGCAGTGCATTACACTAATTTGCATTAGGCCTGAAGGTTTTCAGTGAAGCAAATTTGATGAAGCATTTTGATGAAGCTTGAATAGTTGTCTAGAATATTTCCTGCTATTTTTTTCTACATTTGCTTTATGTTTCTACAGAATTTCACATATATCTCGGTCCACAGAGACACGATTGAACATGCTGCCTATTGTACAAATGGATGAGCCCCTCAATGGTACAACAGATAGGACTGGATAGTCATTTTTAAAACATATTCTAATAAATAAATGAATATACAGTATATCTTAAATAAGACCAAAAAAGGTAGCTGGTTGGCAGATTTACCATTTACAGGGTTCTGCGTATAACCTTTGGATGGGCTAGAGTTTACTTCATTGCCCTTCTCCAGTGCCTAAAAAAGCCCAACTCCCATAGAAAAGCACCTGGAAAGGGAAACCCAGAATTCAATCACCAAGAATTGCCAATAAGGATTGTACAGGGTCAGTCTCCCTGCATTCAAGTCTAAAAGAACAAAAGGAATGAAGTTAATTCTTAAGTACCAACTTTATAAAATTTTATGATAAAGAAACAAATCACAACAACTTCATGTTTTGAAACATAACCTAGCTACTTTGTAATCCACATACATTATCTTCACAGTTCTACATAAACAAATAAAGAAAACAAATTAAATCTAAACAGGTCAGTCCCCACAGAAATACAGTGAGAAAACACTCAGTTTCCAAAAGCTTAGATTGAGTTCACCTGAGTCTCAGTTAGTCTCTGATCACCAAATCTATACAGTCTGCTGAGTCAAAAGCAACATCTTCCCTCCACTTGATTGTAGAAATTTTCAGCAGAAGAGGATTCCATGGATGCATGGATTGCATGGATTCCAGCTGAAATCACTCAGTTAGCTAGCCAGCTAACCAATTAACCAACCACTCAGTTAAGAAAAATACAAAACTAAAAATAGCAAAATAAATGACTTTTCCCCCCATTATCACATTTAAATAAAAGAAAAGTTGATGAATCATACTAGTTGAGACAATTTATCTAAAACTATTTGGTTAAAACATTAGAAGTATTTTTCCCTCCCAATTTTCCCTTCCTGTAATTAGTTTCCTTATTAGAAGGTTAACATTATCTCTAACCTGCTGCCAAATGTAGTCCTGGGGGAATTCTGCTCCAAAAAAAATTAAAAATTCTGAGCACAATATTTTAAAATTCTACAAAATTCTTCATATTTTATTTGTCAAAATCACACAATATAGTCACACCAGTTTCAATTATTTTGGTAATTTATTTCAAAATAAATGTCAGGAGCAAACCTGGAGGGTTGTGAGAGAAGTATACAACAGGCTTTTTTTGAAGGGGAAAGGAATTGTTAGGGAGTTGGGAAGACTCCTCCATGCAGACCCTGGCTGACCTCTAGCCTCTCCCATTCAGTCAGGCACATCTGCCCCTGTCCCCACAGACAACAACTTTCCAAAGTGTCAGTGAGTGCTTGACCCCCCGCTCTGCCCCCACTCCATGCCTTCTCCCAAGGCCCCTCACTGCCTCTTCCCACCCAGTTACACTCCATCCCTGTCCCCTCCCCCGAGTGCGCAGCATCCTCGCTTCTCCCCCCTTCCTCCTGCATGCTGCAAAACAGCTGTTCACGGTAGGTGGGAGGGAGGGGAAGGTGCTGATCAGGGGGGCCCACCAGTGGGCAGGAGGTGCCCGGGGGGGGGGAAGATATGGGGGCTGCCAGTGGGTGCTCAGCACTGGAGCACCCACAGAGTCTGCACCTATGCCTATCCCCATGTGTTACTGTATCCCCCTTCTCCTCCATCCCCATAGGCCCTGCACCCCTTCCCCCTGTTCCCATGGATCCCTGCACCCCTTCCTCCATCCCCATCTGGCCCTGGACCCCCTCTCAGCCACCCCAACCCTCATGTGGCCTTGCACCCTCCTGCCCCTCTGCATCCCCACTCCCATTCAGCCCCCACCCCAATCTGTCCCCCAGCAGCCCCATGTGCCCAGTTTTGTCTGTCTCCCTCCATATCCCATGCCTCCTCACCTGGCCCCATGGGCATACTGCTGTGAGGAATGCAGCCCCTGATCCCTCCCGATTGGCTACTGACTGGTAGCTCTGGTGACTGACTGCCCTCTGTTCTGGTGCTGGGCTTTTGTGGGGGGCGGGCTCTGGGAGAGAGTTTGGGTGCAGGAGGGGACTCGGGGCTGGGGCAGGGCTGCAGGAGAGGGTTCAGGGTCCCGGCAGTGCTTACCGTGGCTCCCGGGTAGCAGCTGCCATGTCCCTGCAGCCCCTAGATGCATGGGCAGCCAGGGAGGCTCTGTGCGCTGCCCTTGTGCCCACAGGCGCTGTCCCTGCAGCTCCCATTGGTCGCGGCTCCTGGCAAATGAGAGTTGCAGAGCCAGTCCTCGGGGCAGGGCAGCGTACAGAGCCTTCCAGACTGCCCATGCGTCTAGAGGCTGCAGGGACCTGGCGATCACTTCTGAGAGCTGCGTGGAGCTAAGGCAGGCAGGAAGCCTGCCTCAACCCTGGGTCCCTGCTGCGCCACCGACTGGACTTTTAATGGGGACCACCAGGGTCCCTTTTCAACTGGCCATTCCAGTCAAAAAATAGACGCCTGGCAACCCTACTCTAGATATGGACCCAATTTTGAAAGTGTTGACTTTGGTTTCTTGTTTCCTGAGTCTATATATGTGAGGTATAGAATTTATAACAATAACTAAAAACAACTCATCTGTTCTGTGTGTGACAACAGTAATTTAAGTCCAAATGAGTGACAGAAATTGAGGTTTGAGCAGAAGGGAATATATTTCCAATACATGTTTGTGATTAACCCAACTAATCACTAGATGTCACTGTAAAATGTGTGATAAAAAAAGAGAAAAGAGCATTTATTTGCCAACAAATATGGAGACAACCACTCAGGAGCTCCAAACTATAAGTTATAATACATTCAGTGTACTAAGCATTGAGAAATTTCAAGTCTTATACAGTGGGATAAACTAAAAAACAATAAAAACATCTCTTAGATAGTTTGATTAGCAATTCTCCTTCATGTTGACTACAAATAGCAAACTAGCCAGTGTTTTAAAAGTGTGCGTGCCAGACATCAAGGCTAAAATGTACAAGAGCTGCTGTAATATTGCTGCCAGTGGCCGACAGAGCTATTGATCAGAGATTTATTGCCAACAGCAGAGAGCCCTTTTCTTCCCAGGTGTATTGCATCTGATTCTAAACACCATAAAAGCCTATGTTGAAACTGGGAGTTTTTAAATGATTAACCTGCCTCTTAGCAAGGGCATGTGGTTTCATCTGTAAATGTACTGCAATTATCATAATATGCATATCATGGAGTTATTAAATGAAAAATATTTTTCATCTCATGGGACAAAAATGTTTTTGTTTTGCTGTGAGTGAAAAATACCTTCAAACAGTTTATATAGAGGATGCCTGAGATATCAGGATGTGAGAGAATGTTTTATCACGGTTAGAAAAGGGAAGTATTTTTACCGGTTTAACATTTATGATTAACCTCTTCTGAGAAGCTGGAAAATACAGTTCCCCTCTCCCTCAATATTTCCATTGCCCATCTAGCAAACATCTGATTATTTTTTTAATTGCCCTGACACACACTTTGTACTGAACTTGAAGGTTATTGGCAAAAGAAAATAAGACTTGGTGTTTTGTTTTAAGCAAATCAATTTTTTTTTCTGTTTTTTCAATTTATTCATTTGCACATTAGAAATAAAAGGCCTTAGCTTCTATGTTTTTGCTGGAAGATTCCTTGGCAGACAGGTGTGACTAAGGCATCCTAAGCGACGGAAATGTGAGGTACTGAGGGCCTGTTCTTTTGTCCATTCAAGTCAATGAGAGTCTTTCCAGCATGTGCTGGAAACTGGATTTTTAGTCACTGTCTAAAACTCCAGGGCTGTTGTTTTAAACACCTATGCAGCTCACACTCCCACTACACACTTGGGATAAAAGCTTCCTTCGTAAGAGTTTATACACACACCTGCCTCTTAAATTGAGGGCCCAAAAAGCTCCCACTTTAATTTTTAAGACCGCCAGCACAAGTAAAGAACCCAAAGCTAGATATTCTGGATAAATCAAAAGGTAAAAACAAAGATGAGGAAAAACCATATGAGAAAAAAAATCCATAAGGCCTTCTTTATACATCACACAGAAGCAAGAAAGAACCCTACTTCTCTCTCCAGATGCCAATTTTCACGCTATCACAGTGACTGGCCCTTTAAGGGCAGTGAGGATCCAGCCTATCTGTAAGGAAGAATGAGCCAACTCAGACCCACCTGGAAGTAATTAAATTCCTAGGTGGCTGGTGGCAGGTAATTAGCTAAGGAGCCTGATAAAGGGTTACCAGGGCTCACATGGGGAGGGGCAGGAGGAGAGGCTAAAGCCAGGAAGCTCATTAGAACAAGGAGCCTGGAAGGTATGTTCCAGGAGAGAAGAACTCCCCTAAGAGAGTGGAACTCCAAGAAATGACAGAAGCCTGGGGAACTGCAGCTGGCTGGAGAAAGTGGTTGCAGGGAATACAAGTAAAGACTAAACTGAGCCCCAGCTCTGGGAGGGAGGGCTGAGGACTCCTAACTCTGGGGCAAGGGTGGTGAGGAGTTTGAGTAACAGCCAGAAGCTGAGCAGTGAGAAGGAAGAGACTTTATTTTTGAGCTTATGGGGACCTAAATAAAGGCACAGTACATACTCCTAACATAACCGGGTTTACTTTAAGAGCAAAGTATATGCTAGGAAGAATTGTCTGGAAGCAGTCTAAAGTTGGCTTTACCAGATACACAGCTAGGAGAACATGGCTCTCCTTTATCTTATGTAACTTTTAGTTCAAATGAAGCCTAACTTCTAAGAATCCAGACTATGCCTCCTTCCTATGAACCCACAAGACAACACACGGTACCAGAGTGAGGTAGAAATGAGGACAGAAAAGAGGACTGTGGTGAAGCAGTAAACGAGTCATCTTGGAGATGAAGCATCTGAAAGCTACCAAGAAGCTGAAATTCTCAAGTAATGCCACAGACTCCTGGAAGAAATTCAAACAGTTTAAATTTATCTAAGCAAGCAGCTGGCTTTGGGGAGAAAGAAGACCAGCAGAAAATAGCAATCATGGGATGTGTCTACACTTAAAATGTTACAGCACCACACCTGTACTGTGTCAGTGTAGACACTACCAATGGCGATGGGAGGGATTCTCCCACCCATGTAGATAATCCACCTCCATGAGAGGTGGTAGCTAGGTCAATGGAAGAACTAGCGCTGCCTACACTGGGGGATAGGTCAGCTTAACTAAGCCGTTCAGGAGTATGGATTCTTCACAACCCTGAATAATGTAGTTAAACCAACTTAATTGTCTAGTGTAGACCATGCCTCAAACATTGCAGGATTTGAGGCAGTTGATGCCTTTAATAGCAACTACGGCTTTGTCTATACTAGCACTTTTGTCAGCAAAACTTTTGTCAGTCAGGAGTGTGAAAACACACACCCCTGACCAATATAATTTTCACTGACAAAAGTGGCGATGTGGAGAGAGTGTCTTCTGCCGACATAGCTACCACCGCTCATTGGGGTGGTTTAATTATACTGGTGGAAGAGAGGTAAAAGATCAAATAAAATTGATCAACTTTGTGATAGTTAAAGGGAAAGCACCTATATTGGGTTTATTTAAAAGACATGCCAATCCCCTTGGGCTTACAGAGTGCACATCATAGAGCAGATGTGGGACATACTGTCCCGAACTGCACAGAGTATTCAAGGTCTGGGCATACCTTGGATTTATATAGTAGTATTATGATATTTTCTGTCTTATTATCTACCCCTTCTAGTGGTTCCTAATATTCTGTTAGCTTTTTTGAGTGCCACTGCACATTAAGCAGATGTTTTCAGAGAAATATCCACAATGACTCCACAATCTTTCTTGAGAGAGAACAGCTAATTTAGACCCCATCATTTTGTTTGTATAGTTGGGATTACGTTTTCTAATGTGCATTGATTTGCATTTATCAACAATGCATTTCATCTGCCATTTTCTTGCCCAGTCACCTAGTTTTGTGAGATCCCTTTGTAGCTCTTTGCAGTCTGCTTTGGACTTGGCTATCTTATGTAGCTTTGTATCATCTGCAAATGTCACAGTTTCTCTCTTTTTCCAGATCATTTATGAATATATTCAAAACACTGGTCCTACTATAGATCCCTGGGGGACACTGCTGTTTACCCCTCTCCATTGTGAAAACTGACCATTTATTCCTACCCTCTGTTTCCTGGTTTTTAACCAGTTAATCATCCATGAGAGGACCTTCCCTGTTATCCCATGATTGCTTACTTTGCTTTAAGAGCCTTTGGTGAAGGACCTTTTCAAAGATCTTCTGTAAATCCAAGTACAATATATTCACTAGATCATCCTTGTCCACATGTTTGTTGACTGCCTCACCATTCTAATAGATTGGTGAGGCATGATTTCCCTTCATAAAAACTATGTTGATTCTTCCCTGTAGAAGGGTTCGGTAGGGGTCACCCCTTCCTGGGTGGCTGGGAGACAGGCTGCCTCACTACTGAGGTCCACTGAGTCAGGGAATTAGCTGGATGAGGCGGGAAACAGTCAAGGGCTCAGGTCCCCAGGCAGGGGCTGAGCAAATAGTTCAGGATCAGGTCCAGGCCCTGGGTCAGGGCAGGGCAACACACAGTCTGGAGCTCAGGCCCTCATGCAGGGGCTGAGCCAAATAGTTCAGGAACAAAAACCCAGTCTCTTGGTTCTGAGCATCTGGGGCGAGGGGGAGACTGCCACTCGTAAGTGGGGTGGCAGGGGGGGACGCAGGCCCATCCACTCCACTGCGTCCCAGCCCGGGGCCCTAACAGAGGCAGGCAGCCTGCTGCTGTGTCAGTGGGGATCCTGGCCGCAACACACTGACATCAGCTTTGGGTGTGCTGGAGCCAGACTAGGGTCGGCTGCCCCCTGGCTACTTCCTACCTCCCCCTCTAGCAGTACCTGCATCTGGTCAGTGTCCTCCAGGGAATCAAGGACCATGGGGTCCTCAGGGTACTCAGCAAGCAGTAGGCTTGGCAGCTCCTCTGGGTCGCTTCTCTCCGGTAGGGTTGACAGCGTCTCCGGGGTCTGGTCGTCATCAGGCCTTGACTGGTATGGCCAGTTCTCAGGTCGGTCACAGGCTGCAAGAGTCTCCCCAGCGGGAGCTAGGCCCCCAGCATCTGGCATCTCCAGCGGCCAGGCAGCTTCTGAACCCTGGGATGCGGCTTTTATACTTCCGGTCCTGCGCTCTGACCTTTGGGGGGCGGGCACAGGCTCCAGTGGCTCCGCCCACTTTGGCATCCAGAGGGGCTTGTCCCTCTCTGGGGCGGCTGAGAGCCAGGCCGCCTCACTACATTCCCCAACTAATCATATTTATCTGTGTGTCCAATCATTCTGTTATTTACTATAGTTTTAACAACTTTGCCTGGTACTGAAGTTAGGCTTACTGGCCTGTAATTGCCAGGATCACCTCTGGAGCCGTTTTTAAAAAATTCGGTGTCATATTAGCTATCCTCCAGCCACCTAGTACAGAACCGGATTTAAGTGATAGGTTACATACCACAGTTGTTCTGTAATTTCATGTTTGAGTTCTTTCAGGACTCTCGGATGAATACCATGGTCCTGGTGACTTATTACTGTTTAATTTATCAATTTGTTACAAAGCCTCCTATCGACACCTCAATCTGGGACAGTTCCTCAGATTTGTCACCTAAAAAGAATGTCTCAGGTTTGGGAATCTCCCTCATATCTTCAGCCGTGAAGACTGATGCAAAGAATTAATTTAGTTTCTCCACAATGGCCTTATCTTCCTTGAGTGCTCCTTTACCATCTCGATCGTCCGGTGCGCCCCCAGCCCCACCCCCCACTGGTTGTTTAGCAGGTTTCCTGCTTCTGATGTACTTAAAAAAAAATTGCTATTACTTTTTGAGTCTTTGGCTAGCTGTTCTTCAAATTCTTTTTTGGCCTGCTTAATTATACTTGACTTGCCAGAGTTTATAGTCCTTTCTATTTTCCTCAGTGGGATTTGACTTCCAATTTTTAAAGGATGCCTTTTTGCCTCTAACCACCTCTTATACTCTGTTTAGCCATGGTGGCATTTTTTCCCCCCATCCTCTTACTATTTTTTTAAATTTGGAGGTAAAAACTTAATTTGAGTCTCTATTAATGGTGTTTTTTCTTTAAAAGTTTCCATGCAGCTTGCAGGCATTTCACTCTTGTGACTGATACCAACCATCCTTCAGGACCCTCAGGGCCTGATGTTGCTCTCACCATGGTGTAAATCAGAGTTAATGCATTAGAGTCAATGCGTGAAATCCTAGCCCCATTGAAATAAACAGCAAAATTTCCATTGACTTCAGCAAGGCTAGGATTTTACCCACCGGCATTTTACTGGCGTGGCAAGAAAAGCGGATCCTCAATTTCTAGGTGTCATTCACCTTACTCTAGACTAGAAGAATTTTAAGGTAGGAAAGATTAGGAGCCCAACTATTTAATAGTGTCCATTGGAACAATTTAGATCAATCAGTTATGATTTATCTATTGATTCATACTGGATTTAACAAGTAGTCTTGTGATTCCAGCTACATTTTCCTTCTCACTGAAATCCTTTATTAGCACTTCTGACAGGTCTCACCAAGGTCACACAAACCACACTGGCTCTATTTATTCCAATTATGGGAAAACATCAATCTCTCCAGGCATTTTTTACATTCCTTTTTTTCTAATCTTTCCTTGAACAATCACTTCAAAGTGTCGTTAAGCTCCCACAGGCTTGCAGTCAGCACCAAGCATGAATGCCTCCTTCTTTGCACTTTCCCTCTGAAAACCAGGGGCTTAAAATGATATGGTGCACCCTTATAGGCATGGCAAATTCGAATAGCACTGACAATGCTTGAGCCCGTTAGAAGCTGATGTGAGTTTTGCTGTAAGGGCTTTGGGATTAGACCCACAATAAGAAATAATTGCAAAAACCTTAAGTTTCCATGGGTTCCAATTTCCCATTAAAAAGGGCATCCTGCATAAAACAGTTTCTCATGTATAGACTTCTCTGTGGCATTCATTACTATGGTATCGGAGCAGATCACAAACCTTAAATGAATATATTTTCATAATATGCATATGAGGTACAGAAATGTATTAAGCCCTATTTCAGGGATGGGCAACTGAGGCACAGAGATGAAGGCCCAGATTTTTAAGGTATTTAGGCACTGCTGTGCTCAGTGTCACAATGCTTAACTGATTTACAGCCTAAATTTCATTTTCAAATGGGATTTGGGCACTTAGGAGCCTAAATCCTGTTGATAGTCAGGATCCTAAATTCTTTGAGCATTGCAAGACTGAGTGCAGCAATGCTTAAACACCTTTAAAAAAATTAGGCCTAAGTGATTTACCCAAGATCTCACAGAGAGTCACTGGGAATATTTCTGCTGAGTCTGAGGCCACGGTTTTAGGAAGGATGGTCTTGTGCCTATCATTGGAGAACAACTTCAATATTGTATAGAGGACCTACAAAAGACAGATCAGATTGTGCCTGCTGATATACAGATGCACAAGAGAGAAGGAAAGGGCCCAGAAAGGGCTGTGCACAGCTTCTGACCTTATATTCCCCTAAGCACAGGGACTATGCCAGGCTAGCACCTGCAGCAGCATTGTGCTCTCCAGAGGGGAAAAGATGATGTTCCCTACACCAGTCCCATCCCACTTCAGCCTCTGAAAGGGTGAATGCAGAGGACGTATTCCCCGACCTTTTTTGAAGCATCGTGCTCAAGTTAGTCATGATGATTGCTGGATCAACAGCTGGGGTGGGATGCTCCCAGGGCCGGCTCTGGCTTTTTGGCCGCCCCAAGTAAAAAAAACGGGGCGGCCAGAACAGCAAAGCAAAAAAAAAAAAAAAAAAAAAACCTGCGGCGCAGCCGGAGCGCGGCTGCAGGGGGACCGGCTGGGGGGTGGGGAGGGGGAGGGAGCGGGAGGGGGAGAGAGAGAAGGGGGCAGCCAGGGCTACAGCAGAGGCGCTGCCACACGGCTCCTCCCACTGCGCCGCCTCTCGCCGCCTGCCGCGAGGGCCCCGCTCCGGTCGGCAGGGAGGGAAGGAAGAGAACCGCCCTGGTACTCTGCACTGCCGTCCCCAACAGGGCGTCCGGAGCGGAACAAAGAACAAAAAAAAAAAAGCGGCCGCGTCCAACCATCTGCCGCCCCAAGCACCTGCTTGCTCAGCTGGTGCCTGGAGCCGGCCCTGGATGCTCCTGCAGTGCTCCCAACATGGGTCTGTGCCTAAAAGCCACTATCTGGCCCTAAACATTTCATTTTACTTAAAAGTATGAATACTAGAAGGCCTAATCCAAAACCTATTGAAGTCAATGGGAAAACTCCCACTGACTTCGCTGGGCTTTGGATCAGACCCATAGAGCAGCTATAAGTTTTGACTAACTAAAAGTTAAGAAGGTGTATTCTTAATCAGCAGATCTGTGCTTATTCCAGGATACATCTGCTTCTTTAGTGACAAATAAAGGACCAAATCATTCAGCCCTACTATGTGCAGAACTCCCACAGAAAGCCTGTGAACATCTAGCTTTCAGGAAAAGGTAGGGTTACCATATTAAAATATTTTAAAAAGAGGACACTCCACGGGGCCCCAGCCCCGCTCCTTTCCTGCCCCAACTCCGCCCCGACCCCGACCCAACCCCGCCCCCATTCCACTCCCTTCCCTAAAGTCCCCGCCCCAACTCTGCCCCCTCCCCTGAGCGCCCCACATTCCCCCTCCTCCTCCCTCCCAGCCACACGAGACAGCTGCCCGAGTGCTACCGGCTTCCCGGTTTGCCGGGCAGCCCCCAGACCTCCAGACCCTGCACCCCTGTGAAGCCGGTAGTGCTCGGGCAGCTCGGCTCTTCAGCTACACAGAGCTGAGGTGTCTGGGGGGAGCAGCAGCAGCTGCCGCCGCCGGAGCCGCTCTAAGGTAAGCAGGGGACAGGGATGCTGGCAAAGCATTTTCCCGGACATGTTTGGCTTTTTGGCAATTCCCCCCGGACGGGGATTTGAGGACCAAAAAGCCGGACATGTCCGGGAAAATCCAGACGTATGGTAACCCTAGGAAAAGGCCCTATCTTTGTATTTCTTTCACTTCTATCCACCCTTCAGGGCCTATGATGGGGTGCTCCACTCATCACTAGAATGGTGCCTTCTCCTGGTCACTCTAGGGAATAGCTTGTGAGGTCAACATTCCTTCCCATAATTGCACGCCATCTCCTCACCTCTCTGTCTGGGTCTGCAGCCCCTCTCTTGCTCCATGAGTAGGGCTGCTGCCTCTTCATGACTCAGTCCTCTAGCCAGGTCACGACACACATTTTACCCTTCCAAGGTACCAAAGGGTTTCCCCAGTAATCCTGGCAGTCTTCCCACTCACCGCCTCCCTCAGTAGCTAGCAGAGGAACCTGGGCCCACCCTCTACTCCAGATTCCAGCTCAGGGACCCTCTAGTCAGCAGTCAAGGTTGTTCCTTTCTGGACCCTTACTTCCTTTCCCTGAGCCCTTTCCTTACCATTTTAGGAGTGGTTCTCAAACTGTGGGTCGGGACCCCAAAATGGGTCACAAGAGCTGGTGTTAGCCTGGCTGGGGCCCAGGGCCAAAGCCAAATCCCAAGCTTCAGCCCTGGGTATCAGGGCTCAGGTTACAAGCCCCCCGCCTGGTGCTGAAGCCCTTAGGCTTTGGCTTTATTTCCCCCCCCCCGGGGCAGCAGGGCTCAGGCTTTGGCTTTAGCCCCTCAGGGCGGCAGGGCTTGGGTGGGCTCAGGCTTCGGTCCCCCCCTCTTGGGGTCATGTATTAATTTTTGTTGTCAGAAGTAGGTCACGGTGCAATGAAGTTTAAGAACCCCTGCTATATAGCATTTCCCCCTCTCTGGGTTTGGTATCCTCCCCCTCCTAGGGAGTAACTGGGGGTTACCTGTCCCTGTAGTTTCCAGACACTCCTCCTCTCAGGGAGTGACTATAGACTTTCCTGGCAGCCCCTTTCTGCTTCTAATTTCCAGTCTTTGTAAGTCCAGCCCAGCTCCTTACTCCCAGCTGGGCTCCCTCCCTCAATCAGGAAATTGTTTCACCACCTGATTCCTCTCAGCTGTGGCCTGTCTGGTTAATTAACCCTTTCACTGCAAGTGTGGGGTGAACACCCCATCCCATCCAATACAGCTCTGGAATAGAGAGATAGGTTCTCTTCTGGTTCACATATTGTTAGTGGAATTGTTAACCAAGTACCAGTTGCAGAATATTTATGATGTATGAGTCATAAAAAAGCCAGCTTGACACATCAGATCCTAGGGTGAGTTTGCAGGACTTTTAGTATAAGAAAAATCTTTTTACTTGTGGGACAAAGTGGGAATTTTCTGTAATATTTTTATGACCCTATGTGTGCCTCAGTTTCCTATGTTTTGCATAGTTATACAGTGGGGTAGGGGAAGGATTGTTTGCTCTCAGGGCAGGCTAAGAAACATGAATGTCATCTAGCTGTCTGAACCTGCATGGGTCATTGGAAAAAGACTGGCTGAGGTCAATCCCATATCAGTGGAGAATCCAAGAAGATAATGGCAAATCCAATCAACAGGACACTGACACCTAGCAACCAACCACTCAGAGAGAGATGGATTTCCCCACCTCTCAGAAGTGAAGCTGAGCAATATTTCCCAGCTCAAGAACAGAGGACTGGGAAGGCATGAGGTGGGGGGGATAAGAGTTGGCTGCTGGAAGGATTCAGGGCTCTCACCTGGGATCTGACGAAGATCAGACTGAAATATAGACAGAGCTTGAACAATGGGGTTTACCACAGCTTGGCTGGGCTCTGGACTTACCAGCATGTTCTATGCTTTAACCTTCCTATCGCTATGCTAACCTAAGGACTTCCTATGCAGTGTTCCAGTTGACTAATAAACCCTAGTGTTTGGGCAATGCTTTTTGAATGTCACTGCAAATGCTTGATGAGGTGCATTAATCCCTGAGGCGTATATAGGTCTCTATTAGGGGTCTGTGTCAGTTGGACTCAGTGAACAGAGCTCATGGTGTGAAACAGGAGTGCTGGAGCCCAGAGGTTCAGTTTAAGGAGGCGGTGAGGTCAGATGGCCTAGCTGGTGCAGGAAGAATCAGACCCGTTGGAGGTCTGGCACACTAAAAGGGTTCTTCCTAGAGACTGTTCCAAAGCTGGGGGAACTGATCCTGCGGATCCATGACAATTTGTATACTGAGCAAACCAAATATGAAATTACTGAAGGGTAAACATGAAACCACACAATGCCACTTTCACAGGGTTACTGTTATGAGTTTAACATTGCTTTTATAGATTAGACCCGTTGCCTAAATATAGGCATTCTATCTACTACTCGTTGAAAAGTGCACAAGGTCTTTATATAAAAGTCAGAGGGAAGAAATCCATGCCATGTCAGATATATAATCGTTTTAGTGCCAAAAGATTAGAGAGATTTAAGTAGTACTGCAGTAGTTTCCTCTCCAAATCGAGCTAGAAGGAACAGATAAGTGACAATACTGAAGAACTAAACTATATGTTATATATAGTATCCCTGTCCCTTTTTGACCTGAGCAGCCAGTGAAAGTTTGGGGCTCTGGGGATGTTCCAGACTGGAGCAGAAATTGATGATGGTCAGGTATTTCTCTGATGCAGTTTTGTTTATTTACAAGGAATGTACGAAGCTCCGCTTCTCTGAGCATAGGAGGAACCAGGAACAAAAGGAGCAGTTTCTTCCAAGTCTCTTTAACCAACAGACCCAAAAACTTTGTCTCTAGCTTTTTACAGGATCATACTGTGCTCACCAGCTACTACTTGGCTTCCTTGCTTTTTGCCTCATCCTCTCTCAAGTCTCTCTGTTCTTGACTGTTTGTAGTTACTATGTGTGCAGCTTCCCGCACACACACCTGGTCACAATACTCACTGGCATCCCCTTACACATGGTGCTAGTTTCTTGGCAGATTCTGTTAGGCCTTGGTTTGCATGTGGCCTTTTAAATGTTTCTAAAACTCTCTTAAATGAAGGATGTGTTCACACATCAGTGTTTAAGGAGTTTTAACTCAACCCATAACAAGGTTTCACCCAATTCATCAACAGTATTAGTGCATAAGATAATAAATGCTATAAAACCAATAGATTCTAGTTCAGCAAGTTATTTAAGTGTGCGGGTAATTTTAAGCATGTTGAAGTCAGTGGGACTGCTCTCATGCTTAGGCTTAGCTGATCTAGAGTGTGAATGCAGAACAATATTATTTATTGTAATTTTTAAATAATAATTATAAATTTTCTTTGCACACATGGACAAAGGCCTCTGAGTATCTTTCAACTCAAAAATAACATGACATGCTCTAGCATATCTTCAGTGTGGGAGGAATCAACATATCCCTCAACACACCCAATACTGATTTTTGATGCAAAATTCATGCAGTTGGTCTCCTCTTAAAAGAAGTACTATCTCTTTAAAATCTTATTGCTATTATATAAGGATTCTTGGGAAATGTTAGGAAAAAGCTTTTAGTGCTGTCGCATGAAGAGATTAGTTCTGAGTAAAAGACCCAAGTTACTGGTGATCATTTTCTTTTTCTAAATGCACAACACAGATAAGCTTTTAAGAAATACTCCTCCCAGTAGCAATTTTGAAGGGGGTTGCTATAAGCAAAAGCCAGTTGCTGCTGTTTTGTTCATAAAGTTAAAAGAAATTATTGTTAAATTACATTAAACTCAATAGTGCAATGTATTACTGTATTAAAAATATTTAATAAAGGTAGTCCTTACTCAGCCTTTTTAGTGGAGCCAATGAATGACAGGATTGAGTCCTCAGGAAGATGAGAAAAATTCTGCTGTGTAAAAATGATCATGAAATAATCAAGCCTCCCTAGCAGTTTCAGTTTAGACACACAAAAAGTACAAAGCAAAAGATCCAAAGTTTTGCCAAGTCCCATTGTCTTCAGTGGGGGGGAGGAGAAGAAAGACTAAAACATTAAGCTCTAAAACAATCGTTTTAATTACACCTAAGAACTTTGATGTGCTTTGTATACTATTTTAAAATGTGCAGAAAAAATCACTTTCATTTTTATTTCCCTTAAGCTTTATCACTATAACTGATCATTAATTTATAGCTTTGTTTGTCCAGACTCGGGTACTTTGTTCCTGGCTTTTATGAGTTCATGTTGTTCTAATTTCTAAAGCAGGGAGATCTGAGGGCAAAGAGTACTGATATTTGAACTCCATTATGGATTTGAATCTTGAGTGGTAGGGAGGAGGAGGAAAAGGGGGGAAATACTGAATAGATTATTTTAATTCCCAGTCTTGTTGCTCAAAAGATCAATCCTCTCAGATCTTTAAAAATGCAATAGATAATACTCCATAAAAACATACCACAGTTACTAAGTAGCACAGCACAGCACTGTGGGTTCAAACCTGCTCTGATTAAAGTCAACAGACTTGACTTGATATATAGTATTGAAGCCAATAAACTAGCCATTGATACCAGTGGGAGTAGAATTGTCTGTGTAGATGTGGTCTACTCTAAACTTTGCAGCTCTTGGTCTGACCACACCCAGAACTTGCAAGTGTTCAGATGCCCAGCTTTGGGTGTAGCCCTATGTCATAATTAGGGCCCTACCAAATTCATGGCGGTGAAAAGTGCTTCACAGACCATGAAATCTGGTCTCCCCTATGAAATCTGGTCTTTTGTCTAATTTTACCATATCCTTCAGAGCTGGAAGGCTGGAGAGCAGTGGCTGCTGGCTAGGCACCCAACTCTAAAGGCAGTGCCCGCACCAGCGCAAAAGTAAGGGTGGCAATACCACAGCCCCCCTACAATAGCTTTGCAACCTCTTTTTGGGTCAAGACCCCAGTTTGAGAAATGCTGAGTCTTGAGGGCTTTACATGTTTATATTTTGCTGTTTTTAAATACATAGTCATGGTTTGTTACAACACTGTGAAATTTAAGATTTAAATATGTAAAACCGTAAAATTAAAGATTTTTAAAACACTATCACTGTGAAATTTACGAAAATGGACCCTGAATTTGGTAGAGCCCTACTCATAATTTATTTTGATCAGACAGGTAGAGGGACTGACATAGCTGATGGGTAAATGTCTAGCAAAAAAGAGTGTTAGTTGTTTGGTACTGATTTAGGTATAAAGGGATAACCAAGGAAATATCCTGTTCAGTAATTTTTAATTTCCCAGCCAGGGAATGTATGTTCTCCTCCTCTATTGATATTGGTTTGTAATGACATTTGCTAAAAATATGATGCTACATTATTTACCTTAATCCATAGACTCAGGACTGGTGAGTGGCTTCCCCTATGGTCTCTTAGGAAACTCACAATGAATAGTCAGACTTTTTCCTCAGCATAAATGCCTCTAGCTGCAGTAATAGCCTAGCATTCAGCAACTGCAGCAGGAGCAGAATGGAAAATAGTAAAAGAATCCCAAAGGCATAGAGAGGCAATAAAAATAGAGAAAACCTCATGATTATTGTGGACTCTCCCTCACACATGCTCTCTCAGCAAACAATCCTACCAGCGCATCCACGGTAAATAAGCCAAATTGGCATGTGAAGCTGATCATGTGGGGCAAATCCTACTTGCCTTACTCACTCCCATTGATGTCACCTGGGTTAGTTACATAAGGACAGATTCTGATGCCTGTCCTCACCCTACTCTCAGAGTAAACCCCATAAAATGAAATTTAAGTTAATTCAAGCCTTTCTCCTTGAGCTGTGATTTCAAGAGCACAAAAGCTAAGCAGGGTTGGGCCTGGTTAGTAGTTGAATTCGACACCTCCACAGAATCCTCATGTGCTGTAAGGAAGTAGCATAAAAAAAATGGGAGAGAGGAAATAAATGGTACCTTGTTGCAAAAATCCCAGTTTTGTGAGCTAGGAGGCACTGTCCTTCCCCCAAATGCACACACTGCACCCTCTCTTCAGCTACTCTCAAGGGTGTTCAGTCAGTTCAAGGCCAGGAAGAGGGACCATGACGAGCACAATTTGCAGCCACAGAAGTGTTCTGAGGGAACAGTCCCCGCTGCAATTGTCACTGACCCCAGTGCTGGTTCCAGGGAGAAGGTATGTAAAGGAAGCTGTAGCTCAGATCCTAGTGGTTTAGTATGGAAGGATGGTATGTATCACTGTGATGGGGTCTATCTCAGCCACTTGATGGAGGATTCAGGGCCCTGATACCCCTAGTTAAGGAAAACCCATTTAGACCAGGTTACCAACAAAACAGTTCACCGCTGGCCTAAAATGGGCCAGGAGGACTTACTGACCAATCAAGAGCCAGCAGGCATTTAAGAAGGTGTCAAGGCTGTAACCCCACTTTGAACTTTAGGGTACAAATGTAGGGGCCTGCATAAAAACTTCTAAGCTTAACTACCAGCTTAGCTCTGGTCCCGCTGCCACCATTCCCTCCCTGGGAAGCCTTGAGAAACCTTTCACCAATTCCCTGGTGAATACAGATCCAAACCCCTTGGATCTTAAAACAAGGAGAAATTAACCATTCCCCTCCTTCCTCCCACCAACTCCTGGTGAATACAGATCCAACCCCCTTGGATCTAAAACAAGGAAAAATCAATCAGGTTCTTAAAAAGAAAGGCTTTTAATTAAAGAAAAAGGTAAAAATCATCTCTGTAAAATCAGTATGGAAATTAACCTTACAGGGTAATCAAACTTAAAGAGCTCAGAGGACTCCCCTCTAGTCTTAGGTTCAAAGTACAGCAAACAAAGATAAACACTCTAGTAAAAGGTACATTTACAAGTTGAGAAAACAAAGGAAAACTAACACGCCTTGCCTGGCTATTTACTTACAAGTTTGAAATAGGAGAGACTTGTTTAGAAAGATGTGGAGAACCTGGATTGATGTCTGGTCCCTCTCAGTCCCGAGAACGAATGCCCTACCAAATAAAGAACACAAACAAAAGCCTTCCCCCCGCAAGATTTGAAAGTATCTTGTCCCCTTATTGGTCCTTTAGGTCAGATGCCAGCCAGGTTAACTTAACTTCTTAACCCTTTACAGGGAAAAGGATTTTGGAGTCTCTGGCCAGGAGGGATTTTATAGTACTGTACACAGGACAGCTGTTACCCTTCCCTTTATAGTTATGACACGCCCCCCAAATCACAGATAGTGTTGGACGTTCGGTTCCACACTGGCTGTGATTTCTTCCTGGAGTTCTAGGAGAAAACAGAGTTAATAAGACACATGTACCTTTAGACATACTACTGATTATATAAAAACTAACAATATGTTTCATTCCAAGAACAATTGTTAACCAGTTAACTCTGGGAAACTTTCCCGGGAGAGTGCATCAGCCACTTTGTTAGAAGCTCCCGAAATGTGTTGTATTTCAAAATCAAAATCTTGGAGAGCTTGGAGAACTCCACCGAAGAAGTTTTTTGTTATTTCCCGTGGCGGTATGAAGCCACTGTAGCGCAGCATGGTCTGTTTGTAGTTGGAAGCGCCATCCCCAAACATATGGGCGTAGCTTTTCCAGCGCGTACACAATGGCATATCATTCCTTTTCGCTGATTGACCAATGGCTTTCCCTCTCAGACAGTTTCTTACTGAGAAACACGACAGGATGGAATTCTTGATCCGGTCCTTCCTGCATTAAAACTGCTCCCACGCCTCGCTCGGACGCATCTGTGGTTACTTGGAACAGTTTGTCAAAGTCTGGGGCCCTTAGCACAGGGTCAGACATGAGTGTTGCCTTAAGCTGGTTAAAGGCCTTTTGACACTCATCAGTCCACTGAACTGCATTTGGCTGGTTCTTTCTGGTTAGGTCTGTCAGCGGGGCGGCGATTTGGCTGCAGTGGGGTACAAATCGCCTATAATATCCAGCCAAGCCTAAGAAGGATTGGACCTGTTTCTTAGACTTTGGAACCGGCCACTTTTGGATAGCATCCACTTTGGCCTGTAGGGGATTTATAGTTCCTCGACCCACCTGGTGCCCCAGGTAAGTCACTCTGTTTTGGCCTATTTGACACTTTTTAGCCTTAACAGTTAGTCCTGCCTGCCGGATGCGCTCAAAGACTTTTTCCAGGTGCTCCATGTGCTTTGCCCATGAATCAGAAAAAATGGCCACATCATCGAGGTAGGCAACTGCAGATTCTCCCAATCCCGCTAGGAGACCATCTACAAGTCTTTGGAAGGTGGCGGGTGCATTTCGCAACCCGAAAGGGAGTACATTGAATTCATACACCCCTGCCTGGGTGACGAAGGCTGACCTTTCCTTAGTGGGTTCATCTAGTGGTACTTGCCAGTACCCCTTGGTTAAGTCTAAAGTAGAGATGAATTGGGCATGTCCCAATTTCTCCAATAGCTCATCTGTGCGTAGCATTGGATAGTTGTCAGGACGAGTTACCGCATTTAGCTTACGGTAGTCCATGCAAAAGCGTATTTCCCCATCGGGTTTGGGAACTAGAACCACTGGAGATGCCCATGCACTATTAGGGGGTGGATTATACCCATCTGTAGCATGTCCTGGATCTCCCTTTGTATAGCAGTTTTGGCATGAGGTGACTCCCGGTAGGGTGGGGTTCTAATTGGGTGAGCATTACCTGTGTCAATGGAGTGGTATGCCCGTTCAGTCCGTCCTGGAGTGGCTGAGAAAATTGGTGCAAAGCTTGTGCACAGCTCCTTGATCTGCTGTCGCTGCAGACGCCCAAGGTTCGTGGAGAGGTTCACCTCTTCTACGCCACCATCCTTTTTTCCTTCGTAGTAGACACCTTCAGGCCACTCCGCGTCATCTGTTTCCTGGGCTGTAAACTGGCAAACGTTTAATTCTCTGGAATAAAAGGGCTTAAGAGAATTAACATGGTATACCTTAGGCTTTATGTTGGAGGTGGGGGAGGCTATGAGATAGTTAATAGCTCCTAGGCGCTCCTGGACCGTGAATGGTCCTTCCCACGACGCTTCCATTTTATGGGCCTGGAGCGCCTTTAAGACCATGACTTGGTCTCCTACTTTGAAGGACCGTTCTCTGGAATGTTTATCATACCAGGCCTTTTGCTCTTCCTGAACATCCTTTAGGTTTTCTTTAGCAAGGGCTAAAGAGTGTCGGAGGGTGCTTTGTAGGTTGCTTACAAAGTCTAGAATGTTAGTTCCTGGAGAAGGCGTAAACCCCTCCCATTGCTGCTTCACCAACTGTAATGGCCCCTTAACCTCGTGGCCATACACAAGTTCAAATGGTGAAAACCCTAAACTGGGATGTGGTACAGCCCTGTAGGCGAAAAGCAACTGCTGCAACACTAGGTCCCAATCATTGGAGTGTTCATTTACGAATTTACGTATCATGGCCCCCAAAGTTCCATTAAACCTCTCCACCAGGCCATTGGTTTCATGGTGGTAAGGGGTGGCAACCAAGTGATTCACCCCATGAGCTTCCCACAGGTTTTCCATGGTCCCTGCCAGGAAATTAGTTCCCGAATCTGTAAGGATGTCGGAGGGCCAACCTACCCTGGCAAAAACGTCTGTTAATGCCTGGCACACACTTTTAGCCCTGGTGTTGCTTAAGGGTACTGCTTCCGGCCATCGGGTAGCAAAATCCATGAAAGTCAGTACGTACTGCTTTCCTCTGGGTGTCTTCTTTGGGAAAGGACCCAGAATATCCACAGCTACGCGCTGAAATGGGACCTCAATTATGGGTAGTGGCTGGAGAGGGCTTTAATCTGGTCTTGGGGCTTTCCCACTCGTTGACACACCTCACAAGACCGGACATAATTAGCAACGTCCTTGCCCATTCCCTCCCAGTGGAAGGACTTCCCCAACCGGTCTTTGGTCCTATTCACCCCAGAATGGCCACTGGAATGATCATGGGCTAAGCTCAAGAGCTTTACCCGATACTTAGTGGGAACTACCAACTGTCTTTGAGGATGCCAGTCTTCCTGGTGCCCACCAGAAAGAGTCTCCTTGTATAAAAGTCCTTGTTCTATAACAAACCGGGATCGGTTAGAAGAGCTGAGAGGTGGTGGGGTGCTCCGCGCTGCCGCCCAAGCTTTCTGAAGGCTGTCATCTGCTTCCTGCTCAGACTGGAACTGTTCCCTTGATGATGGAGACATCAGTTCCTCCTTGGACTGTGGACTGGGTTTGGTCCCTCTGGAAGCGATGCAGGTGCTGGGGCTGTTTCCATTGACTGTGAACCACTGTCCGCTGGTGCACTATGTGGTATCTCAGCCTCTGGCTGAGCCTCCTGGGTAGGGTTATCTGCTGCTTCCGCCAGGTCAGGCTCGCTGGTGCCCTCTGGCGTTGGAATTGTAGACGGGTTTGCAAGCGCTGGAATCAGTGCTGGCAATGGTTCTGGTGCTGATTGCGTTGCCAGTTCCGGTTCTGGGACTGGCTTTGGCTGGGTCTCTGGGATTGGGTCCACAACGGCAGGGGCAGTCGTTGGCAGGGGATCCGGTTCCACCACCGTGGTTTGGGTCTCTGGTAACACAGACGGGGCCCTGGTGGACGGCTCAGGAACAGAGATGGGGGTGAAAGCTTGCTTAGCCTTTGCTACTTCCAGTTCATGCTTCCTTTCTTTTTCTCTCTCCTCCATCTCTCTCTTGTGGGCCTCCTCTTTGGCTTTCTCTTCTCTTTCTCTCTGCTGTGTCTTGAGTTTTGTTAATTGAAGCAGTCTTTGATGTTTTCTTTCATTTTCTTCTGCTTCTAGTTTGGCCAGTTCTATTTTTTTAGCTACTTCTTTGGTAGTCATTTTCCTGTTTTCTTGTGCTGGGTCACCCCCTCTGCAGTTGACTGAAACTGGGAAGCTCTCAGCTCTGGCTGCTGCTGAGTTAACAGAGACTTTCTAACTAGCTACTCCGGAGGATGTAAAAAGAAAAAAAAAAAACAATTCAGCTTGTAAATTCCTTTTACCAGTCAAGTTTGTTTGCTTATTTGAACACTTCTCTTAACAAAGGACCTTGTTAAAAAAACTTAACACCTCTGCCTTCAGGCAAGGAGAGATAAGATATGCATCTACCTTCCTTCAGCTCTGCTTTCCAAGCAGCTAGAAGGAAAAAAAATATCTTACCGGCTTTTGGGTTTAAAATGATCCCACTGCTCTGCCACCATGTCAAGGCTGTATCCCCACTTTGAACTTTAGGGTACAAATGTAGGGGCCTGCATGAAAACTTCTAAGCTTAACTACCAGCTTAGCTCTGGTCCCACTGCCACCATTCCCTCCCTGGGAAGCCTTGAGAAACCTTTCACCAATTCCCTGGTGAATACAGATCCAAACCCCTTGGATCTTAAAACAAGGAGAAATTAACCATTCCCCTCCTTCCTCCCACCAACTCCTGGTGAATACAGTTCCAACCCCCCTGGGATCTAAAACAAGGAGAAATTAACCATTCCCTCTCCTTCCTCCCACCAACTCCTGGTGAATACAGATCCAACCCCCTTGGATCTAAAACAAGGAAAAATCAATCAGGTTTTTAAAAAGAAGGCTTTTAATTAAAGAAAAAGGTAAAAATCATCTCTGTAAAATCAGTATGGAAATTAACCTTACAGGGTAATCAAACTTAAAGAGCTCAGAGGACTCCCCTCTAGTCTTAGGTTCAAAGTACAGCAAACAAAGATAAACACTCTAGTAAAAGGTACATTTACAAGTTGAGAAAACAAAGGAAAACTAACACGCCTTGCCTGGCTATTTACTTACAAGTTTGAAATAGGAGAGACTTGTTTAGAAAGATGTGGAGAACCTGGATTGATGTCTGGTCCCTCTCAGTCCTGAGAACGAACGCCCTACCAAACAAAGAACAAAAACAAAAGCCTTCCCCCCCCCCAAGATTTGAAAGTATCTTGTCCCCTTATTGGTCCTTTAGGTCAGATGCCAGCCAGGTTACCTGAGCTTCTTAACCCTTTACAGGGAAAAGGATTTTGCAGTCTCTGGCCGGGAGGGATTTTATAGTACTGTACACAGGACAGCTGTTACCCTTCCCTTTATAGTTATGACAGAAGGCTTGCCTGTTTCTTTGGAAATTAGTGCTGGGTGAGACTAGGGGGGAAAATTCTGTGCGGCACATGAATTCTGCACTTGTGCAGTGGCGCAGAATTCCCCCAGGAGTATCATTATAGATAAACACTTTTTCCATAGATTCCAAGGCCAGAAGGGACCATTGTGATCATCTAGTCTGATCCTCTATATAAACAGGCCATAGAATTTCCCTGAAAAAATTCCTAGAGCAGATCTTTTAAAAAAACATCCTACCTTGATTTTAAAATTGCCTGTGATGGAGAACCCACCACAACCCTTAGTAAATTGTTCCATTCGTTAATTACTCTCATTGTTATAAATTTACACCTTATTTCCAGTCTGAATTTGTCTAGCTTCATCTTCCAGCCACTGGATCTTTTTCCTAGTTAATAAACCTTTAGATAGTTTATTACAGGATTGGCTAAAAGCATTGTCTTTGGTGTAAGATCTAGGGTACCAATTGATTGGGGTAAGTGACTGGTCTCTTGCGACTGGAAGCAACCTGAATGTGGTGTGATTTTTGGTGTAAGTGACCATTTATCATTAAGTCCAGTTTGTCTCAGTGGCAAGATAGATTGGAAGGTCTAAAGGGACTATTTGTGACTCCAGGGTAAGACTGTTATAGTGATCCAGGAGTTGACATTTATTACTGAATTGATGAAATCTAATTATAGGACACATCACTAGTTTGGGGTGTCTGCCTTGTTTGACTTTCTGCCCTGAGGTAGGCACTCATGGTTGTCAGCCATTCTAGACAGTGTGACATACTATAACAAGGTTTACTTGCCCCACAGTGGTGAAAAAATGTTTAACCCCATATTGAGGGGTTAAACATTTTTTAAATGTTTAAACTGCTGGGCATGCTTAAACTGGAGCCTCAGTATAAAAGGGCGCAGCCCGGCTCAGTCAGGGCTGACCACTGAGGAGAAAGGACACACATTGCAGGCTCCCACCCAGGAGCTGCTGGAGCCGCAGAGCATGGATCCCAAACATGCTGAGACCCAGGTGGATACCCAGCCACCCGTGGAAGCACAAAAGGGGATGAAGCTGTCAGGAGCTTCGCAGGCCGATGACCCTAGAGGCCCAAAAGACTTGTGGCCATCGACGCTGGAAATCAGGGTAGGAAATAAGACAGGGGAGCTAGACATTGGTCCGGTTGTGGAACCAAGATAAAGGCATCATGTTTTGGACAGACCCCCACTGACCTAGTGGCAAATCCACTTTCTGGGAGGGTGGGCCACTGTATTGACTCCAGCCACTAGGCCACGTGGCCCTGCCAAATTGGGCTTCCATATTGATTCCTGCCATTAGGCAGCGCGGCCCTGCGAGGGAGAGCTGCTTTATTGACTCTGGCCATTAGGCCATACTACCCTGAGGCTAAGGGTGGTCATTTGGACTCAACTGTAGGGCTGTACCCTCTTCCCCCCCCCCCATCCCAAAGGATGACTGGGTGGACTTGTGCCATGACACATACCTAATTCCTTCTTGGAAATAATGGACCTTGTTAATATTTGTGGCTCTGATTTCCACTGGTTAATTATGCAATGGTTAAATAATTTTTTCTTTTTGTTGGTTTCAAATTTATTGCCTTTCAAATTCATTGGTTATCCCCTTGTTCCTGTATTGTGAGACAGGATATATATGAGCTCTTGATTTACCATCTCTATACCATTCATTATTTATCATTCTCATTTCCTTTCTAAATTGAACCATCCTATGCTTTTCAATCTTTTCTTATATGAAAGTCTTATACACTTACTGTCCTTGGCTTAATTCACTAATGCTTTAAAGGCACCTTGACATCACTGAATGGCAGGTGCCACAGAAAACAAATTATTATAAATTTGAAATTATTAAGATGCACCATTCTAATAGTTAATATTCTAGTCTCTCCAGGAGACATTGATTGTCAGCTATTCAGGGTCATCTACACACACCATTAGTACAGTGAGTTGCATAGCCACAAACACAAAGCAAGGCAACACAATGGTGAAATGTAAGCTCTTCATTAGTAGTTGGCCTCATCATTGTACCTACATTCTTCAGTCCAAAGTCTGTCAGACACATGCATTGCTTCTACTGAAGTTAATGGGAGCTGGAAACGTTCATGAGGACAAAATCTGGCCCAAAGGCTCCAGGCCTGGTGTAGCAATATGCCATCTTCCCTCAAACATCCTTAGCTCCTCCATGTCTCCTGCTGCAGCTAATCAATCTGTCTCCTGCAGTCCTGTGCTAACCTGACACTGCTGACAACTTAATTGGCTTCAGCAAACTCAATTGTTTGTTTTCCTGCTGTAGAAAAGTACAGTTGCAGACAAAAGGGAGGGAGTTGGCTATCTTAGGAAATTATTTTTATCAAACAAGAGATTATCGGCTTCTTGTTTGAAGGAAACTGGCCCTTGCCCTCCCTTTGGGAGTCTTTATTACACTCAAACAATGGGCGCAGTACTTCCTTGATTGCTTTTTCATCACCGAGAAGGGCATGGGTCCTGCTCAAGACCACAGCCACAGTGTTTGGCTCATAATTTCCAGGACCAGATTGGTACTTTTGTAATCTTTAACAAGGAGTGGCCACTGGAATGAAGGGCTCTTGTTCAGTGTTCTCCATCAAATAAACTTTCTGTGGCTAGGGGAAAGGAGGTGGGTCAGAGAAAAGAAGTTGGTGATAGCCAGATCCTCTCAGAGGTCCAGAGAGGCCCAGGCCACTTCCAGCTTTTGAGGCCCCTAGCCATAATAAAAATAAAAAATGATGATACATGAAAACAAAGTAAGTTAACAAAAAAATTGTCTTTTACCAAATCATATCTCTTATTTGCTTAAATTTGCAACTCTAAGCTGAGAGAGTGTATCACATTTTAGTCCGATACGGATACGCACAAAACCAAGTTGCAAAACTTATCAAATGCCAAAAAATTAACAAGTGTCTACATTTGAGGCCTCCTTTGAGCTTGAGGCCCAGGCCAAATGGCCCGCCTTGCTCCCCCTCTGATTGGCACTGGTGATAGCAGAAGAATGGGTAGACAGAGGAAGAGTAACAGAGTGGAACCTGGCTGAGTGGGAAAGAGGAAGGATGGCAGTGCAGGTGGAGAAGAGAAAGAAGAAAGACATAAGAAAAGGCCTACTACATTTCAATAAACACCGCAGTTTTTCAAATCTTAGCCTAACTATAATCTTCAACATAATCAAGGGGTCAAGCCCTGGCTACATTAAAGACCAGATTTTATTACATGAACCGCCAAGACATCTGTGCTTCTCTGGGACAATGCATATCACAAAGTCAAGAAAAAGCAAATGAGAACTGGAGATAAAGCATTCTCAGTTAAGGGGTTCCAACTATGGAACAAACTTTTAAAGCAGATCAGGTGAATGTAAAATCTTGCCATCTTTAGAAACATGGCAAAACCTTCGTTTTCAACAACAACAAAAATGCCTTTCCATCAGAAGAATGATACTCACAACAGTGACACCCTGCTACCTCTTAGCCCCAATTCTGATAACCGTTCTACACGACAAATCCCAGCCAAGAAGAAACAAGCAAAACCTTGAAACAAATTAACCTCAAACAAAAGTAAATAAACAAAAACATACAATCAAAACCACAAACCCTAACCCAAGCAGAGTTTTGACCCTGAAAAAGGAGACGTTCCCGTGACTCCATGAAGTCCACTAGGACTTCAGGATTGCTAACTAATTTTCACACAAGGCATTCAGATACTGTCATGATTGGATAGCAATATAAAACCATGGCAGGTGCTAAGCACTCTCAAGTTGCATTGACTTCGATAGACGGTGAGGACGCTCACCCATTTTCAGGATCAGTCCTTGTATGCAAGAGTTGAAAAACTGATTGATAAAGTGTTTTGGACTGTAGCTTTCTAGTAATTAGTTGTATAGGCTTGCTAACTTACAGTGTTGCTCTGACATACTGTACTGCCACTGACTGTCTTTGAAGAGTGCATAAATCTGTTCAAAGTAAGGCTGTCAAGCAATTAAAAAAAATAATCGCAATTAATTGTGCGATTAATTGCACTGTTAAACAATAATAGAATACCATTTATTTAAATATTTTTGGATGTTGTCTACATTTTTGAATATATTGATTTCAATAACAACACAGAATACAACATGTACAGTGCTCACTTTATATTTATATTTGATTACAAGTATTTGCACTGTAAAAAAACAAAAGAAATAGTATTTTTAATTCACCTAATACAAGTACTGTAGTGCAATCTCTTTATCATGAGAGTTGAACTTACAAATGTAGAATAATGTACAAAAAACACGCATTAAAAATAAAACAATGTAAAATTTTAGAACCTACAAGTCCACTCTGTCCTATTTCTTATTCAGCCAATCGCTCAGACAAATATGTTTGTTTATATTTGCAGGAGATAATGCTGTCTGCTTTTTGTTTACAATGTCACCTGAAAGTGAGAACAGGTGTTGGCATGGCACTCTTGTAGCTGGCGTTGCAAGACATTTACATGCCAAATGTGCTAAAGAGTCATATGTCCCTTCATGCTTCAACCACCATCCAGGGGACGTGCGTCCATGCTGGTGATGGTTTCTACCCAATAACAATCCAAAGCAGTGCAGACCAACGCATGTTCATTTTCATTATCTGAGTCAGATGCCACCCGCAGAAGGATGATTTTTCTTTTTTGGCGGTTTGGGTTCTGTAGTTTCTCTTTTAAGACTTCTGAAACCATGCTCCACACCTCATCCCAATCAGATTTTGGAAGGCACTTCAGACTCTTAAACCTTGGGTCAAGTGCTGTAGCTATCTTTAGAAATCTCACATTGGTACCTTCTTTGCGTTTTATGAAATCTGCAGTGAAAGTGTTCTTAAAATGAACATGTGTGGGTCATCATTAAAGACTGCTATAACATGAAATGCATGGCAGAATGCAAGTAAAACAGGGATGGGGACATACAATTCTCCCCCAGGGAGTTCAGTCACAAATTTAATTAACACATTATTTTTTTAACAAGCGTCATCAGCATGGAAGCTTGTCCTCTGGAATGGTGGTCAAAGCATGAAGGGGCATATGAATGTTTAGCATATCTGGCACTTAAATATCTTGCAATGCCAGCTACAAAAGTGCCATGCAAATACCTGTTCTCACTTTCTGGTGACATTGTAAATATGAAGAGAACAGCATTATCTCCTGTAAATGTAAACAAACTTGTTTGTCTTAGCAACGGGCTGAACAAGAAGTAGGACTGAGTGGACTTGTAGGCTCTGATGTTTTACATTGTTTTGGTTCTGAGTGCAGTTATGTAACAAACACAAAAAATCTACATTTGTAAGGTGCACTTTAACGACAAAGAGATTGCACTACAGTACTTGTCTGAGGTGAATTGAAAAATACTATTTTTCAGTTTTACAGTGCAAATATTTGTAATAAAAATAATATACACTTTGATTTCAATTACAACACAGAAGACAATATATATGAAAATATAGAAAAACATCCAAAATATTTAATACATTTCAATTGGTATTCTATTGTTTAACAGTGTGATTAAAAGTGCGATTAATCACGATTAATTTTTTAAATCACAATTAATATTTTTGAGTTAAGTGCGTGAGTTAACTGCGATTAATCAACAGCCCTAGTTCAAAGATCTAAAAAGACTGGTAGCAAGTTACTGAAGGAGGCAGAAAACTCTTTCTTTGATTCCTTTTCTGTTCGGTGTTCTGAAAATGCATGTCATGCATCTTTACAGTGATATATCCTATGGGTTTTGAATGGAAGAATTTTTCTTTCCCCCACTGCACTGTAAGTTATTGTACTGTAATATTATCAACGTTCTCATTGCTGCTTTTTAGTCTACAGAATTATATAAATTGTTTCAGGTCTCTTAGCAATATTGTCTGACATCTAGCCCATAGAATTTATAATTAATTCAGGGAGGGATAGCTCAGTGGTTTGAGCATTGGCCTGCTAAACCCAGTGTTGTGAGTTCAATCTTTGAGGGGGCCATCTGGGGCAAAATCAGTACTTGGTCCTGCTCATGAAGTCAGGGGGCTGGACTAGATGACCTTTCAAGGTCCCTTCCAGTTCTAGGAGATAGGATATCTCCATATATTTATAATTGTTCTCAAAGCCTTCTCTGTCAAGTGTATGTTGCAAATGATTTCTGTGTAGTGCTATAGTCATTCTAGCACAGTAGGCACAAGCACATGCATTTTTACAGATATAGGTTGTGTGTTTTTTCCTTCCCCTCCTTGTTCCTGTTGACAATGTACACAAGCTTCCTATCGAATTGGTCCATTTTCTTCATTTCCCAAGGCGTGAGTATGCTGTGAATAATTGATGCTTCTCTGAAGAATGTCTTCTCTAATCATGTTGCACAATTTCGACTTACACTTCCACCAACCCATTAACTCAAAATAAACTACTGTGCTTTCAAAGGACAGAGTATTTGTAAAGTGACATTTACTATGAGTATAATAGGCAAGAAATATCCATTGACTGGAGACTTAGAGACCAGAGTAGCTACTACGTAATATTGCTTTTCTTTTAATCTGTCTCATGCCTATGTCCTTTTCTAGATGCAACTAAAATGACCACCAGCAGTGACTCATCACATATGCTTAAAGCCAAAAGACAGGTATTATAACCCTCTTCAAATGCCAAAAAAAAAATTAAACTTCCCTCCTATCCCAGTAGGAACTGGTAATAGCTCAGCATATACTAACATTAAGTGCATTTCTGAAAGCAACAGATGGCTTCACTATAGTTACAGCACAAAACCTGGAAAGTTTTCTAGGGTATTTTGTTTTGTTTTGTTTTTTGTTTTAATTGGAATTAATTTTTATAAAGATTGAGTTCAAAGCGCCTGATTCTCTTATACAGCCGAAAACAACTTCTGCAGACGTATGCAGGCATAAGCAAGGTCTGTTTCCAGATGAGAAATAATCAGAGAACATCTGAGCCTATCAATTCACTACCTTTCACCTAGCCAATCAGATATAGCTGCCAGCACACACACAGGCCAGAGATTCTTTGTTAAGTCAAACAATTCACAGCATTGTTTGAGCCACTGGTATTATGAACCAGGCTGCTTGGAGACATGTGCCTACGTCTGCTGCTAAGACGGAGGGGAAAAAACATGACCTGTCCTGTGCCACACAAAAATATTAAACGGTGTTTCATGATGCAATTGGAAAAAAAGTTTGTAGTGCACAGTACAAACAAACATTGTGAAGACTGATTTCATATGTCATTTGACATAAAAATGCATTTCTGCACAGTATGCTGCAGTAAGTATGAGCATACTAAGAATTTAGGCTTGGATTTTGGAAGGTGCCTACATGAGAAATTGCCAACTTGATTGTGCAATATGCTTATAAACTAAATACATTTAGTAAACTATTTCAATCAACGTATGCATACAGGGCATACTTTTCAAACGTGCCTACATGATTAAAGTACCTAGGCGTGTTTGAAAAGTTTACCTAATATCCTTTTCTCAGGATCCCTCATTTCTTTCTAATACAGTCTGTGGAAAATACTACTACAAAAGTCACCTTTTTCGCTTCCCTTCAAACCACTTCAACTACTTTCTATAATCCCTTCACTGTTTTTTTATGTCATGCCCTCTGCCCTCCCATTCAAGGCCCTATGAAATATTTTCTTTATCTACAGCTCTGTTCTCATTTCCTTGCGCTCCCCTTCTCACACACTGTGCTCCCCTCAGTCCTCTCTTCTTACAGCTCATTTAATCCCCAGTCTCTCTCTTACACTTGCTTTTGTGCTTTCTTTCATGACACTCTTTTACCCCACAGTTAGAACAATCTCACACTTCTTTTCTGCCATAGGATCTCTTTCTCCTCCTTAATATCCATTTAAGATACTCCTTCAAACTCACTTTTGTCAAGGCTCTTTCCTAAATTAAGCTCTTCCTTTATGGTCTTTGTATTCCCTTCCTTATCGGTCCCTAATCCAGTAATTTGTCTTGTCAGCGTTGTGAAATCATATATGCCTCAAGGCAGGGCTCTATATTTACAAATTAGCATGGACATTTATAGTATAACTGCTTGGTAATGTGTTCAATATTTTTATACTGTGGTAGGTCAGGATTTGCCCTTTGTACCAGTGAAAACTATTATAATTGTTTAGACATCTAAAGCTTGTGAAGTGTGCTAATATATATCTGCAGGCAATACAAAACATTCTATCCTGATCACTGTAAATTAGACTGTTTTAGTAAGGAACTGAGACATAATCTAGAATGTGTGCAAAAGTCCCAAGGGCTCAGAATAGCTGAAAGCAAAGCATGTTTTAGAGAGTTTGGAGGAAAACACAGGTTCATATGCTGGATACCATGGGTCATCCCATGTCTGAACTGAAGCATAGTAAGATTAAACACTGTTAATACAAGATTAGTATCTTCAGTTGTGCTAGGATAAAGTTACTAGGATTATTAGTCCTCATGCATCAGGGCATGACATTATGAACACCAAGTGAGGACAGGAAGACATTTCCCTCCATGATATATTTAGTATAGCATAATGAGATTCATTAAAGGGTTTTCAGGTCTTCTTCTAAAGTACCTAGCATTGGTCACTCCCAGAGGCAGATTACCAAGATACCTGGACCACTGGTCTAAACCAGTGGTTTTTAACCTGTGGTCTGCAGACCTCTGGGGGTCCACAGACTATGTCTAAGATTTCCAACTCCATCTGAAGTTTTATAGGGGTCCACAAATGAAAAAATATTGAAAACTACTGGTCTAGACCATTCCAGTATAGCCTAATGATGCTACAGCCTGGAAATGGTATAATGGCAAGGGAGCCAAGTGTTAGTTGTTAGGATCCTGCATCAGAACACAGCATGGTACCAATGTAAGTGATCTGCTAACCAGCTTGAATTTAGGTGGGATCAGGATTACTCAGAGGTCTTCTATACAAATGTGCATAGTTCTAATGCAGTAAATATTTTGGGGTTTAGACAGTGAATCTTGAACATGTGTGTTAATTATCCTTCAGCTCTGTGCTGAAAAACTAACTTTGTCTTTGTTTTTCCAAGCTCCATGCATAACCAACACCAACAAACAGGCTAGCTGATACTTAAGTGATCAGTGTTAAACACTGCTTCCTACACCGGTCACATGCCTGAATAGCCACATCCTACTGACAGTTACCAATTCAGCCATGCACAGTAATTCCTAACATTTGTCTTCTTGGCATAGATAAGGAACAGACAGGCAGGGCCGGCTCTGGCTTTTTTGCCGCCCCAAGCAAAAAAGCCTCCCGCTGCCCCCAAACCCCGTCGGGGAGCGCGGCAGGGGAGGGCGGCAAGCCCGGCCGGGGCCCCGCTCTCCCTGGCGACCGGAGCGCCGGGGGGGAGGGTGGTGAGCCCGCCGCAGCTCCACTCTCCCCAGTGGCCGAAGCGCCGGGGGGGGGCAGTGAGCCCGGCCGGGGCCCCGCTCTCCCCAGCTGGCCAGAGCGCTGCCCCCCTCCAGGTACCGCCCCAAGCACCTGCTTGGTCGGCTGGTGCCTGGAGCCGGCCCTGCAGACAGGCATATTGAATAGCCATCCAATATTTCACTCAGTCTCTTTCCCTCCTCACCCTCCATTTACTGAGGATAGTACCATCCACCGCAACAACATAAATAAGTCTTTAGGGATTTCCTTATGTCTGTATATTTCCAGGATTCTGATTAATATTTTCTAGTTTTATAAAGGCCCAAGAGAGACACTAAGTGCAGCAATACATGGAGGATTTTGTTTTCCTATCTAGGTAATCCATGCACTCAGAGCCATTCAATGGCAGGAACATTAATGCCACATTGTATTGTTCACTGTATATTTTCTTTCACAAAGGAGGGAGTGTATTTCCGTTCTTAATCTTTTTACCTATTCAAGTATATCTCATTAATCTATAGCAATGCAAGCCTCACTTCGGTCTCCCACCTGAACTGCTTGTGCAGATGGTGCCTGGTGAAGGAGATAGCATTGTTTCTGTGCTTTATTTGTTTTAATCATAGCAACTTGAGCATGATTTGAAATCTATTAAAGTCCATTCTAAAAGGAAACGATGAGTTGAGAGATTATGTTTTTGTCTTGTCTAGGATGTGAAAAATCCAGGGCCAAACAGAGCAACAGACTTAAGTTCTTTGTATTTCTCCTGTGATGAATGATTACGTGACAAGATTAGGTGATGCACTACATTTATTATTTGCATTTTCAGTCTTTCCATCCACCTTGTATGTCTGCTGAAAAGGAGAGAGATTTCTGAATCCATGTTGAAGCTCTGTAGACTGGATATCCAGGTATTTACAACAGCAGCTGAAAGGAATAAAAAACAAACAGAGCTTTCACGTCTATTTTCCCCTGTCCTTTCAACATCCAAGAAGCCACAAAATGAACTATAAGAATTGATCTCTTTGGCTGCCAGACCTCAGTGGCAATTCTTAAGAGAACATCCATGCAACTTAGTAAGAGATCAGGACACAAGGACCCTGGTAAACATGCTAAATTTCCAGATAAATGAAGCAGATAGACATGAAGTTTTATCATTTAATAAATCAGACCTAAAAAAAAACCAACAAAAGTTCTATGGATGCCTGCATTTTAAAACTTCTCCCATCTTGCATGAGACAACTTGTCCTTCAGGATATATTCCATTGAATCACATTGAATTCCTGTAAAGCAAAGACACATTCCACCATGAGGACAAGTGGACTTTTAAGGTTCTGGAACTGTAAAATGTTCTAAGCTGAACTGGCTGAAGGGAAAAAGGACAAGATAACGGTTTAAAGAAGTTACTAACAAGCTAGGCTTATAGCTGCCAAGAATGACTTAATTGCTTAAATGTAATCATTATTTGCTTAGTAACTATTACCAGGGACGGGAGGGGTAGAGGGAGAAATGGGGGTGAGAAAGGGAGGGCTAGAGGGGGAAGGGGGGTGAGGCTTAACTGCAAAATGTATAAAAGAAGAAAAACGGTTTCTGTTAGTGTGCTTGATTTGAGACTTGCCAGTCTCCTTGCACCGCTTTGAGATCTCAGATAAACTTTGTTTGCTTCTCCACCTGGTGTGTTTATTGACGTGAAGCACACCGGGCAACGAACCCGCTGTTGCTGTCCTCGGGCACCCTGTGCCGGCAACAGGGCTATTTCTCAGGCTGCCAGAAGAAATGGGCAGGCCAAAATTTTGAAAACTCCGAAGATGCTTCCCACCAGGGACAAATTCAGAATTGCCTTCTGACAAAGTTTAAAATTACAGTTGTCATTTTTAAGCCTGCTACTTTGCTGAACTGTATCATCTGGGTAACACTGGCAGTAGGACAGCTCTCTGTGAGAGATTTAACTGTTGCCATGCTGCTAAGCCAGTATGCTTATCTGCCTATGACATCCAGGAGAAATCAATCAATATCTGCTTTTTATCAGGCCTCTCCCTGGTCTTTGGGGAGGGTGTCGTTCTTACATTTTTATTACTATTTAACAGTTGTATTACTGTAGCGTCTAAAGGCCACAGTAAGCCAGGGCAACATTGTGCTGGCTACTATACAATGAATGACATTCCCTGCCCCAAAGAGGGACAGACAAAATATAAACAGTGGATGAGATGAACAAGCAGGCTGGGGTGGAGAGGGAAAAGGGTAACGTATAAATATATATCTTCCCCTATTTTCCAGTAGGCTTTGCCGGAACCCAGGACTGCACAAACGGTTGCAGAGAGAGATGATGATTCCCAGCAGCGCTGCTCTCCTGGGTCTAAAAAAGAATGGCTATGAACCAACCTGAGCCAGGAGTTTTCCCTCAATATTGAGGCAAAAGAAGAGTTCCAGCCCATCCTGCTCATGAAGCTCCAGCCTTGGGCCCTAAAACCAGAATCAATGGTACTTTGCATCCACCAGATTGATTCCTGGAGATTACCTCCCCCTCACTCAATGACCACATATTCTGACCCACAGTTTTTGTTTTTTCCAGGAATGGGGGAAGACTGGTCCATAAAGCTCCCCCCCATAAACCTTGAAGGTCTGCCACATGACATAATAAAGCCCTTTTTGTCAATACTCAGTGCTTCAGTCAGAATTGCCTGAAGCTTTCCTACAGTAAGTTATCTGATTCGATATCCTGTGTAGAACTCCACTCTATAAATGAAACTTAAAATAAAAGTGGCCATATGCCAGGCAGAAGCTAGACTCTTGGAGTAAGGCATTCCCCCCTCCCTTTTTATTTTCTAGAAGCAATAACCAACGTTTTCAAACAACCAGGCACACAAATCCACATTGAGTCACCTAACTACAGGCTTTTCAGAGATGAGAAGGTTCTCATTTATATGTTGTTCATGATGCTTTCAAGGACAGCAGGATGACTTCTCTATATCAATGCTGCCAACGTGTGAAGGAGAGAATTAAAGTTTGTCAAAGTTTAATTAATTAAGGGATCTGTATCAACCAAGACTGCATTTTGAAAGATTCACAATTATTAGGATTAGCAGCACCAGCATAACATGGGAAGGAAAAAGAGCTGTGGCTGGCCAAGTAGAATTTATCTTCGTATTTGAAAGAAATAGTGCTTCATTTAGGGCTGCATTTATGGCACAACAGGCTGAGGGCTTGGTTGTGTCTTAAAACTGCAGTCTGCAGTAGGGTCAGTGCTGAGCTGTCCCACTCCAGTAGGACCTCCTAGAGGCATTTTGGCCCCAGAAGCCCAGGGGAGTGCAACTGCTCTGACACCCTTTCACAGGGTGCTGGATCCATTCCTTCGTGGAGCTAGGTGGCGTGAAGGGGACCTGGGTTATGGCCCTGTCCCCTATAGTGAAGCTCATGCTGAAAATGGTACTACCTGGGAGCATTCCTTGTATTCAAGGACGCACAAAGACTGAGATTGTACCTGACTCCTGTGTTGAGGCAGGGGATGGGAGAAGAACTATAGAGAAAAATAAAGGGAGTTAAGGGTCTGATCCACCAAACAAGATTGAAATATTAGTCTCCATCCCTGGTATGGATGAGTACAGATGATCCACTGGCAGAAAGAACTCCTAATGTTAATGGATTAAAATTCCTAGATAAAAATGGCATGGTTGATGATGTCCTTGGTATGCATATGATTATATACAGGTCTGTAAGGACACACAGAATGATGTTACCTTGGTCAGTCGTAATAGTAGCAAAAATGTACTGTATACATTGCTACAGTGTCAGGAGAATGCCAGAAAACTTGTCTAATTTTTTTTCGACTCCTCTGTGTTTCTAAGGGTATGTCTACACTACGAGAGTAGTTTGATTTTACTTAAATCGAATTTCTGGAATCGATATTGCAAATTCGAACGTGTGTGTCCACACTAAGGACAGTAATTCGACTTTGTGAGTCCACATTAACGGGGAAAGCGTCGACATTGGAAGCGGTGCACTGTGGGCAGCTATCCCACAGTTCCCACAGTCCCTGCTGCCCATTGGAATTCTGTGTGGAGCTGCCAATGCCTTCTGGGTAAAAAAATGTGTCGAGGGTGCTTTTGGGTAACTGTCGTCATCCGTCCATCACTCCCACCCTCCCTCCCTGAAAGCGCCGGCGGGAAATCAGTTCGTGCACTTTTCTAGTCAGTGACAGCGCGGACGCCACAGCACTGCGAGCATGGAGCCCGCTGTGACCATCGCTGCAGTTATGGCCGTTCTCAACGCCTCGCAGCTTATCATCCACCTTTCCCAGAGGCAGATGCAGATAAGTCAGGCGAGGAGGCTACGGCACTGCGGTGAGGTCCTGAAGTCTGAGAGTAGCACAGACCTGTCAGAAAGCACGGGACCCAGCGCCGAGGACATCACGGTGGCAATGGGTCATGTGGATGTTGTGGAACGGCGATTCTGGGCCCGGGAAACAAGCACTGAGTGGTGGGACCGCATAGTGCTGCAGGTCTGGGATGAATCCCAGTGGCTGCGAAACTTTCGCATGCGTAAGGGAACTTTCCTTGAACTTTGTGAGTTGCTGTCCCCTGCCCTGAAGCGCAATGACACCCGGATGCGAGCAGCCCTGACTGTCCAGAAGCGAGTGGCCATAGCCCTCTGGAAGCTTGCAACGCCAGACAGCTACCGGTCAGTTGCGAACCACTTTGGCGTGGGCAAATCTACCGTGGGGGTTGTTGTGATGCAAGTAGCCAAGGCAATCGTTGATGTACTGCTGTCAAAGGTAGTGACCCTGGGAAACGTGGAGGCGATCATAGATGGCTTCGCAGCGATGGGATTCCCAAACTGCGGTGGGGCCATAGATGGAACTCACATCCCTGTCCTGGCACTGGACCACCAGGCCAGCCAGTACATTAACAGAAAGGGCTACTTTTCCATGGTGCTGCAAGCACTGGTGGACCACAGGGGACGTTTTACCAACATCTACGTGGGATGGCCGGGCAAGGTTCATGACGCTCGTGTTTTCAGGAACTCTGGTCTGTTTAGATGGCTGCAGGAAGGTACTTACTTCCTGGACCACAAAATAACTCTTGGGGATGTGGAGATGCCTATAGTGATCCTCGGGGACCCAGCCTACCCACTAATGCCCTGGCTCATGAAGCCCTATACTGGCGCCCTGGACAGTGAAAAAGAACTCTTCAACTACCGGCTGAGCAAGTGCAGAATGGTGGTGGAGTGTGCTTTTGGCCGTCTCAAGGGGAGATGGAGAAGCTTACTGACTCGCTGTGATCTCAGCGAAACCAATATCCCCATTGTTATAGCAGCTTGCTGTGTGCTCCACAATCTCTGTGAGAGCAAGGGGGAGACCTTTATGGCGGGGTGGGAGGTTGAGGCAAATAGCCTGGCTTCTGATTACGCCCAGCCAGACAGCCGGGTGATTAGAAGAGCCCAGCGGGACGCGCTGTGCATCCGGGAGGCTTTGAAATCTAGGTTCCTGAGTGAGCAGGGTAACCTGTGACTTTTAAGTTTGTGTACAGAGAAGCTGAACCTGCCCCCGTTTCTTTACCCAGTTAATGTTGACTATCCTCTCCAGTTACATACCCCCTTCACCCCCTTCCAACACACGTTTAGAAATAAAATCACTTCTACTTTGCTAATGAACACCGTTTTCTTTATTACTGTTTTCGCGGGAATGTTTTAAACCTGGGACGCAGATTGTGGTGGGGAGCGGGTGTAGTGTAGTGACGCAAATGACGCTTCTAAACTCCAGGATTGACAGGCTCTGCAGTGGTGGACTGGTTGTTTCAACGGAGCCTGTCACCCCTTCTGATTGGGACTGTGTGTATGGGGGGCTATGTCACTTTGTGGCAGGGGGAGGACGGTTACAGATCCCCTGCTGCGTGGCTCTGTGATCCAGGATAAGGACCGCCGCATAAGATCTGTAACTGCCCTCCCCCGCCACAAAGTCATAGAGCAACCCACCCCCCACCACAGAACATGAAAACCACCTCCCAGACTGACCAGGGTAACTAGTGACTGCACTGTGTATGTGCCCTGCTGCTGGACCTGCCCCCACCTATGTACCCTGCTAAAGGTGACTGTCCTGTCAAATTACCAACCCCCTTCCCTTCCTTCCCCCCCCTCCTCCAAAAGAACATGATGGAAACAGTAATTAACAGAAACGTATTTTTTATTAGCAACTACACATGAAACTGGGAGGTGAAACTTGGACGGGGACTTGTGTGAGGCGGGAAGGAAAGAACTTGTCAAATTTTGGGGAATGAGAGCCTTCTACTACTAGAGCTGTCTGCAGGGGTGGAGTGAGAGTTTGCACGGACTCTGCCGCCCCTCCTTCTTTGCACTTTGGGTGAGGGGGGTATGGGACTTGGTGGCGGGGGAGGGCGGTTACAGATAGACTGCAGCGGGGCTCTCTCCTCCTGCCTCCGTTCCTACAGAACATCCACAAGGTGCCGGAGCGTGTCCGTTTGCTCCCTCATTAGTCCAAGCAGCATTTGAGTCGCCTGCTGGTCTTCCTGCCGCCACCTCTCCTCCCGATCCATGTTTGCTTGCTGCATTTGGGTCAATTTCTCCCGCCACTGGGTCTGCTGTGCTGCCTGGGCTTGGGAGCAGCCCATAAGTTCCGAGAACGTGTCCTCTTCTTCCTACGCCTAATCTGCACTAGCCTCTGGGAGTGTGATGCCAGGCTAGGTTGTGAGACAGTCGCAGATGTGGCTGTGGGAATGGGAAAAAGGGAGTGAATTCCTCAGAAAGATAAATGTAGTTGTGAACAATGAACATAGTCTTTCTCTGTGAACAAGACCATGCACAGCACCTATCACATGCGCATTCAGGGCAAGGTCGAATTCTCGGCCTTCGTATTCAGTGCCTGGGGTCTTGCACTGAAGATCTGAGAAGCGGGGCAGGACACCGGAATTTGTGTAGCAGGCAGACATGGTAAGCCGTAGACTTGTGGCAGCTTAAAACTTTAATAGTAGCACTGGCCTCCTTTCACACTGAAACAATGCCAGTCCCTGCTGCCAGCAATCCGGCAAGCAGGAACTCTGCCCCTGTCCCACTCCCTCGCGGCTGTCCCCGGGAAAGATCCCTGTATGCTGCCCCTCTCACGCCTCCACCGCGTGACTGCAAACCAGCGGTTACAGTTCAGTAAAGGAACGGGCAAGCAGTCCCAACACTAACATTCCCCTACCTAATTCAAAGCAGGTTACCATGAGCGACATCACCCTGATGAGGATCTCAGACAGTGAGAAGGAAAGAATGCTTCGGGAAAGCCTCCAAAGACCAGGGCCGTATGCCGCCCTGCTCTGCAGGGCAATGATCCCTGAGTACTTGCTTGTCTCGTGGCGCGGAAACGTTTCCTACTACGGAGGACCCAATAAGGCCGCTTTCCCCAGGAACCTGATGCAAAGGCTTTCCAATTACCTCCAGGAGAGCTTCCTTGAGATGTCCCAGGAGGATTTCTGCTCTATCCCCGGACATATAGACCGCATTTTACTGTAGCTGCACTGGCAGGGACTAAACAGTAGAGCGGATGGGGCAGAACAATCATGCTAAACCAGACATTGTTAGATTTTTTTTAAATAGTTGCACTGCCCAGGACTGAAACGTTAAGCGCCTAGGGCAAACTAATCATGAGAAACCCATTTTTGTTATTCTTAATATTCCTGTTCTGTTATAAATAAATGTTTAGATGTTTAAAACACTTACTGGATGATCCTTCCCCAGATTCTGTGTCCGGGTTAACGGCTGGGGACGGTTGGTAGGGGATCTCTGTAAGGGTGATGAAGAGATCCTGGCTGTCGGGGAAATCAGCGTTGTAAGCGCTGTCGACTGCCTCGTCCTCCTCATCTCCTTCCTCATCTTCCCCATCCGCTAACATGTCCAAGGAACCGGCCGTGGACAATATCCCATCCTCAGAGTCCACGGTCACTGGTGGGGTAGTGGTGGCGGCCGCACCTAGGATGGAATGCAGTGCCTCGTAGAAACGGGATGTCTGGGGATGGGATCCGGAGCGTCCGTTTGCCTCTTTGGTCTTCTGGTAGCCTTGTCTCAGCTCCTTGATTTTCACGCGGCACTGCGTTGCATCCCAGCTGTATCCTCTCTCTGACATGTCTTTAGAGATCTTCTCGTAGATCTTTGCATTCCGTCTTTTGGATCGCAGCTCGGAAAGCACGGACTCATCGCCCCACACAGCGATCAGATCCAAGACTTCCTGATCAGTCCATGCTGGGGCCCTCTTTCTATTCTGAGATTGCACGGCCATCACTGCTGGAGAGTTCTGCATCGTTGCCAGTGCTGCTGAGCTCGCCACGATGTCCAAACAGGAAATGAGATTCAAACTGCCCAGACAGGAAAAGGAATTCAAATTTTCCCGGGGCTTTTCCTGTGTGGCTGGTCAGAGCATCCGAGCTCGGAGTGCTGTCCAGAGTGTCAACAGAGTGGTGCACTGTGGGATAGCTCCCGGAGCTATTAGCGTCGATTTCCATCCACACCTAGCCTAATTCGACATGGCCATGTCGAATTTAGCGCTACTCCCCTCGTCGGGGAGGAGTACAGAAGTCGAATTTAAGAGACCTCTATGTCGAACTAAATAGCTTCGTAGTGTGGACGGGTGCAGGGTTAATTCAATGTAACGTTGCTAACTTCGACATAAACACCTAGTGTGGACCAGGCCTAAGTCTTAATTGCATCCCTTCCTTTTATCTACTGTGCAGTTCAGACACTTATAACAACAAATACATTGTCACAAGGTTAAACTATAGTACTCTTGATGAATGAAATATTCCAGTTAGAAATGTTTTTGTACTGAAGTCTGAAGAGTCTGATCTTTCAAGGTTGCTTAATATATTAACAACCCACAAAAAGAGTGGCAAGAATTTTCTGTTTGTAAAGTAAACATATTCTGTAAGCTTTGAAGCAAGGGCTTCTGCCTGGTGTCTCTCTCTTTTGTACTGTTATGTTTTTGTTTTTTTATGTATGGTCACAATCCTGCAAGTCCTTGACACACAACTTTACCGAATTGAATTAACATTTAGTGCACATAGGTCTTGCAGAATCAGGACTTATAGTACTTTTGTTTTCTTTTAAAGGCAAGAATATATTAAAGGCAATAAAGCTGGTTATATTTCTATGAAGAATCTACAAGCAGACACATGTCCCACACTGCTTTACAAACACAATATGTAAAGTCTATACTCGACCCCTTTTTCTGGGGCTTGGCTTTATCACCTCAGATCTTCTCCCCAGTCTTGACTGCCCCTCCAGTCCCCCAAATATTTTTCCCCATCCTAGAGAACCATTCATACCTCCCATATCCACATCCAGTTGGAACAATGAATGACCTGCCTCAGTGAGTCAGAAGAGCCCATTTAACCTTTCCCAGCAGAATCCACACCAGATAGCAGAGTGGAATGGTTCAAGCAAATACCCCAGCCAGTTACAGAACTGTTTTAAAAAGGGGACCAAGGAAGGAGAAAAAGGCAGAGGTGAAGTGTCACTAGACAAAGACAAATTACCTGCTGAGTAGGAAGGATGGGTGCCTTTCTCCTAACCATGGAGAAAATAAAGGGAATTTTGTTAGGTTCCATCCACTATTAGTTCCAAAGGAACAACCAATATTTATCGATTAGATAGATTAGATTAGACAGATACATGTGCAAAGAGTTTCTACTGATGGGTGCTTTTAATCAAGATGGGCTCAGGCTACAGGTGCTGATCTCTCCAATATTAGGAGGGTGTTCTGATACGGAGTTTCAGGCTGGATGATAAGAAAGATAGAGACCGTTAATAGAATTCAGATCTGTGTTTGGGCTCAGATTTCAAACACATCTTAACATTTAGAATCCAACTCTAATTTTAATTGAGCCTGAAATTGTTCTGTAACTCCTGATTTTTCTTCTTCTTTTGCATTAATACTATTACGACTTAACATGTACATGTGCTCTATAGTACATGTGCAAAAGGCGGCACATTCACTCATTAGCTGATGATGCTTTGATTTTGCAAGCCCTGTGGTGCTCTATAGTGCACATACATCAATAATACAAAATGCACTAAAATACTCTCCTCCCGCTCGGTGGACACTTTAGTGGTTCAGATAAGGAGGCAGCAAAAACAAACAAAAGACATCACTACTGTAACTGATTTTACTTTTAAAGGAAGTCATTAGAGGCCTCGTGGCAAATTACTCTACTTATACAGTTGTTTAAAGCAATGGACATCTCTGTGAATTGTTTCTGCATATCTAATACTGCTCTGAATCTCTTTATTTTACTTTCTCTCATTTGTAGTGAAGGCATGAGGCATTTGAAAAAATGGACATCCTTTCATGTTGAAGCCAGGGAACAAGAAACCACACTCAGGAACAAACCTATGTCTTTCTCATTACCATGTTTCCAGGCCACGTTTCCTAGAACACGACCATAAGCATTACAAAGGTCACTTGTGGGGAAGTGGTCCGATTGCCATTAATCTGAGTAAGGTCAGGAGGATTTGTTTTTATTAGTATTACAGTAGCACTTTACAGTGATCATCTGGGACCAAGGCTCCATTGTGCTAGGAGCTGTTCAAACACACAGAAAGGTATGCTCAAAGGGTGAAAGAAAGGGAAAACTGAGGCACTGCATGAATAAAACCCTGACTCAGGAGGGTATGTAAGCATATGCATAAGTGTAAGCACATGAGCAGTGTAGTAAACCCTAGCTCTCCCGCTCGGAAAGATGCCACTCATTCAGGTTGCCTCTGGGCTTGTCTGGCCAAGGCATGAAGCTGCAGAACAGTCTAGGGCCATTGTCTCCACCCGAGGTGGAGCAAGGCCCCCCAGGTCCTCTAGTTCCCAGCCCCACAATAGGGCTGGGCACCAGACAGTCATGGCCAGGCTTTAGCCTGGGCTTGGGGAGGCTCATGCTGCCAGCAATTAAACACCGGCTACAGGGGGCTGGCTTCAGCTGGGGTGGGGCTCCGGCCGCCAGCAAGACAATCACAGTCTATGTAGCTGGTTCGGGCTTCAAGGCGCAGGCAGCCAGCAAGCAAACAGTCTTAAGGCTGACTTTAGCCTGGGCGGGGCTCGGGCAGCCAGCAAACAACAGTCTATAAGGGACCTGGTAAGGGAGACTCCTTCTTCAGGGTGGGAGCTCCCCTGCACAGTGTAGGGAGTCTGACACGCCAGAGTGGGGTGGCAGGAGGACGCGGGCCCACCCTACTCCCCCGCGTCCCAGCCCAGAGCCCTGGCAGATGTAGGATTGGCTGCCTCCACATCAGCGGGGATCCAGCTCCAACACACCTACTGAGCCACCCCTGGCTCCTCAGCCAGCTGCTCCGTGGCTGCCCCTGGGCACTTCATGCCTCCCCGGGGTTTGATACCTCTTGCTTCCAGGGCTCGTCAGGCTCCTCGGGGTACACCACGGCCGGCAGTCCGGGCCACTCCTCATTGGGGTCTCCCACTTCTGTGGCTATCGCACAACTGCGGGTAGGTTCCCCATTGGGCACGGCAGGAGCATCCTTCTCTTCCAGGGATTCCACCCCAACTGGGCTGCAGGGCCTTCCTCTTATACTTCCAGCCCCACCCCGGCACTTCTGGTGAGGGGTCAGAGCAGGCTAGGCTCCACCCACCAAGGGGAGTGTAGTAAACCCTCGCTCTCCCGCATGGAGGGAGGCCACTCAGCCTCACTACAAGCAGTCCCATTAGCTTAAATGTTACTCATCTACTTAAGTACCTTGCTGAATCAGGAGTTAAGTGACTTGCCCAACACCACATCGGAAGTCTATGGCAGAAACAGAAATTGACCCCACCCCAAGTCTTCTAAGACCCAAGCCAATGCCTTAATCACAGTCTCTCTTTTCCAGAATTTAGCCCCAAATGATCATTCCTGGTGTCACGAATCCATACAATAATGCATCATGAATATTTGTGGTGCTATGTAAGAAAAAGTATATTTTTATTGGTGTGAACTGGTAAAAATTAATAAAAATCATAAACAATATCTAATTGTGTACAGGTGAATCTTTTTGTGCAAACAAAAGTGATGAAGAAATAAAAGTACTAGAAAGAATAATACAAATCACACCAGATTACATGATACATTGGTGATATAGCGTGATATATTTTTTACATATCTAATCTATTTAAAACATGCCATACCATTCATTTTCAAATAAATATTGTAAAAGCTGCCTCATTTATGATTGTTCTGAACACATTTACATCTAGCTTCAATATTATCATATTCCGTAATGCACAGATGAAAGCTTCAGATTATTTTTTTTCTTATTGAAGCCAAATATCTGCCAGAACAAGTTCAAATCAAATCCTGCTTTTCAACAGGATTTTCATATATATTCTTCCCCAAAACAGGTGATCTTATGCTGCCCTCAGGAAGACGTCTGAGCTCATGTGATTGGACAACATGTCACGGTGTAGCATGAGCAATTTGACATGAAGTCATGACTGAGTCAGCTAAAATGTAAAAGGAAATAACAAGCTGTCACATCAGACAGGAAATGTCTCCTTCACACGCTTGTGGCAAACTGCAGCAATAGAAGTTTTAAAACATGGCGAATATTTGCAAAGTGAATAACAGACAGTGCCCTGTAACCAGGTTGACTATTCAAGAGTCCTAGTAATTGAAAGAAGGAACTCAGTTCTCAAATATTTCCTTATGTCCTTGAAGAGATTTTTCTTCCCATTCTTTAAAAATGTATTATATGCTTTTGAGGTAGTTATTTTCAAGTTATCAAGGATTGACACCCCATTGTGCTAGATGCTTCACACACATACTACTTTTTGAATGAGTATGGTATTACTAAGACAGTCTCCACCTGACATAGATGACAAGCTACATACACTTATCATAATAATTGCATACTACAAATTTCATAATGAACTTTAGCCAACATTTTAATATCACTTTTCAAATATCACTCTTAAAGACTCATGCTGGCTACGTCATGCTTGGTGTTTGGAGCCAAATAATGCAGACAGCAGGAGTTTTGATGCTTTAAGGAATGTAGGATCTGGTGCTGGTTTGCTACAGTTCCCTATTCAGTTGTTTGTTTGTTTGTTTGTTTGTTTGTTTGTTTGTTTGTTTGTTTGTTTGTTTTTAAATGTTGGTGCTGGATTCTTTCCCCCCAAAGAATTTCCTTCTGTAAGCAAGTGACCTTACGGTCAATTGGAATTGAAGTGAACCCTTCAAAAACACTTTCTTATACAAATATACAGACAAATACTGTAATCCTTATTCACTCCTTATGCAGGGAAATATACCCCAGGTCTGCAGGACTTGACCCACAATGTCAAGGTCACATGCAGGGACCCTCAGGAAGAGAGTGCTTTACCTGTATTGTTAAGATGCTGCAAATCAACTTTCCTTGATTCTATGATTTGAGCAATGCTCCTAGTTTCACAGAAACATTATTACCATATCTCACAACTGCAATTGTCTCTGTGAATTAATTCAACCCCAAACAATTTCTCTCAGCAGAAGCTTGCTCCACTAAAACAGCACCCCCATCTTTGCTGGATTATAACAAAACTCTACTGTTTAATTAAAAAAATTAGTCCACTGTCAAACCAGACTTTAGCTTCTTAATTCCTATTCTAAATGGCAAGCACTCAGGCCATAATAGAATGACCCTTCAGTATTTTATCATGTTCAGTTTCAAGTCAAACTTCCATTCCTGCAACTCTGGAATGAACTCTTACAGTATTCTCATAATCCTTTTGCTATAAAGACTGAGTTTATCCAAGACACAGGTGAATTGTTCCTATGTAGTGTCTCAAGTTTCCCCAGTGGTTCACTGTATATTTACAACTGACTACTGTTCCTTTGGAAATTACTTCCCATCTGCCTTATCTTCTAAGTACTCAACAATAATTCTACTCTTTAACTCTTAATTATAAAAGCTGATAGATTACATGTCTAAGATCGTAAAAGTTGTTATATTGGATCAGACCATTGGTTCATCAAGTCTGGTGTTCTGTCTCTACTGTACATGGAAGGTAGGTGAAAAACCCAGTAATGCATCTAAACAATTAGTCAATGCTACCCGTGAGAGTAACATTTCTTTCCCAACCCTTTTGCTGATCAGTTTATGCCCTGAAGCAAGAGATGTTATTACTTTTTTAATAGTTTCCTGCATTGTGCATTGCATACACCTTTCCATTGTGCCCAACATTAAGGGGACACTGTCAAGGCTAATAGGCTTAAAATCGAATTTAACCTAAGAGGAACATTGTAGCAGGGTGGTCACCCACTCCTACCCTGAAGGGCTTAAAACAGCCCTGGGAGAGGGCTGTGGCAGGGCAAAGCAGCAAGCCTCGGCTGATTGGGGAAACAGCCACAGCTGGGGCCACTCCCCAATCAGGCCGCAGCTGGCCCTATAAAAGGATTGCAATCCAGGAGCTCAGGCAGTCCCACTCCAGCGGTAGAGAGGGGAGGACCTGGCTGCCTGGGAACTGAAAGGTACCGGAGTAGAGCAGTGCTGGGGAATAGGGTAAGGGAGCCGGGGAGCTCTTGACTGGAAACCCCCCAGGCTGCAGGCCTTGTCTAAGGCCGAATAGGTACTGGGATTGCAGGGGTGCAGCCCGGGGGTAGGCGGAGGCAGCAGGTTCAAACCCCGCTTGCTGTTGAGGAGTGATACGGACTGCAGTCTTCCCCAGTTTGTGGGGGCTAGATGAGGACTGGCAGTGAACACTGAGGCAAGGTGGGGATAGGGGGTGGGGATTCCCCTGGAGGGGAGCCCAGAGAATGGGGGTACTGCCAGGAGGCAGCACCCAAGCTAAAGGCGCACCAGGGTCCGGGAGGGACACGGGGGCCAGCAACAAGCGGGACATCGGCCTGTAGAGAGCACTCCAAAGGCTGGACAAGCTAATTCCCTGGACAACCAGCAGGAGGTGCTACAGGGTGAGTCCTCGCATCGCTACAAACATGTACAAGTAAGTGTGTTGGAAAAACTATACTTCCGAATTAAGACAGCAACACAAGGAATGGGCTGATCCTCGGGCTTTAATGTCATTCATGTTCCATATGTGGGGTGGCTACAAGATCCTGTTCGACACCAAAGGAGGGGAAAGATTGCAGAAATCACAGGATCACATCTCAAAAGCTGCTCAGAACATGACCATGGAGATGGTGATGGATTTATATGGTCTACTGGTAAATCCAGGAGTGCCTACACGTGATGATGATGGACAGTATTGTGGTACTGCTGCTGTTCCAATCTCCCTGCTGTGTTTAGCAAGTCACCAATTGCTCCCCAGAAAAGAAGTGCCCAAGGAGGACAGCAAGTTGTTCCATCAAAATCAAGGCAATTCTATAACCTCATCAGGCTAGGAACCACTAATCAACAGTTCTTTGAGTTCAGATAAACTCAACTCTCACCATTTCTCTGACTTCATTTCCATACACATTGCAGTCTTTTTATTGACCAAGACCTCTAACCCCTATCCTAGAAAGATGTCAAGTACACCTCTACCTCGATATAACGCTGTCCTCAGGAGCCAAAAAATCTTACCGCGTTATAGGTGAAACCGCGTTATATCAAACTTGCTTTGATCCACCGGAGTGCGTGCACACACCCCAGACCACTGCTTTACCGCATTATATCCGAATTCGTGTTATATCGGGTCGCATTATATCGGGTTAGAGATGTATTAACCACCTGTTTGAGCTTGGGCCCAATTGATGGGAGAAGAAAACCTGAAAATCAATAATACTGAAAGAAACCGATGCAGAATAGAGGAAAGCAAAGATAAAATAGTTAAATTTGTAGAGGTTGGCTAATTGAAACCTAAGGTGGCATAATAACAATTTAAGGTCTGATCCAAAACCCATTAAGGTCAATGGGAGTCTTTCCACTGACTTCAATAAGATTTAAATTAGGCCTTAAAATAAGATAAACCCACAAACATTTGAAAGGTGCAAAAACAAAGAGGGAAAGGAACTATTTAGTGATATAAATGGGTGCAATTGGGAGTAATAGGATGAAATTAAGAAAGGAAATTGAGGCAGTATAGCGAGATCTATTAGCCTTTGGAATATCCATTAAATGTGTTAGTCTCTGGAAAAATCTCTCAAGGGAAGTGCTGGAAGATCCATCGCTTGGGACATTTAAAACAGACCAGACCAAGCATTAGCAAATATATTGTGTAGGGTATGATCCTGCATTGGTAGGGGGATGGGCTGCATGCCCTAGCAAGTCTTTTCCGTAGCAAGCCTATAACTGTCAGTAGTAGAAGCATGAGTGCGATACAAAATATATCTTTAAAATTAAGATTTTGATTGCATTTTCTACAGCATGCAGTAATTTTAAAGTCAAATATACCCTTGTACATTAACTACAGTAGGTGTTATTTGTCAAGAGTTTGATGTAAGTTGTGTCCCCATTTTGGGTGTTGATTATACAAGGGACATTTTAACCAGATGTCTCTGGTTTTATTCTTGAGTTTTCCAACACAGCAAAAGAAATCAAGATATGTCAATATGAAAATAAAATAGGCAGCTATATGAAGGGTCAGTGCCTGGGTTATGTGAGTGCACTAAGAGGTAAGTGTGTTGATTTTTGGGCACCTGTGCAACAACAGAGCAATCAGGATCTCAAGAGAGTGCTAGGAGGGGGCCCTGCTACCATACCCACCAATGCATCACATCTTCTAAATCTATTGGCCTGGAGTGTGGTCTTGTCACTTATTCTTTTTTTAAGGAACAGCAGAGTGAACCCTCCCATGCATTCCTCCCTGAACACTTCTTCTCACGCTGTCCCATCTGGCAGGCAGGGCCAGATTAACCTTTTGTGGACCCAGCACGAAACATATTTGTGGGCCCCCAGGAGGGCTATGGGGCATGGCGCAGGTGGGGGGTTAGTCCCCAGAGCCAGGGGGCAGCCGGAGGCAATGGGGCATAGCATAGTGGCCCCGCTCTGCCCAGCCCAGCGCAAGGACACTGTTTACAAACCGGCAGCTGCCAGACGCACACTGGCCCATCTGGCCCTGCACTGCCAGCATGCCCTTTTCCCCTCATGGGTAGACCGTGCTGCACCACACCATCCAGTGCACCCACAACCCCTATGCCCAGCACCCTTCCCACCCAGGGACCCTCCTCACAAGCCCCCACCACAACTGCACAGTGCCTCCCCGCTGAGACCCCCCACAGACACCTATGCCCAGCACCCCCCAGACCTACTATGCCCAGCGCATCCCTGCCAGAGACCCTACACACAGACCCTCCACCACAACTGCACAGTGCCCTGCACACCATCATCCCCCACCCAGTGCCCCCAACCTACATACCCCTCCACTGCCCAGCACCCCTACCCACAGACACTCGCTGCCCAACACCCCCACCCACACAGATCTCCCCAATCCCCCAGTGCCCCCCACAGACCCACTCCTCCACGCCCTGCCCCCAGGCTGCACTCACCAGCCCCCCTGGAAGGTGACCATGTCTGCCAGGCTGAGCAGGCTTGGCCCCTGGGATGCGGGCGGGGTCCCACAGATGCCAGGTAGCAGAGACTTCTTGGAGTCAGAGCTGCATTGGGGAGCAAGGCAGATCCCTGGGACACGACCCCCGAGAGCTCACCTGTCCTGGCTGTGCCCACTGACCCCGCATCCAGCAGCCCTGCCCAGCCCATATGGCAGAGCCTAGCTGCTAGGCAGCAAGCCCACTACAGGACTGCTGGCTTGGAGCCACTCACACACCCAGGCCTGGGCGCTGGATTGCCCCAGGAGAAGGGCCAGACGCAGCTATGTGGATGGGTTAGACAGGTCCGTAATGGGCCCCTTCCCAGTGTGGGTCCGGCACCATAGCACCATTGTAAACAGGGCCAGCTCCAGCATTTCTGCCGCCCCAAGCCAAAAAAAAAAAAAAAAAAAAAGCCGCGATTGCAATTGCGATCGGCGGCGGCAATTGGGGGAAAAAAAAAAAAAAAAGACGCGCTTGGCGGCAGCAGTTCAGCAGCAGGTCCTTCACTCCTAGAGGGAGTGAGGGACCTGCCGCCCCGAATTGCCGCAGGTGACGCCCCTCTCCCTTGGCTGCCCCAAGCACCTGCTTGTTAAGCTGGTGCCTGGAGCCGGCCCTGATTGTAAACCTGGTACTGCCGGTAGGATGGTTCTGAAAATGACTGCACCACTGAGACTACCCTTCTTCCCTATCTCCAGCTTCAGCTTCAGCAGGCAAGAGCAAGTTTAGACCTGCTGAAAGCAGGTTGTTGACATTTTATCTTACTGTGTGATTTGACATATCTATGTAACTCAATACTTACTACTTTTAGGACAATGACTAATGTTAAGTCATATGCACAATATTCTCTTTTCTGGCACCATCCAACATTGGTTTGATCTAACTCCCTGTTCTACCTACACTAACAAAAAAAAAAAAATCACAATGCTCTAAGCTCTGACTCTTCCGACAGGAAGTTTGCCCTTTCTGCTTGTCATTGATTCTGGTCCCCAATGACACTGTAAAGAACCAATTCAGTAAGCCACAAATCAAAATCATATTTAACAAAGAAGCACTTGGTCTACTTAAATTTCTGCCTTATGCTGCATCGCCTGCTACACTGCTGAATTACTTAGTCAGCCTGGAGAAAGGCTCTTTAATTTTATGACAAACTAAATTAATAGTAATCTATTGCTATAGACAGAAGGCCAGATTCTGAAGTCTGCTTGGTCCATTAAGCAATTTTCTACTTGTACATTCTAAGTGTGATGCTTTGGGGGTTCACTCAGACCAGTGAGGGGTTGTGTCACCACCTGCGCTGTAACCATGGGTGCTTCTGTGTTGTGTAGCATTGGCTGAGGGTATGTCTACACTGCACCCACAGCTGGCCCGTGGCCAGCTGACTAGGGCTTAGGGGTGCTCGGGATAAGGGGCTGCTTAATTGTTGTGTAGATGTTCAGACTCAGGCTTTGATACCCTCCCACCTTGCATATCTTTTCATCCAAAATGCCAAGGACTCAAAGCTTCCAAGTCTTCCATTGCTAGATGGATTGGGCTATGCATTGTGAATGCATCCAAGGCATCACTGATTCCAGTCCCAGAGGGACTCTCCCTACACTGCACATGCTCCCTAGAAGTGTCATGTGCACAAAAAAGCAAGTGCATCCACATTGTAAATTTGCAAGGCAGCCACCTGCTCAACAGCTACTAACTTTATCAAGCACTATAAGAACATGAGAACATAAGAACGGCCGTAGCGTGTAGGACCAAAGGTCCATCTAGCCCAGTATCCTGTCTTCTCACAGTGGTCAATGCCAGAGGGAATGAACAAAACATGTAATCAAGTGATCCATCCCCTGTCGCCCATTCTCAACTTTTGGCAAACAGAGGCTAGGGACACCATCCCTGCCCATCCTGCCTTATAGTCATCGATGGACCTATTCTCCATGAATTTATCTAGTTCTTTTTTTACCCTGTTATAGTCTTGGTCTTCACAGGTGGCCTCCCTGTCAGGCTTTCTTTGGCAGCAAGGTGCTGCAGGTGGATGCCCAAAAATAATTTTGCCTTTTGAGCAAATCCTATAAACGGGGAGGGACAACAACTTTTTTCTCTCCTCTGTCTGACCTTTTCTATAACCCTCTCTACATCTGTTCGCTGCTTGTTACTTCCCAGACAGACAGAATGTGGGTGACACTGGGCGGCAGAACAGAAAATGTCTTACCTATAATTTCCTTTCTTCTAGCAGTGTCTTCCACAATTGTACCCATCCTGAATGGCCCAAAGGTCAGATGGTGAGTGGGATCTTTACCATGTGATTTTGGAGGGGCCTGGGAGGTCCACTATACATAGTTGGTCTGGAGTATGTTACTAATATTGTTATACAAATTTTACAGCTGTCATCTGACAACAAGCGGGAGCAGAGGAGGTGTGGCCACAGTGTGTGGTGACAAAACTTTGATCCACCTCCATGAGCTGCAAAGAGAAGGGGAGCAGCCTGGATTTCCAGAACTGAGGGAGACACTGCTAGCAGAAAGAAAAGCCAGACATACTGAAGGCTGAACTCAACTTCCACTTTAACTGAGTGACACTGCCACGTTGGGGCTGGATTTAGAGATGACACCAAAAGTGTGCTATGTCAGCCATTGCTGATCCATCATATGACCATGGCAAAGAGCAAGATAAAATAAAGTTATAGCTTTTTAAAAAAATTATTACCCTCACCTTTGTTTTCTACAATCCATAGACTATGATATGTGAATTTCATGCACAAATAATATATGCTCAGTCTCCTACTAGCCTTTTCTTGTGTGAAATAATGTCCATTAAACTGAGCAGGCTACTTTGAGCACATAATATGACCTGCACTGGCTGCCAGTTCCCTTCTGAAGTCTATTCAAGGTGGTTATTTATCACATATAAAGCCTTGAATGGCCTGGGATCTAGTTATCTTAGAGCTCATCCTTGTCCTGTGAGCTCTATCTCAGAATATGCCATTGAGTTGAACGTTTTTTCTGTCTGTCCACAGTGCTGAATTTCTTCCAGAAGGCAGCGGGGAGGGGAGGGAGGATTCTCTGCAAAAGGTCTTCAGATATGCAATTAACTCCCTCTTGTGATCCAGCTTAGTCAGAGTTTAGCAGCCCTTAGGAAGCAATGCAAGATTAATATAATTTTTGCTTTTGCCTTTAAGTTCTATGTCTAGAAGCATCCTTATTGTCAATGGGCAAGAGTGGGGTCGGATGATAGTAGTGATAAGTCAGCTGTCTGCCCGTTTGATGGCAATTGTTTTAGTTTTTTGAATATTTGTAAGTGGTAGGCATTTCTAAGTAAATAAAACATCAGCCAGGGCTCCAGTTAGAATTATGTATATCTACTGGGGAGTGCAGGATAGATATTTCCTCAGATTATCAAATATGATAAACCATTTTCCTTTACTAAGAAGAAGCTCATGCAATGCCAATGGTGGCTTTTTGTTGTTGCTGTTGTTTTGTTTTGTCTGAGCACCCATTGCAATACAGCCTGTCTTGTCAGCAGCTATAAATGCCTTTCATAGAATATCAGGGTTGGGAGGGACCTCAGGAGATCATCTAGTCCAACCCCCTGCTCAAAGCAGAACCAATCCCCAACTAAATCATCCCAGCCAGGGCTTTGTCAAGCCTGACCTTAAAAACCTCTAAGGAAGGAGATTCCACCACCTCCCTAGGTAACCCATTCCAGTGCTTCACCACCCTCCTAGTGAGAGAGGTTTTTCCTAATATCCAACCTAAACCTCCCCCACTGCAACTTGAGACCATTACTCCTTGTTCTGTCATCTGGTACCACTGAGAACAGTCTAGATCCATCCTTTCAGGTAGTTGAAAGCAGCTATCAAATCCCCCCATATTCTTCTCTTCTGCAGACTAAACAATTCCAGTTTCCTCAGCCTCTACTCATAAGTCATGTGCGCCAGCCCCCTAATCATTTTTGTTGTCCTCCACTGGACTCTTTCCAATTTTACCACATCCTTCTTGTAGCGTGGGGCCCAAAACTGGACACAGTACTCCAGATGAGGCGTCACCAATGTCGAATAGAGGGGAACGATCACGTCCCTCGATCTGCTGGCAATGCCCCTACTTATACAGCCCAAAATCCTGTTAGCCTTCTTGACAACAAGGGCACCCTGTTGACTCATATCCAGCTTCTCGTCCACTGTAACCCCTAGGTCCTTTTCTGCAGAACTGCTGCCTAGCCATTCAGTCCCTAGTCTGTAGCAGTGCATGGGATTCTTCCGTCCTAAGTGCTGGACTCTGCACTTGTGCTTGCTGAACCTCATCAGATTTCTTTTGGTCCAATCCTCTAATTTGTCTAGGTCCCTCTGTATCCTATCCCTACCCTCCAGCGTATCTCCCACTCCTCCCAGTTTGGTGTCATCTGCAAACTTGCTGAGGGTGCAATCCACACCATCCTCCAGATCATTAATGAAGATATTGAACAAAATTGGCCCCAGGACCGACCCTTGGGGCACTCCACTTGATACCAGCTGCCAACTAGACATGGAGCCATTGATCACTACCCGTTGAGCCTGACGATCTAGCCAGCTTTCTATCCACCTTATAGTCCATTCATCCAGCCCATACTTCTCTAACTTGCTGGCAAGAATACTGTGGGAGACCGTATCAAAAGCTTTGCTAAAGTCAAGGAATAACACATCCACTGCTTTCCCCTCAAGAGGGGAGGGATAGCTCAGTGGTTTGAGCATTGGCTTACTAAAGCCAGGGTTGTGAGCTCAATCCTTGAGAGGGCCACTTAAGGATCTGGGGCAAAATCAGTACTTGGTCCTGCTAGTGAAGGCAGGGGGCTGGAATCAATGACTTTTCAAGGTCCATTCTAGGAGATAGGATATCTCTATCTCTCATCTACAGAGCCAGTTATTTCATCATAGAAGGCAATTAGTTTAGTCAGGCATGATTTTCCCTTGGTGAATCCATGCTGACTGTTCCTGATCACTCTCCTCTAAGTGCTTCAGAATTGATTCCTTGAGGACCTGCTTCATGATTTTTCCAGGGACTGAGGTGAGGCTGACTGGCTTGTAGATCCCCGGATCTTCTTCCTTCCCTTTTTAAAGATGGGCACTACATTAGCCTTTTTCCAGCCATCCGGGACCTCCCCCGATTGCCATGAGTTTTCAAAGATAATGGCCAATGGCTCTGCAATCACATCCGCCAACTCCTTTAGCACCCTTGGATGCAGCGCATCCGGCCCCATGGACTTGTGCTCGTCCAGCTTTTCTAAATAGTCCTGAACCACTTCTTTTCTCCACAGAGGGCTGGTCACCTCCTTCCCATGCTATGCTGCCCAGTGCAGTAGTCTGGGAGCTGACCTTGTTCGAGAAGACAAAGGCAAAAATAGCATTGAGTACATTAGCTTTTTCCACATCCTCTGTCACTAGGTTGCCTCCCTCATTCAGTAAGGGTCCCACACTTTTGTTGACTTTCTTCTTGTTGCTAACATACCTGAAGAAACCCTTCTTGTTGTTCTTAACATCTCTTGCTAGCTGCAACACCAAGTGTAATTTAGCCTTCCTGATTTCACTCCTGCATGCCTGAGCAATATTTTTATACTCCTGATCATTTGTTCAATCTTCCACGTCTTGTAAGCTTCTTTTTTGTGTTTAAGATCAGCAAGGATTTCACTGTTAAGCCAAGCTGGTCGCCTGCCATATTTACTATTCTTTCTACACATCGGGATGGTTTGTTCCTGCAACCTCAATAAGGATTCTTTAAAATACAGCCAGCTCTCCTGGACTCCTTTCCCCTCATGTTATTTTCCCAGGGGATCCTGCCCATCAGTTCCCTGATGGAGTCAAAGTCTGCTTTTTCTGAAGTCCAGGGTCTCTCCCCGCAGATATCAGGGGGATTGAAGTCTCCCATGAGAACCAGGGCCTGAGATCTAGTAACTTCTGTTAGTTGCCGGAAGAAAGCCTCATCCTCCTCATCCCCCTACAGGGCTGGCTCCAGGCACCAGTGAACGAAGCAGGTGCTTGGGACAGCCAATGGGAAGGGGCAGAACGTCCGGGTCTTCGGCGGCAATTTGGTGGCGGGACCCTCAGTCCCTCTCGGAGCAAAGGACCCGCCGCCGAATTGCCGCCGAGGAATGAAGCGGTGTGTTGAGCTGCCGCCGATCACGTTTTGTTTGTTTTCCCCCCTTCGCCGCTTGGGGCGGCAAAAGAGCCTGAGCCGGCCCTGTCCCCCTGGTCTGGTGGTCTATAGCAGACTCCCACCACGACATCACCCTCATTGCTCGCACTTCTGAACTTAATACAGAGACTCTCAGGTTTTTCTGCAGTTTCATACCGGAGCTCTGAGCAGTCATACTCCTCTCTTACATACAATGCAACTCCCCCACCTTTTCTACCCTGTCTGTCCTTCCTGAACAGTTTATATCCATCCATGACAGTACTCCAATCATGTGAGTTATCCCATCTCTGTTATTCCAATCACATCATAATTCCTTGACTGTGCCAGGACTTCCAGTTCTCCCTGCTTGTTTCCCAGGCTTCTTGCATTTGTGTATAGGCACTTAAGATAACTCGCTGATCATCCTGCTTTCTCAGAATGAGGCAGGAGTCTTCGCCTCTTGCGCACTCCTGTTCATGCTTCCTCCCGGTATTCCACTTCCCCACTTACCTGAGGGCTTTGGTCTCCTTCCCCCAGTGAACCTAGTTTAAAGCTCTCCTCACTAGGTTAGCCAGCCTGCTTGCGAAGATGCTCTTCCCTCTCTTCGTTCCTGGTGTCTTCCTTTGCGCCTCTATTTGGTTTTGGAAGGTAAGTACCAGGGCCGGCTCTGGCTTTTTTGCCGCCCCGGTGCGCCGGGGGAGGGTGGCCCCGCTCTTCGCGGCCGGCCGGAGCACCGGGGGGAGGGCGGCGAGCCCGGCCACGGCCCCACTCTCCCCGACCGGAGCACTGGGAGAAGGGCGGAGAGCCTGGCCGCGGCCCCGCTCTCCCCGGCCAGTCGGAGCGCCGGGGGAGGGCGGCGAGCCCGCCGCGGCTCCGCTCTCCCTGGCCGGCCAGAGCGCCAGGAGGAGGGCAGAGAGCCCAGCCGCGGCCCTGCTCTCCCTGGCTGGCCAGAGCGCTGGGGGAGGGCGGCCCCGCTCTTCCCGGCCGGCCGGAGCACCAGGGGGAGGGCGGCGAGCCCGGCCGCGGCCCCACTCTCCCCAACCGGAGCACCGGGAGAAGGGCGGAGAGCCCGGCCGCAGCCCCTCTCTCCCGGCTGGCCAGAGCGCCGGGGGAGGGCGGCCCCGCTCTTCCCAGCCGGCCGGAACACCGGGGGGAGGCGGTGAACCCGGCCGCAGCCCCGCTCTCCCCGACCGGCCGGAGCACCGGGGGAGGGCGGCGAGCCCGCTGCGGCTCCGCTCTCCCCGGGTGAGCGCTGCCCCCCTCCAGGTGCTGCCCAAAGCGCATGCTTGGTAGGCTGGTGCCTGGAGCCGGCCCTGGTAAGTACCAATGCATAAGGTCAAGTGTTTTGTTGAGTGCACAATAGCTGCTTTATCTGGTAACAAAGTTACTGCCTTACCAGTGTGTAACTTATTGTTTTAGGTTGCCTTGACTATTGTCCTGTATTTAGCTGTGGCACTCTGTGTACCTTTTCCAGACCTGAAAAAAGCTCTATGTAAACTGAAAAGCTTATCGCTTTCACCAACAGAAGCTGGTCCAATAAAAATTATTACTTCCCCGTTCTTCTCTCTTGCATATCTGAGATGTCATTCAGGGTAAACTAGAAAGATGATTGTAAGGCATAAACTCCACTATTGCCTGTATGTTGGTATCATTTCCACCCAACTCTCAACAGTGCAAACATATGCCAGATATTGTCCAAACCTACTCCCATCCTGGTGTTTTCCTTTATTATTAAATTAAATAACAACAAACTTAATCCTCATCCTGATCTTAACTTTCCTAGGGATTCTCACTCTCTTCTACTTCTGTCTTGGAGCTAATGGGACCCATTTGGTCTGCTTTCAGAGTGAGTCAAATGAACAGCTCTGCACTTCTATGCAGGGTCCTAGAGCCAGATAACTTATCACTGTGTACCACTTTATAATCAACAGACATAGATTTATTATCTTCCATACTCCCTCCCATTCAAGCATTGCAGACATGGAGTTAGATTATAAACAGAGATGGATCTAAACCAAAATCTCAGAATAAAATACCTCCTTCTTTTGGAGATGTTAAGATCCCCCTGATCCAAAACTTGCAACTTCTGCTCATCTTCAGCCATAATAGGAGCCCACTCCTGCTCCCAGTGAAGCTCCTGTTTTGCCATTGATTACAGTTGAAAGCATCAGTTCCCTTATGAGAAGTTCTGGGATCAGTCCTTTTTAGCTTAAAAAGCAGTCTCTGGTGCTATAAATCAACTGCCTCCATTTTAAAACTTTAATCACCAAACTAGTAACAGCAGTTCCTTTTTAAGGAGGCTTGAAGTAAAACAAATCAGTCTTTAAACCCCCAGCTTAATGCCTGCTGTAAGTCATATGTCACTTTGCTATTCTGAAGAAGAGAACATGTCAATTGCAATTATTCAAAATATGACATATTTTCTTAAACTTTTGTTGCTGGCAATGAATTTAGCATGAGTGAAGGTTGCTCTTACCTGTCTTATATTTCCTGGAGTCTATACGGTAAATTGTGAAAATTATCAAAAAGAATTTTTAAAAAAAAAAATAAGCTTAATAATAATTATAGATGGGCACAACTTTCATGTGTAGATTTTGAACCCCATCAAAGTTCAGGGGATTAATAGGAGCTTGGATTTTGGTTTGGCCAATTATAGCAATAAGGACTGGCTGGCCCTAAAATTTGGATCTGCACCCAAATTCAGAATCCAGCACCCTCTCCAGCATTCAGGGTTTTGTAGATCTCAAAGAACCTTTGGAATACAGAGATTTACTGAATAGACCACAGTATTCAAGACTTTCTTTTTTATTTCCCAAACTTGCCTTAGAAAAGAGCATGTTGTTGATTAGAGCATCAGGCTAGAGATCTTTGATGCACTGGTAATATTGTCACAGAGATTTAATTAGACATTCTGGGCTAAATTCTGCTCTCTGGTACACTGGTACAACACCACTGACCTCAGTGAACTTGCACAGTAGTAAATAAGAGCAGAATTGGATTCTCCTGAGTCAGGATTTTCCAGCACATCTATGAGACGTGCTGCGATTACTGCTGTGATTTTCATTGAGGGTAAATGAGTATTTAATACCATTTCACAAGCTTAACATCATTTATTGTTCTTTTTTATATAGCATTTATAGATGTTCATGGAATTCTACAGTAAAAGAAAAAGATAAGGCCTTCCCCTTGGAGCTAAAATTAGACCAACAACATGAGAAACGGACAACAGACATGGGGAGGACAAAACTACAGAAAATGAGGGAGTTACTGCATAAAGAAACTGTGTCCCTCAGATGCTGAGGTAAAATCCTAGAGTATTCATAGAACTTGTTAGAAGTCAGTGTGCAGGAGCTTTGTCAGTTCTGTACAGCAGGACCAGTGCTCAAGGTGAATAGTAGCTCACACTCTTTGTTTTTAAATCAGCAGATGATGGGTTCCAGAATGCTTGAACCACGGAGAACTCAAGAGCTGTGGAGTTAAACCCTGATCTTCATGGGAGGCTGTGGAAGAACAGAAAGGAGCAATCTTCACCATTTTGCCAACCAGGATGGAAAATGTGTTCCGTTCCTCTCCCCACCCCTCCCACCAACACAGTCCCTCCTCCCTCCCCGAGGTAGCTGAAAACAAAGGGCTGGCGAATCAGGATCAGAGAGAAAAAATGGACCAGCACAACAGGTTAGTGCCCCAGGGAAGTTGTTATCCAGGGCAACTTCCCTGCATGCCAGCTCCTAGACTCAGACTTGCACATTCATAGGATCTCATCTCCAACTCTGATTGTAGTAAATGGGAGTCTTTCCATTGTCTTCAATGTATGCTGAGTCAAGACTTCAGTGAGGCCTAATTCCACCTGGGCCAAAGAGATTTTTTTTAAAAAGAAACCCAAATAAAACAACACAAGCTGTAAAGAACTCATGCAGCCTATGCAGGGCATGCAATTACATGAATATAGCTTACCCCCATTGGTCACTGCTCACCAAAGACTGCCCACGGCAGCTATATATGAACCCAGCAAGTACTGGTCATTGTCTGCTCATTGCTATGTGTGCCTGGCTCCTTATCTGCTAGGTTCTGTGTTGTGTTTCTGGACTAAAACCTGACATTGCTTCAGCTGAACCTGAATCTGTTGTGAGTGTTATCTTGTTTCATGACAAAAATGCAATTTTAGTTTGTAGTCAAAATTAAAAATACTGTGTGCCTTGTACCTTGTGCATAATGTGACCAGATAGCAAATGTGAAAAATTGGGATGGGGGTGGGGGAAATAAGAGCCCATATTAAAAAAACCAAACCCAAATATCGGGACTATAAAATCAGGACATCTGGTCATCCTATTTGTGCACGGCTGTGTAAAGTGGGTGTAAAACATTACTATTTGAATTAGTTAATGATTACAAAAGATGCAATGGAGAATCAAGTCCATTAGATTTGAAAAGCAGATGAAGGCCCATTCCATTTAACAACACCATAGAGAGTCCATATCCACTCCAACTTAGCCCACAGATGTCCAAGGCCTTTTAAGCATTGCTTCTGTCCTTTTTGCTAAATGGGCCAGAACTTCTTCATCATAAGACCATGCAGGTTGATGAGGATGTGACACTGTTACCCAGTCTGCTTGTCTCCACCACAAACCTGAGGCTGACCTTGGCAGGGAAATGTCATCCCTTGATGACATGACACAGAGGAGTTCTTATGATCCAAGATTGTATCTGCAACTTCATGGGAGGAGAAAAATAATCAACCAGAAAAACAGCACCAGTTTATGGGACCTTTTAATGTGTGACTATGCCACTACATTAGATTCTTGTTGCTTGCATTTATTGGGCCAGATCCTCAGCTGGTGTAAATTGGGATAATTCCATTGAAGACATATGTTTCCATTTTCCTCAGTCTTAGATTTATATGTAGGTTTTAACATTTTTTTGAAATTATTACAATTATTACAATGACAATTGGATCTGAAATTATTTGATTCAGAAATGTATTTAAATTTCAGAAACTCCCAGCAATAGAACAGGAAAGCATGTGCCAAATAAACTCAATGGAACAAGAGAACAAACTTTAAGAAATGCTTGGAAATTACTGCACGTAGCACTATGAAAAATCTATATTTGAATGTTTGTTATGCATGCAAATAAAAAATAAACAAATAAAAGGGCAAGCTTGCTCTACAACATTCCCATCCTTAACCCTCCCCAGCCTTTAATTCCCTCTTTGCCTCTAACTTTCTACCTTATCTTCTCTCTTCCCTTCTCATTCTCTTCAGTTTTCCCCTATTTTGGTAATGGCTGAGCAATCCACCCAACTCTCATCTGCCTGATTAATTCTCTGTCATTACTTTACTCTTTTATTTAGCTTTGTAAAATATTTTGAGATATACACACTCAACAGTATGAAGTTGTATTGTAATGTATAAACAAGGGGCCATTGGATTTTCCCTTCCCCTCTGTAACAGGTTTACTGGGAGTTTTGTTTTAAGCAGCTATGGGCAGTTTGATGAAATGGTATTTTAATATCTGAAAATCTCTGCTACAAAAGTGACTAATCTGGGGTCAGCCAGTTGATGTGAGCTTCCTAATTTACAAGCATAACAAATGGAAGAAAATCAAAACGTTTTAGACATCATTATTTCACCTGTTTTGTTTCTTTGTCATGAGAGCCTCAGTAAAAATCATAGTGGAACTTTTCAGAAGCCTACTCATCTTTTGCACAGGAAGAAGTCCAGGGCTTTGATCATTGGATGCCTGGGAAAATTTCAACCCCAAAGCCTCTCATTAAATCTCAATGAGATTTTCCAACTGGCAACACACGATCGCAGAATAATACTCAATAAAATGTAAAACTCCACGTTGCACAGCATCATTGTTGATGGTGGCTCTGTTGCTTGTGGTTATAAACAAGTGCCCTTCACCATGCATTGTGTGAACAACAATTTTCTACCCCTTGGAAAAAATATTGGATAGTATTAAATACTAGCAAAGACTTTTTGTATTGTAAAGACATATCCATTTACATATGATTTAATTTTGCTTAATTTCAGTGGTCAATCTCTGATAGTTCACAATACATGAAGATCTCAACACAAGAGTATGAATTCTAGTTTGCAGAACTTACTATAAACTGTACAAATTCTTCTTTTAGTCTTACGTTAGCTTGTACAGTTATTAACCAGAATTAGAAACTTTACTTTAGACTCCCTATTAAAAGGCATATGATTCCTATGAACCACGAGAGTGATATTGGCCACCAGATGTCACTCATTTTCTGTTTGCTTTCCCTTAAGATATGTGCATGCAGATTGGGAAAACATATACTCCTCTAACGGCTGCATTAAATAGAGTCTGTCAAGCCACTCACAATTTATTCATTTCCTCCCTAATAAAAATGTTCCACAGCATTCTGCACTAATGGCCCCAAACACTGCAGCTTAGCCTAGGCACCTTAGTAATTTTAAAACTGTATTTTATAAACAACTTAATAAATGAAAAATCAGACAAATATATTGTACTGCAAATATTTCTTCACTGTGTAATGTTTAGAAAAAGTTAGCTGATGTAATTAATTCACATCCTGCAGACAAAAGACATGATTACTATCACAGGCAAAATCTTGTCCCAACCACTACCACACACATTTTGGTAGACATCTCCATCTCCAAACACAAATGAATTTAAAGTGATACCTTTAGCAGATAGTGGTAGTTAGTCTATATCTGCCAATTATCACTCCCCCAGTGTGACAGTCAAAGATTTGCCCTGCTATCATGCACCCTAGCTGAAATATAACTCAGAACTCATGGCTGTAGCAAGGGAACAAGGTTCACATGCAGGTCCTTCTACCAAACACTAGGGGATACTGCTTCCATCCTGTCTTTGTCACTGTTCCTCTTGTTGGCTTCCTTAACCTCTTGGTAGCTCTCAGTGCAGCACAGATAGTGGCTCAGGCAGCAAAGAGAGGAGACAAAAAAGGGGGAAGCAGAAGAGGCCAGAACTTGCAGCCTCATGCTCATACTACCAGGCTCTGAGTAGCAGTGCAGCAGCCCTTGTCATCCCTGGAAGGGGTCATGTGCATGTGTGAATAGGGAAGATGAGACAGGATGCAGGAGTAGAATGTTGGGGTGGAAATAGGATGATGGGGAAGGAAAATAGGACCAGATGGGTGACAAAGGAATGCAGAGGAGGAAAAGGATTGAGGGAGGAAACTGGAACATACAAAGAGGAGAGGACCACTGGAAAGTGCAGGCAGAAAGGATCAAGGGCTGGCCAAAGAAGAAGAAAATGATGGAGAAAATAAAGAAGAGAGGAGAGACTGGCAATGAGAGGAGAAAAGGAAGACAGTAAAAGAGGGCAAAGAGAGGCTTGTAGCTATTCCAAGGTATTGGAAGAGCTAACACCAGCTCAGTGGATGAACTTGAGCAAGTCATGTCACATCTCTGCACCTCATCTGTAAAAGGGAGAGTGTAATTTTTACATCTCAGGAAAGTTAAAGTGCCTTAAAATTCTAAGATGGAAGGTGGCTTGAGTGAATTTGGGAGTTGCCAATATACAAATCCATTGCAAGAGAAGCTTCAGCTAAGGAAAGGCTGAGGAGCCTCCGAGTGATGGGAAATATGGTAGCAGTAGAGGTGCTTGAGCCAAACCCCGGGCTTCAGTAGATTACACCAGTTGAGGATTTGGTTTCCTATTATCCCAGTGGGCCAAACCTACTCATGTATGCATCCCCAGAGCCAGCATGTGTCATGGGGAGCATTTGGGGCAAGGTAAGGTGAGAAGCTTGCAGACAGTCTCTGATTGGATTTAGCTTTTGTGCAGTCTGTGGTGGGGATGTGAATATGCAGATGGCTCCTAGTTGCACTCTTATTGGACACAGTTCTTTATTGACCTGGGAATTGGTGGACCATGGCTAGTTGGACTAGATTATTGTACATGACCTCCGGGCAGCCTGATACTTTGCAGATGTTCCTTTCTTGGGCTCGATGGCTGTGCACTCTCTCCGACAATACTTACACTAGCAGTTTGCAAGCAATCTTTGGCTGTACTGGTAACTTGATTTTCTCTGCTGGCGATGGGTAGTTGTGTGGCCACGCACCCACCCCAACAACACTGGGGATTTGATGTCACTCCCTGCCTGTACAAGAAGTGGTGTAGCCCTGTTGGTCCCAGGATATTAGACAAGGTTGGTGCAATGAGATATTTTATTGGACCAACTTCTGTTGGCGGTGAAAGAGAGAGGCTTTCAAGCTACACAGAGCTCTTTCTCAAACCCGTGCAGCTCGGAAGTTTGTCTCTCTCAGTAACAGAAGTTGGTCCCATAAAAGATCTTAACTCACCCCCTTTGTCTCTCTAGATCTGATGAGATCTGAGGGGCTCACATAAAAATTAGCTCCCTTGCTCTTGCGGGCTGTCTGTGCATGGTCCCGGCAGTGTAGTTTGCAGATGCTCCCTTGTTGTCTATGCGCCCGCACGGGCAGCAAGCGGCTTGCAGACGCTCCTTTGCTGTGCGCGCTCCCGGCCGGACGTGCACTTTGCAGACGCTCCCTTGCGGTGCGCGCTCCCGACCAGGCGTGCACTTTGCAGATACTCCCTTGCGGTGCACGCTCCCGGCCGGACGTGCACTTTGCAGACGCTCCCTGCTCGTCAGCCTCTCTGACCTCGCCGCCGCTCCCAGGTGCCGGCCCCAGCTGTGGCGCCGCAGCTGCTCCCCGGCGCGGCGCACTGGTGGCCCCGGCGGACGATGGGCGATGGGCTCGGCCCGGCGTGGAAGGAGGTGAGCGGCGCGCGGGTCCCTGCCCATCCCCGGCCGGGCGGGCGGGAGCGGCGAGCTCGGGCTCCCTGCGGTCAGCTGGGGGAAGCACAACACACACACACCGCCCCTGTGCCGGGGGAACGACACTGACACACACACACACAGTGCCCCTGTGCCGGGGGGGAACGGACACACACACACACACAGCCCCTGTGGCGGGGGAACGACACTGACACACACACACACACACACAGTGCCCCAGTGCCGGGGGGGAACGGACACACACACACACAGCCCCTGTGGCGGGGGAGGGATACACACACACCGCCCCTGTGCTAGGGGAGGGGGACGACAGTGACACACACACCGCCCCTGTGCCGGGGGAGGGATACACAAACACAGCGCTCCTGTGCCAGGAGGAATGGGGGGACTCGGACACACACACACAGCGCCCCTGTGCCTGGGGGGGACTCGGACACGGACACACACACAGCGCCCCTGTGCCTGGGGGGGACTCGGACACGGACACACACACACACAGCGCCCCTGTGCCTGGGGGGACTCGGACACGGACACACACACACACAGCGCCCCTGTGCCTGGGGGGGGGACTCGGATGGACACACGCACAGCGCCCCTGTGTGGGGGAGGGGAGGTGACGACGACACACTCGGACACACGCAGCGCCCCTGTCCCGGGGGGTGGGGTGAGACACACTTGGACACACTCACACAGCGCCCCTGTGTCGGGAGAGGGGGAAGCACAGGACACACACAGCCCCTGGCGCGGGGGAGGGATACACACACAGTGCCCTCGGGTGGGGCGGGGGGGGGGGGAGGAAGAGGAGGACATGGACACACAGCCCCTGACCGGGGTAAGGAGGACACAGCCCTTGGCACGGGCTGCGGGGGGGAACCAGACATGGACACACACACGCTCACATACCGACAGCCCCTAGTGCTGGGGTGTGGAGGTGACACACGGACACAGCACTTGTGTGTGGGGTGGATGGACATGTTGCCCCTGGTGAGTGGGTGGGGATGGGACAGGACACAACACGGAGACACACACACACACACACAGCGCGGGGGGTGGGGAGGGACACCTGGACACAGAGTGCCTGTGGGGGGGAGGGAGGTGCGGAGACACCCGGACACGAGAGCCGTGTGTGTGTGTGTGTGTGTAGACACTTGGACACAGCTCATCTGTGGGGATGGGGCGCGGAGACACACAGACACAGCGCCTGTGGAGGGAGCAGGGCGTGGAGAGAGACACACACACACACGGAGCCCCTGTACTGGGGGCGGGATGGACACGGGGACACACGGAGCCCCTGTGCCAGGGGAGTGGGGGAAACGGATGGACACGGACACACACACACACGGAGACCCCGTGCTGGAGGAGGGGGGATGGACATGGACACACGCGCACACGGAGACCCTGTGCTGGGACACACGTACACACACAATCCTACACCAGTGGTGGGAAAGTGAGCACTACCCCAAGCAGCGGGCATGGGCGGCGCAGCTGGTGCACACCCTCCTGCCCCTGTGCACGCACTCACTCTCAGCCTCTCTGCATGGAGGGGCAGACACCCCTTGCCTCTTTGTGGGGGGGTGGAACCGCAGCCTCTCTCCTCTACCGTTGCCTCTGTGCTGGGGGACAGCGGCTGTCTCATCTAACCACTGAGTCTGTGTTGGGAATGTATAGCTGTTCCAGCCCCTTTCTCTGCCAGGGACAGCATACCTCTGTGGGCTAGTGGTCAAATGCTGCCATACCAATTATCCAGGGGACTCTTCAGAGGTGCTTCTAGCCATGCCCTCTGCTCCTGCAGATCTATACCTGCTGGCTACTAAGCTGTGGTCTTCTTGCCTTTCTAGGCAGTATTTTTAAGGTGTTTTTGTGGCTGTAAATGCTGTAAAGTCTTTCTTGTTCCGGCTGTCTTCATCACACTAACCCTGTATAACACCCCATAACTCTCTAGCCCCCTATGTGACCAGTGACCTAACTGTAGTGTGTTATTGAGGGCAGGTGTAGTGTTGAGGAAAGTATTGTTCATGCCAAGTCTGATGGGGACAGAGCATTTAATCGAGCTGTGTGAAAATCTTGGAATAAACACCCCAAATCTGGTAGAGTTCACTGGGGTTTTGTTACTAACCTAAAGAATCATTTTGAACAGAGTCATAGGCATGGATGGTGCTTTATGGAAGATGTGAAAAGACAGGTCCTTTCCACAAGGAGCTTAACAGTAATTCAGACATAAGGCAGCAGAGGATGACAAATAAACAGTACGGGGAGGACAAATGTTTCAGTAGCAAAAAAATGAGAGATGCTTATGTTACAGAGACCAGGTTTGAACAAGAATTACTGTGCTGTGTAAATCTTTTCGATTAACTGGCAGCTCAATTGTGGTTTGGGGTGAGTTTTGGTTTATGTCTTGCACTTCTTTCATTTTCCTCCAAACAAGAGGAGTATGTAAATTTCAAGATGTGAAACTGTTAAAAGGTTCATTCAAACTGCTGTGATCCATGCCAGGCAAGTTTTGTTTTCCCTTGGTCTACATAGTGTTTTTTTGCTATCGATACTATTAATTTTGTTGCAGATTGGAAATTACAGTATCCTTTGTTTTCCTGGTTCTGTATTTCTTGTGCATCCAAATCTCCCCCTAAAACCTATGGAAATACTGACTATGTAGGGAATGCAACATAGGCCTTATTTGAGCATTTGTACATTTCAGATATAGATCAAATAAGATTATTTTTCTGCACACTTTAGAGTTTTTCTGACTAATTTTTTGGCAGGTACATTATGTACAAGCATGTAATATTCAGTATGAGGTGGAAATAAATTTGAGGGGAAATGTTAGTTATTTTCATTTTAGAAAATGAGGCATTGTTCAAAAGGTCCCCATCCCCTCGTTTTCTTTCAATAAAAATTCCATCAGTGTTAGTGTCTGACTGGAATCTACATATTATCTTTCAAGTATTGAATACAGTCCTGTTAGTGCCCATGTTTTCCCCTTGCAGGCTGATGGGAGCAATTATGGTCAATGAACTTCAAAGTAGAAACCTTCTCAGTAGCCTTGACAACTCCATCATTATAGTTTACCGTGTCAGGAATCCCTTTAGATAGGGATTTATTCCCGAGGCTAAAGTCATTCAAGTGTATATTACATCCAAAAAACTATGCTGAAAGAATTTTATGGTTGCGAAGTCAGCTACTCAGAAGTTAAGAAATATGAGAGTTAAGATTGCCAGTGCAATCTTAATTCAGCTTGCTTGTGCACATACATTATAATACAATCTTCATTACATGATCTCATGCTATTTTTTTCCCATATGATCCCTGCCTCATTCTCTGAGTGAGTAGTTATTCATGTTCAGAGCACAGTTCCAATTCACTTCAATGGAACTTGCTGAGTGCTCAGCACTCCTGCAAATCTGGCCCCAGTTGTCTCACACTGGGCACCTAGAAAATTAGGACTACATAATTAGTGGCCCACTGTGAACATTGTGATTTAAGTGAGTTGCCCAGCATCACATAGGAGCTCCAGTTTTACAGGTGGCATTCAATTTTCTTAACCACGAGACTGTCCTGTCCCTTGCCTCATTCACTACACATCCTCCAGCTTCTGTGACAAATGATGTAGGGGTCCGACTATTGACAACAGCCTCTTTGACTACATGACGGATTCATCCCCAAACAGTTCCATCCTGTCCACTGAATGAAATGGGTGTGTCCTGTGTTTAAGCAATAGTGTTTGATCATGTCTTAAAGACTGTAAAGGGACTGAATTAAGATTACACAGCCACCTTAATTCTGGCATTTCCCAGTTTTTTAGTGCTTTTCTGTGCAATTGTAACACTCTTTTTAATGCATTTTTTCTATGTAATATTTAGTATGTGTGTATGCATAAAGATTTATTATACTACAAACTGCTATTGTAAAGCTGTTGCTTGTGTTTATTGATAAAATACCCTTTCTCCTGTCCAATAACAAACAAACATTGGGGCAGTACTTACGTTGCTGCACAGAGAATTAAACTGTAAAAAACACCTGAAATTGTACAAAAGCCACTGTAGTGTGATTTTTTTTCAGAAAAGGGGGAAGGGGTCATACTGAGAGAAAAACACTAAAAACCTCTGGAAAAAGGAGCATTTTGGGGTTATTTTTTGGAAAAGGGATGAGTGGGGTGTTCCTAAGGATATGTCACACAGTACTGACCACTTCAGGGAAAGTTCTGTCACCTGCATACTTAAGGTGTTGTGGGTGGTGTAGCTGAGTGGTTCATGTTCCTAAATACAGAAAAAAGGAGGTGTGCACACCAGGTAAGTGATTACCAAGTGCTTCACCTCTGCAGAACAAGCTTGGACATGTGGCTTGAAGATTAATTTTGTTGGCTTTATTATTCCTATCCCCCTTTCTCATGTAACATATTCCATTTTTTCCATCCTTTTATATGTGGATTTAGGAGTCTGGGATGGTGCTAGCTTGAAAGCCTGGGGCTGAAATTGCCTATCCACAGAAGAGGTATAATACAGACAGTGGCAGCTAATGTTTCCTGCCCCAAAATGAACCTGAATGTTAGGGAGGATATTTCATTTTCTGTATACATTCAATCTGGTCTCTGCTGTGTTTGGCAAGAGCAGTAGTTGGTGGGTTTGGGTTTGTGGACACCTGTTTGCTAGCAAATCAACTGAGACTAACTCATTTCACAGCAAGCACTGTCGTTTTTATCCCGTTCAAAATAGTGTCTCTGTTTCAAAAAGTCACTGAACATTACTGTTAAAATAGGGGAGGACTAGATGGTTCCTGGTATTTGTAATTGTAAATTGAACCATTTACTTGTAGGTCATTGATATGAATCCAGTCTAGGTTGGTAATGAAATGTTACTATTTGTTGTGGCTTTTGTGGCTTGTGAATTTGGTGGGTCTCTGATTCCTAGTGCACAACTGTATTTATCACAGAAACACAGATGGAACCATTATTGGCAGTCTCAGCAGAAAGGCCAAAGATTGAATGAATGGGCTGTGGGAACTGTCTCAAATCTTGCCTGGAGTTTCCACAGTATGTGGGGAAACTTGCATTGCCATTTCCTGGCTGTGCTATACCTTTCTGAAATAAATGAAGCCGTTAGTTTTCAGAGCTGCCTACATGGCTTTCTTCTTCAGCAGTAAATTCATGTGTGCTTGCGAATACCCCTCCTCCCCTTTCTATATGATAGAATAGGATTAAGTAAGTAAAGCTCACTCCTTCTTGCTGGAAGATGAATCCTTTTTGCTGCCTGAGGGGGAGCCAGCTCCCTCAGGCTTGATTGAAAGAATATTGAAAGTAAAGACAGTGATTGAATGCTCAATGTGAGTTAAATCAGAATGCTTGGATTTCCAGAAATTCATTGTCTGAAACTGAAGAAGGAACTAGCAACATTGAGGACAGATTATCTAAAATCCTAATCTGTTTTGTAAAGTAGAATCTTCAGAGGCATATTTTAGAAGACTAAGGAAAGCATAACAGCTAAAATAGATATTCATGTGACCTGCATGTGTGAATGGGTATATAATGAAGACGATTGTTGCTTTTGGGGAACATTTTTTTTCTCTCTTTGGTGAAATTGAGAGGATACACAATTTCAGGAGCCTCTTCTGATTTTCTTAAAATCTTGAAAGCATTTCTCTTTAAGCAACTTAGATTTCCTTATGTGCAGCAGCAGAATTTTCAGTTGGTTTGTCTCCTGACCCCATTCTAATACCAAGAGAATAGTATGTAACTTTTCTCCACATGTTGCCTTCAAAGTGCAATACAACAATATAATCATTTGGCACATATATTGTCTTTCATTTAATAATTTACTATCAATAGTAGTGTGCAAAGTGCTTTACAGATTGTTATGAACCAGGGTCCATGCCCTCAACAGCTTGCATTCTAGGGCTATGTCTACACTTGAAGCTGGGGTGTGATTCCCAGCTCGCACAGATATACTTGTGCTAGTGCCAATGAACTAAGTGCTCTAAAATAGTAGTGTAGCTGGGGTAGCAAGTGCAGTGGTGAGTGCAGTGTAGGCTAGCCAGACCAAGTACATACCCACAAAATAAATAATGCAGCCCCAACAAACCATGTGGTAAAAATGGAGAGATCTAGATTCTAGCAGAATCCTTATTTATGCACATGTCACAAAAAATTCACAGAATTCACCATGGCTTACTCTGCTTCCAGAGCAGGTTGCAATGGTGCTTCAAAGGAGGCCCTGTAAGGGATGTCACATTCTTCTCCCTAGAGACTGACGTTGCTGAACCAGTGCTAATCTGATAGCTGTGAAGCTGATGGGCAAATTCCTTTTCTGAAATCAATTTAAGTGGTATCATGCTTCCATTTCCAAAATGGCATTGAGAGATTATCATGGAATTTTTTCTCTACTTCTTGGCAGAGTGGCTTTGGAGTCCAGTGTTTAGTCTGTCTACTCATGTGGCAACATAGTATCTGTGTGCTTCCCAAGTGTTGAAAAATAGAAATAACGATTTCTTTCCTTTCAACACTATATGAGAAATGGTTCAATTACTGAAGTATTTGGTTGTGTGTGTTTAAAAAAAAAAAAAAAAAAAAAAAAAAAAACTAGTCATAGACTCTAAGTCAGAAGGGACCATCATGATCATCTAGTCAGACGTCCTGTACATTGCAGGCCATAGAACCTCACCCACCCACTACTGAAATAGACCCCCTAACCTCTGGCTGAGTTACTGAAGTCCTCAAATCTTAAAGACTTCAAGTTATAGAGAATTCACCATTTACACTAGTTTAAACCTGCAAGTGACACATGCTGCAGAAGAAGGTGAAAAATTTCCAGGGCCTCAGCCAATCTGACCCAGAGGAAAATTCCTTCCTGACCCCAAAGATGGTGGTTGGTTAGACCCTGAGGATGTGGGCAAGACCTGGGAAAGAATTCTCTGTAGTAACTCAGAGCCCTCCACATCTGGTGTCCCATCTCCAGCAGTTGAGGATTTTTACTACTGGCAGTCACCAATGGGCCACATGCCATTGTAGGCAGTCCCATCGTACCATCCCCTCCATAAACTTATCAAGTTCAGTCTTAAAGCCAGTTAGTTTTTTTGCCCCCGCTGCTCCCCTTGGAAGGCTGTTCCAGAACTTCACTCCTTTGTTGGTTAGAAATCTTCATCTAATTTCAAGCCTAAACTTGTTGATGGCCAGTTTATAGCCATTTGTTCTTGTCTCAACATTGGTACTTAAGTTAAATAACTCCTCTCCCTCCATGGTATATATACCGCTAATGTGTTTATAGAGAGCAGTCATATCTCCTCTCAGCCTTCTTTTGGTTAGGATAAACAAGCCGAGCTCTTTAAGTTCTCTCATAAAATAGGTTTTCCATTCCTCGGATCATCCTAGTAGCCCTTGTCAATACCTGTTCCAGTTTGAATTAGTCTTTCTTAAACATGGGAGACCAGAATTGCACACAAGATCTCACCAGTGCCTTGCATAATGGTAATAACACTTCCCTGTCTTTACTGGAACTACCTCGCCTGATGCATTCTAGGTCTGCATTTGCCTTTTTCATGGCCGCATCACATTGACGGCCCATAGTCATCCTGCAATCAACCAATACACCCAGGTCTTTCTCCTCCTCTCTCACTTTCTACTGATACGTCCCCTGTTTATGGCAAAACTTCTAAATGCCTGACCTTGCACTTTGCACTATTAAATTTCATCCCATTTCTATTACTGCATTTTGCAAGGTCATCCAGATCTTATTGTATGTTTGATCCTCCTCCGTATTGGCAATACCTCCCAACTTTGTGTCATCCACAAATTTTATTAGCGCACACTCACTTTTTGTGGCAAGGTCAGTAATAAAAATGTTACATAAGAGTGGTCCCAACATCTCCCTCCAGTATGACCTGTTATAGTCACCTCTTTAACCTTATCCATCTTTCAGTTCTCACATTAATCCCCATATTCTCCAATTTAATAATTTCCCATGTGGAACTGTATCAAGTACCTTACTGAAATCCAGGTAGATTAGATCTACTGAATTTCTTTTGTTTAAAATTAAGTTATCTGCTCAAAGAAGGAGCTTGGTCTGGCATGATCTACCTTTTGTAAAACCATATTTTATTTTATTCTGATTACCTTTCACCTCTGTGTCCTTAACTACTTTCTCTTTCAAAATGTATTCCAAGACCTTGATAGAATTGAGGTCAAACTAACAGGCCTGTAATTTCCTGGATCACTTTCTTAAAAGTAGGAACTATATTAGCAATTTTCCAGTCATAGGGTTTGATCTATGAGTTTACAGTTTCATTAAAAGCCCTTGCTATTGGGCTTGTACTTTCATGTGCCAGTTCCTTGAATATTCTTGGATGGAGATTATCCAGGCCCCCTGATTTAGACCCATTAAGCTGTTTGAGTTTGACTTTCACCTCAGATATGGTAATATTTACCTCAATATCCTCATTGCCATTAGCCACCCTGCCACTACCCCTAAGCTCTTCAATAGCCTCATTTAAAAACTGAGGCAAAGTATTTGTTTAGGTGTTGGGCCATGCCTAGATAATCTTTAATCTCCACCCCATCCTCAGTGCTTCATGGCTCCACTCCTTTCCTTGTCTTCTTTCTTATATGTAAGGCTGCGATTCTTTCACGCAGGTCAAGGAAGTCACAGATTCTGTGACTTTCTGCATCCTCCGTGACTTCCGCAGCGGCTGGTGCAGCTGACTTCAGGGCCGCCCAGCCCCAGGGCCAGCTGCTTGGGTGCTCCACAGCCAGCCACAACCTGGGGCCAGCTGCTCTGGTGGTCCCCGGAGCCAGCCGCACTGGCCGCTGCTCAGGCAGCTGGCTCCGGTGACTGTGCAAGCAGTGGCTGGTCCCAGGGATCGCCCAAGCAGCGGCCGGTGTGGCTGGTCCCAGGGATCACCTGAGCAGCAGTCCCAGGGGGCAGCCCTGGGGCCAGCTGTATTGGCCACTGCTTGGGCGGCCCCGTGCAGCTGGCTCCGGGGAGCGCCCAAGCAGCGGTTCTGGGGGTGCCCTGGGGCCTTATGTTCCCACCTACCATCAAAGTTGTGTGTATGTTTATGAAGGGAAACTTTAATCAGAGAAACGAGGCTTGCATTTAATTGTGAAAGTGGGTAGTACCATGGTCATTTTTGTGTCTTGTTGGAATGGAAATAAGTTCTGCCACCTATGTCCAGCTCCTGTAAAGGTTCCATCTCCCTTGCTCTTTTTATGTTTCCAACTTCCTGGACAAAGTCTGTTGCTACTGGAGCCAATGACAAAACTTCCTTTGATTTCAGGAGGACCAGGCCTTCAGTCGGAGCTTTTACTTTTTACAAAAAAGAGGAAGCTTTATTTCACATATAGATTTAATTACCCTCCTTCCATATCCTAGGTGAGGAATGTCATGGACCTTTATTGGTAGAAAAGCCTCCTTTTTAATTTTATGAACTCCCATGTTGCCTTGTGCATCCTCGTAACTTAGTTTACGACATTTCATTTATCAGTGCCTATCAGTCTATACAGTGTATAACTGTGTTCTGATTACGCTTCACTGGTGTATCCTTATAACAGAGAGGTACTGTGAACTCTTCTTGTTCGTTCTTCCAGGAAATCAAGTTCAGCAGCTATTTCAGTTGCTTATTACTGCCTCCTTTCTGTTATCTGTAAGAATAAATCTTGCTATCTACTTAGACCTAAGAAATGGTCATGGGAAACTTTTACACTCTACTTAGCTGGAGGACTCTACATACTTACGTATGTATGATTGCAGTCTGTTCACTACCATACTAATTCTTAAGGCTCCTACTTTTCTGCATTTGAGGTAGCCTAATGTTCTTCCTCTCACTTGTTTTCAAAACGATTTCTCCTTTTTCATATTTTGTCTCCGTTGATTTATAACATTATTTTCTAGGATGTTAAATGGCCCAGTTAAGATGGAAATAAGTGAACATACGAGACCTGTACAAGAGGTGATCTCTTTAGTTTAGACAACCTCCTGTCTTGAGATCATCCTAAAGTGTCCTCAAATACATTTATGACAATTCTGTTTGTGGAAAATCTGTTAATTAACCAGCTTTTGTCTGTCCTTTGTTGCTTAAGGTAAATTCTATTTACTTTGTGACTGTGAAGAATTTCAATGGTTTCTATGAGTTGATTTTTCTGAGGTCATTCTCCCCATTCCTTTGGTTCCAGGTAGGCATCTTACTACTTGGAAGTATTTGCACCCCAGCTATGCAACAACCTTCTCTCATGCAGTCCCTCTGACTTCAAGGGCACTACTTATGTGAACAATGATCTCTTGAAAGAATGAGAGTTGTATGGATTTTCGAGCTACAGTTATTCTACTCTCTCATGATACATCTGGGAGAATATCTTGAAAATCAAATATTCCACATGATTAAATTTCTCTATTCTTTCTCCACTATCAGGAAAGATCCTTGTCTTGGTGGTATCCCTCATTATGGGAGATGCCTTTATATGCTGTTCTAGATTCCATTTTTGATAGACTGTCTTTAATCAAATATGTTTCATTAGACATGCAAGTCCTGTAAGGGCATGATACCTGGCTCAAGGCAATCTGACAACTAGTGCTTATTTCACTGAACATAAAAGTCTGATTCTTATAATTCATTTGCTAAAACCGAACACTTTTCTTTTTCCTAAATAGACTTTCAATAACTTACATGAGTTTATCTCAATTGGTCCCTCTTCATATACAACATAAACTTGCCCTAATTTCATCTACTAAGTGTGAAACTTATCAGATGCTGCCTGAACTGTGTTGCTAATGGATGTTCAAATAAACAGAATTTCTTCTCCTTTTGAACAGACTTGATTTAAAGTGCAATATGGGAAGTTTTCAAAATTGCAACATAAGGGTCTGTTATCCGATGTACCACTTCATTATTTTTTTAAAAGAAGTTATTCTAACAGGCCAGAGTAAACAGTAGAAATAAAATGAATGTAATCTGATGTGCATCTAGTCTTGACACAATTTCTTTCTCACTCACATACTGAAACTTGTTGATAGTGAACTTTGTGCGTAAAATGAAACTCCCACGTTGTTTCAGTGCATTGTAGTGTGAAAATTGAAGTTATGGTTTAAAAAGAAACTGCTTAGAGTGAATTTTTTGTGTGGGGGTGAATTGGTGCTGGAAATATTAACTATGAAATAGTAACAGAGTGAAGCTATAGGCTGGAATTACCAAATTCTATTCAGACTGTCATAGAGATAAGGTGTTTAATAGCCAATGAACTTGAAAGCTAAAAATCAGAATCTATTTAAAAGTACTATCTGATCCCCAAAAGCCTCATCCATCATATGGATGTTGCCAGTCTTGATACTTTCTTTCCTTCTTTAATCTCAAAATGACCTTTCCTTTCTTATTTAATTCCAAAATACCTGATGGGTTACACGATACATACTGTAGTTCGTTTTCTGAAAAGGAAATAGAGAATGACCTCAGTGTCTTTCTTCAGTTGCTTAATTTCAAAATCCTTGATGAACTACCAGCTGAATTAGCCCCCTTTCTGAAAAGGGGATACAAGCAGACATACTTATTTTTCGGAGAGGCACCTGAAGCCTGGTGGCTTTACTATGAAAAAATTTCAGACTTGTATAGTAAGCCCTTGTGTCCTAAATTGAAAATTGTTTGAACAACAACTTTCTCTGTGCATTAAATAAAATGCAGGTGAAAACAAAACAACCCCCCTCCCACCCTTCTACCCTCACTGAACCTGTGATAACTGACAAGTAAATTTGACAGATCTGTTTGACCAAGGTAGCAATATACATAGTTCCCTTGTTAAAGTGAATTCAGAGATTTCTTTTGCTGAAACTTTTGCCCTTCAGTTAGAAAGCATTCTCCCTCAAACTCCTTAACAACTAAGTATGGATTTATAAAAGGCAAATATACTGTAGCTCTGAACACAAGAGCCTTACATAACCTGATTCTGAACATATCTTCCCCTGTGGCATTGCTTTTGCTTGATGTGCAAAAAAATCTCCCTCCCCCCCCCCCCATGTAGCTGGTCTCTTGACTGCCTTACAGTGGTTTAGTTTTTGGACCTAAATTGATCAAATAAATTTCATTACTATATGCTAACCCTTCTGCAAAAATATTACTAAATGTCCTCCTTTCACATTTTTTTGTTTTAGAGCCCTTAGCAATGAAATCAAACAGCAGTTAATGGCTTGCCTGTCCAGTATGTAAAAATTAAAGAAGTTCTGTATGCTGACAACACTATTAACTCTTCACTTAAAGCAGTTCTTGATATTTATTTTTATTCCAGTTTCTGTTTTGAAAGATGGTTAAAATCTGAAACGTTGCCTCTTAACCACTGGTTTCCTTGTCTTTTTTTAGGTATTTCTTATGTGTCAGCATTCTAAAGGAGTCAAATACCTCACAATAGGTGTCACTTACTCTTTCAGTAATTATGCAGAAAATGTTTTAAAGTGGCACATGTAATGAAACTCTGGTGTGCCTTGAAACTGTTGTGGAGGATTCTCTGGAAACTGCCAAAATAATGGGATTGTATTCCTTTAAGCTTCTTGTTCTCTATTCACTTTCCCTTTTACATCTATGCTTTCAAAATAATCTGTAACATTAAATACATTTTGTGTAATAAGAGGGTGCCCCAAATTGGACTTGCCAATCTAGTCACCTAGAAATATTATCTGATATACGGGCCTGGAGTAACAATTTTAGAGGATCCTAAGTGACAGGGTGACCAGATGTCCTGATTTTATAGGGACAGTCCCAATATTTTGGGCTTCTTCATAGATAGGTGCCTATTTCTCCCCCCCCCCCCATACACCCCCATCTCATCCCTATTTTTCACACTTGATATCTGGTCACCCTACTTAGCAGCCTACACATTTTCAAAAATGAGAAGTATCATTGAAAGTCAGGAGGACTTAGAAGCCTAAGGGCTTGCATACACTTGAAACGCTACAGTGGCTAGCTGCAGCTGTGATGCGGTAGCACTTTAGTGTAAACACTACCTACCCTGACAAGGGTTTTTCCCATCAGCGTAGCAGATGACACAACAATTGCTAGAATGGTAAAAAATGAGGAGTAATCCAGAGCAATCTGGAGACTTGGTTAGCTGGGCCCATTTCAGCAAAGTGTATTTTAATATAGCCAAATGCAAGGTGATACATCTAGGTACAGAGTACATCTAAAGGATGGGGGACTGTATCCTGGAAATTAGTGACACTGAAAAGGGTTTAGGAGTGCTGGTGGATAAGCAGATGAACATGAGCTCCTAGTTCACTGCTGTGGCAAAAGGGCCCAGTGGGATCCTTGGATGTATAAATAGGAGAGTAGTGAGCATGAGTAGGGAGGTGATTTTACCTCTATACACCATTGGTGACACTGTCTAGAATACTGCATATAGTTCTGGTGTCTACATTTTAAAAAGGATGTTGAAAAATTGGAGAGGGTGCAGAGAAAAGCCACAGAAATTATGGTAAGGCTGCAGAAAATGCCTTCTTGTGAAAGACAAGCTTATCAAACAGAAGGTTGAGAGGTGATTTGATTAGCATGCAAGTGCCTTCACAGGAAGAAAATACAGGGTTCTAAGGGATCTTCAATCAGGGCATAACAAGAAGCAATGGCTGGAAGTTAAAACCAGCCAATTTCAAGTTAGAAATAAGGCATACGTTTTTAACAGTGAACATTGGAACAAACCACCCAGGGAAGTGGTAGGTTCTCCATCTCTTGATGTCTTCTAACAAGACATCCAGTCTTGATGGAAGATGGTTTAGCCAAACACAAGCTGTTGGGCTCAATGCCGGGGTAATTAGTGAAATTCTCAGACCTCTCTTGTGCAGAAGGTCAGAATAGATCGTCCCTTCTGATCTTAGAATCTGTGAGTAAGAATTTTTACATAAAAGCAACTTTCTCCTTATTATAGAAGAGAAGACTGAGACGGGGACATGAGACCAGTTTTCAAGTACATAAAAAGTACTTAAAAGGAGGACGGAGAAAAATTATTCTCCTTAACCTGAGACTAGAACAAGAAGCAATGGGCTTAAATTGCAGCAAATGTGGTTTAGATTGGACATTAGGAAAAACTTCCTAAGTATCTGGGTGGTTAAGCACTGGGGCAGTGAGTTGTATGGGCCCGTGGTGCCCGTGTTCCACCAGTATGAGAACACGGGGGCCTGGCTCCACCAAAGGTCTCTGCCCCCCTCCCCCTCCGGCCCCGTGTGCCTCCTTTGGGGCGTCCTCCCCGGGCCCATGCCTAGGGTTACCATATTTTGTGCCTCCAAATGGAGGACACTCCCCGGGGCCCCCGCCCCCAGCCCCGCCCACGCCCCGCCCCAACTCCCAAAGTCTCCGCCCCCTCCCCTGCTTCCCGCGAACATTTAATTCGCGGGAAGCCTGAAGCAGGTAAGGGGGGCGGGGGGAGGAGGCGCGGCCCAGGCTGGTCCCCCCGTGGCTCCAGCCTGGGTCGGCTCGGGCCCTGGGGTGCCGGCCCCGACCGACCACCCCCCGGCTCCCAGCCCCGCGGGCCCGGCGCACTCCCCGGGCTCCCCGACCCCGGCGCACTCCCCGGGCTCCCCGACCCCGGCGCACTCCCCGGGCTCCCCGACCCCGGCGCACTCCCCGGCTCCCCGACCCCGGCTCCCGGCCCGGCGCACCCCCGACCCCGGCCCGGCTCCCGGCTCCGCGGGCCCGACCCGGCTCCCCGGACCGGCACCGCGCTCCCGGCCCCGGCTCCCGGCCCGGACCCCGGCCCCGCGCCCAGCCCGGCCCGGCACCATGCCCCCGGCCCCGGACAAAGAGGCCCCGTCCGAGCCTCCCGATTTTCCCGGACATGCCCGGCTTTTGGGGATTTCCCCCCGGACGGGGATTTGAGCCCCCAAAAGCCGGACATGTCCGGGAAAATCCGGACGTATGGTAACCCTACCCATGCCTGCCTCCCCTGGGCAATCTAAAAGGGCCCGGGGCCCCCTCTGCCACCACCATCAGTGCAACAAGGCTCAGGCTGCTTCCTGCCGGCACGCTCCACTTCTGGAAGCCACAGCCACGTCCCTGCGGCCTCTGGTGGGGGATGGGGGCCGGTGTCCCTGCATGCTGCCTTAACCCCAAATGCTGACTCTGCAAACTGTGCCCAATGCCGGCAGCGGGGCCCTTAGACCTCTCCAGCCCCACCTCGCCTAGGAGCTGTTGTCAGAGGGCGGTGCGGCTCGCTTTTGGGAGCCACCTGAAGTAAGCGTTGCACCTTTCACTCTCTCCCACACCCCTGCCGCAGCCCAGAGCCTGCCCCCAAACGCCTGCCCAGAACCCAACCCCTCCCGCACCCAAACTCTCTCCCAGAGCCGGGGGTGGGGGAGACAGGACTTGGACCCGTTCTGGGCACCAGCAAAAATTATACAAACCTGCTGCCCCTGGTTAAGCACTGGAATAAATTGACTAGGGAAATCATGGAATCTCTATCATTGGAGATTTTTAAGAGCAGGTTAGACAAACACCTGTCAGGAATGGTTTAGATAATACTTAGTCCTGCCATGAGTGCAGGGGTCAAGACTAGATGACCTCTCGATGTCCGTTCCAGTCCTATGATTCTATTATACCAAAGTTTTGTGAAAGAGATGGGTGTATTTCCTTTGATCTGGTAGTACAGGAAAGGGTGTGGAGCATACTATACAGGAAATATACATGTAACTTGGCAGTTAAACTATACAATTTATATTTCATGCTGCATAGAACAGAATGCACATCTGTTCAAATGCTTAGAGCCAGTTTATTCCAATTTGGCTATGATCATGTAGATGCCTTATGATTTCTTATATCAAGTAACTGCAAAAAATAGATATTTTAGTCATTGTATCTCTCTTCCTGTACTTATGGAATCCTGCTTGACTGACATTGACTGTCACAAAAAAGCTACTCAGTGTATTTGCTTTCTTTTAGGTTTAATTAATCTATCTAAATTATGTAAACACCACTGTTAACAGTTTGAAAACATAGTATGTACGGGATAGAAATGCTAAACAGCATTTCTAACAGTTGATTTTTAGTGTATCCTGCATCTCAAATATCTGGCTAATTTTATGTGATTATTATAGATAAGATTCTTGATGGACAAATTTGAAGTATTATGAGCTTGTAATTGTGTTATGCTGATTAGTTACGCGCATATTTTAAAATATTTTATTGATTGTACTCTTCATAAGTTTAAATAATAGCCATTGTTCTCTGCCAAATACCAGCTGAGTTTATTTCTATAAATCAATAAATGAATTCTAGAAACAGTCTTTATACGCAGTAATGCAGTATATGCAGAATACTTCTTATGCCTACCTGTATAATATTTCTTTTATTATTTCTTAAAATGTAATAAAGATGGAATTTAAATCAAATAATGCCTTCAGAGCACACGTCAGTTACTTTTGTCTTGTAGAAGTCCGTGGGTAAATTTATCACAAAATTTGCTATGCTACTATAGTAATAGATCAATTAAGGTTTTCATTGTAAATCCTACAATTAAGAAGTTATGAGATCTGTAGGTGGAAAAATTCTCTCCAGTTTCAGTACTGGTATTAAAGGCTCCAACATGGGTGGGAATTTATATTTTTTTTTAGAAATTTGGGTACATGGGATGGGGATTGGGGTACAAGTCTCTCTCATCTTTACTTTGCATAAACATTTGTTTTTAAATATTTTTGGTACTCATCTTATTCAAAACTGTGAATAGCAGATTTTGCAGGCAATTAGATTTTTAATGATCAGCAGTTGCTTTAATATTTCAGACTGGTAATCTATTGACTTGTGCAACTTAGTATTTAAAATATATAGTCTCAGTGAATGTTTCATTGTCTGTCCTTGCTCTTGTCACTTCCATAACCTTACTTCCTTTTCAGTTTTGATGATGTATTTTATGTTGGTAAGGAAATGCTTCCTGTAGCTAGTGCTGTAATCTCTAATTGCTGTTGAAAAATTTCCTCTGATTTTTCCACTGGCTTGTCAGGGAGATGAAATAACTAAACTAGTAAAAAAGAGAGCTTCAGAAATCTGTGTTTTTAATACGTAGGAAACAAATCTGAATTAGTGGTATATGTTCATGGCAAAGTGTTTGATCAGAGGTCTCTGTCTAAAATGGGGAAGGAGACAGTTGAATAGACCTTAATATTTTGACATCTCTGCTAGGGAAAATTGTATTGACTTATTTTCAAAGGTAATAATTGTTTATTGCCAACTACTTTTGCTTGAATCTTTTCAAAAGTATGAATATTTATTGCTTGAGAAAGTTTCTGGATTGATATCCCCATTGACTTTGCCATACCTGACATGGGGAAAGTTAGACAACAGTAGTTCTAGATTCCTCTCAACCTTCCTGTGTTTCAACCCAGAATACTTGGGGGACTACTTACGGGGGTGAGAAAGTGGCTGAGACAGTCCATTTAGTCCTTGGCCTCTTTGCAAAGTGCCAGTTAGTACTAGCTGAGGTGGAGATTCTGGGAAATTTCCAACAGTACACCGAGAACTGGGCTGAAATCACCAACTCATTAATATTGACCATTGAACAGCCGTCTGACTGAATTCAAGCCAGTGGCCTACAGTAAAAGAAAAGGCCCTGTTGCAGAATATAGACAGGGTAATGTAACAAGCATTCCAGTGTAATGGGTTGAATTCTGTGATGATGTAAATAACTGCACACTCATTTACTTACGGTCTTTGGGGTTTTGACAGTGCTTAATTTGTGCCAGGACTGAGCCCTGGCACCTCCAGGCTTGGCAGTTCATAGCCCTGGCACCTCTGGGCTTGCTGCATCAGTTATGAATGTAAAAAAAAATTGCTTGAGCCCCAGCACCAAATGGCTTGAGCCCTGGTACCTCTTTCATTACAATTAAGCACTGGGCTTGGACCATAGCTATCTCTGTCTTCTGTGTGTAGCATTTAGCACAATGAGTCCCAGGTATTTTTAGGCTTTTTATTGAGGGCAGTAAGTGACTAGGAGAGAGAAGGCCTGTTCAGATTAAGCATCTGTCGAGTTTCTGCTGAAGTCCTGTAGCTTGATTAATTTCCTAGCATCATAGCTGCTTCACCACTCAGGGAGTTTGCACACTGTGTAATGTTACAGCAAAATGCTAGTATTGATTAAACTACTTTAAAAGTTTCCAAGAGTGCCTTCTTACATACCAAGCTATTGGCATATGTGGTGGGATGTCTAGAATAGAGAAAACAGAGAGCCCTTTGAATGAACAAAACAGTGATCCTTGTATAAAGAGCATACTTGGAAAAATATCACTATAATTAAAATATACAGGGCAGTTAGTCTACATAAAGCTTACATTTAGCATGTCTCAGAGGAAAGTTATCCAGAGAATGAACTCTTTTTATAGTTGAAATTGAAGCACGAGTGTATTTTTCTTTCCCACATCCAGGATGTGGGGTTTCTGCAGTCCGCTCAGTCTTAAAACTTAGAACTTCTTTCTGCCTTCTTCCCTCAGCTTTAAGCTCATGGCCACAGTCATTCTGAACCAGGATTGTTGGTAATAAATCTCTTCAGACTTAGCCATTGCTGTTCCTGGGTTGGCTAATGGGGTCTCTTCAGAATGAAGCCTGGTTTGGGATTTTCTTTTGTTGCTCCTTCATGCCACAGCATCCCCAAGGGACATTTACACTTACAGTGGCATGTAGAGTACAGATGCTGCATGCCCAGCTACCACAGGTGTAAATCGCAGTGTGTAGATGGTTAGGCACGGCTTGGGCGAGGAGAGTGTCCTATACGCGTGAAACCCCTAGGGCAGCGGTCACCAACTGGTCGATCGCAATCGACTGGTCGATCCTAGAGGATCTCCTGGTCGATCGTGATCTCCGGTGGTGCAGCGTGGTTGCTGCTAAGGCAGACTCTGTACCCCGGCCCCATGGCGCTCCCGGAAGCGGCCACTGCGGCCCCATGGCCCTGGGGACAGGGAGAGGCAGAGGTCTCCCTCTGTGTGCTCCTCCTGCTTGCAGGCACCGCCCCCGCAGCTCCCATTGGCTGTAAGAGCTGCAGGGGCGGTGCTTGCAGAGAGGGGCAGCATGTGGAGCCATGTGCCGTCTGCACCGCTCCCCCAGCATTTTTCATGTTGGCCCCTTCCGGGAGCAGTGTGGGGCCGGGGTAGACAGGGAGCCTGCCTTAGCCTCGCTGCCCCCGCCAAATGGGAGCCGCCGGAGATAACTGCAGCCCAGTGGGAGCCAGCAGCCCAGCCCTGAGCCCCCTTCTGGAGCCAGCACCCCAAACCTCCTCCTGCACCCCAAGCCCCAGCCCTGACCCTCCTTCCAGAACCCCAACATTCTGTCCCAGCCTGGAGCCCCACCTTGCACCCAAATTCCCTCCCAGAGTCCGCACCCTGCTCCTCCCTGCTGACAAAGCCTTTCACTGCCACGTGTAGCTACACACTTCAGTGACAAGCGTGGATGCAGCCTGCCTTTTCACTGCAGCGTGTAGCTACATGTGCAGTGCCTGTACTCTACACACTGTTGTGAGAGTAGACATAGCCCCGCATTCAGCTGTCCCATGAAAGTCAGAAGCTACAACTCAAATTAACATTTTTCATGCTAGTGCAAAATGCTGATTGTTAGCCCAAAGGGTTTGCCACGTCCTTTTGTCTCCTAATTTTAACGTTTACATTGTTTTGTGAGATGCACTGTTGAGATGAAAATTAAAACTGAGGTCTCATGGCACTTTTCCACAAGAAGGGGCATTAGCTTTTGTGATCCTAGCCAAACTCCAATTTAAGTAATTAGATTCTGCACCCCTAGATTTGGTTTCGGTTTGATACAGCATTCCTCTGCACTTCCTGTGCTAGACTGCGGAGTAATGTTGCTGCATGTTGTTAAACAGAGTTCATGTTCCATCTGACAGGTCATTTCACTGGTGGGTAAAGTGATCCCTATTTATATAATTGCTTATGGGCCTTTATAGAAAAAGACCAATGTGACTAAATAAATACTATCTATGTATTTTAGTGTTCTTGTTTTGTCTTTTCTGTGTATCTTTTAAAAACTATTTAAAATCCTTCTCTTGTCCTATAAGTGTCTAGTGCATGTTTGATGCTATATGAATAATACCAATTGTTAAAATCAATGAAGTAAAATGCATTACAAAAGGAAGATACTCTAATGTATGCATGCTCTTGCCCTTCCACAGGCTACAGAATATTTTTAAAGCTACCACCCACCGTGTTCTTGAAATAACTTCTGATTTGTCACTTTATTAAAAAGATTGATGATACAACTTAAAATACAGCATGGTAAGTAGGTGGAAGTTATTCTGGCAAATCCTTCTGGCATTGGAAATTTACAGGACTTAAAAAATTTCCCCAGTGCCTTCTAATCTGAGAACTAAGCCAGTTAGCCAGGATGTAAATTGTGTGGCCAAACCCCCTGCAATATAAAAGCATATCAGTTTTTTGCATTGTTTATTATGTACTGTATATAACATTGTTGTTCAGTTTTCTACTGGATAATGACAGAGCAGAACAAATATTTGTCAAATACATTATTAGAACTTTGCCAGGATTCATCAAATATGCTTGTCAAATAGTATTTGATGTGCTATAGAACTTGAATAATGCAAAAAAGACATTATTGAAAAATGACATTGAAGTTCTTCCAATAATGTATTAGTTGAATCCTATTCTAGCAACTGTACTTATTGCATGGTTTTGGGCATACCTTTTTTTCACTTCCTGGTTTCACTCCACGTCATCTTTTCTCCTAGACTAGATCATGGTGCATCTTTTCTAGAATTGTCTTCAATGTTGATTTCCTTTCTCATCACCACTCTCTTCTACTACTACTGCTACTACGGTAGCATCTCTCCAAATGGTTCCTTTTTGTGGTAGGTGTACATACACCTAGTAAAAAAACAGTCCCTGCCCCCAAAGAGCTTACAGTTAAAATAGACAAGACAGACAAATGTTGGGAGAAAATAAGTGGTGTTCTGCCCCTACAAATTAGTGATTGAGGCACAAGGTCTTGATGGCCTGAGGTCACACAGGAAGTCTGTGGCAGACCTCAGTATCAAAACCAGATCTCCCGAGTTCTAGTCTGATTCTTCCTTTCTATCTCCCCCTCTGAAATTTCTTAGTTTTCACCTTACTTCTCTTCAAACTTCTCTCATTCCTGTTTCTTATGCCTGCCCAGTGTCCACACAGCCATCAATTCATGTTTATCCATGAACCTATATAGAATTTAGAAATTTTACCTGTTAACCAGAGAACTAAACCTGCTATCCTCGGATAAGAGCGAAAATAGACCCTGCTGCTAGGCGAAAGCCCAGTTAAGAGGTCATCAACCCCTCTTTTTTTCCCCCTCTCTACTTTCCACGCCTACTCCCATCCCCTTCGGTGCTGGGAAGTGAGAGGGTGCTGAGATTCCTGTCAAGGAGCTACCTTGAATCCTGGGCATGGGTTACATTTCTTATATCTACAGCTAGTAGCTATCTGATAAATTTGAAGCGATGCACAGACATCCCTCTATGTTCTGGAATGAATAAAGAGCGTAAGACCATAGCATATAAGAGCTGCTATACTGGGTCAGACCATGGCCCATCTTGCCTAGCATCCTGCCTCTGACAGAGGCCTGTATCAGAGCTTCAGGGGGAATGTAAAGAACATGGCAGTTAGGGAGTGATTCACCCCCATCTTCAACTCCTGGCTTCTGGGAGAGGTTTAGGGTCACCCCAAGCATGAGGTTGCATCCCTGATCATCTTGGCTAATAGCCACTGATGGACCTATCCTCCATGAACTTATCCAGCTCTTTTTTGAACCCAGTTATTGTGACAAGATTCCCAGGGTGCAACCTGAACTGTGGGACCGCTGAGCCCTCTGTCCCACCAACCAGGGGTATCCCTCTCATACTGTGATGCTGTGACAAGCTACAAACCTCTGGCACTTACACAGATATCCACAGGGAGGGACACACCCAACTTAGTTACACGAATGCTTCTCCCAGCCACTCATGAGCTAACCATAGGGAGGCTTCAGCCAGTTCCCCTCAGCTCCCCAGCCTTGCACCCCCAGAATATACTGTCTTGCCCTGGTCAGAAGCCTGAGCAGTGTAAGCTGATCTGAGATTTCCCAAGCAATTCAACCAAAATGCACTGTTTTAGGTAAAATATAAAACAGATTTATTAATTACAGAAAGATAGATTTTAAGTGATTATAAGTAGTAAGTGTAGAGATCAAAGTTGGTTACTTAAGAAATAAAAGGAAGTTCCAAATCTGAGTTCTATAAACTAAACAAGATTTGAATCAAGCAATGTCTCACCCTGATACAGTACAAACAGGTCACAGATCTTCAGTACACAGGCTGGAACTCTCCTGTTGTTGCTTTGAGGTACATAGTTCTACTTTTGGCTACCATAACATCCCATGGCAATGAGTTCCACAGGTTAGTTGTGTGGAAAAAAGTATTTCCTCTTGTTTCTACTCAACTTGTTGCCTATTAATTTTGTTGGGTTACCCCCTGGTTTTGGTATTGTGGAAAGGCTAAATGCTTCTCTATTCACTTTTTCTACAGCATTCATGATTTTATAGACCTCTATCATATCCCCACTTAGGCACCTCTTTTCTAAGCTTAACTGCCCTAGTCTTTTTAGACTCTCCTTGTATGGAAGCCATTCCAGACCCTTGATGATCTTTGTTGCCCTCCTCTTAACCTTTTTCCAGTTCCACTATACCTTTTTTAGATGAGGTGACCAGAATTAGATATTCAAGGTGAAGGCGCATCATTGATTTATATAGTGGTACTGTGATTTTTTTTTTTTCTCCTTTTCTGTTGCTTTCCTATTTGATCCTAACATACTGTTAGCATAATTATTGGTTAAAAATGCTAAGGCCATGTGACTGCCTCTTGGGGTGGTCTCCTGAGGGGCCTCAGCTTCTCCTGACTGACCCTCTGTAGTTGCTCCTAGGTCAGTTCTTGGACTGTCACCTTCAATTAAGCCTGCCAGCCCTTTGCTTTTTGAGCTTGCCGTCGTCTTTGTGTCCTAGCTGTTTTCTTGGAGGTAGCCTGGTGCAGGGCTGTTGCCACCTTGCTATCCCAGGTCTTTCTGCCTCCCTTTCCTTCTCTGCACACTGCCCTTTATTGGTTGCAGCTATGGGTGCTTGCCTCCATGATTGACAGCTCTGGCAGTTGCATGGGGTTGTGATCAAGCTGTTCGCTTGCAAACAGGAGAGAGACTTCTTCCCCTTCTGCCTCTGTTCAGTGTGGGTGGGTTTGTAGATCTCTTTACAGAGTGTAATTAACATTTATTGGGAACAAGCTACATAGACATGAGCTGTGCTAACTTTTAAATTCTAACAGTGCACCTGACTTAACCAGTGGCTTCTCATTTACTCAACTGCTCCTGCTATTCTAGTTCTGAGCCTTTCTCGAAAGGATACTTCGCAGTGCTTGGTCCAATGGCCATACAGTGGTGAAAGTGTGATGTGAATTTGTATGTACTTGGCACTAGGCCACCAAATTCAGTTGCACTTATGACTCTCAAAGGATTTTAAAATAGCTGTTCTATAAGGACTATCTAGTGCTGAAAAAACACTTTCACTAATAACAAAGATATTTTGCGAGATGGTGGGGTTTCCATCCAGTTTTTGTCATGTATCTGCAATAGCTGTTTCAGACACCAAGGACTCAATATGTTAATTAGGCAGAAACTGAAACTTGTAAGCAATGCTATTTACCAGAACAGATGATCAGAACGTTCAAGCTCACTAGCGGTGCAGATGTTGGCAGTTGGGATAGAAATGTGAATTTAAATCCCACAAATTACTTAGTTGAAGGCCAGATGTTTCTGAAGCTTGAATGAGATTAAAACTATTAAGAAGTCATGTGATTAAAAGAACTTTGATGCTTCATATGTGCTATAATATATAGCTATATATGGCACATGGTAGAGATGGATTCTGAAAGCACTTTACAGACTTAACTAAGGTCCAAACTATATGTAAGGATCACTTTCACCCACCATTGAAATGCATCCAGATTTGGAGTAAAACACAGCACCTGTTTAGTGGTACACAGCAACACTTCATGGTGGCTTAAGACAAAAAGGAAGGAATATCATTTCAATTTGAAACCGGAAGGAGGATTTAGATGGATAAATTACATTGTGCGTTAGTTGGAGTTGGTTGGGATGCCAGTGTAAACAGCCCTATGGTTGAGACTAGTGCTGTAGAACTTCAGTAACCAGAAGTCTTCAGGATCTTAGGCCTGGTCTACACTACGGGGTTAGGTCGAATTTAGCCGTGTTAGGTCGATTTAAAAATGAATGCGTCCACACAACCAACCCCATTCCGTCGATCTAAAGGGCTCTTAAAATCGACTTCTGTACTTCTCCCCAGCGAGGGGAGTAGTGCTAAAATGGACTTTGCTGGGTTGAATTTGGTGTAGTGTGGATGCAAATGGATGGTATTGGCCTCCGGGAGCTATCCCAGAGTGCTTTGAATTCCAATGCACTAGCCAGGTACACAGGAAGAGCCCCGGGAACTTTTTAATTTCATTTCCTGTTTGTTCAGCGTGGCGAACTCCGCAGCACAGGTGACCATGCAGTCCCCCCAGAATCGTAGAGCGTAGAGTGTTTCTATGCTCCCCCATCATTTCCGTCCCTGAGGTTATCGCAGTTTAGAAGGTGGAAAAAAACGCACTTGCGATGACATTTTTTCCAAACTCATGCAGTCCTCCCGCACTGATAGGGCACAGCTTAATGCATGGAGGCATTCAGTGGCAAAGGCCAGGAAAGAATTAAGTGAGCGCGAAGAGCGGAGGCAGGAGATGCGATGCTGAGGCTAATGGGGGAGCAAACGGACATGATGAAGTGTCTGTTGGAGCTGCAGGAAAGCCAACAGAGTACAGACCCCCGCTGCATCCACTGTATAACCATCTACCCTCCTCCCCATGTTCCATAGTCTCCACACCCAAACGCTCCTGAACGTGGTAGGGTGGGAGGCTCCGGGCACCCAGCCACTCTGCTGCAGAGGATGGCCCAAGCAACAGAAGACTGTCATTCAAACAGTTTGATTTTTAGAGTGGCTACAATAAGCAATGTGGCCTTGTCCTTCCCTCCTCCCCCACCCCACCCGGGCTACCTTGTCTGTTATCTCATTTTTTTTAATTAATAAAGAATGCATGGTTTCAAAACAATAGTTACTTTATTTCCAAGGGGAGAGGGTGGTTGGCTTACAGGGAATTAAAATCAACAAAGGGGGTGGGTTTGCATCAAGGAGAAACACACACAACTGTCACACCGAAGCCTGGCTTGTTATGAAACTGGTTTTCAAAGCCTCTCTGATGCACAGCGAGCCTTGCTGTGCTCTTCTAATCGTGCTGGTGTCTGGCGCAAAACGATTCTGTCGTTGCTTTCACAGAGGGAGGGAGGGAGAGAGGGAGAGGAGAGTGACGGACATGTACCCAAAACTACCTGCGACAATGCTTTTGCCCCATCAGGCTTTGGGAGCTTAACCTAGATTCCAATGGGCGGTGGAGACTGCAGGAACTGTGGGATAGCTACCCACAGTGCACCGCTCCATGAGTCTATGCTAGCCACGGTAGTGAGGACACACTCCGCCGACTTAATGCGCTTAGTGTGGACATACGCAATCAACTGTATAAAATCGATTTCTAATAATCTACTTCTATAAAATTGCCCTAATTTCGTAGTGTAGCCATACCCTTAGTTTTACTTGTGGTGTGAAAGAATCAAGGCTAATTTTCCTCCAAGAGGTCTTCAGTTCATCACTGTCAACCTCATCTAAGAACCGATATGTTTCTCACTCTGTTTCTTTGCTACCATCAACTTGATTCTGGGAAATGATTTGCAAATATGTCCTCTGTTACCTGTAGAGCCCTTGGGTCCCAGGTTTAGGGGCTAGAATGTTGAGCATGCAAGTTTCTGCCCGGTGAGACTAGAAGAGGAGAAATTAAAGTACCGTTAATTCTATTGGGTTTACACCTTTGTCAGATTTCTCTCAGAGCTATCCAACTAATTAATCCTAAAGCTAGGAGCAAATATGCTCCACTGGTTATTGATTGAAGCCCCTGTTGAGCATTGTCTTTCTCTACCTCTTTGTATTTCTTTCGCACAGAGAAGGCCTTCTTGACTAGTAAGGAAAAATTAGAGCAACATTTATTCATTTTAGAGCCACTCATGAAGTTTCATTACATGATGCTTTTGATACCTGCTGTTCAATTTTATTCACAAGATCAACTCGGGCTATTCTCCCTAACTTGTTTTTATAGATCTAAAGAGATTAGTTTGTTTGGGTTTAGATTTTATTAGAGTAACTTAATTTAATCTTGCTAGGAAATGGAAGCAAACTTCCAAAGCAACTTATTGTCCATTGAATTTCCTTTTGTATTCAGGAGGACTTTCTGATGTTGGGCTACCAGAGGACCAGTTTGCAGTTGGTTACATCCATTTAGGGCTGTGGCTGTTCCTTTAACTCTAGGATGCATGAGCTCTGGAAAAATTAGTACCCATGTTACAGCAACAGTAGCTAATCTACTAGTATAGGCAGGAGCAGGCATCACTGTGTCATAACTTGCTGAGAGGTTTTTATGACACAGTAGTAAAAACCCCTTAACACGTATATTCTTGCTACTGCTACTGCCACTGCACATTGTCGGCAGCTGCTGTAACATGGGTACGAAGTTTTCTAGTGTAGACAAAGCCCTAGAGGAGATGGGTAATGTCTGCCAAAGGGAAGTTTTAGGTGACTTCCTGCTGCTTCAGTTTGTTGACATCTGGTCTTTCTGTTCAGTTTACCTCTCACACATGGATACTTGACTGTGCTTTTTCTTAATAATGGTCCTCAATGTGGTCCTTTAGGGCAGTCTGCTGATAATGCTACAAGAAAGCTTCTGAAAGGAACATTTCTCTCTTCTCTCCCCCTTCCACTATGTACTAACAAAAACAAAACAAAAAAAAAACTTCTATTCTGGAATTACAAAGTATTTAGGGCTTTCAATTACAGTAGCTAAGAGCTTTTCAAACATTAATTAAAAGCCTCACAATACCCTTGTGGAGGTAGGCAAGAGAAATGTCATCCACTTCACCCAGTGCTGAAACACATCCACTTCTGCTTGTTGCTTGGAAACCACCTGGTTTGGGGGAAATGCTCTGTTAGTTTGTTGATACTGCCTCAGGGATGGCTTGTGTTCTCTTCCTAGGAGAGAGTGGCTGCTCTGCTCTCAAAAGAAAATATACTGGAGAGAGCGAGCACGCTCATTCTTCATGAAACTTAAAGGGACCATTTCTGCTTTTAACGAGCACCAGCTTTGTCCCACTGAGTACAAATGATTGTGACCCACCCCAGCTTGTTAGATCATTTTAGCTGAACAAGTTCGGGGAAATTTTTAACACGTGAATGTAGTGCAGCAGACTGAAAAATATAAGTGCAAATATGTGATAAGACAAATCTAACCTCATTTATAGTTATAGAAGACTATTTAAAGCGGGTCATCTGTGTGGAGGAAGAAAAGTGTGCCCTCATTTCCTGGCAGAGATGGGATTTTTTTTTTTTTTTTTTAAATCACACATACTAAATAAGGTGGTTACTTCTTTAACTTCCCACATTTGAAGGAACTCCATCTCTAGAAAGAAGATGCAATGAAGCTAAATATATCACTTGTTCATTTTATTGGTCTCAAGATGATTTAGTTGTCACTTGTCTGAGATTTGTTTTTAGAAATTGTTTGAATGTTTTTGCATGTGATACATTGTTTTCACATATTTAACATTAAATTTTTAATAATTTAATAATAGTATATAAAGTGCTTTTCAATTTTATAGCACTTTGTGAGCATTAATTAATCTACTCAATAATAAGAAAATTTTGTCTTAATTGTTCTCTGTGCAGATAAAATTTCAGTAGTTACTTAGTCTCTTGCTAGGATTGAAGACTTCTATTTCCTGTATCTCCATGTCATATGTAGACAAGTGCAATATACTTAAAATTTCCTCTGCTTTAAAAACATGACTTTTGTTTTGCTTGTTTTTAAAGGAGGTGGGGGAGATGGATTTCCATATGTGGCTAATGATTTTGGGTGCCTCAGATTTTGGGTCCCTTATCTGAGATATCTTAACAAGGCCTGACTTTCAGAGGGTTGGGTGATTAATACTTTATGAAAATTAGTCTCCTTTAAGGTGTCTCACATAGCGCACCTCAAAACTCTAGTCACTTCTGAAAAACTTGGCATATGGGGTGTTGGGTGGTGTAAGGGAAAGGACTGAAATATTTTTCCCTTTGCATTTTTTAATGAGAAGCCATATTATGGTGACAAGAAGTCAATGTTGTGAACAGTTCGTTTGAACACTGATCCTTTTGAAACCAGTTTAACTTTTGGGCTCTGGTAGTATTGGTACAGGCTCCTGCCAACAATGGGATTTGTACTAGGAGATTCAACATGTGAGTTCAAGAAGTTGGGATAACTGACTTTGGTTTTGCATTCAGTAACTGAATCCTGTTAATCCAGCTTCTCAATCATTCTGCATTTACACCTTTACAGGAGTACACAGTAGAAACTTGCTAATTCATACTGGAAGGTCCAGTACAAATTGGCAGATAAGCAGGTAATCATTATAAGAGTAATGCACACCAAAACAGACATTTACTCAGGTTTTATGCAGAGATTTAGATTGGGTACTTAACGGTTAATTGTGTAGTATAAGTGTGTGGCGTAGGTGTTTTAATTCCTGTCACATTTAGAAATTTAAAACATAGATGGTGGTTATCCGTATGATCAATTTATCATGCCCCTTACCCATCTCACATATACTCAGTCCACTAATTAATTTCCACCAAGACTCTTTCTAATGCTTCAAATTTCTGAGTGGCTTTCAAAAAGTTGCATTTAAAAAAATTAAAATGTTTCTCCTTACTTTCAAAATGTAGACCTCCCCACTGCCCTCCTGCCCAAGTACTCTTAGATAAAATAATCTGCCTTGACAGGATATCATAAATCCCCCAGAATAGAAATGGGAACAGTTTAGAATTGGGTATCTTCCCATTTCAAGTAGTACAAAGCATTTCCTTTTAGCCTTGGCTGATTATGAGAGATTGGACCTTAACATTGACATCTGAAGAAACATTAAGATAATTTTAACATTTATTAGTTACTTTTCCTCTCCTCCAAGGACACTACAGATGACTCTGTCATCTGGCTTTACATGCAGGAGAATAAGAAAAAGTCTTGATAAATTATAGAACTCTAACATTTCTAAAATGCCTTGGTGACCTAGGGACTTCTTGGTGCCAACTAGCAGAGGGCCCAAGGGTGCATAGAGTTTTACAGGGATCCCCGAGTCGGATATATGCATAATTTTACATTAAAGGGTGGCCTGTGAGGTGTCTGAGGGCCGATAGCCCACTTGTGGTCATTTGTTATTCCAAAATGCATATATAAATAATATTTAAGGAGTTGTGTTTATTCTGAAAATTATGTTCTTAAGGCAGGTAACCAGGAGGTGACATATCTCAGACAAGTTCCTTCCAGGCAGAGGGTAACACACTTATCTCCCTGTCTGTCATTGTATATTGCATGTCTCACAACATAGACCTGTTTGCATACTGATCCAGATGCTGAATCAAATTGCAAAATCTACAAGACAGGCGTATACAGGAAAAACAGCTGGCAGGAGGCGACCTGTGTATGAATAAGGACAATGGATTGTTCTGCTATGTCTGGGAGTGCAAATAGAAAACTCTGGATCCTTCACCGGGAAATCAAGCTGACAGCATGACTTGTCTCATGAACGGACGATCACAGCCAAGCCTGTCTGCAAAATGCTGGAAGGACTTTGGCTGCACGTTTCTCTATAAGACATGAAAGTATCTCGTTAAGTAAATCTAAGTTCTAGAATGTGTGCTATGATTTTATTTTGTATGTAAAATTTGTTTCCAATACTACTACTTGCTGTCACTTGAATCTTACAACACGATTTAAAAGAGAACTAGATAAATTCATGGAGGTTAAGTCCATTAATGGCTATTAGCCAGGATCGGTAAGGAATGATGTCCCTAGCCTCTGTTTGTCAGAGGGTGGGGATGGATGTCAGGAGAGCGATCACTTGATTATTACCTGTTAGGTTCACTCCCTCTGGGACACCTGGCATTGGCCACTGTCAGTAGACAGGATACTGGGCTGGATGGATTTTGGTCTGACCGAGTATGGCCATGCTTATGTTCTGTACCTTCTTACATAAACTTTTTCTTATTTCACTATACAGTAGACTCTCAGTTATGAACACCTTGGGAATGGAGGTTGTTCAAAACTCTGAAATGTTCGTAATGCTGAACAAAACGTTATGGTTGTTCTTTCAGAAGTTTACAACTGAACATTGACTTAATTCAGCTTTGAAATTTTACTATGCAGAAGAAAAATGCTGCTTTCCCTTTATTTTTTAGTAGTTTAGGTTTAACACAGTACTTCAGGGGTTCTCAAGCTTCATTGCACTGCCACCCCCTTCTGACAACAGTTACTACATGATCCGAGGAGTGGGGGGCCTGAGCCTCATCACCCCGGGTGTGGGTGGAGCTCAGGCTTCAGCCCTGGGTCCCAGCAACTCTAATGCTGGCCCTAGCGATCCCATTAAAATGGGGTCGTGACCGACTGTGGGGTCCCAATCCATAGCTGGAGAACTGCTGCAGTACTATATTGTATTTGCTTTTTTCCCCCCCTCTGTGCTGCTGCCTGATTGCGTACTTCCAGTTCCAAATGAGGTATGTGGTTGTCTGGTTAGTTGCCAACTCTGGTGTTCGTAACTCTGACATTCTTCTGTACGCACGTTATGTGTGTTGGAAGTGTAAGCAGTAAGCTTACACTTGTTTGGAAGCAGCAAATCTGTGAATACTGCAAGTGTCCAGTGGAGCAGGGAGATGCTTGTAGAGCTCAGGGGTTGGAGCATGTCTGTTGCTAATCTGGATGAGAGTGAGTGGGCCCCGTTTAGATCTAGAGGGGAGGGATTGTGTTGCCTGTGGCCAGCGGAGTTGAGGAGCTGACCTGTGGCAGGCACAGACAAGGCTCCCTCGTGCTAGGGCAGGTGGTAGCAAGGTGCGTCACAAGCCTGTGTGCCCTCCAGGAAGTGCCACAGTCTTTGATCTCTGTAAAATGTGGTGTAAGCAAAATATATATTCTGGTGTGGTATGATATAAATGCTTTATTGCCATGAGCTTGGGAGGCCTGCATAAGCTCTTGTGAGTAATGTGCATTCCCTACACACTTTCCAATTAAATCTTTATTCTACGCCGTCTTTATTCAGTATGAGTCTTCAAAACAGTGGTTAGAAATACCTGTCACTGTTTCATTAGTCGTAACTGTAATTGGTCTCTTAGTGGGAGCTGCCATTCCACAGATGCTTCCCAGCAGTAACTTTAGTCAAATAGGACAAAGGGAATACAGCTCCTTATTGAACACAGTAGAAATAAGGCAGTGTGTATGTTTTATATATATATTCCTTTGCATTGTAAGATTGTGAACTTTGTAGGAGGAAGCCAGTCCTCTTACTGCCTGAATAGTGCCTAGCACGCTTTTGATTTTTTATATATATATAATATATTTTTTTTATTATGGTACTGTCTATGGTCCCCAGTTATGGCTTACAGCACTATTGTGCTAGATGCTGTACAGGCACATTGCAAAAAGAGGATCCCTGCCCTGTAGAGTTTTGTAATGTAAGGATAAGACTATATTGCAGTAGGTGTAGAATGGTAAACTGGTGGTGGGAGGATATGTTAGTAATGAGAAAACACTGGTCAGCATGGTAATCAGCAGTCAGTTTTGTGCTATAGAAATTTTTTTCTTTAGAAATGTATTCTGAGCTGCATTTTCTGTGCCCTATTCTATATCATCCTGCTGCCAGCATAACCGCCTCCTACCTATAGTGGTGTTTGAAAAATAATTATTCTTCCTTGTATTTAGATAATGATTTAAAATATCTCCTTTTCATATTGCAGTTTCCCTTTATTAATTGGAAGCAAAGACCAAAATTAAAAACATTGTCAAGAAGTAAGAGTTCATAGCTGTATTTTGAACTACAGTTTATAGCTGTAGTTTATTATGAGCATAATGATTATCTGAAAGAGTCTTAGCTACAGTATAGTTGATATGCCTGATTTCCAGTTGGAAGTAGAGTATATAGTAGTTGATTTAAGTAGAATTTTCACTGATATACTGTACAGCTGACATAATTTCATGGTCTGTTGAATCCGGTAAACCACAACACGTGGCTTATGTTAATAAAAAAAAAAAAGGCCAAATTTTCAGTTTCCTAAACATTGAGTTGGGTAAATGACCCATGTTGCTATTAACTTTTTCTAATGAAAATATCAGTTTCATAAATGGCTTCCAAAGGCAAAATATGTTTTGCTTTTTTAAAATATTCTTTTTCTGGTAGGATATGGCTTTTTACAAGTGATTCTCTGCTATTACAAGAAGAGTGTTTGGGATATCTTTAGAGATTGAAACAGTGAAGTTTAAATGTTCAAGTAGTAATTATTCAGAGACAAACTTTAAGTGTATTTAAAGCTTTTCCAAATATTACTTGTGGGCACATAAATATGCAGCATTTCTGCTATCAGGCCATTCTCCAGAGACATTATTTTTCCTGAACAAGAACAGCCAATCATACTCTAGCCCTGCTGTATTACTAGCTGTTCGCTTCCATTGCATGACATGTGGGTTCTGTGTGCCCCAGGAATTAAACGTTATACTATAGACGTCATTACTCAAAAAGAATTCATGTCCATGTGAAATTCATGTGAAATTAATCAAAAAGAAGGAAAATGGTATGACAAAAAGTTATATAAAATGATTTGCTTATTGTCAGGGAATAAGCAAGCTTTTACGATTCTTGTTTAATAAATGGATTATGCCATACAATGTATAGTGATGTGACCATTCAGTATCATGATGCCAGATTATGTTCCCTGAGAGGATCAGTTATTATTGTATCAGTAAAAATTGCTAAAAGCAGATCATAGAAATGTAGTTCTAATTTATGTTGTTACTGGGAGCAAGATGGTGGATGCATACTTGTTCCCAATCGAAGTCTTGCACTTGCATCTAAACAGTTGTTTTCTCTATTTACAAGCTACCAAATTCCAAACTAGGTTGTTCCGTGTTCCCTTGTAATGACATGCAGTATGATTTGCTTCAAAGGAATGCATCATACATAGAGAAAAAAACAATATTATAATTATGCTTTGCAGAATTTGATTTTTTTTGTAATTTTGATAGGTAATATTTGTTTGTTTTAAGCATTTTTAAAATATTTATCGATTTTAAAGTGTCACAGTTATGGGAAATTATGCAGGGGTCAGACTAATTATTTAACAGACACTGAGATTAAAAAAAAAATAAAGCTTTATAACTGTTAATATACAAATTGTCAACATCTTATGTCAAAACATACAAAGTAAATATCCTTAAATCAAACTCTAAGTTATCAAGCAGTATTTTTCTTACTTTGCCTATCTGTAAATTTCAGTTACCAATGGAAAGATTTTTTTTTTTCATCTGTTTGCATGTGTTTGGTGAAATTGATGTTTACCGACATTTACTGATAAAAATCTAATGCTTCCAAGCATAATTATCATTATAACAAACTTATCACAGTCCTTGTTCAACTGTTGAAGGATATGCTTTTGTTACTGAAGTGTAACTATAATTATATCAGCCATAATACAACAATAATTTTATTTTAAACAAATACTTAATATTGAAATATGCATATAATGTTGAATGAATCATAGTCACCCTCATGCAACTGAGGGCTTGTCTACATGGCTCTGCAGTTAGGACTACAGGGGTATGCCGACTGTTAATTGCATTATATATAACTGGAATTGCTCGATAAATTAGCCAATGAAATAGGTAAATTTGCAGTTGACACATCAGGATCTTTGAGTAGAGGAGATTATGAAGCCACCATTAATTTTATTGCAGGCATTTGATTGGAAACCATTATCACATATTTGTGCTTAATGCCATTCCCATGTATATGGAGCTAACACCACCTGAATAATTCTTGCTGCAGGTGCTTTATTCGATCAAACAGCTTCCAACCGGACAGAGCTGCAAAGATCGAAAGTCCATTGCAGAATCGTGTGTGTGTGGTGGGGGGGGGTATTTTCTAACGTATTGAAGTTCAAAATTTTGATCCTCTGGCAATAGTGTTAAGAACATAGGAAGGTTTAAAATAATTTATGTAGATAGGCTGTACTGTTTATGCTACACTTGTCACCATGGTGGTCACCCCCCTTTTATTTCCTTCCTCTGCTTAGAGCAATGCTACTCTTAACTGATCTGTTAGCCAAGTGCATCTTGGAACACCATTCTTCTCCCTAACGTTAAGAATCCACTCTCCTATTGAAAATATTTGATGTGTTTTTGCCAGCAGAAAATAATGAAATGAATTCCTTCCTGGGGTTTTTCTTCTGGTGTAGACCTGTGCGAGAGCCTGTATCACACGATGTTGATGAAGTCACAGATTTGTAACTAGTATTAAGCTGCCCCTAGATAGCTGTTTTTCTCCAGAACAACTTTTACACGCATCCACTAATGTTTGTTTTTAGGGTGAAGACCATGGAAGTCATTAGTGTGTGCTTGGGTAAATGTTTTTTCCTAACTTGACTGACTTGACTTGATAAGAACATTTCTATTTTATCAGTGTTTTAATATTGCCAGTTAGTCATGAAAACTTGAGTTAGTGCTTCACAGTTGTTAGAACAAAGAGATTTTTATGGAGCCTTTTTTGTCTGCCAAAAAGTTATTCTTACTTCAAATGGACTAATATGGAGTTCGATCATAACAAATAAGCAAGCGCTATTTCAGAAACACCTTAGAGAGCTTGAAATGTTTGCCCATTCAGGTGCTGTAACTATTAACTTCTTTAAAGAAATACATTTTAGGACTCTGCAACAAGGAAACAGTTTTCTGGTATGCTGTTCAGGAACATGAAAAACCTCTTTTAAATGGTGACTATTCCGTTTTGAACTGACAGGGCAAGGTACAAGTGTGAAAAGACACTTACCTTTCCTATGTTGTTGGTAGAGAAGCAAATTCCAATCAATAAGATCTCATCCTGAGATGGGTAAACAGCAATCCACAGAGCCATACAGTACATAGTCATGTTACCACCCATTCTCAGTTTGTCAAACCCTGAGCAGTAACTAAAAGTTAGAAGATTGTTGAAATAGTCATATTTCAGCTTGAGGCTCTGGGTAGTATTTTTCTTCTTCTTTTTTTATAAAATAAAAATCTTTAATTTAAGAAAATTGACTAGCTGGTCTAAAATATTTTAACTTGGTTCTTTATAATTAAAATTAGTGTTCCAGTGTTAATAGTCCTCATTGCTGACGCATGCAATTTCTACCACCCAACAAGTAATGCATCTTGTGTTGTCCATTTCCAATGACCCCCCCATTATGTTATTATTTAGTTAAGTTCAAATTACAAAATTGCTTTTATTGAATATTCTCCCAATACAAGGGCTTGTCTACCCTGGAAATTTACAGCGCTGCAACTTTCTCGCTCAGGGGTGTGAAAAAGCACCCCCCTGAGCGCAGCAAGTTTCAGTGCTGTAAAGCACCAGTGTAAATAGTGCACTAGCTGCACCCCTCATGGAGGTGGGTTTTTTTTTTTTTTTTTTAGAGTGTTGGGAGAGCTTTAGTGTTGCCAGTGTAGACTAGCCCTCAGGCAGAGAGAGCCTGGCAACTTTGGTATGGCGGGCACACAATATAGCAGATCTGAATTAATGTTGAGTTTAAAACATTTTTGATCTGTGTTTCTCAGATATTGAGAACAGATATAACATGCAATGAAAGTGAGCAATGTGGCGATCTGCAAACATACTAATGCCACAGGTTTTTTTGCTGGTTGGCTTGTTTATTTTTTTTAGGGTGGGGTTTTGTTGGGAGGGGATCAGACAAAGGAAACGAGAGGGCATTAAAGGGAGGAGGTAAGGAAAAAGGAGAGAACATGGAGACAGGTTGAGTGTTGTCTGGGTTAAATAGACTGAGGGAGGAGCAGGAGGGAGCTGGAGTGAACACAGTTCTGGGTCCCAGGAGGTGTTGCAGGGTGGAGAAGGAGGGGGTAACCCTGGCTACTTTGTCATTCCCTCTGGTATGGCTGTACCACCTTCAGCTGCTTGTCTGCCCCTCATAGTACTTAGCACATGTTCTCAAGATGGGGATGGTAAATATGTTCTTTAGGGAACAAGTGAACCCATCTTTAGCATCAAGATTTTCAGCTATCTCTTCACAATGTTTAAAATGATCATTCCAATTTGTGAAACATCTTCCCTGTGAATAGAGCTGTCTTGTAGATTGGATTAAAAGTTAGCTGAATGGATCATTTTGAGAGACAGGAAGTTGCCTGCCCCTAAAGCTGTGATTGACGTAAGTATAACTTAGTCATGGGCATATGAGAAAGTGATGAACAGGCTTCCGAGCAGGACGGGTGAAAGTAACTTAAAGAACTTGCCAGTACTCCGGAGTCCTGTGGAGGGGCGTGGCCTCCACCAGAAGAGGTGGGGCCTCCACCGGAAGAGGCGGGGCCTTTAAATCCCCAGGCCCTTTAAATCAGGATTTAAAGGGCCCGGGGCTAGAGCTGTGGTAGCAGCAGCTGGGAGCCCCAAGCCCTTTAAATCAGCCCCTGAGCTCCCAGCTGCAGAGGTGTCTGGGAGCCCTGGGGTTTGGGAGTGATTTAAAGGGCCCTGGGCTCTAGCTGCTGCTACCGCAGCGGAGCCCCGGGCCCTTTAAATTGCCAACGGAGCCCCGGGGCTCTAGCAGCAGGGCCCAGGGCTCCCGCTGCCGCTACCCTCCAGGGCCCTTTAAATTGTCTCCGGAGCCCTGCTGCTGGAGCCCTGGGGTAGCGGCAGCAGGTCTCCGGTGGCTGTTTAAGGGGACCGGGGTGGTAGAGGCAGCAGGAGCCCCAAACCCTTTCAATAGCCACCAGAGCCCTGCCGCCGCTACCCCAGGGCTCCAGCAGGCTCTGGGGGCTATTTAAAGGGCCCGGGCCCTTTAAATTGTCCCCGGAGCCCTGGGGTAGAGGCAGTGGGGCTCCAGCGGTGATTTAAAGGGCCCAGGGTGGTAGCGGCGGCAGGAGCCCTGGGCCCTTTAAATCACCACCCAAGCCCCGCCGCCACTACCCCAGGGCTCTGGCAGTGGGGCTCTGGGAGCAATTTAAAGGGCTCTGGGCTCCACCACTTTAATTTGCTGCCTCAGGAAGCCAGTCCACTCCGATATGGTGCACCAGCTCTTGCCAGCAGGGGTGGCAGGTTTGTAGAAATTTTGGTGGTGCCCAGAACCGGCCCTTGCCCAAACTCTGCCCCCCCCCCAACCTCACCCCCCACCTGCCCAAGGCTCTTGGAGGGAGTTTGGGTGGGGAAGGAGGTCTGGGGTGCAGGCCCTGGGCTGGGGCAGGGGACTGGGGTGCAGGGTGCAGGCTCTGGGAGGGAGTTTGGGGATGGGAGGGAGTTCGGAGAGAGGGGGTGCAGGTTCTGAGAGGGAGGTTGGGGATAAGAGGGGGTGCGGAGGGAGGGGGTGCAGGGGTGAGGGCTGTGGGTGGATTTGGGATGTGGCTGGGGATGAGGGTTTTGGGGTGTGGGAGGGGACTCAGGGCTGAGGGTGCATGGGGATGAGGGCTGGGGCTGGAGATGGGGGGTTTGGGGTGTTGGAGAGGCTCAGGGCTAGGACAGAGGGTTGGGGTGCAGGGGAAAGAGGGCTCTGGCTGGGGGTGTGGGCTCTGGGGTGGGGCAGGGCTGGGGATGAGTTTGGGGTGCAGGCAGGCTGCTCTGGGACTGGAGCCAGAGAGGAGGACTCCCCCCAGCCCTGTCCCTGCCGGCAGCAGTGAGCTCTGGGATAGGGACCACCTTCGCTCCCCCGGCAGCACACTCACCCCCCCACTGTCACTGCATATGCTCCTAGGGCCCCCTCTCAGGTCCAGGAATCCCCCTCGCCTCCCATGTGATGGGTGCCATGCCGGGAGGGCTGCCATCACATGTGCGCCTCCTCTCCTGCTGCTGCCCCTCACTGTAGCCTCAGTGGGGGATGGGGCTGCCCCTTGCCCAGCATGGGCAAGAGTGGTGAATGCGGGTAGGGGGGGCGGCTGTACTGTTGGAGAGTCCCACCGGAAAATGAAAGGGTCTTGGGGGGAAGGGCAGCCTGCCCTGGCAGTAGTGGGGGGGCACTAGGACCCTGCGGCAGCAGTTAATGCAGGCAGGCAGCATGGAGCTTCAGGGTAGAGACATGGAAGGGAGATGCACGGGGGACAGCAAAGGGGGGTCAGCCCACACTCAGGGGAGGCGCTGGGGGGCAGCAGGTGGGGCCAGGGGGGAGACCCGGCCCCGAACATTCGTGGAGCCGGGCCCCCGGACCCTCAATATTGCTGGAGCCAGGAGGAGGAGTCAGAGAGGGAGAGAATGCTCCATTTTCTTGCAGGTACTGAACCTTTTCTTACCGGTCCTCCGTACTGGCCCGTACCAGCTTACTTTCACCTCTGGAGCAGGACATATACAGAGGCAATAGTGATAATTCCTAATACAAGAGGTTTAATATTGCATAGCAAAGAGTTGGATAAGGTATTGTATAAGTACTTGTCAGTCAAACCACTTTCCTTGCCCGCTAGTTTTTTTGTCTTAAACAGACTTAAGTCATTCATCCACATAGCTCATAAATGTCACTGCAAAACAGTTCTAAATAATTGATTTATGATGATGATTCATTTGCAGTAGAGGTTTTCTATAGTTTGTTATATTACATGTTTCATTTTGGCAACATATTTGTCAATAAATAATTAATCTCCCAAAATGTCATGGCTCTGGATAATGGAGCCATCTAGACAGAGAAATCCTTCTAGACAGAGAAATCCTGTTTTCTAAAGTTGACTGTTTTCTTACAGACACAAACTACAATTGAGTGTTCTTCCTAATTGTTTAAAAATTATTCTTCCTATGAGCATCGTTTCTCATCTTCTTCCTTTGTACTTGCCAGCATGTTCCTTTAGGGAATTATGTTGTTGAAGAACAAGAGCAGGACCATACATAAGACTTACAAAGTTCATATAGAACTTCAGTTTAAATGAGTCTATAGACTTTGCAATGTCATTTAGACCAAAAAAAGGAGCAGAGTCTATTCAGTCTAATACGAAGAACAAGTTTCTCCGGATTTGTCATTTTGCAGGACAGATGAAATATACTGAAGATCTAAAACTACCAGAAATTTACAATTTTTTTTTATGTTGGACTTCAGTGGGATTGTTAACATGCATAGATGTTTGCAGGATCAGGGCCCTAATGAGCTGATATGCAGCAGATCAATCTAGTTCAACACAAAGTTGATGGGGAAACAGATTTTATTGTCAAATTTCAGTGTACTGTATTACATTATGTCTGTTTTTAGAACCCCTGGAGCAGGATGGTAGACATCTTTTTTTGTTGGCAGCAGAGCTGCACTAGGAAGCGTGCACTCTGGGAGCTGTAGCTAAACTATTTATTTTTTTAAATTTTATTTTAAGACTAAAATTATACTGAAATGTCATTTTTGGTGTCAGTCTCTGTACAAACAAATACCTCTTCTGTTTCTAATAATTTATGTAGGAACCATAAGAGGGATTATAATGTGACAGCTCTGAAATAAGAAGTTTGATGCTGCTCCAGAGTGATCTGATTTGGAGTCTGACATTGTTTCCTTTGGTTAGCGGTTTGTTCAGGACTTTCTGGGGTACATGAGCTCATGACTTCTGGAGATTAATGGTTGGTATTTTTAGGTTACCAGATAATCCAGTTTAGGAATAGGATTTTCAGCTGAAAACTGACAGATCTTTAAATTCTTCCTGTGTTGTTTTAGAAAAACAAAGACCCCAAGGCACACAGAAATTTCAGTGGATTAAACCCTGTGATTTCAAGGTGTTTTATGCACTGTACCTCTTCCAGCTGGTGAAATTCATTCTGTTTGTGTAAAATATTAATGTATATGACCTTTAAATGCCTAAATATAGGGAAAACTTTCTTCAAAATTAATAATTCTGCATTGTCTTTAGATAGAGGATATACACTGATTTTTTTTTTTTTATCTCGAGGTTTCTCACACATACTCCATATAAAAATGTTCTGAGAGACTTTCCTGTGAGGATTTTTTTCTTCTTCATGTTTTCTTCTGGCTGGCTGTATGGAGAACAGCCAAAGGGTAGATCAGTAGTCAGCACACACATTCACATGGAAGGAGCACAGTTACTATTGCTGCTTCAAAAATTGTATTCAGTATATGAATGTTATCAACCAGATGTTTGTTTCTCCTTGTCAGTAGTCACTTTCATCTCTTCATAAATTATAAAAGGAAAACCTTGCTATGTAATGCCATATTTATCCCTAGGAGTGTGTTGTATCTACTAAGTGTGTTCATTTGAAAGATAAACAAATGTAGCACTCTTTCCATCACTTGCTGATTCTCCCTTGTTTATACGTTGTGTAGTCACTTACACCTGTACAAAAATGCTACCAGATCAGAATGGTAGTGTGTGAAGCTCCTTTTGTACAAATATAAAAGACTGCACAAAGTGCAAGGCAATGGAAATCTGTGTCCTTAATCTTGGGATGTTCATTACAGAATTTTGCATCCTCTAGCTGTTTTTAGTTTCCCCTTTTTTTTCTGCTTACATTGGAAGAGAAACCACACAGAGGTGATTGGACAGTCCATAATCCGCGTTAAACCGTGTTGGTGCTTAAATTATAACATGCCAGTGATATATGATATTTATAGATGACATTGTAATACTTTCACTAGGTTCTAATTTCAGCTTTGTCTGCTCTTTCAAGTACAGAGGTGACGCAACTTTGTAGCTGTGTTATTGTGAGGTTACCATTGTTTCCACTTGGGTAACCACACATTTTTGATAGTGGAATCAGACATATAATTAGTACGATGAACAGCAAATGTTACAGAGAGAATGAGGCAGGAGTCTGATTGATTGAAGAGTCCATGTGAGATACAGGCATGGGTGAGCAAGATGGGATGATTTGGGATTAGGCAGAGATTTCTAGAAAGTGTGCTGCATGGCACTTGCTAGGGTTCTATGGAAAGCTGACTGGTCACATGATATTGGTCATCCTCCCTTTTACCAGCTGCTAAACTTCATTAAAAGACAACTAAAAATGCATCGACTACTTCTCTAATATTCCTTTTATTGTGTTAGCAATTGCTGAAGCTGCCACAAGATAATGGAGCCTTTTCACCTCAAGATGCAGGTTCAAATAAAGTGTAGGCTGGTAGTTTGGATGACTTATGTAAAATGGGTTTGTGGTCTCATTCCTGATCTCAGTAAATGGGTTGCAGTTAGGACAGAAAGTTGCACCAGTCTGTGCCATCAGAGGACAAAAGATTGGATTGTGCTTGACCTACTTTCTCTCTCCTCCCTTCCCTCAATGTGGTCCCCTCACAAAAGCCATGAGGCTGATTATTACATTCAGCACTAATGAGGATATTCCATCATGGTTTAGTGAAGTTTTCATGTCAGTGATTACTGACGGGTCACATCATTGTGGGTGATGTCATGCTCTGTGTGACATCCCTGGTTGTAGCTAAACCCAGACGCAGGCCTACTTCCTTATTCTCCTTTGCTGCTGCTGTGATGGGAAGGAGCTCTACCACTGCAGCTCTCCCAGGGCCACAGTGGAAAGAGATCTGGTAGTTTGTCTTGGATGGGTTGGGAGGCTTCCAGAGAGACTGCCTCAGCTATCTTGCTGCCATCTCCTTCAGCAGTGTCTTGAGAGCTACTGATGTGGCCTCTGTGGGAAGAGCTAAAGGTGACTGTGTCCACTCGCCTACAATCCCCACCACCAAGTCTTCTAGCAGCTGCTGAGATATATGGGGTGTCTTCAGTCTTTTCCTTCCTCAGTTTGCTGAATGTACATCCTACTGCTTTACCATGCCCCTCTGCCCCATTTTTCTTGGTCCATTTCCAGACTGAATAGTGCTTGCCTCTTTTGCTGCTCCTACTTTTTCACCCCAGCTGCCAAAGAATGGAACTGATGAGAACCAACGATTCTATATAGCAGCAGGAAAACTGGCTCGGGTTTTATCAACAAAGCTCAGAGCAGGGGCGGAGTGGGTCTCTGCAGACTTGGGAAGATAGCAGTGCATTAATTTGTATGTAAGGCTATCTTTGCAGCCGTACGGGCTAAGAGGTTTTTATTTAAACCTCTTCCCTCTCTTCCTCCCTTAAGTATTCTCTCCCTTTCTTCTTGTCTTGCCATTTAACTAACCCACTCCTACCAAAACTCCACCTCCCAAACAAACAAAACTAAGTACAAATCCCAAACTTTGAAGCTAACATGACTCTTCTAGTCATCACATTGTTCACTCTGCTTGTATGTTAGGGTATGTCTACAGTGACCACATTACAGTGCGGCAGCGGCAGTGCTGCCGCAGCTGCACTGTGACATGGGCAGTGTAGACACGCTTTATCGCCGGGGGAGAGCTCTCCTGGAGATTTAAAAACCAAAAAAAACCTCCCCCCAAACAAGGGGTGGTAGCTTTATCGCTGGAGCACAGCTCTCAGCGATAAAGCGCGGTCTATACTGGCACTTTTCAGTGCTAAAACTTTTGTCGCTCAAGGGGATGTTTTTTCACACCCCTGAATGACTAAAGTTTTAGTGCTGAAAGTGGCAATGTAGACACGGCCTTACATTCCTTCTCCCTTTCCCACTCTTTGCCTGTCCTGTTTGTTTAGGCTGTAAGCTTTGGGAGTAAGGCACTCTCTCTGACTGTGTACGTACAGTGCCAAGCACAATAAGGCCTTAATTTCAGTTGTGGCCTTTAGGTGCTACTGAAATACAAATAATTGATGATACCTAATTTAATCTTCTGTTAATGTAAAGTGCCTAATTCCCCTCTATTTCCCAAAGAGCTGGAGTAGTAGATCTTTTTTAGCCAGTTTCATATGTTCCTGAAGCTGGCCTGAATGCTGCAGAAATGCACAGAAAGTTGCAGTGCTCTGTTTTTGCTGAAGAAGTGGGGCATTTGGCAGAGCTGGTTTGTCTTGTCCATGCAGAAAGGAACTATGTAGTACAGATACATGGATAGGAGGACATTATTCTGTGGGCTAGGATGTGTGAAAGAGGCCATTATATGGGGAAAGAGCTTGACTGAATTCTACCTATAAATTTAGCACATTTATTACACATGTGGAAACTTCCACTCCCACCAATCTTGAGAGCTACCAGCCAAATCTTTCTCATTCACACTGTGAAACAACAGTTTACAGGGCCACTGACGTCTTTAAAATGAGCTCTATGCATCCTAAAGGAGCATTTTAAGAGGATTAAATCCACAAGTCAATAGAGGAAAACAGGACCCAACCTGCTTAAGAGGAAAACAAAGAAAATTGTTATAGAACAGGCTTCTGTTTAAAATGTGAAATAATGGAATGGAATAAAACACACACCTGTGCTTGGATATTTGATCATCCTGAATTTCTATTTAATATCTAGGTTGGAAGTAGACACTTTGCAGTTGGTTGGTTTTTGGCATTGTGCTGTGCATTCAGGGACTGCCTGGAAAACGTGACTGAAGTGGTTCTCCAGCAAACTTTGTAGTGTCCTGTCGGCACTATAGCTAAGCTGGTTAAGGAAAACCATTGAGTAGAAGAGCAATGTTCATGATTGCATTCTGAGAAGCGAGGCAAACACATTTGTTTAAAACCATTGGGAAACCTTTCCCAAAGGTGTGTATTGTGGAGAGGGCCTCAAGGGCCAGGTGTGGTGAAATTGCTGCCACAGGTTACCTTGTAGGCAGAGAAGCTTTCATTGTAAGAACATGTCTCCTTATTTTTAGCAAGCTGCAAAGGATTCCTTTCTAGCCTGAATTAAAACACAAGTGTATTCTTAGTCTAAAAATTCCCCTACTCATCTGCTCTATGTCTACAGTCCATACAACATATATTGATCTAATTATGGTTCAAGGAAATGTCTTGATGAGAGACTTGAAGCATCACGTTGATTTAGGCTCAGAAGTTGCTGTAATTTTTCTTTGCAAGTCCATGCAATCCAATGGTTTGGTACCTCTGGAGTTGTCTGCAGTGCCTAAATTCTATTATCTAGGTTCATTAAGGTTGCAAGCTCGATAGTTGGCAACTCCATGTCAGCAATCTTATTGTTTGTCTATGTGGCCCTGTTCGGACAATGCAAGTGTGAATTGCAGCGCTCCCTGAAGTGTTGCTCTGTAACTGCCCCATGTAGACCCTGTAGCACAAACTAAAAGGTACCTCATATTAACGTAGTTCTGTTTAGTACAGTGTGTCTGGCATCAGTTTTATATTGAAAGTATCTCATTCTTTTTTTGCAGTGCTGTTATAGACACATTGGTCCCAGGATGTGAAAGACACAAGGCAGGTAAAGTAGAATCTTCTATTGGACCAATTGCTGTTATTAGAAAGTACAAGCTTACTTTCCACCAACAGAAGTTGGTCTAATGAGATATTACCTCAGTTATTACTCATTCTTTCTTGTAAGTCAAGGCTGCCGAGACATTCAGCATGTAGGTGTACTTCAGTAACAATATAATTCATCTTAAGCTATGAGGTTGCTGAGTGTCCTTGCAAACACCTGCTGGGTTAATGAATAGGAGTACTCTGAAAACCTTGAATTGTCCTTGAAAATCTTGAGTCATAAATATGCCTGAATTGTGAAACACTACTAGAGATGCATGTGATTTTAAATGAACAAGAAATTTGACTTCTGGAATGGCTTTCTTTGTGAAAAATTAGCAGTGCTAACAAGCATATTAGCCAGTTTGTTTCTACAACATTTGAGAATTCTTGTAGAAAGGTCACTTAACAAATGTGTTGCTACTATCCTAAAATATTCAGTTAAAAAAACAATTTATTCTGTCAGAATGAATTGAGGTAAAGCTTTAACAGGGATTTAATTTTTATTTTTGTTTTGAGTGAGTCAAGTTTAATTTAAACGAAGGGGTTGCAGTGTGTTTAGAATCCTAGAATATTAGGGTTGGAAGAGACCTCAGGAGATCATCTAGTCCAATCCCAGCCAGGGCTTTGTCAAGCCGGGCCTTAAAAACCTCTATGGATGGAGATTCCACCACCTCCCTAGGTAACCCATTCTAGTGCTTCACTACCCTCCTAGTGAAATAGTGTTTCCCAAAATCCAACCTAGCCTTCCCCCACTGCAACTTGAAACCATTGCTTCTTGTTCTGCCATCTGCCACCACTGAAAACAGCTGAGCTCCATCCTCTTTGGAACCCCCCTTCAGGTAGTTGAAGGCTGCTATCAAATCTCCCCTCGCTCTTCTCTTCTGCAGACTAAATAACCCCGTTCCCTCAGCCTCTCCTCGTAAGTCATGTGCCCCAGCCCCCTAATTATTTTCGTTGCCCTCCGCTGGGCTCTCTCCAATTTGTCCACATCCCTTCTGTAGTGGGGGACTAAAACTGGACACAGTACTCCAGGTGTGGCCTCACCAGTGCCGACTAGAGGGGAATAATCACTTCCCTCTATGTGCTAGCGGTGCTCCTACTAATACAGCCCAATATGCCTTTGGCCTTCTTGGCAACAAGGGCACACTGTTGACTCGTATCCAGCTTCTCGTCCACTGTAATCCCCAGGTCTTTTTCTGCAGAAGTGCTGCCAGTTGGTCCCCAGCCTGTAGTGGTGCATGGGATTCTTCCTTCCTAAGTGCAGGACTCTGCACTTGTCCTTGTTGAACTGTGGTAATTGGCTTGGATTCCAGCTACTGTAGCTACCCAGCTACTGATTGTCTTTTCTACCAATCCTTGCTCCCATGTGTCTTTGACAGAGAGGGCTCTATACCAGGGGTGGGCAAACTATGGCCCACGGGCCATATCTGGCCCGCGGGACCGTCCTGCCCGGCCCCCGAGCTCCTGGCCCAGGAGGCTCGCCTCCGGCCCCTCCCCTGTTGTCCCCTCTCCCCCGCAGCCTCAGCTTGCTCTGCCGCCAGTGCAATGCTCTGGGTGCCGGGGCTGTGAGCTCCTGGGGCAGTGCAGCTGCAGAGCCTGACCTGACCAGGTGCTCTGTGCTGCATGGCAGCAGCAGCATGGCCCGGCTCCAGCGCCGCCAGCCACCGGTGCTCCAGGCAGTGCAGTAAGGGGGCAGGGAGCAGGGGGGGTTGGATAGAGGGCAGGGGAGTTCGGGGTGGTGGTCAGGGGACAGGGGTGTGGATGGTGGTTGGGGGGAGAAACGGGGGGGTTGAATGGGGGCAGGGGTCCCGGGGGGGCAGTCAGGAAGGAGGGGGAGGTTGGATGGGGGGGCAGGGGTTCTGGGGCAGTCAGGGGACAATGAGAAGGGGTGGTTGGATGAGGCAGGGCTCCCGGGTGGGGCCGTCAGGAATAAGAGGAGGGATTGGATGGGATGGCGGGAGTCAGGGGACAGGGACCGGGATGTGTGTGGATGGAGCAGGGGTCCCATAGGGGCTGTCAGGGACCGGGGGGGGGGGTTAGATGGGACAGGAGTCCCGGGTGGGGGGGAAGATAGGAGGTGGGGGCTGGGCCACGACCCTCTCCCCTAACCGGCCCTCCATACAATTTACGAAACCTGATGCAGCCCTCAGGCCAAAAAGTTTGCCCGCCCCTGCTCTACACAGCCTCTTTTTTCCCTGGGTCCTCTTTGTGTATGTGGCTGATGTGAAGAAACTTGACTCCTATGTTGTATGCAATTTACTCCTAGTTAGGCCTAGTAATTAACCTAGTCAGAAACTTTTTTCCAACAGGGCCATGTCAATAACACTTTAGGGAGGGAGGCATGTCTGTTGGTTAGAGCGGGAAACCAGAAGTCAAGAGCTGTGTTCTACTGACAGATCTGCTGCAGACTTCTTGTGTGACCCTGGAGCTAGCCAGTCTCTCTGCCTCAGTTTCCTCATGTGAAAAATGAGGAGAATACTTGATTAATTTATTAAGGGCTCGGTATATGTAAAACACTTTGAGATCATGAGCCAAATGTTAGATAGCCAAGTATTATTACAAAGCAGCTTAGTAGCAGGTGAGAATGAGGAGAATGCAGCTGGAGGGCAGTCTCCAGTTTTGTTTTATATTTATTCTTTTCTTCTTTCCCATTTGTTTTGCAACTGAATTGAGGGATGAGTATCTCTTGCTGCTGTATTTCTCTGACCTTTTTAATGAGCGGAAGAAACTAGGGCAAGGTCTACACTATAAACTTACATCATTATAACTATGTTACTCAGAGGTGTGAAAAATCCACACCCCGGCGCAAAGCAGTTATACCAACCTAAGCCCTCATGTAGATAGCACTAGGTTGATGGGAGTTTTCCTGTTGACATAGCTACGCCTCTTGTGGAGATGGATTAACTATGTCGATGGGAGAAGCTCTCCCGCTGGTGTAGTAGTATCTTAGCCTTTCAAGAGTATACCTGCCTTGAGTTGCTCCCTCAGCACACTCTTGGAGAGAGAAACAGACTTTCATGCCCACAATACAAAGAGTTTCTGGCTGTCATTAAAATTTCTACTCCTGCTTTGAAAAATAATTTTTCCTTTTTCCTGTGGTTTGAGCTAACCAAACTTTTTATTGCTAAAATATCGTGATGTCTGTTGTCTTTTTAGATCTGTTCTTTGTTCTTCTAGCCTCTTAAAAATAGGGAAGTCTATGGAGGATAAGTGCAAAGGATAAAATTCAGATTTCCCCCCCCGTTTAATCAATGTATTGTGCATAGAACCTCACTCTACTTTCTTCTGTACTGGGTTGTATTGTTGAGTTTTAAAAAGACAATGGAACATGCAACACTGAATTTGGCAAATGATGTGCATGTGGTTTATTAATCTCTCACAGGCGAAAATGTTATCTAACAGGCTGGTGGGTTTTTTCTGAAGCACCCTGCTTTGGTATATGCCTCATTTCACCTGGATATAAATTGGCTGCTCCTAGCATTCCTTATTCTGGACTGCCCAGCTCACACCTCTCTTTAGACAGCCAAGTCTTAGGCAAATTTTAAGATGAACTGTCTTATTGTTCATTAAAAAAACAAATTCCAGGAAGGGTAAATGCAATGTAGGCCTCATTATGACTTTCCTGCTGAGAACTGGGTTCTGAGTTGTAAACTTTTGTTATATAGGGAAATATCTCCATTTAGTTTGAAAAGATTTTTTTTAAACGTTGTAAATGAATAAAACTGAATGAATTCATTTGACTAATAAAGTGCTTGTTTCAGTGCTATTTTAATCTTTAACTGATTATATCTAGGGAACGGGGGAGGCTAGCTTGTTATATAAAAATATGGAAACTCAGGTAGAAAGCTGTAATCAGATGTGTGTGTGTCACAAATTAACATATGCAATGAAAGTGACAGTTTAAAGAAACCTGGAGCCAGTTACACAATTTTTCAGACTACTGGAATGAGCTATGTGAAATTTTATAACCGCTGGAGTTTGAGGCTAGTACTGATGGCAGGTGATTACAATTGAACTGTCTTTTGTGATGCTGGCAGTGCAAGAGCCTCAGTTAAGACCTGTTTGTACTAGACCTCTTCCCGTTCAACGCCCATTGTGACAGACCTGGAGTTGCTCTGTAGTAATTTATGAATCCTGTATTGTGACCTGGTTATTGAGATGCTTATTGTATGAATATGTTGATTTAGTTTACTAGCAGGCTATTGAAAGAACAAGCAGGAAAGGGGACAGAGTTCACATAAGACACCTTCTGATAAACACTTCAGGGTTGTTAAGAGACCACGCCAGAGCGTTGCATAACTATAAAGATCTTACTCTCTGGGCTCCAAATTACACAGCTTGTCTGGGAAACCACAGATCAGAAGGACTCTAAACAGGGTATGTTTACACTACAAAATTAGGTTGATTTTATAGAAGTCGATTTTTAGAAATCGATTTTATACAGTCGATTGCGTATGTCCACACTAAGCGCATTAGGTCGGCGGAGTGCATCCTCACTACCATGGCTAGCATTGACTTACGGAGCGGTGCACTGTTGGTAGCTATCCCACAGTTCTCACAGTCTCCACCGCCCATTGGAATTCTGGGTTGAGCTCCCAAGGCCTGATGGGGCAAAAACATTGTTGCGGATGGTTTTGGGTACATGTCATCAGTCGCCCCTCCCTCTGTGAAAGCAACAGCAAACAATCGTTTCACGCCAGATACCAGGGTGATTAGAAGAGCACAGCAAAGCACGCTGCGCATCAGAGAGGCTTTGAAAACCAGTTTCATGACTGGCCAGGCTTCGGTGTGATAGGTGTGTGTGTTTCTCCTTGATGCAAACCCACCCCCTTTGTTGATTTTAATTCCTTGTAAGCCAACCATCCTCCCCCCTTCGAAATAAAGTAACTATTGTTTTGAAATTTGCATTCTTTCTTTATTAATTTAAAAAAAAAAAAAGAGATAACGGACAAGGTAGCCCGGGTGGGGTGGGGCAGGAGGGAAGGACATGGCCACATTGATTTTTAGTGTGACTACAATAAGCAAACTGTTTGAATGACAGCCTTCTGTTTCTTGGGCCATCCTCTGGAGTGGAGTGGCTGGGTGCCCGGAGCCTCCCCCCCTGCTTTCTTGGGCATCTGGGTGAGGAGGCTATGGAACATGGGGAGGAGGGTAGGCGGTTATAGAGTGGATACAGCGGGGCTCTGTACTCTTGTTGGCTTTCCTGAAGCTCTAACAGACACTTCATCATGTCTGTTTGCTCCCCCATTAGCCTCAGCATTGCATCCCGTCTCCGCTCTTTGCTCTCACTTAATTCTTTCTTGGCCTCTGCCACTGAATGCCTCCATGCATTAACCTGCGCCCTATCAGTGCGGGAGGACTGCATGAGCTCGGAAATCATGTCATTGCGAGTGCGTTTTTTTCCGCCTTCTAATCTGCGATAACCTCAGGGACGGAGATGATAGAGGGAGTGTTTAAACATTCTATGCTCTATGATTCTGGGGGAACTGCATGGTCACCTGTGCTGCTGAGTTCGCCACGGTGACCAAACAGGAAATGAAATTAAAAAATTCCCGGGGCTTTTCCTGTGTACCTGGCTAGTGCATTGGAGTTCAAAGTACTGTCCAAAGCAGTCACAATGGAGCACTCTGGAATAGCTCCCGGAGGCCAATACCGTTGATTTGCGTCCGCAGTACCCCAAATTCGACTCAGCAAAGTCGATTTTAGCACTACTCCCCTTGCCGGGGAGGAGTACAGAAGTCAATTTTAAGAGTCCTTTAGGTCGATGGAATGGGTTGGTTGTGTGGATGCATTCATCTTTAAATTGACCTAATGCGGCTAAATTCAACCTATCCCCGTAGTATAGACCAGGCCTTAGACTCTCTCTCCAGAAATTAGGCAATTGCTGCTGAGAAGCTGTTCTCACACAGGCAGACCCTGCTGGAGAATGTGAAGAAGCTAGGCCTTTCGAAACTCATTTCACAAGCGTCTAGGGCTTAGGTGAAATAGACACATGCAAATCTTTTGTTGTTTTTAAAATCCTTTTTTTGTTATGCTATGCTGTATTCCTGCTGTTAGGATTAAACAATACTTTGGTGTAAGTAGGCTGTCTGATCACTGTATTCACCACTAATCACAAATTCTCAAAGAGCAGATCTGCAGGTGCCAAACCCAGTTGGACCTGTGCGGGTTAAACACAGTTGTCAATATACAGGGTACTGCAGCCCAAGGGCACAGTCTAAGCGTGGGAGAATTGTGTGATTTCACCCCAGGAAAGGTAAGGGCATGAGGCTTGACAGCTGAAGGGTGGTGTACTCACTGGCCTGGGGGTCAGGGTGCAGCTAGACCTGTAACTGTGATACCCACGTTTTGCTAACAATGGTGCAGCTCCACTGGCGGTAGCAATTGGGAACACTAGTGTAGATGGGAAAGCACATAGCCACTGACTGGGTTGTTAACCACTATGATGTCTAGACTTTCTCTGAGCAAGGTTCGAGACAGTGGTGAGAGAAAAAAAACAAAAAACCATCAGCCAGGCTACTGTAGCATTAGAATATCTGGAGCTGCATCAGCAGTAGCAGCCAGGAGACGTAAGAAAAGCAAAATCTAGTGTACACATAGCTATAGATAAAGGGGGAAATTACAGGGAAATCCCATCCTGCCTTCATATATTTTTAAGTTCCCTTACTTCTCTCACCAAAAGAAAGTGTCTTAAAAATTAGTCTTTATTCCAGAGCCTCAAATCGGCAGTGTTGCTAACTCCTGCAATTTTTATCTTGCAAAATTGGTATGGGATATTTTTAAAGTCCCAACTTTTGAAATTATTAGATTACATGAGGATCTCTGCTTCTATTTAAAAAAAAATTAAAGAATGAAAGAAAGTTTCTAGCCCTCGTGGTGGCGGAGAAAAGCTTGAAAATATGAAACATAAGCTCTCGAAAAACAGAATGCAAATAAAGACCCCAACATCTATTATGTTCCAACATCTCATGATTTTTAAACCAGTATGATTATTTGCAGAGGCCTGATTCTGGGTTTTTAAATGCTTGGGGTTGGCAATACTGAATTTTGGTAAAACTCCCATTTAAGTAAATGGAAATTGTGCCTATTAAAAGACTACAGGCTCAGGTCCCAGTTTTTGTGATAATTATTTTTTTGAAATTTTAAAGCATTTTTAAAACTGGATGTTAATCTTAGTTTCCAAATTCAGCTCTTACATACAATGTCAAAACTGACTTGGTATTGAGCAAAAATGTCTCAGAATTAGGCTCTGAAATGCCACTTACGGACATCCTCACCACCTTAAAAATATAAACACCTACTTTTTCTATACGTCTCCCACTTTATTCTTGGGGAGAAACATTTGTTACCATTTTTAAAATTTCATGTGGGCTGGGCCAGGTGAATGAACTTTTTCTTCTAAAGCTGAAGATTGTCCTTATTTCACTGCTATTCCATTCTTAATTCAAAAAGTAAAATCCAGGCAATTCAGGAATCTGCCGTTACTTTGGTGTAAGTACATAACACACGAGGATGTGTCTGGATTATAGTGGTACAGCTAGAGTTGCAGCTAGCATAGATGCTTCCTAATCTATGGAAAGGGTTTTTCCATCAATGTAGTTAATCCACTTCTCCAAGAGGCTGTAATTAGGTTGATGGAAGAATTTCTCCATCGACTTTCCTGTGCCTACACCGGGGAGAGATGGGGGGGGGGGGGTTAGGTGGACCTAACTGCGGGGCTCACGGCACAAAATTTTTCATAGCTCTGAGCAATGTAGCCAGGTCAATCAAATTTTTAAGTGTAAACCAGGCTTTAGTATCTCATCAACATGAATGACTGTTAATGGATGTAGGAGATGTGAGGCATAATACTGATAGCATGACTCTAAAGAGATGCTGCTTTTGTTTAGTCATGCTTTCTCCTCTAATATTGTGAGGAAGGACACTGCTAATGATCTTGTGTAAAATGAATGGGAATTGTGGATTTCTGCAGAGAATTTGCAGTTTCATGCAGTTTTTCAGTGATGGGATTGTCTTCCAGAGTTTTGTCAGCCAGTAGAACTCGGTTTTTGTTATTTTGTTAACAAAATTTAATGTTATACAGAAATGTCTTTAGGAAATTTAAAAAAAAAATTAATACCAACAATTCTGTTTGGATTGAAACATTTCCCTCTAGTATTCACTGCACACCTTGACGGATTGTTTTAGTGCATAAAAATGACTGTTTTAATTATTTGAGCTGAAAGAGAAGCAGAAAGTGAAGAAAGAGCATAAGGTTTTTTAAAGTAGATTTGATTTTTAAAGATTTTGTTTTTAATAAGTTTAGGGTTTTAAAGTGACAGAGATGATTTTTTTAAAATAGACTTTTAACTTGACGATTCTCCTCAAAACTCTCAGAAGATAGTGCAACTTAATGTATATGTTTGGCTATTTTCAATTTAAAACATCAAGACTGCTTTTTATAAAGTAATCCTCATTCTTAGACTGACCTATGGCTTTTGGGACACCCAGATGGCTATTAACTGATGACATCTATACTTGTGATTTTTTTTTTTTAAATTGGATCTCAACATAAATAATTTCTTATTCCTTAAAATCAGCTGGTATGAAAATAAATCAGTTAAGCCGTAACATCCTTGTGAGGTAGATGGTATTATAGTAATTTCACAAATCAGCAAAGTCAGAGAAGTGACTACAACAGGGTTATAAAATGAGTCAGAGAGCCAGGAAGAAATAAGGAGTGATCGTAGTTGCAGGCTTGCTCAAGCAATTTATTTCCAGTTAGTACTCTGAGCACATATTGTTTGTCATGGGATCTTGTGTGCAGTGTTGTAGCCTGTTAAAGTAATTTGGACCTATGCATTTTGCTTAAAGGGAGACTAGACTCCTATACCGTCTCCGTTTGCTCATCTGAGATGCAAGTAGTCAGAATCAGGGGGTAGCTGTGTTAGTCTGTATCTACAAAAACAACAAGGTGTTTTTGCTGGCACCTTAAAGACTAACACATTTATTTGGGCGTAAGCTTTTGTGGGTAAAAACCTCACTTTTTTTATTTTGCATCTGAAGAAGTGAGGTTTTTACCCACAAAAGCTTATGCCCAAATAAATGTGTTAGTCTTTAAGGTGCCACCAGACTCCTTGTTGTTTAAGTAGTCAGAAGTTTTCTTTCTCTCCTTTTTTCACTTTTCTAAAGAAAATTACCTAGCAGTTCCTGTGATCTTTAATTACCTGTATTGAGACACCTGGGGACATTTTAATGTGCCTTCTCCTCCCAGAAAGTTGTCTATTTTGGCCAATGAACTTGTCAAGGACTGGAAACAGACTCCTGCTGCCATTGGTGGGTAAATCTGCTGCAGTCTGCAAAGGGTAAATCATTTTTTGGATTTGTCTTCTAATCTTTTACTGCTTACCTTCACTGTGACCTGTATTTGTCAGATCCCTTGAGGCTGGCATTGTTACTGAGTGTGGCAACAGCTGTGCACTGCTAATGAGCTTCAGGAAAATGGAACAGTTGTCTGTGATTGCTGCAACCCTTGCAGAATCTTTATCAGCCTTGTCATATGTTAAGAAGGCCACCTCTTCCAATGCAGTATTAGTTGTATTATAAAAATGGTGAAGGATACTCCCTGCAGAAAGCAACTGGTTAGCATCTTGGATTAAAAGACTTGGCTCTAATACAGGGGTGGACAAACTTTTTGGCCTGAGGGCCACATCGGGGTTGTGAAATGGTATGGAGGGCCGGGTAGGGAAGGCTGTGCCTTCTCAAACAGCCTGGACCCCCCCCCACTCCTTGTCCCCTAACCGCCCCCTCCTGGGACCCCCGCCCCTAACTGCCCCCCCCCCCGGTACCCAACCCCCTATCCAACCCCCCTGCTCCCAGTTCCCTGACTGCCCCCCTGACCCCTATCCACATCCCTGCCCCCGACAGGCCTCCTGGGACACCCACCCCCTATCCAAACCCTCCTCCCTGTCCCCTAACCATCCCCTCCTGGGACCACCCACCCCTAACCGCCCCCCCGGGACTCCACCCCCTATCCAACCCCCCTCCCTGTCCCCTGACTGCCCCCTCCGGGACCTCCTGCCCCTAACCGCCCCCCTGTGACCTCACCCCCTATCCAAGCCCCCTCCCCAGCCCCTTTTGGAATGTGGCCCTGCGAACATGGGTGGAAAACTCAGGAGGACCAGGGGCAGCCGCGCAACTGGAGAGAAGTGGCGGTTTCCCCTTTTAAAGCACCGCTTCTCTCTGGCCGGCTGCATGGCTGCTCAGTGCTCCTCCTGAGTCTTCCAGCCCGTGCTCATGGCACGCCTGCTCCCCTGAGGCTGCGGGTGAGCCTCCCTCCCTGCTCTCCTCCTCGCTCCCCCTGCGGGTGGTGTGCCAGTGCTGAGCTGCCTGGCGGCATAGTGAGCTGAGGGGCCGGGGGCAAGCCTCCCTGGCCGGGAGCTCGGGGGCCAGGCAGGACGGTCCTGTGGGCCAGATGTGGCCCGCGGGCCATACTTTGCCCACCTCTGCTCTAATATATAATTTACCAAACATATTACAAGACTGCAGGATTCAGAGTCAATGCAATGACTCTGTTAACTCTCTAGGTTTGGGAGTTTGACTCTGACCCATAAGCTAATGTGGTTTGAGCTTCTCACTCCCAAAGGTTTCAGAGTAGCAGCCGTGTTAGTCTGTATCTGCAAAAAGAAGAACAGGAGTACTTGTGGCACCTTAGAGACTAACAGATTTATTAGAGCATAAGCTTTCGTGGACTACAGCCCACATATGCATCCGAAGAAGTGGGCTGTAGTCCACGAAAGCTTATGCTCTAATAAATTTGTTAGTCTCTAAGGTGCCACAAGTACTCCTGTTCTTCTTTTCACTCCCAAAGGTTTGGCACACACTTTCTTACAGCCCAACTCATCAATATTTCTAATGTGCCTATTGCTTATAGTATCCAAGTGCCAAATTAGATTATAGAAGAGTCCTGTCCAGAAGGTCAGTTATTTTTCCATCCTACCTTTGGACCATATCTATCTTCTATCTATTGGGGGGAGGGGGGGGAATGCTATGTAAAAGAGGTAAGTTAAGAGGCAATTTATTCAGTATAATTAACCCTTTTTCCTGTTCTCAGATGGCTTGTGAACTGATCACAATTGTCTTGAATTTGTTTTATTCATAGGAACCGTAATCATTTTCCAGGAAAAAAAAGGTCTATGGATCATCCACAAATATGGTATTATGGTTATTCACTACGATTGATCACATGATATAGTTCTGTTCCCTAACTGGAAGACAGACTATATCAGAAGAGTGACTAGCTAATGCTCTTTCTGTTGTACTCTTGCTTGCATACAAGTATGGATTTATCTAAGAATAGTAGATCATAACAAACATTCAACAAGAAAACTGTGGGCCCAGTGCATATTAAGATTATATTTAACAATATAATTAACAATTTAAATATTCCATTGGTAAATCCAGGTTCCATTGAAGTCAATAGCAAAACTCTGACTTCACTGGAGCCAGGCTTTTTCCCCTGTGTACAATATGGACAAATTATGGTTGCATTAAGAACCTTAATGTTTGCATTTCCTGGCCTTTTAGTGGTTACAATTGTAACTGTAACATTAAACTGTCTTAAATGTAAGTGCTTAATTTGTCAGCAACAAAGTGTTTTTTTGTTTTAAACTGAGAAACTGAGAAGTAGTTGAACAGATGTCAATCAAGCACATCTTTGGACTTACTTTTTTCTAAAATTCAACTTTGAGCTGAGACCAAACATGGAGACCTACAAGTGACAAGGGGAATGTTTCAGAAAGTTTTGAATCTATAGTCCTTATGCTAAGCTTCTAGTATGTAGTTTAACTTTAACTATACTATAGTACTTACCCTAAAGGAAATGCGTAGCTCTTTTCATTATTACAAGTGCTAAGGATCTTCTCTCTCTTGTATTGCATGAGGATTAAGACTATTCACATGAATAAGGGTATGCCTACACTGGAAATTTCAGAGTGCTGCCGTGGGAACACTCCCGCGGCAGCGCTTTGAAGTGCAAGTATGGTTGCACGCAAGCGCTGGGAGAGTGCTCCTGATAATCCACCTCCACGAGGGGATTAGAGCCTCTCTACACTAGCGTTTTAAAGGCTCAGACTTGCTGTGTTCAGGGGGGTGATTTTTCACCCCCCTGAGCCAGCAAGTTAGAGTGCTATAAAATGTAAGTGTAGACAAGCCCTAAGTGTTGGCAGAATCAAAATCTTAGGGCCTTATTTTCAGAGGTGCTAACTGCCCACAATTCTGCATTAATGAATAGCAGGCCTTTAGGGCCAGATTTTTAAAGGTGTTTAGGTGCGGATAGTTGCCTACTGAGTTTCAAAAGTGCTTAAATGGGTGTCTACCACGGACTTCAATAGGAATTAGGTGCTTTTGAAAATCCCACTTTGTTCCTATCTGCATCTTCAATACTTTTAAAAAATACTTTAAAAAATCTGGACCTTAGTATCTGTCATAGCAGTAGTTACCAGCAGTTAGCTATGTCATGGCTTCCATTATAAGCGCAAAGGTTAAGCAGTCCTAATATAGTACAAAATGCTTTGGGCATGATGCTTGGCCTTAGACCAGAGGTGTTAGGAGAATTCCATTCAGCTGTTTGAGTTATTGTAGAGTGGAAAAATACTTACTCTGCTTTTTAAGACTTTGCTCAAGAATAAATCCAAAGCAAATGAACAAAATTCCCTCAAAATCTTCCTTATAAATACTCCTTATTGAGAGGTAAGTCCTCTTCCAGGTTTAGGGGAAAACATTTAAATCTAGTTATAAGTTACTCAAATTCACTTTTGAGCATGCTCAGTTGACATCTGAGACACTCCTAGAGTATGTCTACACATCAATAAAAAACCTGTGGCACCAAGTCTCTGAACTTAGATCAGCTGACTCAGACTCATGGGGCTTAGGCTGCAGGGCTAAAAATTGCAAAGTAGATGTTTGAACTCAGCCTGGGCTCTGAGACCCTCCCCCCCTCTCATTTGGTTTCAAAGCCCAGGGCCTGAGCCCCAATATCTACCCTGCAATTTTTAGCCTCACTGCCCAAGTCCTGTGAGCCCAGGTCAGCTGCCCCAGGCTAGTCATGGCTGTGCCACAAGTCTTTTTATTGAAGTTTAGATGTGAATCCCTAGAGCCTACTGCAGCCTTTTTATATTGCAACATTCTGTATCCTGCCCAGTCTGATAGGCACCTGCTGGCCATGATTGGCTGATGGAAGTTTCTTTTCTGTGTCTCCCATCCAAAGGTTGACCCTGTTTAGTTTGTGAATTGAAGGGCGCACATCTTCAGTCATGACCCGGAAATCTATCAGTCAGCCTTTAAGTTTATAGTATGCTCAATTAACAAAGCCTTATCCTCCACTCATTTGCTAGCTAGTTTAAGATTTGGAATAAGATATAAAACGCTGTTCGGTATTTTGTTCTGCTTCCCCTTTTTATCCCTCTCCCTATATGTGTGTGAAATTTTACATTCTATTCTTTCCAGCTAAAATGTGGCCTTATAAAAGCAGAGTGCTTCACAGTATAGTTGGGACAGTTAGATTCTTGCTTCAACTTCTTATCTGAAACACCATATCAAATATGAAGGTGATTTAGCTGTCTTCATCTAAATCTCTAACCAGTAAATGTCTTTCTTTCTGCAAGTTTTTTCCCTTTTAAATGACCTCTCCTCCGGTTTAACACTGATTGTTGAATTGCCTGCTCAATATGGAAGTCTTGGTGGCATTGTTTTTTGTTTTTTCCCTAAACCGATCTCCACCTTTTGTGCTTAGTTGGATCTCACATTTTTTTCTGGCTGTGCTTGAAAAGTGGCATAAGAGGCAAAGATTTTGCCCCAAGGCTCATGTAACTTCTATCTTCATCCTCCCAAACCTGCTGTTCTGGAATCCCTTCACCCTGGGAATTCCATGGAGGTGGATGGAAAACTACTCTCTAAATAGAAATTCTAGTGGCGAAAGAATAGAAAATCTTACAGTATACAGCTGGCCTTTATTTTAAAAATACATTCACTTAAGCTGCATTAGATTCTGTGGCTGATTTGTTACTTTCAGAGTTATGCAACATTACATTAAGCAAATTAATTCCCTGTCATTACTGTCGGGGTGAAAATAGCAGTACAGGTTTTCTGAGAGGAAAAACAACCTATTCCTGCTCATCCTTGTGCTCTGAGAATGAATTGCCTGCAGTTGATCATCATTGTTCTGCATTTAACACCTTTTGGTGAGATTGTATGAAAAATGTTTGGTTGATTTGCCTTTTTTATTATCCCTGATGTTTGTTCATGCATCAACCTGCAGTGTCGTTTCAGTTTTCTAATACTAATTTTTGAGCTGCTTTGGAACTCCTGCAGGCCATGTTAGATTGTTGTTCTGAAGTCCTTAACTACTTAATAATGATAATAATTAGGAACCATTAGAGGGCCACACCGGAGTTGAAAATATAGTTTTAAAAAACAAATGCCCCTTCAATCTTGGAATACTACCTATATGGAGAGAGGCTAAGTGTGAAAATAGATGAGCAGATTTCACATCTAAACTTCCAGGATGGTGAGAGTAAAAAGCTAAGTTAAAAATATCAAGCAATATTCAATATAACAGTGATACATAAATAGCATCTTTCACACACCAGATATAAATGTACTTTACATTAATAAGATGCACCTCACAAAACCGAGGTGAGAGAGAAGTGTAAACATTTTACAGTTAGGGAAATTGAGGCAGATAAGGGTCTGGTATTCAAAAGTTTTTAACACCTGCACCTCCCATCAATTGCAGTTTGAGTTGTAGATGTGCATCATTATTTAATATCCAGCCCTTGGTGACTTCCTCTGTATAAACGTGCTTCTGAAGATAACTGATGTCCTAGAATATTTTAAACTATTTGTTACTTCTTTTGATCTCTCTCAATTCTGCATAATTTAATAGTTCTAACAGGAACTCATGATTCTCTTCCACCAATGGGGTTAATGGTTTGCTAAGGCCTTGTCTACACTGCCACTTAGAGTGCTGAAACTTTCTTCTCTCAGGGGTGTGAAAAAACACCCCCCTGAGTGATGCAAGTTTCAGCGCAATAAATTGGCAGTGAAGACAGTACTACACCACTGGGAGCTATTCCCCTTGCGGAGGTGGTTTTATTACAGCGCTTTAACATCGGTTGTGTAGACATTCCCTAATAATTGACAGAAACGATTGTCATCTTTTTCCAAGTCCTGATGTTTTTACATTTTAGCATTAGTTGATCTGATGATTAGTAATATTGGCATATAGGCATCCAGTAAACTGGAATGTACAATTAATTGTATTGTTTCATGTTTGCCAGGAAACTGTTTCCTTATTGTAAGGTGTCATCTTGTGCCATTGATGTGTGACTTATCCCTTAAAGCAAGATTGCTAAAAGACATTTGGCATTCATCTTATAGCAAACATTTTTATAATATCTTGTGTGTATATAAAATATTATGTTGTCCTCTCTACTTGTGCCTCCTATTTCTTCCCCTAGACTCTCTCTCTACATGTGCAGGCACACAACGTACACCACTAAAAACTTCGTTAGTGGAAATACCATGCTTGGTTTCTGTAAAGAAGGGCTTCACTTAAGGACTGGATAAATGCTTGCACAAAACTGTGTGTGTGTGTGTGTGTGTGTGAGAGAGAGAGAGTGAATGACATATAGTCCATGTGTGTAAATGAGGATCTAGCCCACAGATTTTAGCTAGTGTAAATCAATATAGCTCCATTGAGGTTGAAAGCTACATAGATTTACGCCTGCTGAGGAACTGGCCCAAATATGCAAGCTTTATTTGTTTCACGTAAAAATGACATACTAGTTTTTTTAAAAAAGACCTTTACAGGATTGACTCTAGTATCAAACAAATTATGTTCCTGACATTTCTCCTGAATGAGTTTTTGTTGGTTGGTTGTGGTTTTGCTTCCAAGGGCAATAGGGATTTGAAAAATAGCCCTTTTCACTACCTGTTTCTAGTATCTTGAGATGAGACAATGTCGTACTCAGTTTAAAAGTATTTATGTAGGGGTGCCAATAAATCTTTTTCTGCTTAACAGAAAACTGTCTGTTTGTATTTACAGTCTTGTGTGTTGTACTTTTGGAACCTGATCTGTTAGTCATCACCAGTTGCCCATCTTTTAGCTCCTGTTTCAACCTTAGGAGTATCAAGGATTGTTGATGTTGAATTCATAGATTCCAAGGCCAAAAGGGACCGTTGTGATCATCTAATTTGACTTCCTGTATAGCACAGGCTATAGAACTTCCCCACAATAATTCCTAGAGCAGATCCTGTAGAAAAACATCCAATCTTGATTTAAAAGTTGTCAGTGATGGAGACTCCATGACTCCAAGGTAAATTGTTCCAGTGATTAATTTCCCTCACTGTTAAGTGATGCTTTATTTCCAGTCTACATTTGTGTAGCTTCAGCGTCCAACCATTGGATGATGCTATAACTTTCTCTGCCAGATTGAAGAGCTCATTCTTAAATATTTGCTCCCCAGGTGGATACTTATAGATTATCAAGTCATCCCTTAATCTTCTCTTTGTTAAGAGAAATAAATGAAATATATTGCTCTTTTGAGTCTGTCACTATAAGACAGGTTTTCTAATCCTATGACCATTTTTATGATTCTTCTCTGAACTCTATTCGATTTATCAACATTGTTCTTGAATTGTGGATACTGGAACTTAACACCGTATTCCAACAGCAGTCATACCAGTGCCAAATACAAAAGTCAAATAACCTCTCTACTCCTACTTGAGATTGCCCTGTTTATGCATACCAGGATTGCATTAGCACTTCTGGCCACAGCATGACTCTGGGAGCTCATGTTCAGCTAATTATCCATCACTACCCCCCAAATCTTTTTCATAGTCTCTGCTTCCCAGGAGAAGAGTCCCCCATCCTGTAAGTATGAAGTACATTTTTTCTTCCTAGATGCATACATTTAGCCATATAAAAATGCGTATTGTTTGCTTGTGTCTAGCTTACCAAGCAATCCAAATCACTCTGTATCAGTGACCTGTCCTCTTCATTATTTACCACTCCCCCAATTTTTGGGTCATCTGTAAACTTTCAGTGATACTATATTTTCTTCCAAGTCAATAAAAATGTTAACTAGCCTAGGACCAAGAACCAATCCTTGCGGGACTCCACTATAAAGTCACTCATTTGATGATGATTCCCTGTTTACAATTACAATTTGAGACCTGTGAATTAGCAACCTTCTCTAATCCATTTATTATATGATCTCTTCTTTGATCTGTTTCCTTTGGGTCAGAATAGCTCTGTGCATTCAACTATTTCATTTACCTTGCCATTGTCTAAATGCATCTTGCCTGTCAGGTAACTCTTGTTAAAAACATTTTTTCATCTGCTTAATAAATGTCTTGTTTGCTTCCTTTTTGATTTCCGCTGAATTAGGTTGTTATCTCAGACCTCAGGGCATGTGCTTCTCTTTTTTCTGCCAGATCTTTTAATTTCTTTTTCAGCTTGACACATTATCCATCTTCCAATCATTTTCAGCTCATCAGAGCAAATTTTTGCTTTTTTTCTCGCTAATGAGTCTTTTCTCCACAACTTCCTTGTCTATATATTGCCATCCTGTGTTTGCATCATGTATTGAGCCAGTGAAGCACTAAAAGTTCTTGCGTATATCAAAAATGTGGGTCAGAATCTTGACTCCCCCCTCCAGCTTTTCTTGGAGATGTTATTCATCCATAGCCTTAAACAGCAAAAACACACACCTATGAAATCTCTCCATTTCTTTCTATTTTGTTTTGTGAAGGATCTCCTTAACTGAGACGGAGAGGTTTGCCCTAAACATGAAGAGAGTGCTAGGTAGGACTCAGCACCATATAGAGCTATATGTAATTTACTCTGCATGTGTGTCATATGTAGAGCTATGTAATTAATTTTCTAAGGAACTGCTCCCCTAGCCCCATGTAAATAGGAATGAAATTAAACTTCCTTACAGAAGACCAGTGGAGAAGACCAGTATACAACTCATACAATTTAAGAAAAGTCACCATTTTTGAAGGAATTGATAAAATCATAGAAATTAGAGAAGAAACCTGTCAGGTCAATCAGTCAGTCTTTCTGACAATGCAGGATAGGTCCCTCAAATACTCCCTTCCGCCCCCACCCCCCTGTGCTTTCATGGGAAGAAAAGTCTTTCTGGGAAGAATCAGGAAATAGGTAAGAGTTGGTGCAGGAACAGCATTGTTTTATCGTAGTGATTCTCAAATTGTGTTCTGTGGAATGCTGCTGATCCTCCCTGTTACCAGCAGTTTCATATTTCCTGTATTGGAAGGAGCCAGGAAGCCCTGCAAAATTTGCTGTTGGAGAGGAGGAGGGGGAGCCTGGTATTAGCTAACTCTGAGGAGGAGGAAGAGGAAAAAATAGGAGATACTCACAGGGGCAAGAGGTATGAATGGCACTAGAGTGGCAAGCCACCATTAGGAGAGGAAGGTGCAGTGGACAAAGGAATGAGGCAGTGGACAGCATGTCCAGGAAAGATGGGAACCAAGCAGCAGGAAAGCATATGCAGGGGGAGGATGAGAGGAATGACATGACTGGGTGTCAGGGAAACAGAGACAGAGAGATGGGACCCGAAGAGATGGGGGAGAGATAAGGAGTGAAGGAGACAAAAGGGCAAAATAGTACATTCAAAGTGTATTAAAACACTTGGCTAATATTTTCCATGTAAACAATTGCATTTGTTGCAGTAGTGTGCTTTTAAACTGGAAGGGAGGTGGTCTGAGACCCCATTGTAAAGATGTGGTCCAAGCAATGAGAGTTTGAGACCCCCCCTGAGTTACATTTGTAGACCACTCAAAAGTAATAGGGCGTCTGATTAAGATGAAACCTGTTTAATAGGGTAAAATTCCTATATATGCAGTTGGTGCTGATGGCCATACTCCGGGAGTCCTTAAGTTGAAATATGACGTGTTTTCATGTCTAACAAGTGGTATAGGTTTCCGATATACTGTGTCTGTTTAGTAGCCTTCACTATCACATGTTACTACTTCTCACTGCTTTAAATAAAGGGAAGCTTCAAAACTAGGGCTCTGTGAATTAAATTTATCTACCTAGCAACTTCTGTGGTGAAGGTCCGTGATAAGGGCAGAGTTGGTAACAAAAGGTAATTGTAAACGAAGATCTATTGTATGTTTTAAAGACAGTTTTGCTTTGTCTTATTTAAAGATGATCTCAGCAAGGAAAAAAATCTTCTATTATATATAATATAATATTGCATATAAAGTGACAGGATTCTGTCAGAGAAAGAAATTAACAAATTAAGGGACACTTTTTGTAATTGAAGCCTCTAAAATAGTTATGATTAAGGCTACGTTTTAGTCACGGGTATTTTTAGTAAAAGTCATGGACAGGTCACGGGCAGTAAACAAAAATTCATGGCCTGTGATCTGTCCATGACTTTTACTATAAGCCCCTAATTAAAACTTGGGCAGAGGGCCACGGGTGCTCTGGGGAGGGCTGTTCGGGGGATGGGAGTGCAGGCTGCAGCCCAGGCCCCCCGCTGGGGCTGGGGGGGAGGGTTGGCGGGGTTGGCAGGGGTTTCCTACCCAGCTCCACGTGTCCCAGTAGCTCCTAAGCGGTAGAGGGGCTAGGGGGCTCTGCACGCTGCTCCTGTCACAAGTACCGGCTGCGCAGCTCCCATTGGCCAGGAACCACAGCTATTGGGACTTGCGGGGGTGAGGCCTGCAGGTGCAGGCGGCACATGGCACGGCGCCCCCTGGCCCCTCCACCACCTAGGAGCTGCAGGGCCATGCCAGTGGGAGCTGGGGATCCCCCCACCCTGAGGTAAGCGCTTCCCCTGCACCTCCCAAACTCCCCTCCCTCTAGCCCTGAGCCACACACCCAAATTGCCTGGCTTGGGCAGCCCCTGAGCCAGCACCAGCTGCTGTAGAAATCACGGAGGTCACTGAAAGTCACGGAATCCGTGACCTCTGTGACAGACTTGCAGCCTTAGTTATTATATAAATATTGATGTTTACCAAAATATTAATATTTACTTTTGGAATGATCATGTAGGATGGGCAGAGGTTTGTCTTTCAACCTTGTACAATAAAGTTCCTTTTGAGAAACAAATCTTGAATTAAAATATCAATAGCAATAAAAGCGACAAACAAATACATTCCAGTGGGGAAGCCTCAGGCATTGCAGCATGGTCTGCCTCCAAAATACAGATGATCATAAAAAGGACTAGATGTGAATGAAAAATGTTTTCATCTAATCATTATTGTAGTCTTTATCAAGACCAAAAAGAGGAAATGGTTTTCTCAGGGCAATACAAAAGACTGTTTTCCACCTTATCCAATGACTGGGGAGAGAGCCAATGTAGGTGTAAGGGGAGGAGCATTGTTTGTCATAAATTGTATCAAAAGGGTAATCAAAAGAAAACTTAGTCAGGCTCTGACCTTTGGTAGCCACATGTTATGCCAAATTAATGTATTCTGTCAGATACCAAGGGATTAGAAGGTGTTCCAAATCTGTCAACCTTTTTTTCTTGCTCTGTTGGTTTGTTGCTTTTGCAGCTGCTACCTAAGCTTGTGAGAGCAGTCCAGTGCTACTGCACAGATTGATAGTGCTTAACACTCAGTGTAGTCAGTGTAAACTCAAAGTTTTCATTTAGCTGAGCATGGGCCATAGCTGAAGTGGTGCTGCTCTACTGAATTTACAAGTAAAGATGTTCTAAAGTGTCCGTTGAGTATATATATTGAAAACTATATAGATATCAAATCCTGCATATATCCAGAGAACTGCCAATACCGCACCAGCTTAGCTAACAATTGGATGATAGGACATGGATAACTAGGTAAATTGTGGCCTAATGTTTAGCATTATTCCTGGCTTTGCCTCTAACATACTATGTGGACTTGGACAAGTTATTTAACCTCTTTTAGTTTACAATTCTCTATAAGACTTTACTATCTCATAGGGGTGTAGAGAATTAAATAAGTGCTTTGTAAAAATTAGGGCTGTTGATTAATTGCAGTTAACTCACGCAATTAACTCAAAAAAATTAATCGCGATTAATCACACTTTAAACAATAGAATACCAATTGAAATTTATTAAATATTTTTGGATGTTTTTCTACATTTTCAAATATATTGATTTCTATTAAACACGGAATACAAAGTGTACACTGCTCACTTTATATTATTTTTTATTACAAATATTTGCACTGTAAAAATGATAAATAGTATTTTTCAATTCACCTCATACAAGTAGTGGAGAGCAATCTCTTTATCATGAAAGTGTAACTTACAAATGTAGATTTTTTTGTTATATAAATGCCCTCAAAAACAAAACAATGTAAAACTTTAGAGCCTACAAGTCCACTCCATCCTACTTCCTGTTCAGCCAATCGCTAAGACAAACAAGTTATTTGCTGCCTGCTTCTTATTTACAATGTCACCTGAAAATGAGAACAGGCATTCACATGGCACTTTTGTAGCCGGCGTTGCAAGGTATTTACGTGCCAGATACGCTAAACAGTTGTATGCCCCTTCATTCTTCCGCCACCATTCCAGAGTACATGTTTCCATGCTGATGATGCTCGTTTAAAAAAATAGTGCGTTAGTTAAATTTGTGACTGGACTCCTTGGGGGGAGAACTGTATGTCCCTTGCTCTGTTTTACCTACATTCTGCCATATATTTCGTAGCATATTTTATAGCAGTCTCGGATGATGAACCAGCACATGTTCTTTTTAAGAACATTATCACAGCAGATTCGACAAGACGCAAAGAAGGTACCAATGTGAGATTTCTGAAAATAGCTACAAGCACTCGACCCAAGGTTTAAGAATCTGAAGTGCCGTCCAAAATCTGAGAGGGATGGTGAGTGGAGTATGCTTTCAGAAGTCTGAAAAGAGCAACACTCAGATGCGGAAACTACAGAACCCGAACCACCTAAAAAGAAAGTCAATCTTCTGCCGGTGGCATCTGACTCAGATGATGAAAATGAACATGCGTCAATCCACTCTGCTTTAGATTGTTATCGAGCAGAACCCGTCATCAGCATGGATGCATGGCCTCTGGAATGGTGGTTGAAACATGAAGGGACTGAATCTTTAGTGCGTCTGGCAAGTAAATATTTTGCGATACCAGCTACAACAGTGACATGCGAACACCTGTTCTCACTTTCCGGTGACGTTGTAAGCAAGAAGCAGGCACCATTATCTCCTGCAAATTGTAACCAAACTTGGTTGTCTGAGCAATTGACTGATGTAGGACTGGGTGGACTTGTAGGTTCTAAAGTTTTGCATTGTTTTATTTTTTAATGCAATTTTTTTGTACGTAATTCTACAATTGTAAGTTCAACTTTCATGATAAAGAGATTGCACTACAGTAGTTTTATTAGATGAATTGAAAAATACTATTTATTTTGTTTTTTACAATGCTAATATTTGTAATAAAAATTAATTAGTGAGCACTATACACTTTGTATTCTGTGTTGTAATTGAAAGCAATATATTTGAAAATGTAGAAAAGATGCAAAAATATTTAAATAAATGGTGTTCTATTATTGTTTAACAGTGCAATTAATCACGATTAGTATTTTTAATTGCGCGATTAATTTTTTTAGTTGCTTGACAGTCCTAAAAAAAATTAATCTGCTAAAAGATACTAGATAGCAAGTAATCCAATAATCTGTGGGTAACACTGCTGGATGGAATCAGAACTGATCAGCTGTTGATGACAGGCCCTATAACTACTAAAAGCTAAGTGCAATTTTCCTTTAATTCAGGTAGTTGGGTCTATGCTTTTGGAGCAGAAGGATGTGGGTTCTGTCCCTATTGTTGCTATGGAGTTCTGAGTGGCCGTGGTATGTGTTGCATGGTGACAGCTGTAGTCACAGATTTCCTGGTATTTTTATATTATCCTGTATAATAGCATGTATCACACTTGAGCAAGCCCTTCAAAAATAAAGCTCTTAAGTCATAGGAGTGATATAACTGTGGTTTATGAGAATCTGACACTTTAGAGTGAAAAGTGATGAGCAGTGTCAGAATAACCCCATTGCTGAACCAGCAAAATTATTCTACAAAATATTCATATCAGCTGAGGTCGATAAGCACCTGGAAAATGCTTACCTGCCTTTGGTTTTGCAAGCTGGCATTACAAAGATGATGTAAGACAAATATTATTGCATGATGTGAGATGGTTTCTAACATTTTTTCTCTTTTTGTAGATGACAAAATGACTTGCTAATCCTTTGGTCTCATACATTGATATATTAATAATATCATATAAACATGAAAATGTACATATGGTACAGGAAATATGTATTAAAAGTATTAAGCAACTGACATACACAGCTGTGACTAACTTGGAAATTTAATTCAGAGGCAAATTTTAATTGTCAGCTCTTCAACTAATTTGAGAAAAGAACTTCTATGCAGAAATAAGTAAGGATTGGAATAAGCTATAGCATAGTTGCTTGCAAACAGATGACTCTTCTTTAATTACCAAAATTCTAATTCCATTAAATTCTGTGCTTTCTCAGATAGTGCTTAATTTACAGTTTGTCTAGTCCATTGGTTCCCAAACTTTAATAACTTGTGAACCCCTTTCACTAAAATGTCAAGTCTCGTGAACTCCCCTCTAAAAATGAATATTTCCAGGGATTTTCTCCTTTACCTGAGTATAAATGATAAAAGCAGTGATCTTGGGAATATAATTTTTTTATGACCTGCTTACTACACACTGTTTTATTATTAATTATTATTTATCATTACAATATTTTTCTTATATTATGAAAACGGCATCACTCTTCCAATATCTCACTTTCATAGCTTGTATCACTTTGAATAAGCCTGTTTATAAGACAAGACTCCTGTGTTTCATCAAGGAATATCAGATGTGAAACAGCATGAAGGTATTTAAGAAGCCAACTCAGAGTTCCTCCTACACAAGCATTCAGGTCTTGAGCAAGCCAGGCAAACAATGCACGTTACAACAAAGCTTAAACTTGTTCTTCATAATAATTTTAAAAACAATACTAGCTGCCTATTAATTTTAAATACAGCAAAAATTATTCACCTCCCTATCCATTTCTTATAAGGAGTCTTGATGTTGAAGCTCCTTAGTGTGGTAGGAATGCTTGTGTTGATCTGCTTAGCTCTTGGAAGTCCGGGGGCTCTGGGTTGCTGGCCCCGTGCTGCCTGGCAGGGCCGGCTCTGGCTTTTTTGCCGCCCCAGGCAAAAAAGCCTCCCCCGCCCCTGGCGGGGAGTGCAGCAGGGGAGGGCGCCAAGCCCGGCTGCGGGCCCGCACTCCCCTAGCGGCCGGAGCGCAGGGGGAGGGCAGCGAGCCCACCGTGGCTCCGCTCTCCCCGGCGGCCAGAGCGCTGGGAGGAGGTCGGTGAGCCCAGCTGGAGCTCCGCTCTCCCCGGCGGCCGGAGCGCCGGGGGGAGGGCGGCGAGCCTGGCCGGGGCTCCACTCTCACCGGCGGCCGGAGCACTGCGGGGAGGGCGGCGAGCCCGGTCACGGCCCCGCTCTCAGGCCGGAGCGCCGCGCTGCCCCCGTTCAGGTGTCGCCCCAAGCACATGCTTGGGCTGGTGCCTGGAGCCGGCCCTGCTGCGTGGGGTCCCTAGGGACAGCTCTGTCCGCCATTAGGGAATTTTTTCCTGAGAACCCCCTGTAACATTTTGAGAACCACCAGGGGTTCATGAACCCCAGTTTGGGAACCACTGGTCTAGTCTCATAAAATAGACTATATTCAAAATGCTCGCCAAGAACAAATCTGTAGGAAGAAATTTTATATGCTGACCCAGGTTCAAAACTTTCCCACATAACAAGAAAAAAACCCACTACAAAGGACTTTGTTTAAGCTGAGAATTTATTTTTAAAAAAGGCTTTATTCTTCCTGTGACTCAGTAATATACAGTTGATTAAAATATGGAGTGTTCCTTTCCCATAATTTTTAAAATTTTGTTTTATTTTAGTTTAAATATTTCAGTTGGGGAAGACTCAGTTGCTTGCGGGAGTTCCACCTAATTGTCATTTGAGCTTTAAAACTGAAATAATTACAGGATTTTATGGAAAACTATTTTTTTCAAAATCTGGTTAGTTTTAATTTTTCTTTGAATTATGCTTATTTGTGAAGTGTGTTTCATTAATGGGGATGATGGATGAGAGGCTATTTGCACCATGTATGTCTCTTTAGTTGTGCTGACACCGCTATTTTTAATTTTAACTACATCTTTTAAAAAAAATTATTTTCAAAAAAGAGAGTGCAGTATGACTGTTCCAAGGAGGTGCATTCACAGGTCGCCTGAATAACACAAATGTAAAAATATAAAAATGTTATGCAGAATTATAGGGCTCAGCTTCAGTAAGTTTGTATCCTTCCTTGCAAAACAGATCATGCTTCACATGAACCTAAAATAATACCTCTGTCTTTTCTGACCTTGGTCTGTCTGGATTCTGGCCTGGGTAAGGTAAAGGATTGCACTACTTGTGTTGGTCAGGAATAAAGATCAGTTGTCCACACAGATATGAGGTCTGGGATAATGTGGAATGGGAGGTGCTGTTAACTTGCCTGTGGTCCCTGGGGGTTGAACAGAACTGCCTTTGGGTGGCTTCTTCCTTTTCTCTTGGATAGGATGTAGAAAGTGGTAACTACTCTTCTGCCAAGAGGTCTCATTCAGGTGGTGTGTGCTAGGGTGATTTGTGCTTTATTCAGTGTATGCGAGAGCCTGTTAGTGAGATGTGTGCTGAAGTGCTTTCAGTATGTTGATGACACCTAGCATATAGTTCCCCCTTGTCTAGCCCAGATGTGGTGAGGGTCTTTCTTTGTGTAGGAGTCAGAGTAGAGCACAGATGAGAGCAGGCTAGTTGAGGCATAGAACACTCTAGTGACCTTAGACCAGGGATGGGAAAACCATGGCCCGGGGGCCGCATCCGACCCTTCAGATGCATTAATCCAGCCCTCAAGCTCCCCCTGGAGAGCGCAGGGTCTGGGGCTTACCCTGCTCCGTGCTCCAGCCGGGGAGCAGGGTCGGTGGTTGTCCCCGCTCTGCGCGTGCCATGGCTCTGCCCAACTCCCAGAAGCAGCAGCATGTTCCCCTCCCTCCCCCCCAGCTCCTACGCGTAGGGGCAGCCAGGGGGCTCCACATGCTGCCCACAGCCCAAGCACTGCCCCATAGCTCCTGTTGGCCAAGAACCGCGGCCAATGGGAGTTGCAGGGGCAGAGCAGCCTGGCTGTGCCTCCGCATAGGAGCCAGAGGGGGGACATGCCGCTGCTTCTGGGAGCTCCTTGAGGTAAGCTCTGCCAGGTCACAACCCCCTGCCCCAGCCCTAGCACTGATCACTCTCCCACCCTCCAAACCCCTCAGTTCCAGCCTGGAGCACCCTCCTGCACCCCAACCCCACCCCAGAGCCTGCACCCCTAGCCAGAGCCCTCACTCCCCCAACCCCAACCCCCAGCCCAGAGCCCCCTCCTGCACCCTGAACTCCTCGTTTCTGGCCCCACCCCAGAGCCCGCACCCCCCTCACATCCCAACCCTCAATTTTGTGAGCATTCATGGCCCGCCATACAATTTCCATACCCAGATGTGACCCTCGGGCCAAAAAGTTTGCCCACCCCTGCCTTAGACCTTCCATGTGGTACACTGTCTTCCTCTGTAAATTCCATTTTCTCTGTGCATATGTGGAGTAATTAGCTTACTTTGGTAACAAAATACATTAAATAATAAGATCTAGTATTTAGTTATTACAGGTATACAAATAAAATTTATAAGTTTTATCATTCCTCTTTATTCCTGCTAGCACTGCACAGCCATTCCATCTTTAGGAAAGTGGATTTTTTCCCCCAGACTAACAGAATTGCTAACAAAGGGCATGTCTACAGTATGGGTACTACAGGAGCACAACTGTAGCTAAGCTGCTGTAGCTCCCATAGTGCTTCCTACATCAACGGTAGCTGTGTCTACTGGGGGTTAGGTCAGCTTAACTAAGGCACCTTGGATGTGAATTTTTTGCACCCCTGAGTGTTACAGCTAGGCCAATCCTTAATTTTAAGTCAAGACCAAGGTTAAGGATCAGAAGTGTGCCCTTGTTGCCAAAAAGGCCAACGGCATATTGGGCTGTATTAGTAGGAGCTAATCAAGGGAAGTAGCAGATTGAGGGAAGTGATTATTCCCCTCTGTTCAGCACTGGTGAGGCCACACCTGGAGTATTACGTCCAGTTTTGGTCCCCACACTACAGAAGGGATGTGGACAAATTGGAGAGAGTCCAGCGGAGGGCAACGAAAATGATTAGGGGGCTGGGACACATGACTTACGAGAAGAGGCTGAGGGAACTGGGGTTATTAGTCTGCAGAAGAGAAGAGTGAGGGGGATTTGATAGCAGCCTTCAACTACCTAAAGGGAGGTTCCAAAGGGGATGGAGCTAGGCTGTTCTCAGTGGTGGCAGATGACAGAACAAGGAGCAATGGTCTCAAGTTGCAGTGGGGAAGGTCTAGGTTGGATATGAGGAAAAACTATTTCACAAGGAGGGTGGTGAAGCACTGGAATGGGTTACCTAGGGAGGTGGTGGAATATCCATCCTTGGAGGTTTTTAGGGCCTGGCTTGACAAAGCCCTGGCTGGGATGATTTAGTTGGTCTTGGTCCTGCTTTGAGCGGGGGATTGGACTAGATGACCTCCTGAGGTCTCTTCCAACCCTAATCTTCTATGATTCTATGATAAGGGTTAACTTCATCATTACCGTTTTACTAGGAATTGTAGAATTCTACTAGGAATTCTCTGCACCTTTCAGGATTGGGCTCTAAATCATGAGACCTGCATGCCTTTCAGAAAGTACAGTTTTATGGATCATCTGAAATAAATTATACTATACAACTCATATGTAAACTGACCGTTGTCAGTATGGAAGTGGGCGGGAGGGTGGTAATCATGTTGGAAACCTGATGAGGTTCCTCATCCATTGCTCCCACTTTTGGATTTACTAAAAATGAATAAAATAGCTTGCAAGTGAGCAAGCACATTTCTAAATGACTCTTGTAGAGTTTCCCATGTTGCTTTAAAAACTATGAGAAGACCTTTCCTTCAAATTGTATGTTGATTGACTCTCTCAAGTTTTTCTTCAGCGTAGACTTGCTAGCAAAGAATCAGCTATTTCTTTATTTGCTTTTTTAAAAAGATCAGATATCATAAAGCACTTCTGCTCTTTCATTGAAAAACTACTACCTCAGGCCTTGAAGTTTTACTAGAGATGCGAGGTTTGATTTCCATGTTGTACAAAATCAGTTTTCAGGCCCACCATCTTCTGTCATCTCATCTGAGTAGCTCTTGTCAGGACTGGGAAGAGATTGTAATGTTTGTGAATGAATGCTAATTTCGACTTGTTTTTCTAGTTTCCCAAATAAAGGCATTTTGAGACAGTGACAAGATGAAAGGTTATTAACCTATTGGCATTTGCTTAGGATGCTTCATTCCTCATTCCTTTCCATTCTGGGACACTTTTTGTCACTCCTCTGTGCTTCTGTCTAAATGTATAAAGCCATTTCAATGTTCAATGTGAGTCACCTTAAGTAGATTTGTGACAAAATCAGCAGGAAACTTGAGTAATCACACATTTTTACTTCCAGCATTTTTCTCTGGAGCTTTGGTTTAAAGAAAACTAAGCTGTATATTATCTCGAACAATGGCATTAATGTGCCCCTCACTGGTTTTCAAGTTCTTACATATTTCTGTATTATCCTTCTCCACATCTCTGACCCCTGCCTTCTGGGTCTTTTAATCTTATCTGATTCTCTTAACTTCAAAATCACACTCTTACTGCCAGGCTTGGAATGCACTGCAGTACCTCTGATTTCCTTTTGATGCTTGCACTCATAAATCAGGCTAACCTGTGGTGATGTTCTGAATGCTGTTGTTGCTACTCTGCTACAGATAAATTAAACCCCTAAGGATTAAAAACAGGATCAGTGGGGCCATATGTACTTGTTCTGCAACATCTCTTTACTATCAGATCATTGTCTTCCAAGCCACGTCTGCATTAGAAGCTCTGAAGAAGTATGAGCTTTGAGTCCCCTGGCTGGGCATCTGTTTCATTGTTGGGTCATCTTGTTCTACCTGTTCAGCATTCCCAACTGGCTAGCACAACAGCTTTCTCTTTTCCATAAATGGGAAATGTAGCTTCCATGAGCCTTAGAATAGTGGATAGAGAGCAGAGCCCGTGCAAAATGTTGTCCCAGAGCATAATTCCAGAACATTAATTTTCTAGCATATTTTGTATTTTTTTCTGATGAAAAGTTTACTCTGGTTGTGGGGACAGTTGATTATGCATGCTGAAATCACAGGTTGCAGCCAGTCTGAGTTATTTGTTTATAACTTGGTATCATCAGCTTGCACAAGGCAGTACAGTAGATCCTATTCCAAATAACTTACAGTTTAAAGCTGCAGTGGATACAATAAAGTACAGAACAAATGTAGAAGGTAGGTGCTCTGCCCCATTGGTGGTTTTTCAGAAATCTTTTTTAAGAAGGTAAAAGGAAGAGAAAAGCTGGGGGTGCTGAATTGGTAAATGAATTGCCTATTTTTTAGTTGGGATAATGTGGAAGGGTATTTATGTTGAACCTACTCAGTACAGCACACTGAAGAGTAATGATCCTGACACTGTGGATTCAAGATTTATTTTGCTGTGTTCGTTTTTTAGGACAACAAAACTTCTGATTTGCATCAGAGTGAGATTTGTACTTGCAAAAAAAAAAAAAAAAAAAATCTCCGGAGGAGGGATTGTTACTGTTTTAATCTCTCCAGGCATCACAAAATCTGGCGACAAGTAAATAGGTCACTAGCATAAAGAGAGGAGCATCTGCTGCTGCCCATTTCTGTGTAGCTAAGCTACATATTGTGGTATGCTTGGCTGGAAACTAGAAAGATTTCAAAATACTTAGTATAATCAGGGACTTTCATAAAAAATCTTTGAGTTGCCACCCATCGTGTTCACAAGTGACAAAGCTATTTTGGAAAGTGAAGGTAGGCTGCTTGTTCAAGGCGAAAAGTGATGTTTTTTTAAGGCATCTCACCAAAGGCTGCTCTTCTCCCCAGTACCTCAATTTCCCCTACACTTTCTTCTTTAAAAAGAAAAGAGAAATAAATATATATTTTTACTTCCAATCTCCCTCCGTCCGTCCTGCCTCAGCTGTCAACCTGGCATCATTCTGCTTCTCTCACTTTGTTGACTTGCATCCGGAGGTGGTTATTCTGTGCCCCACTTGAGGTGTAGTTGAGGGTTAGGAGAGAGGGAGAGAGAGGGATGAGAGCGTTCTGTTTATATAATTAAAAAAAGAAGTCAGGAAAGATGACAAAAATGTTTTTCAAGAATTCTTAATGCAGTTAAGGTAACTGCTTTGTGCATTTATTTTGTGATAAGCAATTTAAATTCTGAAATGTGCTTTTAATAACTGGGGTAAAAGAAGCTATTGAACGGGTTAACTCATTATCACATAGCTTTCAAATACCCTTTCTCTCTGTGAGGTGATCTGAAGGGCAGCTCCTTCAGGCTAAAACAGTAGGTGGGTGCATGGGTTGACACAGCTGGAAGTTGCTATCTGCATATCTTTCATTTGCTTACTGGTGTTTGCCACAGAGGCACTGTTTTATCCAGAGTGCATCTGTCTTTTTGCTAGCTGTGGTGAGTTTTTTTGCATTTTATCAGATTGTCTGCCTTAGATGTGAAAAGTGCGAATCATTTAAAATTGAATTTTTAAGATGTAAACTTACCAAACCATTTTAAGGTAGCTAAAAGGTTCATTATGGGCTAATTCAAAGTCCACTGAAGTCAGTGGGAGCCTTCCCACTGATTTCAGTGAGCTTTGGATCTGGCTGTATTTGTTGTATAGATCTCACATCAGATGGGTTTTGGCTACAAATATTCTAGTCCAGGAAACACTAGGTACTTGGCTTCTTTTTGACCATTGTAAATTACCATGTGGATAAGTGGGAAGAGTATGATGTGTTTGAGGCATTAAAATACAGACAGGATTGATAATTAACACTTAATAATTAAGTTCCATTTTGCATCTTTCTGTGACTTGGTTGCTGCTATCATTGCCTGATGCATAGACATTCCCTTCTGTGTGAAGCAAGCAGGAGGCAACCAATAGAAACTAAGAATTTTGTGCACTCCGGCCCTCCCTCCCGCCCCCACAAGTAGGAGATATTCCAAAGAATTTAGCAATGTGCAAATACTTTGTGAACCATGATGGTTTAGATGCTGGTGTTACAGTTGCAGAATAAAAACACTGTTGCAGAAAAACAAGTATAAAAAAAAATCTTGTTCATGTATATGCATGCCTTTTGTAATCCATTCCCTAGTTTCCATTAGTTGTTCAAATATAATATCAGACATTTTGGTACCATCTATATTGTGTATGGAAAAGGTCTGTGGTGTTGCAAACTGTTCAACAATAGACATATGATCACATAAAGTAGAAACTTTTTTCAGAATCTAGCGCAGGGGTCGGCAACCTTTCAGAAGTGGTGTGCCGAGTCTTCATTTATTCACTCTAATTTTAAGGTTTCGCATGCCAGTAATACATTTTAACGGTTTTAGAAGGTCTCTTTCTATAAGTCTATAATATATAACTAAACTATTGTTCTATGTAAAGTAAATAAGGTTTTTAAAATGTTTAAGAAGCTTCATTTAAAATTAAATTAAAATGCAGAGCCCCCCGGACCAGTGGCCAGCACCCGGGCAGTGTGAGTGCCACTGAAAATCAGCTCACGTGCCGCCTTTGGCACGCGTACCATAGATTGCCTACCCCGATCTAGCATTTCTTCATGTCTGTTTTTCTGTGCTCATACATTAGTTTTTATCAGTTGATTTCTATGTAGTCATCTCCATTCGAAGAAAAACGGCAGATGAACATAATTCTAAAATGAACTGCCTTTTTTGTCCATCTTTCATTAACAGTTCTATTATTTAAATTTAATTAACTGTGTAAAATGACCACACAGAGGAAGTCAGTAACCCAAACCTCACCAGTAATGCTGTGCCTATAAGAAGGGGAGATGAATCAGTCTCTAGGAGAGGGAAAGAAAACAAATGTTGCATATTGTCTGAAGCCATACAAGAAATTAAAGAAAGCCAGGGAAAATCAGTCTGAACAAACTAATTGAAAAAACTGTAACCGAGACTTAGAGCTGTTTCTGAATAGAGACTAGCCAACTCTGTGAAAACTAGGTTGGATGTATGCTGCGATACCCTGCTATTAATTTGCTCTTGATGGGTTGATCTGAACATACCAACACCGTCTGATATGCAGCACACCATCTACTGTGAGGTAAGTTAGCATTACTAGTAAAGTTTAATGTGTGTGTATATTAGCTGGAATTTTTGCCCTTACTTACATGTGTCACTAGTACTAGAGCTAGCTATCCCAGTTAGCTTCAGGATTTACATGAGCGCACACATATGCATCTCTTTAAATGGGTTAGTCCACTGCTGATGCATAGAGCATGAGTCCTGGCATCACTTTTCTATGGAATGTTGGGGTCATGCCAGATGTGTCCACTCACACTGGATTGGCATTTAAATAATCATAATCTGGCCTCCACATTAGCAGCCTATCCATCTGAATGGAGGTGGTGGTGGTTTCACTCTGTTGGACTTCAGACTCCATAACACGGTAGTGTATTGCTGCGTATTGCAGAAACAATACAAACAGAGAAATGCAGTGTGTTCCGTTTTTAAAAAAGATCTTGGATTCTGGAAAATATTTGATTAGTTATGAGCTATGTGCGTTAAGTATGCTGCTTTCAAGCGCTCCATAATTATAAGTCCATCACTCATTCATAGAACTACTGAACCATACCTTGAACCGAGACACTGGAGCAACACTGTCTCAAACTTCTGTTATCACCTGACCTCTTATTAGTACAGACTGGAAAGAAAATGTCACAAATATATATGCGTTTAAAAAAAAATCCTAAACTTCTGTAACTCTTCTGCAACAGATTTTTTTTAAAAAATTAAGATGCATGCTATAGAATGTGTAATCAATCTTTATAAAACTTTGTAGCAGAACAAGAATTAACATTTACATGATATTTTGGCTGTTAAATCTTATCTCAGTGTTGTTTAACAAATCAAAACAGCCCATTCTGCTTGACCATCTCAACACGTGTTGTACGATCACACATACTAGTCTAACCTAATGTCCATATAAGTAGTGGTGTACTTGTATCCAAAGTAGTGAGTTAAAGATGACACAATAGTTCTAACTGAATTTACAGTATTAAAAAAAATCTGAATGGATATATATTTCAGACTGTGGGATATAGACTTTATTTAAAAAGAAACAAGTATTAATGTAAATAGGGAGGCATGAAACCCTGAAGTGAATAAATATCAGGTTAGCTTTGGTTTTAATGCGGAATTATTATTTATTACAATATTTGGGTGGAAGGGAGCTAGATAGATTCATGGAAGATAGGCTCATCAATGGAAATTAGCCAAGATGGGCAGGAATGATGTCCCTAGCCTCTGTTTATCAGAAGCTGGGATTGGGTGACAGGGCATGGATCACTTGATGATACCCTGTCTGTTCATTCCCTTTGGGGCACCTGCCATTGGCCACTGTCAGAGGACAGGATACTGGGCTTGATGGACCTTTGGTCTGACCCAGTATGGCCGTTCTTATGTTAAGTGCAAAGGTTTTTTCCACCTCTCTACATCAGAGTGCACCAAAGGATTTTTTTTAACCTTGGATATTTGATAGCAAGGAATTTAAATTAGTGTGCATTTTTCAGTATAAAAACTGAATCAGTCTGGGTCTACAGATCTCACTGCTACTTGAGGGTATATCTACACAGCAAAAACTCATGGGCTAGCCTACACTAGCTAACTTGAATCCAGCTAGCATGGGTAATAATAACAGACACGACAGCACAGTGCCTTGTCCCTACATGGGATCTGTGCCAGACTTGCACTACCTGTACTGCACTGTCTTAACTGCTGTTCTTACTCAGGCTAGCTCAGGCAACTACACTAGTGCTCAGCTTTTGCTGTGTAGATATACTCTTTGTAGCTTTGTACATTACAATGTCAATTAGATGGCTTAGAATGCTGAGTAAGGTGTGCCATTTATTATTTAACATAGAAATAGTGCCGTACGTTTGTAGGGCACTTTATAGAAGAAAGTGTCTTTGCCGTGAATAATTTAGCCCTGGTCTACTCTTAAAATTTAGATTATTGTAGCTACGTTGCTAGGAGTATGAAAAGTTCACACCGCCTAGCACTGTAGGTAAGTCAACCTAAACCCCAGTGTAGACATGGCTAGGCCGACGGAAGAATTCTTCTGTCAACCTAGCTACTGCTGCTTGGGTAGGTGGATTACCTACATCAATGGAAAAATCCCTTTCGTTGATGTAAGAAGCATCTACGCTATGGGGCAAAGCTGTGCCGTGTAGCACCCGTGGTGTAGACGTATCCTTAATCTAAATAAAATGGTGGGGTTCTTTTTACCAAATACTCCAGTGTAGCGAGTAGGGGACCACTATGCCTTTTATAACTGGACTGTGTGTGTTTCATTTAAAAAAAAATTGGGGGGGGGGGAGAGCATTGCTTGTTTCATGAAACTGCTGAAAACATGTTTTGGGTTGTTGTTTTTGTTATTGGTTTTTAAAGAAGTGTTAAATTTTTTTCTCCTACTGGCATGAAATATCAGAAACTGGCAGTCTCTTATAAGAGTGATTAATTCAGTAGAAAAAGGGCTAACTATTTTCTTAATTACTGAAGATGATTATGACCCAAATTGCATGTGGTATTGCAATTATTATGAACTTCTTTTTATGAAAATAATTTCAGAAACATGAAAAACTTGTATAACCTGAGTGTCGATTTTAGTTGGGGTGATGTGACTTACCATTTTTGCTTAAAGAGATGCATTTCAAATTGCTCTTAAATAAAGAGCTTCTTTTTTTGTTAGAACACATAAATAACATAAATTCCTGGCTATTTCCAGCAGAGTATTCACATACAGTTTTTCATATGCTCTTCTTTGTTTGGCCTATCAGCTATTTTCAACACCTTATCTAAAGATAATTCTGCTTGGTTACAATTCTCAAGTGCTTTTACATCAAATCTGCTTCTGTACAGTACTCAATGCAGTATTTGCTATTTTAGGTTGTGGTGCAGTTCCATCTAAAGTAGTTGGATCCCCACATTCATGAGCCAAATCAGAGACCAGATTTTTTTTTTTTTTTTTTTTTTTTTTACTTTTGTTTTGCCTATCACTTACTCTAGAGACATGTACAATACATGTGGAACAATGTCTACTATCTAAAGTCCCTCTCATCCCACTCAAACAAGACTCAAGAAGACATGATGAGTTTTGGGGAAAATAGATTTTGAAGCATGCTAATCAACTAATTCGAGTTCTGTTAAACTGTGGAGGAGAGAATTCCTGATTTGAGGCCTCACTAAAAATATCACGCTACCAGTCCCAACCTATTTAAATCCGGTGATTGTTTAGCTCATGTTACTGTGCATGAAGAGGGACTCTAAGGTCACCAGACACTTCAGAGTACATAGGCAACCATTCAAAGTAGCTTACAAGAAGAAATTGTGTGTGTGTTTAACTGTGATTGAGTTTAGTTTTAATTACTTTCATGGTTCTCCACCAAAACAATACCAGAAAAATCTGTTTTATGCTGCATATCTGATTTCTGAACTTTGAAGTGCCCTTCTGGCCTTTGTGTGTTGACAGTTTAGGCCCTTATCCTGGCAAGACAATGTACATGCTGAGCTTCACACACTGAGAAGTCCTATTGAAGTCTTTGCATAAGTCTTTGCAGAATCAGGGCCCTAAATTTCAAGCTCTTTGGAGCAGAGAACTTGTCTTCATACATGTATTTAAATCCTCATATACTCCATGGTACTATGAAACTAAAGATCACCTGGCTACAGGATTCTGGGTATTCATCAAGCTCCTAGACACTAGAATTCCTAAACTAAGAATTAGTAGACTAAATGATTGAGTAGTTGTCCAGGATGGCGACTTTTACTTAGACCGTGGAAGCTGGAACATTCATCTTGTTCCTACTCACGTGAAGGAGGTTGGGTGTGTGGAAGATGATGGGAGAATAGGGTAGTCTTTTTTTCTTCCCTGTAATCTTTTTCATGAAAATGTTAACTAATTTGCTATGCACACTTCAGTTCAGCTCATGATCTTCGTTGGATTCCATTGCATTAGTTTTCTTCCTATCATATTCAATACACACATCTGCAAGAGACAGTCTATTACATGTATTTGTTTTAAGTCCAAGAAAAAGTCAAAAATTGACAGTGTTAACATTTTTTGTGAAAATGGCCATTTTTACATTGATTTTTTTGTTGTTAGTGTTAATTTTATCTATCCAGAGCTTGAGCTTGGCCACGTCTGCTTTCCCTGTGCAGGCTCTGTCTGGCAGGGCAAGTAGAGGGGCTGTGTGCCCTGGAGCTGCACTGAAGGGTCAGGGTCAGGAAGGGGCCCTGTCTGGTGGGGGAGGGATGTCAGTATTCTTGGGGTATAGCTTTCTGTTCCTCGTTCCCAGAGTCTTTGCCAGCATCCCCATCAGAGGAACATAACTGCTGGCGATGGCAGCTGCAACAGTGGGGGAATGAGGCATGCAGGGAGCCTGATTCTGGCAGCTGAGACCACCTGCACAGAGCTCTGTCTGCTTCCCCTGATGGACAGAGCCCTCTCCTGACTCCAGCCTTTCAGCCTGACCCCATCAGGTCTTTGTGCCCCTGATAAACCTTATCATCCCTCGCACGGGGCTGCACCCCATAGTTTGGGAACCTCTGCCCTAAACGAACATCAATAAAAACCTTATAGTACCTCTGTGATGGGTTCGGTCTCAGAGACCCCCTTGGGACTGTCACCTGACATGCTGAGACTACCTCTGAGCCCATCTTCCCTGCCAGCTTGGGTCTTCAGAACCCTGCCTTGTTGAGCCAGATATGCTAATCTGCTGCAACATAGACCCAGGGACGGAACCACACCCCCAAAGCTGCAGACTTAACTGAAAACGGCTTAGCAAGTGTTCCTGTCACCAGCACCCAGACACCCAACTCCCAATGACATCCAAGCCCCAAATTAAATCCATTTTACTCCGTATAAAGCTTATACTGGGTAATAATGGCCCACACTTTGCATAGTTACAATAGGATCTCAGAGTTGTTTTTCATATTTCTAGTTTCAGATACAAGAATGATACATTTATACAAATAGGATGACCACACTCAGTAGATTATAAGCTTTGTAATGATATCTTACAAGAGACCTTTTGCATGAAGCATATTCCAGTTACATTATATTCTCACTTATTAGCATCTTTTCATAAAATCATATGGAATGCAACGTCACAACCTCATTTATGCCATGCATTTTGTTTACTCTGGTTTCACCTTGCCCAGTCTTGAAGCACAGTATAATTATGGGAAGAAATAATATAATTGTAATGGTTAAAAACATATTAATGTAGGGCTGACAACTTTTATACGAAATTTCAGTTCATTGTGGGAGTTAGTGTCTTGGATGTCTTTGATTTAAAATCAGAGTGTTTTTACTTATTGACTTTTTTGCACTATATTCTGGCCAAAGGTGGCCATTTTCCTCCAAGGAGTGGTTAATTCTACCAAAAGCAAGGCTTCTGATAGAATTTTTGATGTGCCCATAAGTAAGTACAGCAGTGCTAGCAGGCATATCTATAGTTATTCTATTAAAACAGGCAACATCTATGTTATCTGTGCAAGTACAAAATAAAAAGAGAACATTGTGTGTTCTGTATTCCTGTCTGGGAACATTATAAAGTTAAAAGGATAATGCTTTACTAAATCTGTTTTTTTAAATTAGAGGTTACACTTAATTTCCTTTTAGTATTTCTCCTTTTTACAGTGTTTTATGCTAAAAAACCTGACTTGAAACTTCCTAAGTAAGCTTTCTTTGTTCTGTTTAATATTAACTAATACGTTCAAAAAATTGGATGTTGGCTAGGTTTTATTGAGTGTTATGCAAAAATGGAGCCACTACTTGATTTTTAGATAGTCATATACTAACTCTTTGCTGAAATTGCATATGCTGAAATTAGACCAGTGAGAGCATTTTAAAACACAAAAGGTGTAGTGTGACAGTTCAGAAATATATTTATATTCATAAGTGTGGCACAGAAATGTGCTAATTGAACTCTTACTCGCTATGAAATAACTTTGAAGCTATTCCTCTGAGACGCACGGCACTGAGGCCACACAAAAACAATAAGAGATTCTTCCAATCCTCTGAATACTTGTAATGTAAGCCAGGAGAGCTTGCATTTGCTTAAATAATGCAGAACACTTTTTTCCTTTTTCCCTTGAGAGAATCTACTTTCCTGATTACCTATCTAGCCATATGCCCTATCTCTTGCCAGAAACGAATAGCACTGTCACTGCCAGCTAAAATTACTTCTTCTCTGAGAAAAGAATTATGGTAGGATTGTTTTAAATCCACTAAATTGGCAAGATAAGATCTTCATTCACCCATTGCACTAAAATACCTTTACCTTGAAATTCAGATTGGAAACTTTTTAAAGAATTGAATTTGGTCCAAATTTTCAAAGGTGTTCTACGCTGGTTAACATGCATTTAATTTTTTAAATACTTGTTCTCTTTCCAAATCTTTTCCCAGCTGGTTCCTGCTCTGATTCATATTGTAAAGTATAACAAATTAAAAATGTACAAAGAAAGTCTGTTTTCTACTCATATTCTGCAAAAGTTACAATACAAACAAAATACAGCTTGGAGATACTCTAGTACTTTATGGTGACCATGTGCCTTTTTTTCTTTGTTTTGGCAGCAGCAGGATGGAACTGAAAGGAGGAAATACACTGACTAATGCACCAGAGTGAGATTGATTCCTGCATTGTGTGATCTTTACATACCTGGACCATGCATTTGCTCCTTGGTTTCATGCTTTAAGAACCTGTGCGGTGATTGTGAAGCTGTTGGGAAGCCATGGCATTCTTTACTCCGTGGAAACTATCTTCTCAGAAACTTGGCTTCTTTCTGGTGACTTTTGGCTTTATTTGGGGAATGATGCTTCTGCATTTTACTATTCAACAGCGAACTCAACATGAAAGCAGTTCAGTGCTTCGTGAGCAAATATTGGATCTCAGCAAAAGATATATCAAAGCATTGGCAGAAGAAAATAGAAATGTGGTTGATGGGCCTTATGTTGGGACGATGACAGCATATGGTGAGTTCATATTCTAGAATACCTAGAAGCTTCCTAGAAAATGCTGGTTAATTAATTTGTTTTCTCAACATTATTTATGGCCCAAAAAAATTGACCTCATAATACAGCCCAATTGACCAAGTTGTATACTGGCAATTTCCCTATGGATAGTGGGAAGTAATCCTCTTCTCACAAGGTGTGGAGCAGCAGTGGAGCCATTCTGCTGTAGGTTGAAGTAGTGCCTTGTGGCTTCTTCAGTCCACTGGTCATTCTCTTCCATAGTCTTAATTAACTGATCTACCAGTCCTGTCCCTTAAGCCTATAGGGCTCAAAGCCCCAGCAGAGTATGGTTCTGTGGTGCTGAAACCATACTTAAAATCCCCCAAATCCAGCCTTTGTTTTTCTCAGTGGAACTGAATATTACTGTAAGAGTGGATGGTTGTGGGGGGAAATGCACCATTTAATTCTGTAACTGTAATATTTGTACTCAAGTTAAGCAGTAAACATTTGCCTTTATAATGGAAACTTCAGAACTATATTGATTCTATTTTAAAATAATTATCTGTACTAATTAAGGTTAATGGGTTTTCTGGCCACAATCTTTCCAGCAGACAGAATATAACCAGTCATCAATAGGAACAATCAAGTCACTCACAAATCCCCAACTACTTTATGATCTCTTAGTTTAGTCTGCACTTTCTAGATTCAGGGACAGCTCTGCCTCTGTGGTTTGAATGTGATGCTTCAGTTTTTTCTATTCTTACAGAAAAATTCCAAGCTAAGATTATTAATAGCTGGCAGTGACCAACGCGGTTCCCGCCTTTCCACTGGCTGAGAACCAAAGTTTGTTCTTCAGCCTTGCCAGAGAGATTCTTCTCAAAATGGTCTGGTTTCAGTTCACATTATTCTTTTTTGTTGAAAGATGAATTGGAGAATGTATAAAAGCTTGGAAAACTCAGAACTGAGAACCCACATGGAAAAGTCTGTGATACAAGGGGAAGGTGCTGGAGTTTGAAACATGCCTAAGAATTGCAAAGTGTTGTCTTGGAAACACCATAAAAAATGATCACCAGAATGTATCATACTCCTGTGATGATAAATATGAAGTTACAGCAGCTGGGTTTGTAGTGGGAAGGATGCAAGCGGCACAGCTAGATCACATATATGTTGCCCCAACATTCAGCAATACTGGGCTAGAGAAAGTGTGTGAATGTGCCAATATCTGGTATGACCCCAGCACATAGACCCAGCTTAATTCAGGGAAGTCATTCTATTTATGGGACAAGCCCAAAGTGATATACCCTAGCAGTAAATTACTTATTTTGCTTAAGTGGAGAAAAGGAAAAGTTTTTATTGATATGGTGATGCTTCAGTGTCCTATGGTACGCTCATCCAACAATGGTTCTGAAGCTTGCTTCCATGACATTGTATTGGGAAATGGAAGGGACCCAGTTGCATTTTTTGCGTCAGGTGGGGCTGTCCTTAGACTAGGGCTTCACCCATAGGGGCCGACTTCCCCTCTGCCCGGTGGGTGCTCCACCCCCCCCCCCGGCCCTGCCTCTTCCCGCCCCTGCACCACCCCCATTCCACCCCTTCCCCAACGTCCCCGTCCCACCCCGCCTTTTCCCACCCCTTCCCCACCCCCATTCCACCCCTTCCCCAATGTCCCCACCCCTATTCCACCCCCTTTCCCTAAATCCCCGCCTCTGCCTTGCCTCTTCTCCGCCTCCTCTCCTGAGCGTGCCGCATCCCCACTCCTCCCCCTCCCTCTCAGAAAGTCCTAAGTGCCGCCAAACAGCTGTTAGGTGGCAGGGGGGTGGGAAGCGCTGAGAGGGAGGGGGAGAAGTGGGGACATGGTGCTCTGTGGGAGGGAGAAGGAGGTCGGGGGGGAGCTTGGCTGCCGGTGGGTGCAGAGCACCCACTAATTTTTCTCGTGGGTGCTCCAGCCCCAGAGCACCTATAAAAATAATCCCACCTATATGTACAAAGTGATGGGGTATAAATTATCTGTTACCACTCAAGAAAAAGATCTTGGAGTCATCCTGGATAGTTCTCTGAAAACATCTGCTCAATGTGCACTGACAGTCAAAAAAAACTAACAATGTTAGGAACCATTAGGAAAGAGTTAATAAAACAGAAAATATCATGATGACACTATTTAAGAACACAAGAACTACCATACTGGGTCACACCTGTGGTCTATCTATCTCCATATCCTGTCTCTAACAGTGGCTAATACCCGATGCTTCAGAGGGAATGAACAAAACAGGGTAATTTCAAGTTATCCATCCCTTGTCATCCAGTCTCAGCTTCTTGTAGTTGGAGGTTTAGGGACACCCAGAACATGGAGTTCCACCCTGACCATCTTGGCTAATAGCTATTGATTATACTTATCCTCCATGAATTTATCTAATTCTTTTTTTAATCCCGTTATACTTTTAGCCCCACAACATTCAATGGTTCCACAGGTTGTGTGAAGTAGTACTTCCTTTTGTTTGTTTCAAACTTGCTGCCTGTTAATTTCATCAGGTGTTATGTGAAGGGGTAAATAACACTTATTCACTTTCTCCATGCCATTTGTGGTTTTATAGACCATCTCATCCTTCCTTAGCTGTCTCTCTTCTAAACTGAACAGTCCCAGTCTTTATAATCTCTCCTTCTATAGAAGCTGTTCCATACCCTGAATCATTTTTGTTGCCCTTCTCTGCCCCTTTTCCAGTTCTAATGTATCTTTTTTTTTTAGATGAGGTGACCAGAACTGCACTCAGTACATTAGGTGTGGGCGTACCATGTATTTACATAGTGCAGTGGTTCTCAATCTTTCTGCTACTGTACTCCTTTCAGGAATCTGATTTGTCTTGAACACCCCAAGTTTCACCTCAGTTAACTCAGGCTTTGGCTTCAGCTCCGTGCGGTGGGGCTCAGGGTTTGGCCTTCTGCCCTGGACTCCAGTCAGTCTAATGCTGGCCCTGGTGGCCCCATTAAAACAAACTCGCTCACAGTTTGAGAACCGCTGATTATATATAGAACAGTATAAACAAGTCATTGTCTATAGCAAATATGGCAGGCGACCAGCTTGGCTTAACAGTGAAATCTTGGGTGAGCTTAAACACAGAAAGGAAGCTTACAAGAAGTGGAAACTTGGACGGATGACTAGGGAGGAGTATAAAAATATTGCTCAAGCATGCAGGGGTGTAATCAGGAAGGCCAAAACACAACTGGAGTTGCAGCTAGCAAGGGATGTGAAGGGTAACAAGAAGGGTTTCTACAGGTATGTTAACAACAAGAAAAAGTTCAGGGAAAGTGTGGAACCCTTAATGAACCGGGGCGGAGGGGGGCAAACTAGTGACAGATTATGTGGAAAAAGCGGAAGTACTCAATGGTTTTTTTGCCTCGGTCTTCACAGATAAAATCAACTCCAATACTGCTGTCCTGGGCAGCACAGCATGGGGAGGAGGTGAGCAGCCCTAAGAACAGGGGGCTACGAACTATTTAGAAAAGTTGGACATACATTAGATCTGGACCCATGGACTTGTGCGTCTGAGGGTGCTGAGGGAATTGGCTGATGTGATTGCAGAGCCATTGGCCATTATCTCTGAAAACTCGTGGCAATCAGGAGAGGACCCAGACGATTGGAAAAAGGCAAATATAGTGTCCATCTTTTAAAAAGGGAAGAAGTAGAACCTGGGGAACTACAGTCTGGTCAGCCTCACCTCAGTCCATGGAAAAATCATGGAGCAGGTACTCAAGGAAACCATTTTGAAGCACTTGGAGATCAGGAACAGTCAACATGGATTCACCAAGGGCAAGTCATACCTGACCAACCTAATTGCCTTCTATGATGAGATAACTGGCTCTGTGGATATGGGGAAAGCAGTGGACGTGATATATCTTGACTTGAGCAAAGCTTTTGATATGGTCTCCCACAGTATTCTTGCCAGCAAGTTAAAAAAGTATGGATTGGATGAATGGACTATAAGGTGGATAGAAAGCTGGCTAGATTGTCAGGCTCAACGGGTAGTGATCAACGGCTCGATGTCTAATTGGCAGCCAGTATCAAGTGGAGTGCCCCAGGAGTCAGTCCTGGGGCTGGTTTTGTTCAACATTTTTATTAATGATCTGGATGATGGGATGGATTGCACTGTCAGCAAGTTTGCAGATGACACAAAGCTGTGGGGAGAGAGATGCTGGAAGGTAGAGATAGGGTCCAGTGACACCTAGACAAATTGGAGGATTGGGCCAAAAGAAATCTGATGAGGTTCAGCAAGGACAAGTGCAGAGTCCTGCACTTAGGAAGGAAGAATCCCATGCACCGCTACAGGCTGGGAACCAACTGGCTAAGCAGCAGTTCTGCAGAAAAGGACCTGGGAATTACATTGGATGAGAAGCTGGATATGAGTCAGCAGTGTGCGCTTGTTGCCAAGAAGGCTAACAGCATATTGGGCTGCAATTAGTAGGAGCATTGCCAGCAGATCGAGGGAAGTGATTATTCCCCTCTATTCAGCACTGATGAGGCCGCATCTGGAGTGTTGCATCCAGTTTTGGACCCCCCACTACAAAAGAGATGTGGACAAATTGGAGAGTCCAGCGGAGGGCAATAAAAATGATCAGGGGGCTGGGGCACATGACTTATGAGGAGAGGCTGAGGGAACAAGGCTTGTTTAGTCTGCAGAAGAGATGAGTGAGGGGGAGGGGGGTTGATAGCAGCCTTCAACTACCTGAAGGGGGGTTCCAAAGAGGATGGAGCTCCGCTGTTCTCAGTGATGGCAGATGACAGAACAAGAAGCAATGGCTTCAAGTTGCAGTGGGAGAGGTCTAGGTTGGATATTAGGAAAAACTATTTCACTAGGAGGGTGGTGAAACATTGGAATGGGTTACCTGGGGAGGTGGTGGAATCTCCATCCTTAGAGGTTTTTAAGGCCCAGCTTGACAAAGCCCTGGCTGGGATGAGTTAGTGGGTGTTGGTCCTGCTTTGAGCAGGGGATTGGGCAAGATGACCTCCTGAGATCTCTTTCAAGCCTAATCTTCTATGATTCTATATGAAATTTTAGTTTGTACTGACTTCGCTAGTGCTTTTTATGTAACCTTTTGTAAAATTAGGCAAATCTCCAGATGAGTTGGTGCACCCCCGTGAAAGACCCTGGTTGAGAACCACTGACATAGTGGCATTATGATATTTTCTGTCATGTTATCTCACCTTTCCCTAATTGTTCCTAAAGTTCTATTAGTTTTTTTGACTGCTGCTGCACATTGAGCAGATGTTCTCAGAGAACTATCCACAATGACTCCAAGATCTTTTTGTTGTGTGGCAACAGCTAATTTAGACTTCCATCATTTTGTGTATATATAGCTGGGATTATTTTTTCTAATGACTATGGTATGCCCAGACTTTGAATACTGCATGCATTTCTGATCACTTCATCTCAAAAGAGAGATTAGAATCAGAAAAGGTTCAGCAAAGGAATGCGTAGGTGTGAATTGCTGTGAATTGTGGGTAGTCCAAAATCCAAACTTATTTACATCATGCTCTTCAGAGACTATCTTGAACCCATTATGATTCAGTCCACTGCTGATTTTTACTACAGTTCACAGTACTTACGTCTGCTGTGACTGTGATTATCTATATATTGTTATCTCTGTTTAAAATCTGTCATTGCCATTTACTGAGAAACTTGATCTGTCAGTTCAGATGTGTGAAGTGATTTCTCAGTTTAGATGTGTGAAGTGATTCAAGAGACGCTGAATAAAAAATAATCTAAAACTTGACAATTGCTTGTGTGTGTTTTCTCTGATCTTTTCCATTTCAGTTCTGATTTTTGCTGAATCTTAATAAAATTACATTTCCTAAAACAGTTTTAAAAAGTAAAATCAGGTATTTAGTCCCAAGTTTAATCATCCATTTCTCTGAATCTTTTACCTACTATTGACAGCACTTATATATAGTAAGTTTCACTGTTTCCTTTGTCCCATGTTTGTGTGGGTCTTTAAACAGAAACTGAGAAGAAATAAAGATTTTTTTTTTTTAAGTATTGGCAAGGGCTCCCACATGGGCATATTATCAAACTCTTGCTTTTTAAAAAAAAAGGGGTGGGGGGGGGAGGAAAGGCTAAACTTCAGGTTGATGCTGTCCCTTTAAATCTGATGTAACTGTGTGTTCCTGGCATAGGTGTTTTCAGCTTGCTTTCTTTGTCACCTATTGTGATGGAGAGTAGTCTTCCTTTTAGGCTATCTCAAGTTAATTGCTAATTAGTCATTGAGATTATTTCCTCTTCAACATTTTATCAAAGAGAAATCTTACTGGTGTTTCTTCTAGACCTGTACAAGGAAGTTACGATGCCCTAGATTAGGGCTGCACGCTCACGTAGTTAGGAGCCGTTCATTTTCTTTTTGGGTATCCTCTTTCACTTCAGTGTGGGCTGAAAGCACCTCTTTACAGCAGATACCAGAGATGCTGGGAGGGCATGCAGTTTCTATTACTGCTTTGTTTCCTCTGAGAAGATTCTGGTGTTTCTGTGAATGTGTTTGCTCATGAGGTTGAGGTCACCATCCCCTAGGCAGCTGACTATTATATTGCTATGTGGCTTAGATAACAACTAGCCCTTGTTCTGTGATTATTTTTATTTGTGTCTGACAGCCTGCAGACATACCAACTTGTATTGTGATCCCATTAAATATCACAAGCTAAGCAGAGTTGGGTTAGATTGTATGGAAGACCGCCCACAAAGAAAGCCCAGATTTCTGCAAAGAATGGTGATGTTTATTCAGTAGGTGGTGCTCTTCCCTTTAAATCAGTACTTAGCCAATGTTCCATCATTAAGTAAGGGTGCTGTAGCCTCAGCTGATCAGCAAAACATAAAGTGTCACCTGTCATCAGAGGTTTCATAGCATTTTTTGTAAAATTAGGGTTGCATTAATGTGCTCTAGCCAAAATTCAAGTACACAGAATGTCATTAGCTAAATTTCCCCTGCAATTTCACTTGCCTGTGATTCATTTCCTGTTGTACATACTGATGTGGAATTATCTGGTACATGATCACAGAGGTCAGGTACTGTAGCAGAGACAGCTATAGCTCAATGATGTGGCAAATGATCTGTCTCTAATTCAGGGGTGGGCAAACTTTTTGAGCCGAGGGCCACATCTGGGTGGGGAAATTGTATGCAGGGCCAGGGTTTGGGGTGCGGGAGGGAGTGCAGGGTGTGGAAGGTGGTGAGGTGGGCAGGAAGGGGCTCAGGGCAAGGGATTGGGGCAGAGGAGGGGTGCGGGATGTACGAGGGGGCTCAGGGCAGGGGGTTGGGGTGCACAGGGGTGCAGCAGGGAGCTGAGGGCAGGGGGTTGGGGTGCAGGAGTGGTGCAGGGTGTACGAGGGGCAGGGAGTTAGGGTTCAGGAGGGGTTTGGACTCCGGCCCAGCGCCGCTTACCTAAAGTGGCTCCGGGGTGGCAGCGGCGTGCACTGGGGCCAGGGCAGGCTCCCTGCATGCCTGCCCTGTCCCTGCACCGCTCCAGGAAGTGCTGCGGCCCCTGGGGGAGGTGGGGCGGAGGGCTACGCGTGCGCTGCCCTTGCCGTGCCTCCAGGTACCTCCCCCGAAGCTCCTGTTGGCCACAGTTCCCCGTTCCCGGCCAATGGGAGCTGTGGGGGATGGTGTCTGGAGGCAAGGGCAATGCACGGAGCCCTCTGCCCCCTCCCCCCCCCCCCCCCCCCGCCCAGGGGCCGCAGGGACGTGGTGCCGGCCACTTCTGAGCGTGGTGCAGGGCTCACAGATCCGGCCTGCAGGCCGTAGTTTGCCCACCTCCGCTCTAATCCTAACCTATTTCACAGGAAACAAACTTACTGTTTTTGTTTAAGAGAAGAGAGTGAGATCCTTAGTTAAACAGGTGCTATGTAAGTGCAAAGTAACAATAATTAAAAAATATATATATACTTTGCAGCTTCACACATTTTATGTGCAAACTGGGGATTTTGAAGATGAAGGATTAAGATGTTTGCAATAAAGTATTTTCAATGACAGTATGACTAGTGCTCTGTTTAAAGAAGAATGATTAAGAATAATGCCATACTTGAGTTGGGTGTCCATTGGGCAGTGCATCGAATTAAGTCTCAAACTTTTAATATACATAACTATTTTATTTAAAGGCCAAATCCTTGTTAATGGTCAGTATTTATCACAGTAGTCAGAAGATGTTGATCCACTATTCAATGAAAGCCTCCCCAAACTGTTACCATGTATCTGAAGCCTCAGCCTTTAATAGCCATTAAACAATCACAACTCTCCTGATGCTTCCGTTTGTTTTGTCTCCTTGTGAAAATAGCCAGTAAATTTTAATTTTCACACAACATATTTTTTTTAACCGATTTTACATATTTCCTCTATTTTATACCCGGTGTTCTAGACATGGGCATCTTTTAACTTTGGTTTGTTATGTACTTTTCTTTTTAAACATTAGAATAGTATAAATGGGGGTGGGTGGATGGGCAAATTTCTTGTTTTCATCACATCAGATAGGCACACATTCTTAGCTTCCCCTTCTACTTTTTAATTTGCATCCAAGTGATAACTTTCAGGTGCTTGCATGTTTCCCTTCTCTGCAGTCTGCTCCAATTAGTGCAGTTGGCAGCACTGTAGAAGGCCCTTTTTTTTTTTTTTTTTTGTTACTCTTCTCACTGTACTTTGTACACCACCGCACTGCAGGCAACATTGGTTTTTTAATCTTGAATTCACCTACCTTATCTCTAGTTTTACTCCTTCGGCATTGTACTTTTGTGCAGGTTCCTTGCTCTCCTTTTTCCCTTCGATCTGATATTAGTGGCAATGCCCTCTGGAGCCCTGCCTTTAAATTACATTTGTGTAACTGTTTAACATATTCATTGTAACTCTGTTTAAATGTTGTTTGCCTGGCCAGGGTGGATCAGGCATAATCATTTTTAAATTGGTCCGTTCCTAGTTTGGAACAAGTTATGAATAAAATTTTTAAATGCTTTATACTTGGTTTGCCACTTAGCCACACAGATCATTTTAAACTCTGCTAATATATCTTAGAGCCCTCTTCTGAATGGATCTTTTAAGTGACTGGCACCTGCTGCCCTTTAGGTAATTTGAACGTTCTTCTGTGGCTCAGTGAGACCTGAACTATTGAGGTATGGGCCAGGTAAACACATTTGGTTCCCCATTATTGCTGCCTAGCCCTGTAGGGTGGAGTCTATTTGAATGTCAATCCAGTTGTTTTTCAAGGCTCTGTCATTAAAGACCTACCATGGTAGCATTGTCTTGGCCTTCCCTAGGAGCCATCAGTATTTTCTCTAGCTAACTTTTTTTTGGGTCACTGTCATTCCTTTTGAATATGGAAATCTAATTAGTTTATGTTGTCACCAATGGCATAATACTAAAACCCTGACTTTAGTGGGAGAGGATGCTAGACTGATGCTCAATCTTCCACTTAATTATCAAGAAGCTTTACATATGAAATATTCCTTAACAAAATTATAGGGGAACAGAATTTCAGTAAATTCCCGTGAGTGATATGTTTTAAAATAAGGTGTTTCTGATTACCATCTTGCTTCCATAATTTCACCCCCTCTGCTTTATCATCAGGCATGACTTTAACAGCCAATATCATGGGAACAGTTAGGCTTAAAGGTTAATTCTTTATGCTGTTTAAAAGCTGGGGTTTCAAAATTTTAGGTGGCACATTATATGAACTGTTTTCTAGCTTTAGAAATTTCAGAGAGATTAATGGGAAGGCAGGGAACCTGAGGGCAACAGTAATAAGAACATGCATTTACAGAGGCTAGCAATGTGCTCAACACGATGGTTCCAAAACACTTAAATGTTTTAATATCAGCAATCATACCTAGCCCTCTGTCACAGTTCAGGGCAACTGCACCTCTGTTCCTCTTCTGTGGACCAGCAAGGGCACCTGCTCTAGGCTTCATTCTCCTCTGGCTTTCTCTTCTCTTGAGTGGAAATACCTTTCTGACCAGAGTATTCCAAGTTGCACGGACCCCTAACTATACTGTGACATCCAAGCCAGAGACTCTGCCTAAGCAGGCCTGCTTAGTTTCTCTTCAGAGACTAGTAACAGAGTAATTGCCCACCATTATAAGGTACCACACAGCACTTCGTATGCAAGTCAATTTAAAATCACTACAGAGAAAACACATTTAAAAACAATTAACCCCCATTCCCTCCCCCCCCATGCATGCTAATAAGCTTACTAGAGATCACCCCAACCCTAACATGGGCTCTGACAGGAGCAGTCCTTCAAAATCCTATCCAAGGGGTTTCCTCATGGTTTCAAGTTCGTTACAGCTTCAGCTCAGATCAAGCACAGTGTCTTCCCTAAGGATTGGAGCTCTCTATGGACCCGTCCATTTGCACAATCAGGAAGAAGGCCTGGAGTCTATTTAAAACCAGGCTATTTACCCTAAAATCCTTTATCTGTTGGTTCCTTGGAGAATTCAGTTTGAACTAGTATATACAAACCTCTCCAGGAGGTGTCTTCAAATGGCTAATAATGGAAGGAATTACATTAGCGTCCCTCTGCTCCTAGAAGAGTTACATGTGATTCTATAATAATACATAGAACAACTGCATTTTTAATACAATTGACCCCAAAGGTACTAATTCTAATTCAGTAATGTTCAAGTTGACTCAGTAAAGTTTAACTTAATTCCATAAGGTTTGTTCTGGATATTGCAGGATATTGTCAGTTTGTCACACCCTCTATCTAGAGCAAGTGCTTAATGGCAATCAAAAATTGCATTGGTCCAAAATCCAGAGCTTGCTATATCAGTGCCAAAAATGCATTGCTACTCTGGACAACTGACAACTGACACCTTTAAGATCTTTTATGTTACATAACTTGTAAATGGAGCTCCCATCCTATACAGCAGTGTTTCTCAACCTGGGGGTCGTGGGATGGGTTTAGGGGGTTGCAAGCAGGGACGGCATTGGGGTTAGGAAGCAGGGCAACTACTTGGGCCCCCATGCTACAGGGTGCCCTGGGAAGTGAATGTACGTGTTTCAGCCATGTGCCTCGCAAGGATGCTGAAGTCCTGTGGCCAAAGCTGAAGGTACGGGGTTGAAAGTTTTTTCTAGTGGGGGGGAGGGTTTCATGTTTTGTTTTGTTTTAAGCCCAAAGGGGGTCACCAGCTCAAAAAGATTGAGAAACACAGCCTTTCCAGACAGGCTGCAAGAAATTGGACCTTAAAATCACGTTGATAACTATTTAATCTTTTTCTGTCACTCTGCTCCAATGTGACTGTTTTTTAAAATTTTCAATTATTAACATTTATATAAAAATGCTTTACAATATGTTATGTATATATATATATAGACACATATTTCAAAATATGAGCGAGCACGCGCGCTCTTTCTCTCTCTAGATATAGATATGGATAGAATTTTTTTTTTTTATTTAGTACTCTCAGTGCTTTCACTTGGTATGGTCTTTGGAAGGCAAAGAAAACAGTATCAATGAAAGAAGATGTACGTTGTTGGAGCATCCTTAAAATAGGTGCAATTCATTTTCTTTTCGGGTAGCTTTCCTTAACTTTAAACTTAACAGCCTTTCCACAGAAACTTTCTCTTGTTTGCACAAATATTTGACTGCTGATTAAAAACTAATTAGAAACACTAAAAACCATATGACAAAACTAAACCCAGTGTAAAGCAAGTGAATCTTTGCTTATGAATTATAATTGAAAATTCTACCACATGTCAAATTACAGATCAGAAAACCATTTGATTTTAAAGTTATGAAAAGAAGATAATTACACATTTTAAACCTATTTTTGCATGATTAACAGCGTAATGGTAGCATCTATTGAATAATGTAAATTCTTGAGATAGTGCCATAAATAGGCAAATTCCAGTACATTCACAGTTTAGGCCCGCACTGTAATTCTTGTATAGTTATGTCCTTTTCTCCCCTTTCCCACATTGTCATGAGGTAAAGACAATCTGTCAACTTTTCTGTAACATTTTCTGAATTCAGAATTTTATACTTTTTATTTGTTATTAATTAATCAACTTCCTCATATTCTTCCTATGTTGTTTTGCACAATATGCAGATATATATAGAATTTTTTTCCCCACTCTACTTGCGTGGGGTGGCTCTGGTGATATGGTATATAGCATTATTGGTGTAGGGTATAAAAGTCAGAATTTGCATGATCAGGAAGAAGCCGAATGTATAGGGCCCTACCAAATTCACAGCCATGAAAAATGCGTCCCAGACCGTGAAATCTGGTATTGCCCCAGGAAGTCTGGTCTTTTGTGTGCTTTTACCCTATACTATACAGATTTCATGGGGGAGACCAGCATTTCTCAAACTGGGGGTCCTGATCCAAAAGGGAGTTGCAAGGTTATTTTAGGGCTGGGTCACAGTATAGCCCCACTTACTTCTGTGCTGCCTTCAGAGCTGGGTGCCTGGCTAACAGCTGCTGCTCTGTGGCTGCCCCGCCAGCAGCAGTGCAGAAGTAAAGGTGGCAATACCATACCAGGTCACCATTGCTTCCGTGCTGCTGCCTTCAGAGCTGGGCAGCTGGAGAGTGGCAGGGGCTGCTGACTGAAGGCCCAGCTCTGCAGGCAGTAGCGCAGAAGGTAAGGGTGGCAGTACCTTACCAGGCCATCCTTACTTCTGCATTGCTGCTGGCAGTAGCTTTTCCTTGAGAGCTGGGATCCCAGCCAGCAGCTGCCACTTTCCAGCTGCCCAGCCACCAGCAGCAGTGCAGAAGTAAGGGTAGCAGTACCGCAACCCCCTCTACAATAACCTTGCGACTCTCTTCCCACCCACCCCCCCCCACACACACACTCTCCTTTTTGTATCAGGACCCCTACAATTACAACACTGTGAAACGACACATTTAAATAGCTGAAATCATGAAATGAATGGTTTTTAAAATCCTATGTATGAGAAATTGACCAAAATGGACCGTGAATTTGGTAGGGCCCTAATGATGTAACAGTGTGAAAGTTGATTGCTGGCTTTGCTCAGTCTGAATGAGAACTGAGCCCTGTTTATAGGGATGGGATATTTTTCATTCACTGGAACATCCCATAGACTGTTCATTTCATGGTACACAAATGTGAAGCTAAATCTCATTATTGGAGCATTTGAGTGTAATATAAGGATTTGGGTACTATGCTGTTCAATCAAGAGGAATAGTTTCCTTGCTTACAAATAAAAAGTGTAAAATAACTTGATCCTGGTGATTTACATGTCAAAATAAGCACTGAATGCTAAGTTCTAGCTGCTGCTTGCAGAGTTTCTGTAGCCAGTGTTGCAAACGAGGAATCATTTATCACTTTTAACAGTTTAATTTGTGCTGCAGTCAGGATTGTTAATTTTGACTGGTTTTAAAACAAGAACTCACAAGTTCATTGGCATACACAGGATAACTCGTTACAAGCGTGTATATTGCCCACCCTATTACGATAATATCTGAATAGAAAAGTGTGTGTGTGTGTTTGTGTAAATTACCTGCATATATCACTATATAAGCAGATGTATAATACAAGTGTATATACACACACAGATACAGCAGGTGTTAATTCATAGATTATAGGACTGGAAGGGACCTCGAGAGGTCATCGAGTCCAGTCCCCTGCCCACATGGCAGGACCAAATACTGTCTAGACCATCCCTGATAGACATTCATCTAACCTACTCTTAAATATCTTCAGAGATGGAGATTCCACAACCTCCCTAGGCAATTTGTTCCAGTGTTTAACCACCCTGACAGTTAGGAACTTTTTCCTAATGTCCAACCTAGACCTCCCTTGCTGCAGTTTAAACCCATTGTTTCTGGTTCTATCCTTAGAGGCTAAGGTGAACAAGTTTTCTCCCTCCTCCTTATGACACCCTTTTAGATACCTGAAAACTGCTATCATGTCCCCTCTCAGTCTTCTCTTTTCCAAACTAAACAAACCCAATTCTTTCAGCCTTCCTTCATAGGTCATGTTCTCAAGACCTTTAATCATTCTTGTTGCTCTTCTTTGGACCCTTTCCAATTTCTCCACATCTTTTTTAAAATGCGGCGCCCAGAACTGGACACAATACTCCAGCTGAGGCCTAACCAGAGCAGAGTAGAGCGGAAGAATGACTTCTCGTGTCTTGCTCACAACACACCTGTTAATACATCCCAGAATCATGTTTGCTTTTTTTGCAACAGCATCACACTGTTGACTCATATTTAGCTTGTGGTCCACTATAACCCCTAGATCCCTTTCTGCCGTACTCCTTCCTAGACAGTCTTTTCCCATTCTGTATGTGTGAAATTGATTTTTTCTTCCTAAGTGGAGCACTTTGCATTTGTCTTTGTTAAACTTCATCCTGTTTAACTCAGACCATTTCTCCAATTTGTCCAGATCATTTTGAATTATGACCCTGTCCTCCAAAGTAGTTGCAATCCCTCCCAGTTTGGTATCATCCGCAAACTTAATAAGCGTACTTTCTATGCCAATATCTAAGTCGTTGATGAAGATATTGAACAGAGCCGGTCCCAAAACAGACCCCTGCGGTACCCCACTCGTTACGCCTTTCCAGCAGGATTGGGAACCATTAACAACAACTCTCTGAGTATGGTTATCCAGCCAGTTATGCACCCACCTTATAGTAGCCCCATCTAAATTGTATTTGCCTAGTTTATCGATAAGAATATCATGCGAGACCGTATCAAATGCCTTACTAATGTATATGGATACAGTTTTATCTTAATTATAAAGACATACACATAGCTTTCCAGTTATGTAAATTATAGAAATTCCAGTTTGTGATCTGTTTCTTACAATGTGCTTCACAAAATAGTTACATAGATCAGTTCTGTGACCAGAGGAGCTTCTATCTTAATTTGGACAAAATAGAAAAATAGTTCTTACATAGGGTGATTGTTCATGAATGAAATTTTCCTGAGTGCTAATATTAATTCCAGTCTAGTTTTTATGTCTTGATTAATTTAATTCTCATCCATGACGATCATAAATAGTATCTGAGCTATCAACTAGTTTTATATGTAAATATTCCAGGACTATCAAGTGTTTAAAAAAATTATCGCAATTAATCGTGCTGTTAATAATAGAATACCATTTACTTAAATATTTTTGGTTGTTTTCTACATTTTCAAATATATTTATTTTAATTACAACACAGTATACAAAGGGCTCATTTTATATTTATTTATTTTTGATAAATATTTGCACTATAAAAACAAAAAAAAGTATATTTCAATTCACCTAATATAAGTACTGGAGTGCAATCTCTTTATAATGAAAGTTGAATTTACAAATGCAGAATTATGTACAAAAGAAACCGGCATTCAAAAATAAAACTATGTAAAACTTTTTAGAGCTATGAGTCCACTCAGTCCTACTTCTTGGTCAGCCAATCACTCAGACAAACAAGTTTGTTTACATTTGCAGAAGATAATGCTTCCTGCTTCTTGTTTATAATGCCATCTGAAAGTGAGAAGAGACATTTGCATGGCACTATTGTAGCCGGCGTCACAAACTATTTATGTGCCAGATGCGCTAAAGATTCATATGTCCCTTCATGCTTCAGCAATTACTCGAGAGGACATACGTCCATGCTGAAGATGGGTTCTGCTTGATGATGATCCAAAGCAGTGTGGACTGACACGTTCATTTTCATCATCTGAATCAGATGCCACTGGCAGAAGGTTGATTTTCTTTTTTGGTGGTTTGGATTTTGTAGTTTCCGCATCGGAGTGTTGCTCTCTTAAGATTTCTGAAAGCATGAGCCCCATCTTGTCCCTCTCCGATTTTGGAAGGCACTTCAGATTCTTAAACTTTCGGTCAAGTGTTGTATCTATCTGTAGAAATTTAACACTGGTACCGTCTTTGTGTTTTGTCACATCTGCAGTGAAAGTGTTCTTAAAACGAACAACATGTGCTGAGTCATCATCAGAGACTGCTATAACATGAAATATATGGCAGAATGTGGGTAAAACAGAGCAAGAGACACACAATTCTCCCCCAAGGAGTTCAGTCATAAATTTAACTAATGCATTATTTTTTTAACGAGCGGCATCGGCATGGAAGCATGTCCTCTGGATGGTGGCCGAAGCATGAAGGAGCATATGAATGTTTAGAATATCTGGTACATAAATATTTTGCAAAACGAGCTATAAAAGTGCCATGTGAACATCTGTTCTCACTTTCAAGTGACATTGTAAATAAGAAGCGGGCAGCATTATCTCCCATAAATGTAGACAAATTTGTTTGTTTTAGTGATTGGCTGAACAAGAAGTAGGACTGAGTGGACTTGTAGGCTCTAAAGTTTTACATTGTTTTGTTTTTGAGTGCAGTTATGTAACACAAAAATTCTACATTTGTAAGTTGCACTTTCACGATAAAGAGATTGCACTACAGTACTTGTATGAGGTGAATTGAAAAATACTATTTTATCATTTTTACAGTGAAAATATTTATAATCAAAAATAATAGTGAGCACAGTACACCTTGTATTCTTTGTTTTAATTGAAATTAATATATTTGAAAATGTAGAAAAAACATTGAAAAATATTTAATAAATTGTTATTCTGTTTAACAGTGCGATTAAAACTGTGATTAATTGCGATTAATTTTTTTGAGTTAATTGCGTGCGATTAATCGACAACCCTAATATATTTATATGATGGGAGGAGCTCCACAACAAAGATTTCTAAATACAATCTGATTTCTCCAACAATTTTAAGACAGTTGCTGTGGCTGAGGGGGGACCTGTAATGGTGAAATGGTATCTGATCATGGCTGGGCTGCAGAGTAGTATTTGCATTAGCTTCTCTTTTTTTTTTATTTGATTGATATGAGGGGTCAGTGATGAATGTCTGATGTGTCGATGTGGTATCCAGTGTGATGTTACATGGTTTGTTTTTCATTTGTTATAGATCTAAAGAAAACTCTTGCAGTCTTACTGGATAATATCTTGGAGCGTATTGGCAAGCTAGAGTCCAAGGTGGAGAACCTTGTAATTAACGGCACAGGAGCAAACTCTACCAACAGTACCACCACTGCTGCTCCCAGCTTAGGAGCAGTTGAAAAGCTCAACGTAGCAGGTAGGTGTGAAAACTGTTTAGAATTCCAACTCTATTTTATTATGTAAAGACACAATAATACTGATACCTTTTAGCTGAAAGCACTACATGTTATGAGCTCTTCAGAAATAAGATGGCAAAACTGATTAATTGCTTTTCATTTGGGAAACCCAAAAGTAAAAATTGAACCTGCGTCATAAAAAGATGTGAGCTAGTGGTCTCCTTCTAATGGAGTGGAAAATTAGCTGTTACACAGGCTTCACACTACATAACAGGGTTGTCAGACTTGGCTGAAAGAGGCTTGTGAATAGGGAATGGACTAGTTCGAGTGCAGTGATGCAGGCAAGGTCTGAAGTATAATAGCAGAACTGGAATGTGGGTCTTGAAAGCCATATTGTTGGATTTGAAACCGTTTAATCCCTCATGCCAATTTAACACATCTTCACAGTATATATGGACACGTTTGGGAGAGGAGGCAGTACATTAACATTTTGTCCCAATCTCAAAAAGTTTGATTACTTGGTTTTGTGCAAATCTGTCCTTCTGCATTTTGTCTGCCCTTTAACAGATTTTAATGGTGCAGCCAATACCTAGCCAAATAAGCAATAAAGCAGACATTTTAATAACTTTAATTACACCACAGCCTCAGCATCAACCAAGGTATAAGAATCTCCTTCCCTGTTATATCCAGTAGTTCCTGTGATTTGACAAGGAAAGCACATACTGCGCAATCCTGTTTGTTAGAATAGATAGTCTTTAGTTTAAATGTGACATAGTTTGAATAAAATGTCATTTGAAAAGTTCTCTTACTAATTTTATTTTTGTTGACATCAGTGTATTTAAGGCATATAGTTCAGTGGCAACAGTATGTCTCTGGGACTTGTGTATCCACATAGGGCTTTACTCTTTCAGCAGGCCTGCACTAAACGCTGCTTGCACTTGACCCACCAGCCAGAGATTGCTATCCCCAGTTCCCTGTCTGCCTCTGGTGCCGGTTGGCCCAAGCAGGTATCGAGTGCTCTTGTTTGTTTGTGAGTTATTGCTTCAGCCCCACAACCAGGTTTTCCAGTCCAAGCAGGGGATCATAGCCAGACTGTGCATAGCATAAGAACGGCCATACTGGGTCAGACCAAAGGTCCATCTAGCCCAGTATCCTATCTTCGGACAGTGGCCAATGCCAGGTGCCCCAGAACAAGTAATTATCAAGCAATCCATCCTGTTGCCCATTTCCCATTTCCAAAGCTGGGGGGGGTGGGAGGAATTTCAGCAGCCTGAGGCCTTGTCTACACCCGGGTTTTGTACCAGTATAACTATTTCAGATAGCCGTGTGATTTATTTATTTTTTTTTTTTGTACCCAAATAAAATGGTACAGCCCTTAGTGCGGATGCAGTGGTATCAGTATAATGTTGCCTTATATTGGTGTAGTTTATTCTCCTTCTCTATGGTAATGACTATGCTGATACAAGATAGCTTTATAGCAATATATAACTGTGTCCACACTAGGCGCTGTACCGCTTTAATTAAGCCAGTATAGTTAAAGCAATACAATCTTCATGTGTAACCAAGGCCTGAGTTGGGCTGTAGGCAAAGAGGGAGTGAGTGGTTGTGGGTTTGCAGAGAACGCGTGCTCAGATACTATGGTAATGTGGTGTAGTTTTGTGTAGTTGTGTAGTAATATTGTGTTCTGGGAAATTTCACCAGCTTATAATGATGACTGTTTAAACATGACCGTAAAATCTTAGGTACAGTTAAATAATTTTGACCCTCAGGACCCTCAGAAAGTAAATCTTTCTGGCCAGATTTGATATGCTGTCTAATGTAACTCAGTAATGCTCAGTAAACCTCAGTTTCTTTCCTGTTATGAAATTGAATTCACAACTAAAAATAAGATACTGTAACAAGGCACTTTTAGGAGAATGAGGCACTTTCCAGGTTGTTAAATTGTAAAGGCCTCACTTGAGACATACTGCCATTACTCAGTAACACACTGCCTCTTTTGTCGTACTGCTGAAGATAATTGTGTATAGCTTGGCAGGAATAATAGTGGTACAGTACCATTTTTATTATTTCTGGGCGTTTACTTTTACATTATAAATTTCTAGATTACTTATTCTTGCCTCTTACTAGAGGCATGAATCAAAGATTAAGATGTACCCTGCTCAAATTGGTACTTAAACGTTTCTGATTTACTTGTTGTTGCTCTGCTTTTGGAGGAAAAAACTGAAATAATAAAGACAAATCACAAGTCAAGATTTTAGTCCTTAAAAGATCCTTACAGTTTGACCAGTTTTCATAGTCCACTTGTTTTTATATTGCCTACCTAGGATGTTTATTATTTTACTCAAGCAGGGCTCTAAACACCTTGATGAGAGAAGATTTATTCACATAATTCCTTTTTTCCCCTCATAACATCTTCCTAGAAGCAAGGAAAGAATTTCCTATGGAGTTCCTTTGAGTACCTGGCAAAAAGGGACACTGTCTTAAGTTTCTAATGGGCTTTGAGCTGTTCTTTTCCTTGTTTGTGCATCCACAGTGCAAGAAATTACTAACAAATTTGATTCTCACCAAGGCAGTATCAAATACAGCATCGTGCTTGGGCAGGAGTCTCGTATAGCCTTCAGTGCTAATATTAGTTAAAGGCTTGTGCAAAGGTAGTGGAGGAACTGCACAGTTGCCATAAAGAGCCGCCTTTAAATTTTGATTCAATACCAGCCATAGATTTTTAAAGCCAGGGAAGACCACAACGATCATCTAATCTGGCCACCTACATAACCCAGGCCATAAAAAGTAACTCAGCAATTCCTAAAGTGGATGGAGTTATTCTGCCCATTTTCTTCTGGGTTTTGTCCTTTTCACAGTTCTAGCATCTGTAGGCCCAGTTTAAAATATTTGGATATTTATCAGCAGTCATTCTATGCTAGCTTTCACAACTGCTACATGCAGCTGTACAAATACAGTGTTACTAGGGTGAACTTGTTCTGTGGCCAAGAAAAGGACTTCAGTCTCCTTAGGGCTTTCAGCTTTCATTGTCACTAAATTACCCTTTTAAATGTAAAAGTCTGGGCTAAATTCTGCAGTCTTCAGTAGGAGGGGGGGGAGAGGAGGGAGGCTTTTGTTTAAGGGCCAAGTAATTTTTTGTTCTGGTGCCTCCGTAGGTACTTCTGAATTCTCAGGTAGCCTCAGGGCAGTACAGAACAGGGGGTGGTTTATTCACACCCCGAGTGACATACATTACATAGCAAAGGCTATGTCTACATTACAGCTTATGTCAGCATATTTTAAGTTTCAGGGGTATGAGTAAACTGCCCCCTGAGAAGTTCTCCAGCCCACATAGCTTCTGCCGTTCACAGAGGTGATTTTATTAGGCTGAGGGGAGAGCGCTCTCCTGCCGGCATAGAATGTCTTCACCAGATGTGCTGCAGCGGCGCAGCTGAATTGGTACAGTTGTGCTGCTGCAGCACAGTACATGTAGACATGCCCTTAATCTCATGTTCTTGCATGTTAAGAGGCCTGTTGCCAGCCATTTCAAACTAGAAGTTGGTTAGGTTGAATGTGAGGGTTTTGGTTTCTTTTTTTTTCTTTTTTCTTTTATTTTTTTAACCAGAAATACTAGTCCTTCCAGAAGGCAGTTTCCTAGCTGTCGTGAAATTAAGAAGCCAACCAAATGTAGAACAGCACCCTATTTGCGATGAATCGCCTTGTTAAACAGTAATAGAATACCACTTATTTAAATATTTTTGGATGTTTTCTACATTTTCAAATATATTGATTTCAATTACAACACAGTATACAAAGGGCTCATTTTATATTTATTTTTGATAAATATTTGCACTGTAAAAAACAAAAAAAGTATATTTCAGTTCACCTAATACAAGTACTGGAGTGAAATCTCTTTATCATGAAAGTTGAGCTTACAAATGTAGAATTGTGTACAAAAAATAACTGCATTCAAAAATAAAAAAATGTAAAACTTTAGAACCTATAAGTTCACTGAGTCCTACTTCAGTCAATCACTCAGACAAACAAGTTTGGTTACAATTTGCAGGAGATACTGCTGCCCAAATCTTGTTTACGATGTCAACTGAAAGTAAGAACAGGCGTTCGCATAGCACTGTTGTAGTGCATCACAAGATATTTACGTGCTAGATGTGCTAAAGATTCATATGTCCCTTCATGCTTCAGCCATCATTCCAGAAGACATGCGTCCATGCTGATGACCGATAACGATCCAAAGCAGTGCTGACCGACGCATGTTCATTTTCATCATCTGAGTCAGATGCCACCAGCAGAAGATTGACTTTCTTTTTTGGTGGTTCGGGTTTTGTAGTTTCCTCATCGGAGTGTTGCTCTTTTAAGACATCTGAAAGCATGCTCCACACCTCATTCCTCTCAGATTTTGGAAGGCACTTCAGATTCTTAAACCTTGGGTTGACTGCTGTACCTATCCTTAGAAATCTCACATTGGTGCCTTCTTTGCGTTTTATCAAGTCTGCTGTGAAAGTGTTCTTAAAACGGACATGTGCTGGGCCATCATCCGAGACTGCTATAACATGAAATATATGGCAGAATGTGGGTAAAACAGAACAGGAGACATACAATTCTCCCCAAAGGAGTACAGTCAAATTTAACTGATGCATTATTTTTTTTAATGAGCTTCATCAGCATGGAAGCATGTCCTCTGGAATGGTGGCTGAAGCATGAAGGGGCATATGAATGTTGGGCATATCTGGCACACAAATACCTTGCAACACCAGTTACAAAAGTGCCATGCGAACGCCTGTACTCACTTTCAGGTGACATTGTAGACAAGACGCGGGCAGCAGTATCTCCTGTAAATTTAAACAAACTTGTTTGTCTTAGCAATTGGCTGAACAAGAAGTAGGATTGAGTGGACCTGTCGGCTCTAAACTTTTACATTGTTTTGTTTTTGAGTGCAGTTATGTAACAAAAAAAAAATCTACATTTGTAAGCTACACTTTCACGATCAAGAGATTGCACTACTGTACTTGTAGGAGGCGAATAGAAAAATACTATTTTTTTCATTTTTATAGTGCAAATATTTGTAATCAAAAATAATATAAGTGAGTACTGTACACTTTGTATTTTGTGTTGTAATAGAAATCAATATATTTGAAAATGTAGAAACACGTCCAAAAATATTTAATACATTTCAGTTGGTATTCTATTGTTTAACAGTGTGATTAATTTTTTTAATCGCAGTTAATTTTTTTGAATTAATTGTGTGAGTTAACTGTGATTAATCGACAGCCCTAAATATGTACCCATCAGCTCCAAAAATAAAGATATTTCCATTGCTTTCTTTGTAATATATTATCTTTGGAATCTATTTTGGTTATTCAGCTATTTCCATGCTGGGTAATTACAAGACAGTAAACACACGCGGTTTACCATTTTTCTGTTTTATCCACTACAGTGTCTCAGTGACAGCTTTGGACAAACAGTTCATGAAATCCTGCTGTTAGAGTAACTAACAAGAACAATAGTAATTTCAACACTTTGTCTAGATTATTATAGGTATCTCTTGAGACCACATCACCACAATATTTAATTTTTTATTAATATTATTTTAAAAGTTCTATTTAATATATTATTTTGATGCTGCTTTTGAACTCTTGAGGTAGGTTTAATTTCATCAGACTGAAATATTTATAATTCCAAAAATAATTATAAAATGCTGAATTCACTTTTTTTTAATGTTGAGCAATGCAGCAGTCTGCCTTCACTAGTGTGCTATGCAGTATGATATCCATTTAGGCTGTCACAGTAAATTAAGGCATTAATCCTGAAATCTGACCCATGTAGGTAGATCCCTTCTGTGCAGTGTAATTCATTGAAGTCAGTGGAGCTGCAGGCAGGCATAAGGTCCAGTCACAAAGGAGACTACAATATATACAATTTACATCTGTTCTTTAATCTATAATATGTAGCAGAGAGATTAACCATGCTGGGATCTATATTATTTTATCTCTTCAATCAAAATGTCTGTCTGTTTTACATATATTGAGATTAATGTGTACAGTTGTGATACCTGAGCAAGTGTAGGAGTGATTAAGTATTTTTGGTTAAAAATTATAACTTCCTTCCCCTCATTTGATATATTTCATTTATCCGTTTTCATTAGCACTTGGATACCGGTTCTGATCACAAGAAGAAAATGCCAGTGTGCTTTATAAAACTTAATTTTAAAATGGGATCACATAGGGCAAATTCACTGGCAGCATGAGAAGGTGTAGTGGTTTTTTTGCAATGGTGTGTGTGTATGTATGTAACTATTTGGGGAACACTTTTTAAAAAATGTAATGCTGTTATTTCCTCTTTCTCTAAATAGTTCAATGCCAAAGCGGAACACTAAAATACTGCATAAATACATGTCCTTTGAACACAAAAGAGTAGAAGCTTTTATTTTAAAGTACAAATGCTGATTCTTCATTAAATACATAGACAAAAGGATTATGCTCTGAGTACAGAAAAGAATCATATGATATAGGTAGATGATCACGTAATACAAGAAAGGTGGACTAACCCCAAAAGTCAAGCCAGCTAAATTAATCTCCTTTTGTGAAGCTTTCCATCTGTATGGTTTGTCTTACTTTTAGTCATGGACACTTGTATTGATTACATTTGTGGATTGCAGAACTCTCCTCTGTTTACATCAGATTAAGGACATTAATAGTTGGAGCAGAGAGAGTAAAAGTATCTCATATTTGCAGAAGGATTTTAACTGCACTTCTGTTTGCCTTGTCAGATATAGATAGCTAAACTACCTAGTATAAAAATGAAATGTTTCAGATAATTTGTGTGCGTGAACTTTTTCAAAACAAACATGTACAGTATACCTAGGTTTATCCTAGAGTTGTATGTTTATTTCTAGGTTTATCTGAACAGCCATACAGCCCTACAGAGAATACATTTTTGAGAAATACAGCATAACGAATGACAAATTAACATGCTAATTGATTAATTTTAAAAATCTTTTCAAACTTCATGAGATTGTGAGAAACCTATCAGGAAAGAATAGAGGCCATGGAAGGATTTGTTCAATACACATCTTGATAATAAACCATTAGTTGCCTCAATGGCGTTGTGCCCTGTAAAAGGAAAATAAAATTATTTCAAGCTGCTTGACCCTCTGACAGTCTCTTAAAATTGCCTTCCAATTAACCATTCTCTCTGGCTATCCTGTGGTATTCATCTTTCTGGTTGCTAGTTAGGATTAATATCTTCTCTAGTCACTCAGGTGTTCATCAGTGATACACAGCTTTCCTCTCTAACTCTTGTTTTCTACGTTGCACTAGTAAAATGCATATGATTTTTGTCATGTCTTGTGGAGACAACAAATACCTGAACTTTTGGAATCCAGCCCCAAAGCAGAGCACAATCAGATTGTGTAAAATAGTTTGTTAAATAATGTTGCCAGTTTTAGATCTTAGTATGTCATTTATAAAACAAAACCCTAGATAGACCAAGGACATTAATATTGTGCCTGCCATGCGAGCCCAATGCAAACTAAAATTCTTACCACAAATATCTATTCCTGAGCACATTCTGTGCCAAAAAAATTAAAAATTCTGCACACAATATTTTAAAATTCTGCAAGTTTTATTTGTCAATAAATAAATGCAGCACCTCCAACATGACTGTGGGGAGCACAGGCCACTGGCTTGCTGAAGGTGGGAGATCACCCTGCAGCCCTCCTACCCCCAGGACATGGACTTGGCGGCGAGGCTGCACCCGACCATGACACAGCACAAGGCCTGCGTCTGCCCCAGAGACACTGTGGGGCCTTGCCCCTCGGTGCCAGGCACGTCAGGTTTAGGCAGGCTAAACTAGGCAGGATCTCAGGGTGGGGGGATACAGGTGTGGGGTGAGAGGATTTGGGTGGGATAATCTGGGTGCAGGCAGCTCATTGGGGGAGTCTAGGTGGTGGTAGTGGATCTGGATGCACAGAGGCTTGTTGGTGGGGTTCCAGGTGCACAGGCAATGGGACTCTGCAGGGGCTTCCAGGTGAAGGTGGTTGAGGCTAAGCGGAGGGGTCTGGGTGTGGGGGTCTCAGTGGAGGGTTCTGGGTGCTGGGGGAGTGGGGCTTGGTGGGGTGGGGATCTGGGTGCAGTTAGTTGGGGGTCAGTGGTGTGGGGGTCTGGATGTGGGGGCTCAGGCTGTTGCAGGGAGTGGGGCATCAGGGTGGGGTTTTGAGTGCAGGGAGCTCAGTGGATGGTTTTCTGGGTGCAGGGGTGGAGGTCCGGAGACAGGGGGTCTGGTGCAGGGCAGCTCTGGGTGCAGGGGTTGAGGTTCAGTGGGGTGGGGTGCAGATATGGAGGGCTAGGGGGGTTAGTGTTGAACAATCTTTCAAAACATCTTTTTATTCTCTCCCTCCCTCTTTCTTTTTTTAATATTGTGTTTCCTTCTTGTCTTGTAGTGTTGGTTTCATCCAGTTTTGTTTTTCCTATTATGAACCGATCCTCATGCAAACAAGTTACTCCTTTAAAACCCCTCCTGATGATGCTTGGCTGTCCGTCAGGCATCTGCCATTCTTTGTATATACTGTAGTAAGGCAGGTTGACAAGTCTGCAACGCTGCAGGCCGGTTTTAACGTGGCTATGAGGAAGCAAACTAGGATGGTAGTGGCTGAGTTAATATTCCTGTGTGGTTTTTCTGCAGAAGTTAGACTGATACATGAGAGAGAGAGAGAGAGACAGAGAGAGAATGCACTAGAAGGACTTCATAACCAGCTAATTGCTTGCATGGCTACCTTTCAAATGAACTCTGATATATATCTAACAGATTTTTAGTTTGTGAAGATGATAATCTTCAAGAATGACTCTTCTGCCTTTCTCCTTTTAAAAGGAAAAATCTTTATCTTTTTGACTATTTATCTGATGCAAAGCAAATCCAGTGCTCATTAAGTTGAATTATTCTGTTAATGAGGGCTATGTTATAAATTGAATTCTGCATAATTCCTAAAGGAATAATGCTAGTTCATGCTTGTATTATATATCACCTTGCTCATCTAGTATCAAAGAAGGATTCTAGTTGGAACTTAGTCAGGCTAGATGGTACTTGCAACAAATTCTCCATGTGTAACTTAAAAAAAATCTCAATAAAAAAATTTGTTCTGATGGGCCAAAGTAGGACCCCATATTTGGATCTTTGACATATTAGACCACATAGCAATTTGTGAATCAAGTCTCTAGACTACTGCTTTCTCAGAGTAACATGTTGCGTGGACTGATTTTGTGTGTGTGTTTATTGCCCAAAGTTCAGCCCACTGTCATGACCTTCCCATGGTCTAGTTGTTTGGCCTATAGTCCTCTTATTCTGCATTTTCTTTGATACAAAACAGCCATTTCTATTTCGTATTCTGCTTGCCTCCTTTCATTCTACCTGATACAGGGAATTAATAGAATCAAAGAGATTCAGACAATTGCAAACTTGATTTTTCAGGGTAGCCTTGTGGTTCTGTATGGAAATGCTGAAGGGAGCTGCAAATGGTCCCTTGGGCTGCATTTTGATTAGCTACTTGACTGCTACTTGAACTCTCCTAACATTGAACTGAATTCAGTAGTATGTTAATGGAAGATGGCAGCACAGCAGGTGTGATGAGGGGGGACCAGTACTGAAAAAGTTTAGTCTTTCTAAAATCATACTAATGCTTTGCAATTGAAGTTTCTGAAGTGTTAGAAAAGATGTTCACATTTTGAAATGTTTTTAACTCTTAACTTTTGCTGCTATTCCTGATAGTGCTTTCAGATCAAGCTGTAAATCTTTCTTTAAAGAAACCTTTTCAGATATGGAAGAAAATGTGACTTAAGAGGCTGTATTTAAAAAGGGATGATACTAGAGAAAAATTATAATATCATTATACTGATGGAGCCTCAACTTGAATGTAATATTCAGCTTTAGTCATATGACTGCCAACTTCGGAACAGAAATAGAAACAGTTCAGAGAAGGGCATCAGAAATGAGGCTTGAAGGAGGACAGAGAGGGCTCATAAATTAAATTAAAAATAGGACTATTTGGTTAATAACTGAGAAGAATAAGAAAGAGTTAGAGGTATATACAAAATAGAGTAGAGAAGGCCAACCAGAAGTTCCTGTTACTGTTTCCTAGTAATAATACAAGAACAAGAAAACACTCAATAAAATGAAATATGTCAAAAGGAAATACTTTCTAACATCAGTTATGATTTAACCTGTGCAACTCATTTTCACAGGATATCAGAATAACAACATTTAGACTAGCATAAAAAGTTAGTCTATTGATCCTCAAGCTTCAGAGTATAATAATAATTGTCAGCTGGACACGGAAAGAAACTTTTTTGTACAATTTACAGTAATTTGTGGAGATTTTCAGATAATCTCTGAAGAATCTGGCATTGGCCACTCTTGTGAGGCTTAGAGGGATCATTGCTGTTTGTTCGGGTATGACTGTTTCCATGGTCTCATGGCTGCTTTTCATTAATTTTTTTAGCAAATTTGCTCTTTAAGTAGAGTACTTGGCTTTAACTATTCTTTTTATTAAATAAGTCAATTCAATAGACATAATTCAATGTACTATTCCTTGCAATAGTGCATTGTTTCTAGAATATATATCACTATTGCTATCTATGGTGTGGAAAATATGAAAACTGAGAGAATGGGTGCTCCCACTATGAGCACATTATCTGCAGAGCTCACCCATTTCTAAGGCAGAGTCTACATATATTGCTAGTTATTAATGCTAATGAAATACAGTGAAATCTGTCTTACATGATTAATTAAGACCAGCAAAAATTAGTTCCTTAGTATAGTTGTGCTTTGGACCATGCAGTTACAGCCCCAAAGGTGGCTGCAACACAGTACTGTAGGTCAAGTACTCTGATTTTTATTGCAGGCCCAGACAAAGACATACATCTGTAAATCGGAGTTTAAAGAGGGCAGCTGACTTTTAATTAAATTTAAAATGCTTGGAGTCCTCAAAAATGACACTATACACTTTTAAAGTTTCTTCCATTTTGAGAGAGTTTACTGGTTCCAGTGGCATCCCCAACTTAAGTGACAGAAAATATTTCTCAAACCAATAAAAAGTGTCTTCTGTTTTGAAAGATTATCAATGCAGCTACTGTGCAAGGCCTTTAACATTAAGCAAAACTGAATGGGAAAGCTTGGGCTAACTTTACAGTCTGTTCAAGACAAAGGACTGACATCTGGAACTTCAGGTACTTTGTGCATTTACATGTAAACTAAAGATATTTACAGAGCTGTCTTCTGCTTCAAATAAGATTAAGCTAAGGAAGAATCAGAAAAATTAAGTGCTGCATGATTTTTCCTCTTATCCACATTTGTGACCTCCTGTGATTTTTACCATGGTTCTGGCATGTAAATTGCAAAGGGAAATATTCTGTCCATTTTTTGAGTATTGTACACCAAAACCTTTCAATTTATTCCCAGGACTCTGACATCACCTGTACTTTATGAAACAGCTGTGATAGGGAGGAGTGTTCTGGGCACGAAAATAAGATTTCTATTCATGTCCAATTCTGTCTTTGTGGTTTTTTCTTTTCTTTATTGCATGACCACTTACGACATCTAATTTTGAGTGAAAGCCACTTCCTCTCCACCTGGCATTCAAAAAGAAAAAAACTTATTGCAAATCTTTAAGGAAGTTAAACTAAGAAAATTAAGATAACGTGAAGGGCTTGATTTAAACCATGAAACGCATGAATATTCAGAATTAAGGTTTAAACTCTCTTTGGTGTATGCCATTTTGATTACTTGCTGTAGGTCGGATGTAGGCTAACGTAGATCATGGTTCTCAAATGTGACACATGCTCTAGCAGTGTGAATCTTCATTTTAACTCTGAATTTACTTCCGTTCAAGTTGGATCTTTCTCATAACTGTGCAATGGCTGCATTTAAAAAGTTTTCTCTGCACCTACAGATATCACCCATTTCTGCCCATATCCCATTTTAAGGATAAGGCGTATCACTAAAATGATAATATCTCTAAATCTGGAATGAACTTCTTAAATGCACCCACTGTACACACTTGAACAGCCAATGTATTACAGTGAACCATACTGGTTAATGTGGTAATGAACACATGATAAACTTGAAATCCACTCAATTTTTAAAAAGTTTAGGTCATCTACTATCCTGTTCCCTTGACAATATTTGTGGTGTTTTTTTCCTTCAGTGACTGTGTGATGGGTCCACACAAATAAAAAGAGAACCTGACGGTGGACAGGGAAACAGTAATGAAACATATACAGAATGGTATAAACGTATCAGATGCACAAAAGTACTAGGGGGGAAAGCAAAAGTATTTTTTTCTGTAAACCCAGTTGGTGGTTATAGATGTTTCTAATAGCAAATAAAAAATGTTCACATGACACATTTTTTAAGGCTGATTATTTCCTTTTAAACCATTGTGCTTTGTGTATGAAACACACAAGCCCTTGCAGTGGGCATGTGACTGTGGGGCAAGAGCTGAGGCCACACCCCACTGGATGGTTCTGGGGTATCCTGTCAGCTAGTTGGGGTGCTCATCTTTGACAGCTTTTAACAAGGGCCACAGTTGGTCTGCTGCCATGCTGTGACATCTACAAAAAAGTGACAGATGGAAACAGACCTCCTCTGCTCTACCTGACCTTTGTTACATAGCTTCCCAATACCCCTTCAGTGATGTAACATCTGCCTGATGCAGAAGTATCTGTCCTTCGACTGTGACAATTTTACATTACTACATGTTTGTATTTCTTCCTTGACCTCAGCAGGTGATTAATTTATACTCAGAAACAGGAGATGAGTAATTCTTATTGTTTTTCAACTAGCCAATAAGGAGTGGGTGGGGGTGTGTTATCCTCTCCTCTTGTTTTGTATTATGGGAAAGGGCAAAGAGGGAGCACCTAAATGGCTCTTTATATACACCATTTATTTTTCTTGTACTGTTCTAACTAAAAATTACTGTTCTTTCAAAACTTTCACATGGGAGACCCTGTCATCGCTCTAGTATTTTCTGTTGCTGTGTGCAGACTTTTTCTATTTGTTTATTTTCCCCCTAGTGTCAAGATATTAGTTCCTGTAGTTTAAATTTAGAGCTAACATATCTTGGCATTTTGTTCTTGCAGGGGATGCACAAACAGTGCATAGAGTTCATGAAGACAAAAAAAGACTGTTTAAGCAATAACTCCCAAATGTTTGCTGATTTTGGCATTAGAACAACCTTCAGGATGTCTCTTCCGCCCTTGCCAGTAGGTGTCTGTGCAGTCAGTTGGAATTCCTACTGAGAGAGCGAGAGATGAATGTAAAATATAAATAAAATCTAGGGATGTACAAACAGTTCAGATAAGATGCCAGCAGAAAAAGGAGGAGTAGAGGAAAGGAACTGGAGATGCGATTACCATCAGTGCTGTTGCCCTAGGTTAGCATTTCTTTCATTCTATAATAACGAATTTTCACTGCTTGCCTACTTCTTTGCTTTAATTCTGCTTGTGGTTATAGTAGCCAGAAATATGAATTAGAGCTCTGCAGAATAGATGCTGACAACATTTTGTCATGGCAAGTTAAAAATACTGCATAATTTCTTTGCTCTTCATGTACTTCCCTGGAATATTGCATGAATGTCCATTTAAAATGGCTTTCAGTCTTCAAAAGAATTGAGTGGTGGTAATCTTCAGTGTTTATCTTTGTAGGATATTTATATACCTTCTGTTCTGCTTCGAGTGATTGCTCATGTGTATTCCACAATAGGTGTGCATGCTCGCCACGTGCACCGGTGCCGGAAGTTTTTCTCCTAGCAGTACCTGTAGGGGAGCTCCCTAGCGACCCCTGGAGTGGCGCCTCCATGGCGCGGTATAAGGGGCGCTGTGCGCTCCCCTCACCCTCAGTTCCTTCTGGCCCTCAGTGAAGGTGCTTCGGAACTGCTCTGCTCCAGCTTTGCTGTAGCTTGTCCCCAAAACTGCTTGTTTGTTCAGTGTATGGTACCTGTAGTTAGTTAGTTGTTTAGTTTAGCTAGAGCGCTCGGGCTGGTGTGTGTCCCGGGTTTTAAGTCGTGCGACACTTGTAGGCAATCTATGCCAGTGAGTGATCTGCACGCAGACTGTTTACGCTGTTTGGGGGAACTCATCTCAGCGATTGCTGCAAGATTTACAAGTCGTTTAAGCCTCGGACAAAGAGAGAAAGGGACATTAGGCTTTGGGCTATTCTGATAGAGTCGGCGCTGACCCCGGTTCTGGCGCGCTGCTCCAAGTCATCACCGGGCACCGCAGTGTTGGTGCACGGTGACCTTTCGGTGACATTGACTAGTCAGCACCGCTCCCCATCCACGGGGCACACCAAAGCTAGGAAGAGGCCTTCTTCGCTGTGGCACCAGAGTAAACCCGGGGCAGAGGCTAGACCCATGTTAGGCAGCCCTCGAACCCCACTGGCATCTAGGCCTCCAACTCAAGTCGAGTGGAGTAGCCCGGCCTATTCAGAGTAGGCCTCCCCGGATGTCCGGATGCCCTCCCTGCAGGCGGCCCCGGGATGTTATGTCCATGCCGGTACCAGGAGCACCACTGATGTCGGCCCTGCACTCCAGTGGCAAGCTGCCGCTGGGATCTCCGCAGTCACCCCCGGCTTGGTACTGGTTTCAGTCGAGGGAACGTTCCTGACGATGTTTGCTGTCCGATGTCCATTCAGGGCAAAGTCCACATGGATCGCCCTCGACGCGCACCAGGCTGTCTGGTTGGTTTCCGTCTGACCGACACTCTCAGCATCACTCCGCCTCGAGGAGTGAACACCGACGGGACCAAGGCAGACGACGCCAAAGATCCTCGTCTCAGAGGGGCTATTGCAGCCGGTCACGGGACGAACATCCATGTCGTTCCCGTTCGTCATCCCACTCCAGGACCCCGCCATGGCACCGCCTCCGCAGCCCCGGGCATCAATCACCAGCATCTCGCCGTCGCAGGTCCGCCCGCCGGAGCCGATTGTGGAGCAGCTGTTACTGACGGTACCGGTCCTCCACGTCGGGATCGTGGTCCTGTGGTCGGCATCAGTCCCGGTGCCGCCGCTCCTCCCAGTCCAGGGACAGCGGCAGGTCGTATGTCAGCCCGGCCTCCCTTTGTAGTCGTCTATCGATGGGCCAGGCTGAACAGCTGGCTCAGTCAGTGCCACAGCAGGTTGTGGCACCAGGCACCGTGGCCGGCCCAATGGTACCAGTGGGCACCATGGTCCCCGACGCAGCCCCCAGGGGCTCACTCGGTGGCCGGAGCCTCAAAAGGACCATCGGCCTCCCTCTCCAGACCTCTGAGGAAGGAGTTGGTGGGACGTACATCCTCGGCACTGTGCCCGGAGACCGACCAGGTGGTGGACCCTCCGGTGCCAGTGGACACACAAAGTACTGTGCCGGCCTCCTCACCCTCCCCGGATGAGGCAGTTACGGCTCCTCCTCCCTCCGTCCCGCAGGTGGACTTAAGGACTCACCAAGCAGAGGAGATGGAGGAGCCCTCGGACTCCCTGTTTAATGTACTGTCCTCGTACTGGGCAGGGTGACCTTGCCTCTCCACGAAGGGGTGGTGAAAATTTCAAATGCCCTGTGGCAAACCCTGGCCTCATTGGCCCCCATCTCTAAGAGAGCAGAACGCAAGTATTTAGTACCTGCCAAGAGGCATGAATATTTATACACCCACCCTGCTCCTAACTCCCTGGTGGTCAAGTCGGTCAACCACAGGGAACGGCAGGGCCAACCAACCCCTACCCCAAAAAATAAAGATTCAAGGAGGCTGGACTCATTTGGAAGAAAAAAATGTATTCGTCCTTGAGCTTGCAGTTATATGTGGTGAAACACCAGGCTGTCCTGGGCCAGTATGAGTTCAATCTGTGGGGCTCCTTGCCCAAGTTCGAGGACTCCCTCCAGGAGCGTGACAGGAAGGAGTTCAAAGTGCTGGTGGAGGAGGCACAGCGGCTGCTAGGGCAACCCTGCAGGCAGCTTCGGATGCAGCGGACACGGCCGTGCAGTCCATGGCCTCCACGGTGTCCATGAGAAGGGCATCCTGGCTCCTGCTGTCTGGGCTGTCTAGCGAGGCGCAAACTTCCCTGCAGGACTTCCCGTTTGACGGCAAAGCTCTGTTTGCAGAACAAACGGATACAAAGCTACATGGCCTGAAAGACTCCTGCATGACTCTCCAGACTCTTGGTCTCTATGTTCCGGCTCTGGCTAAACCTAAGTTCAAGCTACAGCAGACTCCCACTCAGGCCACCCATTCAAAATACGAGACCGCTTATAAGAAGTCACCAGAGCCGGCTCCAGGCACCAGCCTACCAAGCATGTGCTTGGGGCGGCACCTGGAGGGGGGCGGCGCTCACCCGGGGAGAGCGGAAGCCGCAGCGGGTTCGCCGCCCTCCCCCGGCGCTCTGGCGGGTTGGGGAGAGTGGGGCTGCGGCCGGGCTCTCCACCCTCCTCCCGGCGCTCTGCCCAGCTGGGGAGAGCGGGGCCTCGGCCGGGCTCGCCGCCCTCCCCCTGGCGCTCTGGCCAGCCGGGAAGAGCGGGACCGCCCTCCCCCCGGCGCTCCGACCAGTCGGGGAGAGCGGAGCCGTGGCTGGTCGGGGAGAGCGGAGCCGTGGCTGGGCTTGCCGCCCTCCCCCCGGCGCTCCGGCCGGTCAGGGAGAGCGGAGCCGTGGCTGGGCTTGCCGCCCTCCCCCCGGCGCTCCGGCCGGTCGGGGAGAGCGGAGCCGTGGCTGGGCTTGCCGCCCTCCCCCCGGCGCTCCGGCCGGTCGGGGAGAGCGGAGCCGTGGCTGGGCTTGCCGCCCTCCCCCCGGCGCTCCGGCCGGTCGGGGAGAGCGGAGCCGTGGCTGGGCTTGCCGCCCTCCCCCCGATGCTCCGGCCGGTCGGGGAGAGCGGAGCCGAGGCTGGGCTTGCCGCTCTCCCCCCGATGCTCCGGCCGGCTGGGGAGAGCAGGGCCTCGGCTGGGCTCGCCGCCCTCCCCCGGCGCTCTGGCCGGCTGGGGAGAGCAGGGCCTCGGCTGGGCTCGCCGCCCTCCCCCCGGCACTCCGACCGGTCGGGGAGAGTGGAGCTGTGGCCGGGCTCGCCGCCCTCCCCCTCCCCCCCCCGGTGCTCTGGCTGGTCGGGGGTGTGGTGTTCTTCGAGATGTGTTGCTCATGTCTATTCCACATCCCGTCCTCCTTCCGCTCTGTCGGAGTTGTCTGGCAAGAAGGAACTGAGGGTGGGGGGAGCATGCAGCGCCCCTTAAACCACGCCAACGAGGCGCCACTCCAGGTGTCACTAGGGTGGTCCCCTACGGATACTGCTAGAGGAAAAACTTCTAGCACCGGTGCACGTGGTGAGCACACACACCTACTGTGGAATAGACATGAGCAACACATCTTGAAGAACACCAGTTACAGGAAAGGTAACTGTCTTTTCTTGGTAGCAGCCGTGTTAGTCTGTATCCGCAAAAAAAACAGGAGTATTTGTGGCACCTTAGAGACCAACAAATTTGTTAGTCTCTAAGGTGCCACAAGTACTCCTGTTGTTTTTGTCTTTTCTTGCTTCAGTAGCAGGAGTTCAGGGACTTGAGAAAGACAAGGAAAATGGATATCTACAGTGTGTAGAAGTCTCCTCTCCTGCCTTTCTGCCTCTTCCTTTTTTCTTCTATCAAAAAAAGGCACCGCTGCTAAAGTCATGTCCTACCATTCTGAGGCTCCCACTCATTCACTCTTGTTTAGAATTTCTCATCGTTTGCTGAAAACAGAAGTGTTTATTGTAAAAATATATATGTTGAATGGCTAGACCATTTTCCACCTTAATCCTGACCATCTAAAACTGTGAAGTTTTAAACTTAAACTAGTTCTAACTCCTTTAAGTGCGTAATGCTGTGCAATATTAAATATTCTCAACTCTTTCTTAAAAAAACCTGCAGGAGTTGAAGGTTCACAGTACCTTTAAAAATGTGACTACTAAAGGTTATGACACCAGCATACAAATAGAACACAAGTTACTTTTTAAAATTTCATGATTTTGTGAGGGCATGGCTCATGAATTTTGAATGTTTGAGCTTGGCAGTATTATACGTTATCTCCTACAGAAGCATATTGGATAAACACATCTAGTCAGTGAGTAACAGTACTGAAATTCTAGATGGGAATGTGTCTCTAAAAGAAATACAACCTTCCTGCCTGCAGAAAAATACTTTTCCAGAAAGCATTCCACTTTTGATATTGTACTCATCATAACTTCCAGCTGCAGTGTACTCATATATGAGTGTGTCAAGATTTGAAAGACTTAAAAACAGTCTATAAAAATATAGAGAAACTGTGCTCCATTATTTCTCTAATGCTAAATGAATCAGGTTTTGACTTTCGTTAGGTTGGAATGAATGGTTGACATTTTGACTGTAGTTTTAGAAAATTTAAAAGCTAATTAGTGCCACCAATTTAGCCAAATTCAGTATATCTCTCTCAATACATAATTTGTCAACTACTTCAACGAGAACTTCTCAGGTGATCCATTATTCTGATATAGATTTTTCCATCACTAAATTACATGCTCATGGCCCTGAATGGAAAATGACTTGTAAAAAGCTGTTTATCTTAAACAGTCTCTTTCTTGTATCAAAAGTGGGACCTCTTGGTTACAGAGGAAAAACATCCTGAGTATATGAGATGGTGGCACTCATCCTTTTGAGACAAAAGTTAAACAGGTTGGTGCAATAATATATCATGCTGTAGGAGGTAATACCTATCTGATTATACAAAATCCATATTTTGCTCACTTGTAATCCTTAAATATCTTGTGGCAGTTTTTGGAAGGAGGAAATGTATTAACCACCGTATCCTAGATAAAATTTAACTTGGGTTATTATATTGAACCTACCTAAAGTCCCACAACAATTTCAGTTGGATTAGGAAAATGTATACATGCTTTACCTGGAAGTTTCCCTTCTTGGAATAATGAGGCCTACAGATCCAACCCGCCCTAATGAATTGTTAATTTGTGAAAAAAACTGGATTACTGATTGCACTGGTCTACGATTTTTGAGAAGTCATCTGCTTCAGAGATAAAATGTGCTATTTATTATGTATTTTGATGTGCTGAATTCAAATATGACTGTGGCGGGGTCAGGCTACCCCGCCGTAACCCGGAAGGAGTTAAGTCCCAGGGACTGACAGTGGAAGTCCCGCCTCCCTGGGCGGACTGGGCATGCTCCAAGTGCTATAGGAGTATAAAGGGAGGGAGACCAGCTCATTCTGGGCTGGAGCCCATAGGAGAAGGACCCGCCGGGGAAGCTCCTGCGGCGGACCAGCCACAGCCGTTGACTGCACCGGGAAGAGACGCCGTCCACGGCCTGGCGGTTGGAGGAGACCCAGGGGACGACCAAATCCGCCGAGTATCAAGGACCCGACGACTCCTGGGAGACCCCAACGAAGAGCCTGGTAGGAAGGGACCCAGGGAGGGTGACAGAGTGGTACCTCCCTCTCCCCCCCCCCCCGGGGAAACTCAGCGTGTTTCAGTCGGAACCCCCCGCTGAGTTGGTGGAAAAGCCCTATGCTACGGTTAGGGCCCTGGGTCGGGGCCCCCCTACTGGACTCTGGCCGCTAGGCCACGCTACCCTCCACCTGAGGGTTGCTTCCTGGACTCTGGCCGCTAGGCCACGCTACGCTCCACCCGAGGGTTGCTTACTGGACTCTGGCTGATAGGCCCTACTGCCCGATAACCGAGGGCTGTGTTACAGACTCCTGCCGTCAAGCCGCGTCTCCTTGAGGAAAAGGGGACGTCATAGACTCTGGCTGCTAGGCCATACTGCCCTGGATTGAAGGGCTAATTGACGGACAGTGGCGGATAGTCCACGCTGCTCGCAACCTTAGGGGCGTGGACCATCACAATGACAATTAAAACAACTGGCTACTGTTTCTAAGATATTAAAGTTTTTACATTTTATGTCTATGTATATTGTGTAGATAGTAGAGTTTTAATCATAAATTGTAAACCTAGGTCTTTTCATGTGTTTATGGTTGCTTTACATGATACTTCACCTGTCCTGTTTATGTAACACTTAAAAAATCAGCAGAAGGGTTATATAAATACAATTTATTATGAAACAAAAGGCAAAAAACTATTATGTACATAGTTTAGTCCTATTCAGTGTCTACTCGGCGCTTCTTGGCTTGTCTCTTGTATTCATTAAATGGAGCATCTCTTGTCACTGTCCAGCAATAGACTGCAAGCATTGATGGGCTCCATTTGCCCTGATAGCATTTCTCCATTGTTGCAATGTCCTGGTGAAATCGCTCGCCGTGCTCGTCGCTCACTGCTCTGCAGTTCGGTGGAAAAAAATCTAGATGAGAGTGCAAAAAATGTATCTTCAGTGACATGTTGCAACCAAGGCTTTTGTATGCCTTGAGGAGGTTTTCCACCAGCAACCTGTAGTTGTCTGTCTTGTTGTTTCCGAGAAAATTTATTGCCACTAACTGGAAGGCTTTCCATGCCGTCTTTTCCTTGCCACGCAGTGCATGGTCAAATGCATCATCTCGAAGAAGTTCACGAATCTGAGGACCAACAAAGACACCTTCCTTTATCTTAGCTTCACTTAACCTTGGAAATTTTCCACGGAGGTACTTGAAAGCTGCTTGTGTTTTGTCAATGGCCTTGACAAAGTTCTTCATCAGACCCAGCTTTGATGTGTAAGGGTGGTAACAAAATCTTCCTTGATTCAACAAGTGGTGGATGCTGAACACTTTTCCTCCCAGGCTCCAATGACTGTCGGAGTGGCCAATCTTTCTTGATGTGGTGGGAATCTCTTGCACGACTATCCCATTCGCAGAGAAAACAGCAGTACTTTGTGTATCCAGTATGCAGACCAAGCAAGAGAGCAACAACCTTCAAATCGCCACAAAGCTGCCACTGATGTTGGTCATAGTTTATGCACCTCAAAAGTTGTTTCATATTGTCATAGGTTTCCTTCATATGGACTGCATGACCAACTGGAATTGATGGCAAAACATTGCCATTATGCAGTAAAACAGCTTTAAGACTCTTCTTCGATGAATCAATGAACAGTCTCCACTCATCTGGATCGTGAACGATGTTGAGGGCTGCCATCACACCATGGATGTTGTTGCAGGCTACAAGATCACCTTCCATGAAGAAGAATGGGACAAGATTCTTTTGACGGTCACGGAACATGGAAACCCTAACATCACCTGCCAGGAGATTCCACTGCTGTAGTCTGGAGCCCAACAGCTCTGCCTTACTCTTGGGTAGTTCCAAATCCCTGACAAGGTCATTCAGTTCACCTTGTGTTATAAGGTGTGGTTCAGAGGAGGAGGATGGGAGAAAATGTGGGCCCTGTGACATTGATGGTTCAGGACCAGAAGTTTCATCCTCTTCCTTGTCTGACTCAAGTGAGAATGATTCTGGTGCATCTGGAACCGGCAGTCCTCCTCCGTGGGGTACTGGGCGTATAGCTGATGGAATGTTTGGATAATGCACAGTCCACTTTTTCTTCTTTGACACACCTTTCCCAACTGGAGGCACCATGCAGAAGTAACAATTGCTAGTATGATCTGTTGGCTCTCTCCAAATCATTGGCACTGCAAAAGGCATAGATTTCCTTTTCCTGTTCAACCACTGGCGAAGATTTGTTGCACAAGTGTTGCAGCGTATGCGTGTGGCCCACCTCTTGTCCTGATCTCCAATTTTGCAGCCAAAATAAAGGCGATAGGCTTTCTTAACCATAGTGGTTATACTGCGCTTTTGTGATGCAAAAGTCACTTCACCACAAACATAGCAGAAGTTATCTGCACTGTTCACAGAAGTACGAGGCATCTCTGCTCACTTTGGCTAAACAGAAATGTGTCCCTTCGCAAAATCAAACACTGACAAATAAGAGAGCACGACACTGTATGATTTCTAGAGCTGATATAGGGCAATTTGTTCATCAGAGTGATGTAAGCTTTGTTATGATTGCATCATCCATGACTTCTAGGAATAACAGGATGCAATTCATATCATGTATGACGCAATACCAGCTTCAGATTGCATCATTCATTGTTTTGCCTAAAAAGCAAGTACTGTCCAAACCCAGTCATAGATTTATTCATAGATCCAGTCAAAGATGTATTTTAGTCATTTCTGGTTTAAATTGAGATCCCTTCCCTTTATAACTCACTTATCCTCCGCCATTCCCAAGTCAAGGGTCGTATATACTGACCCAATAGCATATCTTGAAAACTAGAGCCAATCAACAATTTTAAGCATCATTTTGGTTCTCAGTGACCCAGAATTAGTAAAGTTTGACTTCATTTATTTCAGAAGCATTTTGGCTGTAGAGCAGTGTTGGTACTCAATTTGTTTTTCATTTAATTCCTTGTTCTGCAGAAGGATTGCTACTATTTAGTCTTAACGCTTAGTTTAAGATTCCTTGCCAATATACAGTGGACTTCCTTTACTGTGCATATATCTCAAGAGCTTTTCAAAGGTGGAGCTGCCCTTCCTCTATTGATTGGCGGCTCTGGTCTGCCTCCTAGGTTGTATATAGCAGAGACTCAGTAACATCATGGATCTGTGGACCTCATCTCAAATAAGAGAGATTATTTTCTTAGTCTTCTGTCTCAAACTGCTGGATAAAATTGCTGTTCCCTGCTCAGTAGTTGCTGTGTTCCACCCCACAGGTGACTAGTTAGGATAGTTCCATTCATTTATTTATTTATTATCTCCTAGAACTGGAAGGGGCCTTGAAAGGTCATCGAGTCCAGCCCCCTGCCTTCACTAGCAGGCCCAAGTACTGATTTTGCCCCAGATCCCTAAGTGGCTCCCTCAAGGATTGAACTCACAACCCTGGGTTTAGCAGGCCAATGCTCAAACCTCTGAGCCATCCCTCCCCCCTACTCAAACCACTGAGCTATCCCTCCCCATAGTTAAGCCACCCCTGTTCGTGTATAGTTCTTGGAGATAAAAGGTACTAAAGAAATACATACAATTGCATGTGTGTATTATTTTACAGCGCGCTCAGATGTTATGTGCTTCAAAAAACAACCATTAAAAGACAGGACAATACAGTGCAAATGACAGACAAAACAGGAAGTATAGGGAAGACTGACGGACATATTACAGAAACTTGCCTCATTTTTTACATATGGGTGTGTCTGGTTGTATGTGGCTTTGTGGTTTGAATGCTTCTGTTGGCTTTTATTATTGTGTGAACGTACTTTCTGTTGGTATTACTACAGAGTTTCAGTAGAGAGGGGGAGTCGTCTTCATAGCTTATGCGCAACGTGCCTCATATGGCCAGGACTCATCAGCGAATTTGGTCCTCTGGTTGGATCATTAGCTTCCCTGGGCCAGGTACTGATAGGGAGTGCTACGTGAATGCTGATCCATTTCCCACCTCCCCCCTGAGAGGAAGTGATACGAATGAGATGATAATGAAAGTTTGTTGGAAGGGAGTTATAGGCTTCTACAAGGTTCTTATTCTGATCACAGCTACTGTTGGATGGTTAGGAAACCACTGCTGTGTCTGAAAGATATTTGAGTACTTCATATCAGCATTGACAGGGCTGCCACGTGGCACATATCTAAGGCCTGGTCTACACTACGAGTTTAGGTCGACTTTAGCAGCGTTAAATCGAATTAAGCCTGGACACATTCACAGGGCAAAGCTCTTTCTTTCGACTTAAGGGACCCTTTAAACCGGTTTCTTTACTCCACCTCCGACGAGGGGATTAGCGATAAAATCGGCCTTGGCGGGTCGGAATTGGGGTAGTGTGGACGGAATTCAACATTATTGGCCTCCGGGAGCTATCCCACAGTGCTTCATTGTGACCGCTCTGGACAGCACTCTCAACTCAGATGCACTGACCAGGTAGACAGGAAAAGCCCCGCGAACGTTTGAGTTTCATTTCCTGTTTGCCCAGCGTGGAGAGCACAGGTGACCATGCAGAGCTCATCAGCACAGGTAATCGTGATGGAGTCCCAGGATCGCAAAAGAGCTCCAGCATGGACCGAACGGGAGGTACGGGATCTGCTCGCCCTATGGAGAGATGAATCAGTGCTAGCTGAACTCCATAGCAGTAAACGAAATGGCAAAATATTAGAAAAGGTCTCCAAGGCCATGAAGGACAGAGGCGATAACAGGGATGCACAGCAGTGCCGCGTGAAAATTAAGGAGCTAAGGCAAGCCTACCACAAAGCCAGAGAGGCAAACGGAAGGTCCGGGGCAGAGCCGCAAACATGCCACTTCTATGCGGACCTGCATGCCATGCTAGGGGGTGCAGCCACCACTACCCCAACCGTGTGCTATGACTCTGTCACTGGAGAAACACACAGGGAAGAGGGTTCGGGATACGAGGAAGAGGAGGATGAAGATAATGTAGATAGCTCACAGCAGCAAGGAAGCGGAGAAACCGGTTTCCCCAACAGCCAGGATATGTTTATCACCCTGGACCTGGAGCCAGTAACCCCCGAACTCACCCAAGGCGTGCTCCCAGACCCTGAGGGCACACAGGGGACCTCTGGTGAGTGTACCTTTGTAAATATTACACATGGTTTAAAAGCAAGCGTGTTTAATGATTAATGATTAATTTGCCCTGGCAATCGCGGCCAGTACAGCTACTGGAAAAGTCGGTTAACGTGTATGGGGATGGAGCGGAAATCCTCCAGGGACATCTCCAGAAAGCTCTCCTTCATGTACTCCCAAAGCCTTTGCAAAAGGTTTCTGGGGAGGGCTGCCTTATCCCGTCCGCCATGGTAGGACACTTTACGATGCCAGGCCAGTAGCACGTAGTCTGTAATCATTGCATAACAAAGCATGGCAGCGTATGGTCTCAGTGTTTGCTGGCATGCAGACAACATCCATTCCTTATCGCTCTTTGTTATCCTCAGGAGAGTGATAACGTTCACGATCACCTGGTTGAAATGGGGCGATTTTATTAAGGGGACATTCAGAGGTGCCAGTTCCTGCTCGGCTGAACAGAAATGTTCCCCGCTGTTAGCCACGCGGTGGGGGGTAGGGGTGAAGTGATCATCCCAGAGAATTGTGTGTGTGTGTGGGGGGGGGGGGGGGTTGGGTTTGTGCTGCATGTTAACCCAGGTACCGCAGCCCCTCCTTTTACATTGCAAACCCATTTTAAATGGCCAACCCAATGGGTGCTTGGTATGGGAAATGAGGGTGCTATTGTTTGAAACCATTCCCATATGTTAAGGTTAAAAAAGCCAAAAGACTGTGGCTTACCATGGCTGCCTGCAAGCCGAAATCTGTTGCCTGGCACTGCGTGAGTGATCTCTCACACCAAACCGGCAGGCCCTCACTATAAGAGGAAAAATGCGACCTTGTAACGAAAGCACATGTGCTGTGTAATGTGAACAGCAAAATTTAACGTGAAAGAGTGTACCCATTGTTCTCTAAAATGTGTCTTTTTTAACCACCTCTCCCTTCACCACCACCAGCTGCAAATGTTTCTCTTTCACAGAGGCTAGTGAAGATTAGAAGAAAACGGCGGACTCGGGATGACATGTTCCCGGAGCTCCAGATGTCCTCCCACGCTGAAAGAGCACAGCAGAATGCGTGGAGGCAATCAATGTCAGACTACAGAAAAGCACAGTATGAATGAGAGGAGAGGTGGCGGGTTGAATCGCGGGATGACCAGAGCAAGTGGCGGGCTGAAGATGATAGGTGGCATCAGCTTGCAGACATTAGGCAAGAGTCGATGCTCCGGCTGCTGGAGCATCAAACTGATATGCTCCAGCGTATGGTTGAGCTGCTGGAAAGGCAGCGGGAGCAGAGACCGCCGCTACAGCCCCTGTGTAACCAACAGCCCTCCTCCCCAAGTTCCATAGCCTCCTCACCCAGATGCCCAAGAACACGGTGGGGGGGCCTCCGGCCACTCAGTCATTCCACCCCAGATGATTGCCCGAGCATCAGAAGGCTGGCCTTCAAAAAGAGTTAGTTTTAAACTGCAGTGTGTCCTTTTCCATCCCTCCTCCCCCACCCATCCCAGGCTACCTTGGCAATTATCCCCCTAGTTGTGTGATGAATTAATAAAGAATGCATGAATGTGAAGTAACAATGACTTTATTGCCTCTGCAAGCGGTGCTCGAAGGGGGAGGGGAGGGGAGGGTGGTTGGTTTACAGGGAAGTAGAGTGAAGCGGGTGGGGGGATGGGGCGGAGGGTTCATCAAGGAGAAACAAACAGAAGTTTCACACCGTAGCCTGGCCAGTCACAAAACTCGTTTTCAAAGCTTCTCTGATGCGCACTGTACCCTGCTGTGCTCTTCTAACCGCCCTGGTGTCTGGCTAGGCGTAATCAGCGGCCAGGCGATGTGCCTCAACCTCCCATCCCGCCATAAATGTCTCCCCCTTACTCTCACAGATATTGTGGAGCGCACAGCAAGCAGCAATAACAATGGGGATATTCTTTTCGCTGAGGTCTGAGCGAATCAGTAAGCTGCAGCAGCGCTCTTTTAAACGTCCAAATGCACATTCCACCACCATTTGGCACTTGCTCAGCCTGTAGTTGAACAGGTCCTGACTCCTGTCCAGGCTGCCTGTGTATGGCTTCATGAGCCATGGCATTAAGGGGTAGGCTGGGTCCCCAAGGATAACTATAGGCATTTCAACATCCCCAACGGTTATTTTCTGGTCCGGGAAGAAAGTCCCTTCCTCCAGCTTTCGAAACAGACCAGAGTGCCTGATGAAACGAGTATCATGTACCTTTCCCGGCCATCCCATGTTGATGTTGGTGAAACGTCCCTTGTGATCCACCAGGGCTTGCAGCAGCATTGAAAAGTACCCCTTGCGGTTTATGTACTTGGTGGCTTGGTGCTCCGGTGCCAAGATAGGGATATGGGTTCCGTCTATCGCCCCACCACAGTTTGGGAATCCCACTGCAGCAAAGCCATCCACTATGGTCTGCACGTTTCCCAGAGTCACTACCCTTGATATCACCAGGTCTTTCATTGCCGTGGCAACTTGAATCACAGCAGCCCCACCGTAGATTTGCCCACTCCAAATTGATTCCCGACTGACCGGTAGCTGTCTGGCGTTGCAAGCTTCCACAGGGCGATCGCCACTTGCTTCTCAACTGTGAGGGCTGCTCTCATCCTGGTATTTTGGTGCTTCAGGGCAGGGGAAAGCAAGTCACAAAGTTCCATGAAAGTGCCCTTATGCATGCAAAAGTTTCGCAGCCACTGGGAATCGTCCCACACCTGCAGCACGATGCGGTCCCACCAGTCTGTGCTTGTTTCCTGGGCCCATGGCATTCCACGGCATGAACCTGCCCCAGTAACACTATGATTTGCACATTGCTGGGGCCTGTGCCTTGTGAGAGGTCTATGTCCATGTCAATTTCCTCATCACTCTCGTCGCCACGCTGCAATCGCCTCCTCGGCTGGTCCTGGTTTTGCTTTGGCATGTCCTGGCTCTGCATATACTCCAGGACAATGCGCGTGGTGTTCATAGTGCTCATAATTGCCGCGGTGATCTGAGCGGGCTCCATGATCCCAGTGCTATGGCGTCTGGTCTGAAAAAAGGCGCGAAACTAGTATCTGACGGATGGAGGGAGAGAGGGGCGAGTGACAACATGGCGTAGAGGTACAGGGAATTAAAATCAACAAAGGTGGCTGTGCATCAGGGAGAAACACAAACAACTGTCACACAGAATGCCCCCCACCCCCCCCAAAGATTGAACCCAAAACCCTGGGTTTAGCAGGCCGTTGATTTCACGGAGGGAGGGGGAAGCAAATGAATACAGAACAAATCTATTTTTTACATCTTAAGCTGGCAGACGACGGTGCTGCATGACTGATAGCCCTCTGCATCTTCTGGGTGCTTGGCAGAAAATACTAGGTGCTTGGCAGAAAATAGCATACTACGACTGATAGCCATCATCGTCAAGACAGTTCGATAGGACTGAGCATGTCTGCCCAGGTGCCCATGATTGACAGCCACTGCAGTACAATGATGGATACCAGTCATAATATACCATCTTCTACCAAAAGGCAAGGGGCTGCTGTTGTGTGCAGTGCAGCTCCACGTCTGCCAGCACCCAGATCGCCGATGAAGGCTACCAGTCATACTGCACCATCAACTGCCAAAAGGCAACTAGCTGCTGCTGTGTAGCAATGCAGTACCACGTCTGCCGGCACCCAGAGGACATATGGTGATGTTGAGTTGAGCTGAGCGGGCTCCATGCTTGGCGTGGTATGTTGTCTGCACAGGTAACCCAGGTAAAAAGGCGCGAATTGATTGTCTGCCCTTGCTCTGACGGACGGGGAGGTGCCTGATGACATGTACCCAGAACCCCCCGCGACACTGTTTTGCATCATTCAGGCATTGGGATCTCAACCCAGAATTCCAATGGGCGGCGGAGACTGCGGGAACTGTGGGATAGCTACCCACAGTGCAATGCTCCGGAAGTCGACGCTAGCCTCGGTACTGTGGATGCGGTCCACCGACTTAATGCACTTAGAGCATTTTATGTGGGGACACACACAGTCGGCTGTATACAACCGATTTCTATAAAACCGGCTTCTATAAATTCGACCTAATTTCGTAGTGTAGACATACCCTAAGTGACACTCATGCATTTGGCAGCCATATCATGCATCCAACAGCTCAGCTGAGATGTCACATCTGGCTGAGCTGGGGGAAGACTGCAGGCATGTGTCTTCTAGCAGCTACAGTGGACAATACTGGGGCAACAGCTGAGCAGGCAGCCAGAGCTGCTCCTCTTTTGCTGCTCTCCTTGTTTGCTCAGGGACAGAAATAAGTGGCTGGGAAAGGACAGTGAGTGTCAGAACAAGCCCCAGGCTCTCCCCCCTGGCCCCAAGCTGGCTGTATCAGCCCTGCCACTGTCCCCTTCCTCTCCCCACCCTTCCCTCCCTCCCCCTCCCCCCCCCCCCCGGGAGGGTGCAAGGATGTTTCGCGCCCTAGGCGAAACTTCCACCTTGCGTCCCCTCCCCCTCCCCGAGCCCTGTGGCAGCTCTCCGCACTAAGGTGACTCTCCCCCTCTACCCCCTCCCCCCCGCAGCAGCAGCAGCTTCTCCCCTCCGCCCTGAGGCGCCCCCCCGCTCGCGGCAGCTCCCCCTGGCCCGGGGAGTCGTGCGGCAGCTCCCCACCCCAGCTCATCTCTCTCCGCTTCCTCTCCGAGCATGTCATCGCTGCTCCACTTCTCCTCCCTCCCAGGCTTGTGGTGCCAGTCAGCTGTTTGGTGCCACAAGCCTGGGAGGGAGAGAAGCAGGAGCGGGGCGGCGTGCTCAGGGGAGGAGGCGGAGCAGAGGTGAGCTGGGGTGGGGAGCGGTTCCCCTGTGTGCCGCCCCACCCCCTTACTTGGTGCAGGCGGCCCTCCCCGCGTCCCCCTGCCCCAGCTCCCTCCGCCTAAATGCCAACGACGACCGGGGCGGCCGAAGATCTGGCCGCCGCTGAAGGACCCGAAATGCCGCCCCCCAAATGCTAGTGCCCTAGGCGACCACCTAGGTCGCCTAATGGGTTGCACTGGCTCTGTTCTCCCCCACCCCACCCCACTCCGCACTCTGTATGTGGCTCCAAAGTTGCCTTAATGGTACTCTTTTGACTGCCAAGTACCATCTTGTAAAAAAAAAAATTTCTCCATTGTTGTAACCTAAAAAACAATTTAATTCCGTACCAAACTTTCTGCTGTTCATTACTACTAATTACTGAGCTCCAGCAGCATCCACTGCACTGTTTAAGCATAGGAGCTGATCCTTTAACCATTCAAAAAGTCCTGTTAGGCCTAATTGTCCTCTTACCACCAGCTTAACTCCACTGAGCTCAGTGGAGATACTCTTGTCACTGGTGTGGGAGGCGAATCATACGTATGGATTTCAGTGAGACTACTTGCCTGTGTAAGGGCTTCCAGATCAGACCCATGCTATTGTCCAAATATTATTTTGAAAGGTGCTTACTTAGTTTAAAATTAAACAGGAGTTTTAAAAATTACTTTGTGCATCAACATTATTTTTATTGACACCAAAACTTGCAGTTTATCCATTTACTGCTGCCACAGAGACTACAATATTCTTTCTTTAGTGAAAACAACGAGGAGTCCTTGTGGCACCTTAGAGACTAGCAAATTTATTTGGGCATAAGCTTTCGTGGGCTAAAACCCACTTCATCAAATGCATGGAGTGAAAAAAACAGTAAGCAGAATATATAAAAGATGGCAACTCCCATCTTTTCATGTGCTATAATATATATTCTGCTTACTGTTTTTTTCACTCCATGCATCTGATGAAGTGGGTTGTAGCCCACGAAAGCTTATGCCCAAATAAATTTTAGTCTCCAAGGTGCCACAAGGACTCCACATTGTTTTTGCTAATACAGACTAACACAGCCACCACTCTAAAACCTTTCTTTAGTGAGTTTGGATGGTGGTTCAGAAGTTCAAAGGGATGGCTTTAGTATGTCTGCCAAAAGTGTAAATGAATATTAATGTTCTGTTGTTTGTTCTCTTCAGATCTCATTAATGGAGCCCAGGAACAGTGTGAATTGCCTCCTATGGATGGCTTCCCTCACTGCGAGGGCAAAATAAAGGTAAGTGTGGTCTTCTGTTAATATCTCTGTACATGTTATGTTTTTAAATTCCCATCTGTTGAAAGAGGCCATTGCTGAAACAGTTGTAGATTTATAGATATAAGCAATTGAGATTAACGACCAGAATTCACAGAAGACAAGTATAGAAGATTACATGCTATTATGGCACTCCTTACGTGAAGCCATTGTAATATTGCTGCTGGAAGAAAATGGATGATATCCCTTGTTAAGGCATGGGATAAAATGCCAGTTAGAGACCCGTAGTATTTGGGAGGCTTGCTGTGCATCTTAATATTCTGCCCCTTAATAGTTTGCACATCAGATGAAATTCAGAAATATTTAGGCCCCAGTCCTACACAAGTTTAGGTATGTGAATAATCATATACACGTGAATAATCCCATTGAACTCTGTGCACAACCAGAACTATAGATTGGGCCAAGGTCCTTGCCACATCTCTGAAGTGCCTACCTTGTTGGCTATATATATATATATATTAATTATCAAATGCTCAAAACTGTCAATTTCTTACTCAACCCCAAAACATTGAAAAATTTCAGTAATACATATTTTCTGGTAGAATTTTTTTCGTTTAAAAAAAAAAAAGTGCAACTTGAATGGCCAATGAAACTGATTAGTGATTTAAAAAATGTAAATTCCTCTTGCTTATTAATTCATAAAAATGAATGATTCTGAAATATTAAAATTTGTTTCTGAAACTGTTTCAGATGTGATATATATTTTGATTATATACTTGGAATCTGAGATTTAAAAAAAAAATTTCTACTAAATCAGTAAAAGTACTTGGAAATAAATATTGATATTTAAAATTCACTTTGAAAAAAAATCAAACTCTCCTTGGCCTATATGATCTCGGTGACTTCAGTTTTGAACAACATGGACAAACTGGTTGCAAAACTGCTGAGTAATTGATGTCATTTGAATGCTAAATTGCTAATTTATAATCCTGAAGAACAATTTATTTTTGGTTACTTTTTCTGATGACTTTCCCAGGACAACTAATTCTAGGTAGTTCTTAGTTAAAAGATTTTTTTTTTAAATGAATTCTTTGCTTGTGTAAAGATGCCAGACTCACAGCACTGGGAACTGAAGTGATCTGTTTGAGCACAGAATAAGTGCAACATGTTCAGAGCCAATGTAAGCCACGTCATGCCACCAACATGCCTCAATCTTGCTCTGGAGAGAGTATGCAAGTCTCCATTCAGTCTTTGATCTCTGTTCTTATCTGGCTTCCAGTTAGTGCTTAATATAGTCATCCATGGTGACCGAGTGTAGTGACCTGGCATTAGTGGCTTAAAAGAGATAGTCAACTCATTTTTTATAGTCTGCTGTACAGTTTCCACAGCTTCTGACACTACTGAATTTAGTCTGTTTCATCTCTTGACATAGCTTTCCCCCCTCCCAAATTGAGTTCTGATGAAAACGTGGCTTTTTAAAGTTAACGGTTACACACAAGCCTTAAACCTAACAGACTGGCTATTTTTGTTCTGTTTCAGTGGATGAAAGATATGTGGCGATCGGATCCATGTTATGCAAGTTACGGTGTGGATGGGTCGACATGCTCCTTTTTTATTTACCTCAGTGAGGTCAGTAAGTCTGTCTTCAAGTGCATAAAACCTACAGTAAGGGAGCACTAAAATGTCTCAGTATTTATGGATAATTACTTGTACAATTCATGTGGGAAAAAGAGAACAAATCTTGAACAAGAGTTCTGTGAGGAGGTAGCGAGAAACTAAAATGATTCCAAAGGGTGTTGTAAGTATTTAGAGCTCCGTAGGTATGTCCGCCTTAGAGAATTGTACTGTTACAAGACAATTTTTGCTGGAGGTCCTGAAAATTCATCGCAAGTCTCATCTCATTGATCTCATGCAGCCCAGGTGATTAGTGGAAGGTGTACCAGAAGCAATACCTGGAGAGAGCCAGAGCCCAGCAAAACCTCAAATTCAGTTTGCAGCTTGCATCAAGTCTTTGGCCTTTCATAGTTTCTGAATTTGATTAATGTCATTGTTCTCTATTAAATCTGCCAAATTATTAGTAACAGCTCTCTAATGATTCCAGGCAGTGATGTGGTAAAAAGGCTAAAATTTCCAGAAATGAACAGATGAATGAAATGCTTTCAAGGGTTTTCTCCTTATGGAATTCAGTTGATCTCTCATCCTATATACTACATTAGAGGAGTTGGGTATCTCCTTTAACTTGTAAGCCAAGGTTTCTTGCGTGCTTGGGTTTTTCGGGTTTTTCTCTTCTAAAGTTTTTTTTTGTTTTTTGGTTTTTTTTTTACTTTTTTTTGCATTGAACATATGGCTTTGTCTTCTATGACTTTTGTCTCCAGATTGTTTCTTCCTCCCATGTTGTTACCACTCTTCGTTTCACTTCTGGAAGGCAGGTATAATTTGCTGGCTAAAAGACTGTGTGGCAGGCAAAGTTCCATTTCCAGCTCTGCGCTGACTGCTTGTGTGACCTTGGGCAAGTCACGTGATCTCTCTCGAGCTCACATTCCCTATCTATAAAATGAGCTGCGTATCTCAAAGAGGCAATTGTGAGCCTCAATCATTAATGTTTTTAAAGAGCTTTCAGATCTGCTGAGAGAAATATAGAGCTGGAAGGGACCTCAAGAGGTCAACTACATCTTCTGAGGCCAGACATGTATACCTTGAACATCCCTGACAGGTGTTTGTCCAACCTATTCTTAAAAAACTCCAGTGATGGGGATTCTACAACCTGCTTCGGTAATCTATTCCAGTACTTGCAAGGGGAGCCTTGCTGCAGATTTAGCCAATTAATTCTTATCCTACCTTTAGTAGCCATGGAGAAAAATTGATCACCTTCCTCTTTATATAAGCTCTTAATGTATTTGAAGACTGTTATCAGGTCCCCCTTTAGTTTTCTTTGCTCAAGACTAAATGTGCCCAACTTTTTAACCTTTTCTCATTGGTCAGCTTTTCTAAACCTCTTTTCATTTTTGTTGCTCTCTTCTGGACTTTCTCCAGTTTTTCCACATCTTTCTTAAAGGGGGGTGCCCAAAACTGAACACAATTTTCCAGCTGAGGCATCACTGATGCCTCAGCTGGATGATGATTTTCTGTCTTAGGTCTTGTCTATACTTAACGGGTAAATTGGCACTGCTGCAATCGATGCAGAGTTTTCGATTTAGCAGGTCTGGTGAAGACAAGCTAAGTCGATGGCAGAGCACTCTCCCATCGACCTCTGTACTCCGCCTCCATGAGAAGCATAAGATAACTTAGGTTGATTTACAGCTTTAGCGTAGATCAGCCCTTGCTTATGACACTTGAGTTAATACACCCCAGAATGGCACTAGCCTTTTTTGCAACTGCATCATACAGTTGGCTCATGTTTAATTTGTGATCCATTATAACCCTGTTGGTAATCAATAATTTGTCAATAATCAATAACCAATTAATTGATAAGCAATCATTGATAACAATTTTAACTGGGATTGTTTAGTGAGAGGGGCTCTCTTGAGGCTGGATTGGTTTGATAACCAACCTTAGATGAGTCACCTTTGGATGGATTTATTGATTTAACACTTAGTAAAGACAGCACATATTCAGAGAAGCATACAGTAACCATCAGCTGCAGAACACCTTCCCTGTAGTTCTGTGACAGACTGTGTGCCATTTTCAGATGGTCTTACTTCCCCTATGATTAAGGCTAAGATTTTGTCACAGATATTTTTGGTAAAAGTCACGGACAGGTCACAGGCAATAATGAAAAATTCACAGAAGCCCATGACCTGTCCCTGACTTTTACTAAAAATATCCATGACAAAATGGGGAGCCTGGGTAGCTGCAGGCAGACTGGTTGCTCCAGGGGACCCCAACACCCCTGGGGGCTTGGAGCTCCAGGGTCCCCCTCCACTGGTGGCTCCAAACTCTGGGGTGGCAGGGTGTCCGCCTGGCGGGGACCCTACGGCTCCCAGCCAGTGCTGGCTGAAGTCATGGAGGTCTTTGGAAGTCATAGATTCCGTGACTAAATCGCAGCCTTACCTATAATATAGGGGCAATTATACCTTTTATTATGTATCATTCTGGTCCTTGTCTATTTCCTCTTTTTGGTACACACTTCTTATCTTAAGTTATTTCCCTGTTCCATTACAACTTTACAAATATCTCAACACCTGTTGGCTTGTCATTATTTATGCCCCTTTCAAAGACATTAAAGTAGTGTTAGTCAATGTGAGTATCATGCAGTATTTGATTTGTCCATTGTATATGTGTATACAATGTATATACTTGAAATGAGAGAGGCTGCAGATACCATGGTGAATTTAATTACCTCAGGTATTAAATGTTATACAAATCTTTTGCATCACAATTCATTAAGGTAATATTTTTATATATTGTTAACACTTTGGTACTTGTGAGAGATCTCTGCCTTCCTGGGTCATGCTACAACAAGCAGTTTTCTTCAAGTCTTTTACTATTGTACATTAATAGTCTCTAACCCCTGCAGATCTTACAGCATTTCCTAGCTTTGTCAAAGAGCATACTGTTTGACATACATAGACTATGAAACTCACTATAGTTTATAATACAAATGTAGGTTGGGTCAGCTGGCCAGCCCTGGACCATCATACCTAGTTGGAAACACTTTCACAGATTTTAAGGCCATTAGACCATCTTGTCTGACCTCACGTACAACACATGCCATAGAATTTCACCTGGTTACCCCTGCATTCAGTTCAACAGTTTGTGACTCAGATATGTCTGGGTGAGTCATTGCTTTCAAATAAGATACTGTTAATAAGTAAAATATTAAGCTATTGTATTGGGTATGAAGCAAGATGGGTTTAATGCAGCATGTGTTCTTGGCAGGGAGGGCAAATCTTATTTTTCAGCCTTTCACATCTGGAAGGCTGAATGTGCATATAATCTAAATGGTAGGCAAGGTGCCTAAGGTTCATTAGGTAACTATACATTTATAGATGCCAGGGAAATAAGGTAGAATATAGCTGATTCGTTTACGAATTGCATAATTAACCCATTATGAGTGTAAGCCAGTATCAAAAAGTTTATGCAAATATATAATTTTAGATATGTTTAACTTCCCTCTATTTTTTATAAATAGGTTTTTCTGCTACCTGAAATATTTTGGAAAATTAATTTATTTTTCCTTACACTAAAAGAGGAGATTTGTTCATTGGTGTCTTGTACCAGACACCATATATTTTTAATATCAATTTGTACATGTTGCTTCCATTGTAATTACTATGGTAGGTTAAGAGGTTAAGTGATTGGCAAGGATTTAGGCTGTTTGCAGACTTTTATTTGAAATGACTTTTTAAGTAACACTGATGAATTTATGTGATTTTTTGTGCTCATAGTGGAACAGAAGAACAGTTCTTTACTCATCAATTTGTTTTTGTATTTAGGGAAGAACTGACAGATAGGTCTTTGCCTTTTAGAGTTCTCCCTTGACAGTATGTAAAACTAATATTGGTTGAACATGCTGTTAACCTTGAGTTTAAATTCAGCATACTTAATCCCATGATTAATGCCATGATTAATGCCCAATAGCAAAGGTTGAAAGCTTAAATGTTTGTGAATGCAAGCATGAAATGAAATTCTAATAACCACTACAATGGTGTGGATTTATGAGCTGTGTTGGCTGCTAAAGATAACTTGGAAATGGTGTTGCACAAAGTAATTTGTCAAAGTGGGCTATGATGGAGAATTGATGGTTTATGATATGGGTGAAAAACTGAATGATAAATTTGGCTACCGAACTCTGAGTGATGGGTAGGGGGACGAGGGCAGCCACCTTAAAATAGTAAAATGCATTACTGTAGCAGGAATAAAAGGTTTTTTTAAAACTTTTTTTTCAATTCCACCTTTAAAGATGGTATAAGTATATAGGATAAGATAAGTATACAGGAATAATATAATTGATTATACACGTGCGGTATATTGGAAATGACAAAACATATATAGATAGAGAACATGGGGAGAATATACCCAGGTCTAATGTATTTATCTAACAGCCTCTGTAATCTAGTATGACAAGCATGTACCTTTTTTCAGATCTCTTCTCAGAATGCACTGCTTCCATGAAGCCCCCTTCAGTAGTAATATGGTTTGTATTTATAGCTCTCAAAACGCTTTACAAAGGTACCTACATATCACTCTTCACTTTAGACAGTGAAACTGGGGCAGGAAGATGAAATGACTTGCCCAATGTCACGCAGCAGCTTAGAGGCACCCCTAGGATTTAGAGATGGTTTGAACATTTTTGACAAAACCAATTTTGTTTGTGAAAATCCTAATCAATTCAATGGCATTTGTTACAAAAATTAATTTTTAAATTAGAATTTCCATTTTTTTAATATTTTGCTTTAGAAGGATTGCGTTTCAAAATGAAATCTTTAAGTTTAAATTTATTTTTTTGTTTACATTTTCATTACATATCAATAGTAATAGTGCATAATGACATGTCAAGTCATGTCGTATTATGCACTACTGTTACTGTCAAAATATGACATAATACAATAGTTGATATCTTCTATTAGTTTATATTATTTTTAAAATCATTAAGGGCAACTGCTACTTAGTACCAAATGAAACGTCTTATTTTCTAGATTGGTGTCTCCTGTTTGTGTTGTAATGAAACTGTGTGACCCTTTGATCTAAAATATAAAATAAACCCTCTTTGTATTAGAGGAGCAGCAGTTTTCAATATCCTAATGATAACTTGGAGTTGTTTTTCTAGGATACTGAAAATAGTTGCTCCTCTAACTTTAAAAATAATTAAACATTCTAGACATTAGGGACTAAATATGTCTATTTCTTTGGGATAAAAACTCACCTTTTTAACAAAAAAAAATTGGCTTGTTTTTCGAAACATAATTTTTCATTTACATTTTTGAAATAACTGATTGGTCAAAACAGCAACATTTTACCGCGTACGGTCACTGATTCAGCTCTGACTTTCAGGGATGACTTTGCTTCTGGGCAAAATGATGTCTTTGGAAATTGATGATTTATTCAGTGAAAAAACTGTATTTCCATTAGAAAATCACAGATCTCATCATAAAATTGTAAGAATAAATAAAAAACCCTATGAAAAATTAATTTTTTGCCCATTGCCCACTGAGTTTTTATTTCACGCAACCCTCTTTAGTCTTTACCTGTTCACTGGCTTTCCTTTGGGGGCACTAATGCCATCTCTGAAGCAGCCTTTTTGCTTCATTTGGAAGCCAGCCGATAGCTTTGAGGTGAGTGAGATGATTTGTATTTCTTCCAAGCTTTAGGTAATGTCAAAACAGCATCATGAATGGTACGCCTTTACTTAGACAAACTTGGTTAAATAACATTTCAGTCTGAGCCTTGTAGGAAGGAAAGAATAGGCCATAACTTCACTGGATTTCTGTAACACTTTGTGCCTAAAGCATATCTGACACTTCTTTAGTGGGCCACTGACCACTAGAAGGTGATAACCATATTCAATATCTAATGGAGAGGAAGGATGATTCAGTAGTTTGAGCATATTAGCCTTGGTTTGGGTTCAATTCATTGCACCACCAAAATTTTCTTAGTCTCTCTCTGCCTCAGTTTCCCATCTGTAAAATGGGAATATTGCTTGTCTACCTCACAGGGGTATTGAGGATAAATGTTAACAAATGTTAGATGCCCAGATACTACCGTAATGGGTATCTAAAGTGGATCATTAATGTGTGCAACAGGGGCATAGCCATGGGTGGGCCTGGCCCACCCAAATCAGGGCCAGAGCCTCCCGAATTCACAGGCTGGGACTCCCGCCCCCAGCTCGGTGTCCATCAGCTCAGCCACATGGCGCATCCCTCTCCTGCCGGCGCCACATGCTGCTGCCCCAGTCTCCGACCCTAGCGCCGGGGGCAGGAGGGATGGGCGGAGCTCGAGCCCCAGCAGGGTCCCCCTCCGCCCTACATGTGCACCCCGCAGTCTGTGTGCCCTGGGCAGCCTTCTCTTCAGGTGCCTGCTGAGCGGTAAGGGCTGGTTGGAGGGGGTAGGGAGAAGGCAGGCCCCCCATCCCTCCTGCCACCTCTCCCGATCCTTCCTGCCACCCCTCCCACCCACCCGTCATTGCCTGCCCACCCGAAAGCCGTGGCCTACCCACTTTTCCTGTCCTAGCTACTCCAGTGGTGTGCAAAGTATCCCAAGAAGTACTTTTTGAACTTTTTTGAAGGGCAGATATTTACAAAGACGCTCTCATGGTAGGTAATGTGGCTACGTGTTGAGGGGCCATCGGAGAGGAACATTTGTGTTGCAATTCCTGAAGGAATTAAACTTTTCCTAAGGCTAATTTGTGGCAGGTGATTTTTAGAGCAAGTCACTTAGCCTTTCTGTGCCTCAGTTCAGTTCTCTATTCAATGGGGATAATAGCACTTCCCTGCCTCACGGATGTTGAGAATAAGTACATTAATGATTGTGAGGCTCTCAAATACTACCGTAATGGGTGACTTAAAAGTACAATAGAGGATTTGTTTTTTAATTCACATACTAGACGTACACCACTAGTTCTCCATTTTTAGCATTTCTTCTCCAGTCAGTTAGGGATCAAAATACAAATGCTGATCAAGAAAATGGGAAAGGCTGCAGTTACCATAAATGTGTGCAACAAAATCATACAGTAGCTCAGTCGTGGACAATATGCTTTCAGCTGCTGCTGTCTCCTTTTTAAAAGGGATCCAGAGCAATTAAGGTCTGTAACAGCCACGTCCAGAAAATGGCTGTTTCCAAAGGGTGCTCCAAATCAGGCTGTATGAGTTGCACATTTAATTCTACTTTATTAGCCAGTCAAATAGTCTTCTAGCTTACCATCTGCGATTGCTAAGGGGGGCTGAATACTCCCTACAGTGGATAGTCCTAATTGGCTAAATGTTGAACACGACTATTTCCAACTTCTGAAATGGAGATTGGTCAGGGCATACTTAGCTAAACCACATCTCTGATATGAGCAGCCTTGTAACACCAAGTTCTCAATGTTCTCCTCTGCCTGGCTTCAACAATGCCTAGTAATGCTTAATATACTCCTCCTTCCACCAAATATGCATCGCCTTTTTAAAATCTTTCTACGGGACTGGCATAAGTAACCAGAGGGGAGCTGTTCACTGCACATAAGGACTTCCTACAACATTTGAGATCCACTGAAATAATGGCACTGCCAATCTCGAGTGAAATTTGTGCGTCCAAGAGTCAAAGCTTTCTCTTCAAATGGCCCACAACTCATTGTTAGAAAAGACCAGAATGGAGACGATTCTGTCTTTAGAGAACAAAATATAAAACCCAGTTCTTCATCTACCCTCTGCAGTAACCCCAACATCATCCCATTTAAAAAGAAAAAGATAATCACCTTCTTACTGAATTTGGGAAGGAGAACTGGCTGCATATAACTTTTTGTGTTCCCTTCTGTAAATGTATAAGCCTCTCAGATGCCACAGCAGTGGGCGTGGTTCTAAAAAAAAAATAAAAATAGCTACATTCTTCACTGCTCATCCAGTAGCTACAGAAACCTTGAACCCGGAATGCATTTCTGAGGGAAGCTATTTGTATATATACAAGCTGCAAAACCAGTCCAAAATAAAGTCTGTATTAAACCTTGCAGAAAATAATAAGGCTGTCAACAAACTGCATAGAAGTCAAACTAATTGTGGGAGATGGTTGACAAAGTAAATAACACCTCATAATACCGAGTATTGAGTATATCATCAGCATGGACACCTGATTATTATTTATATCTATTATAGTAGATGCTAGGTTATAGCCATGTTGGTCCCACAATATTAGAGAGATAAGGTGGGCCAGGCAATATCTTCCATTGGACCAATTTCTGTAGGTTAGAGAGACAAGAAACTCAGAGTGAGTACATTTCCCAAACTTGAAGAAGAGCTCTGTGTAAGCCTGAAAACTTCTCTCTCACCAATAAAAGTTGGCCCAATAAAAGGTACTACCTCGCCCACCTTCTCTCTAGTATATGCTAGGGTCCTTTACTAGGACAGAAGCCCATTATACCAGGCACTGTACAGACCCATAGTAGGATAGACCCTGACTCAGCTATAACAAAAAGCAGAAAGAAGCAGGGGAGGGAAGAGTAGGCGAATAACAGTAAATGCATGCATTAACACAGGCCACCAATGTGCACAGCAGAGTTTTTTTTAATCCATCACCAGGAGAAGATGTAGCAAGAGCAGTCGGTATATCATATAGTACCATTGGGTTCATATGACACAACAGAGAGGAGTTTGGGTGTATGGAAAGAGCCTATGACATAATATTCAAACTTTTTTCTACACCTCTACCCTGGCATAACGCGACCCGATATAACACGAATTCAGATATAACGCGGTAAAGCAGTGCTCCGGGGGGGTGGGGCTGTGTGCTCCGACTGATCAAAGCAAGTTCAATATAACACGGTTTCACCTATAACGTGGTAAGATTTTTTTGTCTCCCGAGGACAGCGTTATATCGGGGTAGAGGTGTATTTGCATCATATTAATCTAGTTCTCCTAGTAACTTGTATTTTCTTTTAGGGAAGAATAAGCCTCTAGCATACGAATGTTTCAGAGCTCAGATCTCTCTGTACTACCCAAACATTCTTAATCACTGATATCCCAAATGACGAAAAAATATTGATTCTACATATTTACTGTAGGCGGGGCTAGTAAAAGTCAAGGTCCACATGTGTTAACGCCCATATATAGGGGACAGCAGCTCGTGTATTTTTGATTTCTGCAATAGAAAGCCGTACATTCTTGTGGACTCCTTTCCTTTCCCAGAGCTCAGCATGTCAACTTAAAACTTTGAATGTGGCCTGATTTCTCTCCCCCACCACCAAGATGGTATAGCCCTTTGAACTGAGGGACAGGGTTCTCTAATATGAGAAAATTATCTGGTGCCACTTCCTGAATTGCAGAGGGCAATGTTTACTTGCTTACTGGGTGTTTCCAGAACATTTACAGAAAATTTCAGGTCTCTGCTGCTGAATACCTAGTGTATGCTCAATGCTGCTTCCTTCGCTCTGTTGCCAGTATTCACTAAGTTCTAAAAATGATTTTATGATGGATGAGTTTTGGCTTGGGTCAGTGGTGGGATTTGTTAATGTCCATCTGCAAAACAAGGCCTACAGTCTTGGTGTCACTTTTGATCCTGCTCTCCCCCTTTCCTGCATATTCTGGCCATTGCTAAATCCCGCTTGTTCTCTAATTATCTCCAAAATTCATCCCTTTCTCTCTGTTCCAGCTTCCAAAACCTTGATCCTTGTTTTGTCATCTCTCACCTTTGCTATTACAAACACCTTCCTTCTTGTCTCTCACACCCGTGCCTTGCACTCCGCAAGTCTGTCAACATGCTACCGCTAAATAGTCTTCCTGACTGGCTATTTTGACTGTATCAGCTTTCATCCCTCTCTTCCTAGAATCAATGTACAGGCTTCCTCTCTCCTTCATTGTTATTTGGGGATCCAAATACAGGCCCCAGTGTCTCCAGGTTAATGCAGTTACCCTCGAGTCAGAGACTTCAGTGGTGGCAGAGGAATGTTTAGCAGTCAGCTCACGCTCAGTATGGCTAAAACTGAGCTCTTAATTTTTCACCCCCAAATTCTCCCTGCCGCCTTCTTTCTTGATTACTGTGAACACTCTCCTCTGGCCTGTCACTTAGGCAGGCATCATCTTCAGCTCAGACCTCTCTAGGTCCTCAATCAAGTCTCTGTCTCAAGGGTAGCTGCATTAACCTGGACAGATTGGGGCCTGTATTTGGATCCCCATTGCTTTTTCATGTGTTCAAGGGACCCACATGAGTAATGTTTTCTTAGGCCTTCCTCTTGGCCTCAGGTCCAATAATTTGGGTTATCAGGAGGTGACAAGTACTAGGGTGATGTGGACTTAGCCATTCTCCTCCCTCCTTTTTTCCCCAGGAACAAACTGGTGTGCCCCTTTTAGTACAGGCTTTTGGTCTTCCCTTTGGGTACTGCACTCTGTGTAGGGTCCTGCTAGTAAGTATGAGTCCACTGCCTCTGCAACAGAAGCTGGGGATTTCTCCCACACAGCTGAGCAGATATCATAGAACTGCTCCTGAGCAGTTAGATCTACCAACTTGTTATGATTCTGTCCCTTTACTTTTTATCCATTTCCTCAAATAATCCACCATTTTATGAACATAATCCTTGTGATATACCATCTTTATTGAGGTTTCTAAACTTTAAGCGTTATACATCTGGTATGACTTGACCAGTTAAAGCTTTATGGCTACTTCACTTGTATCAGTACCAGGGCCGGCACCAGCCCACCAAGCTTGTGCTTGGGGCGGCACCTGCAGGAGGGTGGCGCAGTGCTCTGGCTCCGGCCGCCGGGGAGAGTGGAGCCCCGGGCGGGCTCTCCACCCTCCCCCCGGCGCTCTGGCTGCTGGGGACAGCGGAGCCCCGGCCGGGGCTCTCCGCCCTCCTCCCGGCGCTCTGGCCGCCGGGGAGAGCGGAGCCCCGGCTGGGGCTCGCCGCCAGGGAGAGCGGAGCAGCGGCCGGGGCTCGCCGCCCTCCCCCCAGGGCTCCGTGCTGGGGGGGAGAGGGGAGGCGGAGGCTTTTTTGCCTGGGGCGGCAAAAAAGCCAGAGCCGGCCCTGATCAGTACCAAACTCTCTCTCTAAGCCTATACCTCACTTGTTCTCAGTCTCTGTGGGCAGATCATTCAGATCTCATTGCTCCTTATGTTCTGAGAGTAGCAATCTCATCCCTTCCTCATTTTTTCCTGTAGCATTTAAGCCACATTCAGTACAAGTTTTTCCAAATGTCTTTTGTTATACTTGATGTATGTCTCTGGATTTATTCATCATGTTCTTCCTCTGTTCTATTTCCCTTACCTGAAATAAACAGTAAATAACAAACAGTAACCTTTTTCTTTGTTTCCAACCTTCTCATGACTTTCTGGTATATAAGTGCCAGGAGCATGACCCTTGTTAACCAGAAATAGCCTACTGACTACACCACTGTGACTCTTCCCAGGGGTCCCCAGGATTGTGAGGCACCTTGCTACCACCTGCCCTTAGTGTGAGGAAGCCTTGTTTGTGCCCACTGTGGGTCAGCACTGCCTTCAAGGCCTCTGCAGGCCCCATGCACTCTCTTTGCAGGTTAACGATCGGTACACTCCAAGCCCTGAGCAATCCGAGCATTCCCCGGAGTGTCCAGCCTCTAATCCAGGGACACTCACTGAATTCGCAGATCTGCTACTCCTAAAGGAACAGTACATATCAACTGACCAGTTACACCGTAGGATGTCCTGTGCTCAATACGGCACTTAGATATGTTTATAGGAAAAACGAGAAGTGTATTTAACAAAACAGAGATTTGAGAAGATGAAAGTCAAATTAATGGAAACAAAGGGTTAAATACAACATAAATTCACAACATGCTTTCTAGGGCCTAACTAGGTGTTAAGCCATATAAAGCAAAAGCTCACGCAAAATACTCCCCAGCATATTACAGCCAGGCTTGGCCGTGGTCATCCATCCATTCATGATACAAGTCACGCTGTCCTCTTGCCTCTTCAGTGGGAAGATCTCTTGTAACTTTTCGCAATCCCAATAATATCAAAACAGTCCTTTGATCTTTATTCATAAGATTCATAAGGTCCCAAGGATAAAGCTCTGTGGAATCCTCAGAGAGAGATGAGAAGTATCCTGCAAAGGACATGATGAAGGAGTAATTGGAGAGGTAGGAGGAAAACCAAGAAATGAGTCACAGAAGCCAAGGGGAAGGATAAGATTTCAAGAGGAAGATGGCTGAGGATGGAGTACAGGATCTGACCTTTGGCTAGGAAGAGGTCATTCGAGACTATGGCAAGGCCATAGGCGTCGACTCTGTGGTTGCTGAGGGGCTGGAGCACCCACAGGGAAAAATTGGCGGGCGCTCCGCACCCACTGGCAGCCAAGCTCCCCCCACCCCTTCCTCCGATTGCGGCGTCCCCACTTCTCCCTGCGCTTCCCTCCCATCACCAAACAGCTGTTTGGCAGTGCTTAGGACTTTCTGGGAGGGAGGGCAAGGAGTGGGGATGTGGCACACTCAGTGGAGGAGGCGGTAAAGAGGCGGGGCGGGGACTTGGGGGAAGAGGGTTGAATTGGGGCAGGGTAAGGATGGTGGTGCAGGGGCGGCCAAGAGTGTGGGGGTCAAGCAACCATAGGGCAGAGGGGAAGTCGGTGCCTAAGGGCAGGGCAATCTCAGTGAGTGCAAGGGGTGGAAGCCAGGTTAAAGAGGGTCTAGAATGGTTCAGGAGGAGGAGAATTCCACACAGCAATTGTAGGCAGTGCAGTCTATAAATGAAGAGGAGAAGGGAGATGGGGTGGTGGTGGCTGGAGAATAAGTGCTGTCTAGGGTGGGATGATTTTAAGATGAGAGAGACTAAAGCATGATTGTATTGTGAACAAAGAACCAGAGGTGTGGGAGAGGTTAAGGAGAAAAGTAAGGGAGGGGATGAGGATGGCTTCATGGGAGATGGGATGGGGTCAGTGGGGCAAGTGGAGGGATTTGAGGAGGATAGCAGATAAACTTCTGTATCTGTGATGGAAGAGTGAAGATGGTGTTGCAGGAAGGTGGGGGGAGGGGGAAGGAAGGTGAGCCACGTCCTGTTTTGTCAAATTTCTCTTGGAAGAAGTCAGCAAGATCCTGTGCGGAGAGGGAAGTGGAGGCAGGAGCAAGGAAAAGTTTGAGGAATGAGTTAAAGGTGACTGTTACCATGGGTGAGGGATTCAATTAAGCTAGAGAAGTGATATTTTTAGCCAGGAGGGTGGCAGAACCAAAGGAGGAAGGAACACATTTATAGTTGAGGAAGTCAGTCTGTTCACAGGATTTCCACCCGAGATGCTCTGCATTGTGACAGCAGGACTGGAGGAAGTGGTTGTGGTGGGGGCGCTGGGGCAGGAATGGGGGTCGGCACTTGACAGGGCATACTTTGCAATGGTGGAGAGGCAAAAGAGTTAAGGGTGGAGGAGAGTGAAGCAGGGAAAGCATCAACAACCATATCATTGGAAGAAAGGTAAGAGACGGTGAGGAAAGAAGGCTGAGAGCAGAAAAGTAGTGATCGACGCTGAGGGATTGGAAGTAATGGAAAGGTCATGTGACTGTGTGTTGCGGGAGGGGTTGATGGATGATAAAGGGAACAGGTGATGGTCAGAGAGAGAGAACTCAGCAACAGAGAAATCAGAGAAAAAGAGAGCACGGTGATTGGTGAGAACCAAGCCAAGTGAATGATCTCTTTGACTAGCAGGAGAGTTGAATCAGGGCTGCACAGCAAATGAAGAGATGCTGGCAAGGATACTTGCAGCTAAGGGGTCAGCAGGGTTATCAACATGAAAGTTGGGGTCACTGAAGACAAGCGTGGGACACTGTGAGGAGAGAGCCACGAGTTGAAATCAGAGAGGAAGGCTGATGGGGAGGAGTTAGGTGGATGGGGACAGCAACATGGGGAGGAGAGAAAGTCCGATACAAAGCTGTTCAAAAGAAGAAGAGTGGAAAGGGGAAGGCATTGGAAGCAGCAGGAGCAGACCTGATCCAGAGCAGAGAGTGTGAGAAGAGATGCCTCCATACAGAGGGCAGCTGCACAAGCAGCTCAGGTGAAGGATACCGGTCTGAGAGCCAGGAGCTAGAGAGGGTGAGGTACGAAGAGGTTGCAATTGTCCCAGTTTCAGGGATTAGTGCACCTTTGACCCTCTCCGGTCTGTCTCGAGGGCACCCACTTAAGGTTTCAGGCTCTCGGGGCCACCTTTCTTGGGTAGGGGCCTTCCTCTATCTCCCTCCAGATTGGGGGTATAGGTTTGCAGTCTCTGTGCAAACTGTTATTCCCCCATCTTTATTCCCCAGATGGCATGACTTGGGTCCAGCATCTGTGATTAATCTCTCTCCAGGAGCTACAGCAGTGTACATTGGTTACAATGTACACAAAGCAAAATATATTTATCCTTAAAGGTAAAGCATTAAAGAGAGAACCTAAAACCAATAAAGGTCCTATACACCTATAAAAGCTCAGCAGATTTCACCCGTTAGTCTTATGGGGCCCTAGTAAGCCAAAGTCTTTCCAACCCTAATGCAAGGGTTGGACTGTCTGTTTGCTGAGTCAAAGAAAAAAAGCCCGGTGTAACTCTGTCTTTCTATGCCAAAAGATTTTTCTTTGTCTGGTGGTCTCTGGAAAACCCAGTGTGAACCATTAAATGTAAACCTCTCGGGGGGTGGTACCTCTCTGGATATGTTTACAACCTGAATGATTCACTTTAATTACCACCCATAGTTTTTAGTTCCTAGAGGAGCTGTGGTAACCCTTCTTTGCCCCTCTACCCCTCCAAGTTGCATACAATCCCTGGCCCACAGTGATACATATACAATTTATAAACATACTGCAGTATGGTCCCCTAAAATATTGCATGAGATGTTGAGGGACTGGTGTGCAAATGAGGAGAGGAGCGGAACCAGGATGGAGGCAAAGGTCACCAGAATTGAGGAGGAAGATGTGGACACAGGACCTAGATTTGTGGTGGTGAGAGAGGCGGGGTTGTAGTGGAGAAGGAAAGAAGAGCAGGTAGAGCTGGTGGGAACAGTAGAGGCATGAGAATGACTAGACATTGGAGATGGAGCAGTGGGCGGAAGGATGGGGGAGCGATACATGTTATGATGCAGAAGGAGACGGTTGTGGTAAGAGCCATGGGTAAGTGGCAAGATCTGCTGGGTGTGATGAAAGTGTGTGTGAAGCCAGAAGAGAGGGCTGTGCAATAGTCCTGATCACCTCTCCTTTAATACAGATCAGTTTTGATAGTAGAAATATCTTGCTGTGTGCTCCAAAACATCCTGCCTACCTGGTTAAAAAATACAGTTGTTTAGCAAAGCCAAGCTGATTTGTGCATCTTAGGTTGCAAGAATGGAGGTTTCTAGTATTTTTCACTAGTGCTTGTGCAGCCTGTGTTGATTAAAATTACGAACTATTACTACAATGTCCAGCATCTTTCCTGAGTTTGAGTGTAATGAAGAGCCAGGCATTTCCCAAGTGGGGATTGACCCCATCACCACTTTCGGACACTCTACTAAATATGTTGAGTGGAAGAGGTCCTAACATTTGTTTGAATGCTCATATATAGATGGGGAACCCAGCTGGGTTGGATTTTTTTTTTGCTTCTAATGAGGTTATGGTTTCTACTAAATCATTTTTGTATGATTCACTTTTCTACGTAATCTTTTTGCATGCTATTTAGCTTAGGCTACTCTACTTTACTGATTTTGGGTTGACTGCTTTCAGAACATAGAGTAGGTCTGAGTAAGCTAAACATGGCTATAACAACATTGCAAATATGTTAGTCCCAGGATAGGAGCGAGACAAGGTGGGTGAGGTAATATCTTTTACCTTACCTGCCTTGTTTATCTCTAAGCTAAATATTGCATTTATTTTGACTGTTTTTGTAAACACAGGAGCATAACGACAGCAACACTGACTTCTGCTCCCATGGAACTCCTACACAAGCCCTGTTAGTGATGGTATCCTAGCTGGCCAGCACACTCTTGCTCTTCTGCCTCTCCCCAATACGTGTGCAAGTATCTTGGGCCTTTAGTGCCTTCTCTCCACCAGTAGTGTTGAGAGTTGTGCAGACAGCACACACACTCTTCCTTCTCCACAACATCGTCTGTAAACTAATCGTTTAGGCCTCAGTGCAGCTTAAGAACCCTGCCTCTCTGCAGATCTTAAATTGAAGAGCAGGAAGGTGCTGTACTAACCAGTCATTATACAAGCGGCAGTGACTCCAGAGTGCATTGTACCAGAGTACAATGGTAGCAGCTACTGCCATGGTTCCCGCGTCATTATCGTCACTCAGTCCTTGTGGTTGCCTTTCCTTTGTCTTAACATTGATATGTGGTGCCATTTTGTTGTTAAACGCATGCCTTTTCCTGTGTCATCCGCACCATCCTCCTCCGTTACTTCCCAACAAGCCTCCTCACTGGCAGTATAATGTTTCTTGTCTAGATTGGTAAAGGAGAACTCAAACGTACAGGGTAGAATACTTGACCCTATTTTTTAATCCATCCCTATAGGTTTTGTAGCCATGTCCTTAGAACTGGGTAACATATTCCAAACTATTTTTTTATTATTCCTTTTTTCCCTCATAAAAAGCAACCAGCTATTGAAAATTACCTTCTATAAACTATATTTAAGGTATGCGTAGAGCTTTTTGTATATCTTAAGTTTTTCCCTGGTATCCATTTATACTGCAAAGCATCTTTGATGTCTTTTCCTGGAAGACACAGCATAACAGCAAATGGCTTTGTTTTAGGCTGACTTGTTATTCATCAATCAAGCTGTAGAGAAGTATAACATCAATGAAATACTAGAGAATTTGATAAAGTTGCACATGTTGAAAGCAGAACAAAAGAACTTTTCCGTCCATTATTTTTGCAGGTTGAAAACTGGTGTCCTCATTTACCTTGGAGAGCAAAAAATCCTGATGAAGAAACTGATCAAAAAGCAATGGTGAGAGCAGTGGTGATTTTGGCTGTGCCTTAAAACCTATTTAAATGTTCAGTGAAATTGTCCAACAGATTCATTTTCATTCTTCAGCTTATCACTTACTGTATAGGCAAGGAAACAGTTTGTTAATCAGTCCACGGACAAAAATCGGAAGCTTATACCCATATAAATGCCAATAAGAATATTAACACTAGAGTCCTCCAATCATATTCCTCTTTTCCATGCAAACTACTCCTTTAGAGACAGTTATCAATGAGGCTATACACTCAGTCATGTGAACAGCATTTCACCCAGTTTTCCTCCATTATTGCAAGTTACAATCGTGGGCCCAAGTCATACAAAGACTTGTGCACTGAGTAGTCCCGTTGAAGTCAATGGGTCTTTTGCAGTACATAAAGTTTAAGCAAATCTTTGCAAAATTGAGAGCTTCATATTGCTGGATAAAGTTAAAAAGGTGCTGACTATCTTCCATGGCCATTCAGCATTGGTGTAAACTGTCCATTTAAAAAAAAAAATGGATGGATTTGTGCACTGCAAGCTTTCTCTAATCATAGCAATAATGTCTCAAGGGCCAGAGTCTTAGCAAACGGCTCATACACTTGATTGTATTTTAGTTTTGTGTCAGCATTTTGATTTTTCATAAAATTTGGTTTTTCTTCATATGCTCCAGAGCTATAAACATTATCATCTGATTGTAAAGCACTTGTATATCTTAGGGTAATTGATGGCCTATATATGAACATTGTTAACCTGACTGTGGATAGATTAATCTGTTCTAGCAGGAGGACTGTTTCCAGTTAAGGCTGCTTTCTTAATGTTGTCGTGACTAACTTTTTCTTTCTTTGCTCATTCATGACAAATAATTATAGTGCCTTGGGGCTACTTCTCTTTTGTTTCTAGTGCATTTTAATTATAGATTATCTGAGGTAGAGTCACTTAGGCTCACTTTGTAGCCACATAATCAAAAGCAGAACTATGATACTGAACAAATAAAAATCCTTTCTGAGCTCTGCATAAACTTATGACTTTGGTATTTTCCAGGCTACAAGTTAGTAATAAAAATAACTGACTCTTCTGTAGTGATAGTGATTTCCAGCCAACGGTCTCTATAGACTTTATAAGTGTTAATTAAAGCCTTAACCACCTGTGATATAGGTGGTATATTTTTCTTCATTTTAAAATGGGGGATGTGAAGCACAGAGTGTTTAAGTATGACAGATTGTCACTGAAGAACATTACACTGTATGAAGTTCTGATTTTATTACTTAATGTTTAATTGAAGGCTGAAATCCATACCAACTTTGATCTCCTCTACAAAATGATGTCAAGGCATGAAGAATTCCGATGGATGATGTTGCGCATCAGACGAATGGCTGATGCTTGGATTGAAGCAATTAAGTCACTTGCAGAAAAGCAAAACCTGGAGAAAAGAAAACGAAAAAAAGTGAGTTTTTTATTAACCGCTTCTGGCAGTTGAAATCATAACAGCTTTTGGAAAGTGTGCTTGTCATCTAAGCAGTGCTTGAGGGGGAAGAGGTAAAAATTACTTAATCTCTTATTTGTTCTTACTCCCGTTTCCAAAAAGATCTTAGTGGGGCTAGTAGATTATTTTATGTGTAGGGGTTTTGGGGGAGAGGGGTTAGGGAGGGGATGGGATTTTTTAAAATATACAGGATTGCTATGTGTTTGTGTTAGAGAAGGCAGGATCAAAGGAATGAATATGCCTTACACTTGGAGCAAAAAGGGGTGTGGGGGGGGGGTTTGTGATGGTCTTTAGTTCTTGGGGGAGTTTGTGCCACAGTTTCAAACTGGGCCACAGAGACAAGATTTTCCCTTATTATAGATTGCACCAGAGGAGTGGAGTTGTCGACCACTGTCTTCATCCCAGAGCTTTAGATGGATGGACTTTTAGATATGCTGGGCCCAGGCTATGGATTGCCATGAAGATAAGGACTGAGATCTTGAATGTGATTTGAAATTCTCTGTGAAATCAGTGTTGAGAACTGTGGACAGGTCTGATGTGTTGCTGAGGAGATGTTCTACAGCAATTTATACTAGTTGCCATTTAAGCAATGAAGGCTTCATGCCCAGGTGTATTACATTTGTGCAGTCCAACTGAGAGATGATAGACATAAATAACTGAGGCCAGGTCATCATCTGCCAGGATGGAATTGAGACTTTTAGCTAATCAGAGATGATAGAAAGCATTGCTGCTATGTGAGAACTTATCAGTGAGATATCCAAGAGAACTCCTAAACTAAAGACTGAATTGATCGATTGCAGACCAAAGGAGACTTTAACTTGTCTGCAATTCTTCAAAATGCTTTCCTCTGTCAACTAGTATCACTTCTGCTCCGGTTCAGCTTCAGCCAGCTTCTCTTCATCTCTGAGCTGATCTCATCCAATCACTGAGCCAAACTTGGTGATAGTGCTGTGGTCGTGTGTGGGCTGTGTGTCATCTTCATGTTGCTGGTACTTGAGTCAGTGTTGTCTGACCAGTGCACCTAGTGGTTGTATATAGTTGAAAAGGGCCAGAGAGGGAACTCATCCTTGTGGGATGACGTGCAGTTTTCCATTCCTATTTGTCGGATGCATCCTCCAGGAGGGACTCAGACCATATCAGCGTATTGCCCTGGATTCCTGCCACCTCTCACAGACAAGACAACAGTATTTCCTGATCGACTGTGTCAAATGTTGCGGAGATGACCAGGAAGATTAGAATGGATGTTTGCCCTCAGTCAACTAACAGGAGTCCGACCATGAGTGCCACTGAAATGATTTTAATTCCATATCCTGGCCTGAAGCCAGGGTTGTTCCAGGTCCAGAATATTAGTTTCAATTAGTTGATCTTGTAGTTGGCCTTTAGCTAACTTCTCTATGAAGGGAGATGAGAGGTTTGACATAGGGTGATAGTTGGCTATGTCTCCTGAGTGTGTTTGCTCAGTTTTGGTCTGACAGTTTTGTGTTTGAAGGAAGAACGGAAGGTTCCTTCTCTGAGGTGTTGACTATTTTGGTGAGGAACGGTACCAGTTGTTCAGAACTATCTTTTACGAGCCAGGAATGATGCGGCTTAGATTTACAAATCATGGGTCGAGATTCCCTTAGGACATCCAGAACTTCTTGAGTGAACTATTTAAACTGTGGAAATGCAGTTGGGCTATTAGTTGGTAGGGATAGATGGTGCAGATCCATGCTGTTAGAGAATGTGCCAAGATGATCTTGTCATCAAAGTAGGATGATAGTTCTTCACAGCGTTTGGTGCTCAGTTATGATACAGGTTGTAGTGCTTATTTACAAAGGTCATAAAGGATCCGAAGAGCTGCAGAGAAAAATTCCCTCCATTGTGGGGGGGAGCACCCTTGTCACTCTTGTGCAGTCCAGAGTGGTTTGTGTGTGCAGCCGTGTGAAGTAGCCCCAGAGAGAAACATGTCTTTTCTTTCTCAGCTGGAGTGTCGAGCTAGTGCAAGTACCTAACAGAAAATATGGTCCTCCAAGAGCAGAAGAAATACTGTCATGTCCTGTAATTAATCTTGTCTTATTAGTCATCAGACTGCTTTAATTTTTAATGGGAATTACTTAACATTCCAATGTTTGAATGATGAAACTGCTAGCTTCACATATTGTATAAAATGTGAGTTAATTGCAACATTTTATTTTCTGTTTTCCTTGTTATAATCTTTTTGATATCAAACTTTATTGGAACAAAAAGGCAAACACCTTTTTATATATAGAATCATATTTTTTTCCATCTCAGTCTGTTTCCCCTCATTTTAAATGCATTTTCTTGTTGTGTAATCATATTGTTTAGATCATATCTGAGGATGTAAAAGATTTAAAAAGGCACTCCAGTGGTTTGTAAAAATGGTCTAAAGCAATGAAGTAGTACTATTACAATTAGTACAGTGGCAGGGCTATTGAGAAATGTAACAGTTCTTTGATTAAATTGGCTAAAAAAACAAATGTTTGAGTTGGAATGTGGAGAGAGCAAGAAGGAACCAACATAAAGTACATTGGTTAATTAGCTGCAGAATTAATGTTGTTACTGCTTACATGTGGCTTTCTTTTTCAGATCCTTGTTCATTTGGGACTTTTAACAAAGGAATCTGGATTCAAGATTGCAGAGAATGCATTTAGTGGTGGCCCACTTGGTGAATTAGTCCAATGGAGTGATTTAATTACATCTCTCTACTTACTGGGCCATGACATTAGGATTTCATCTTCACTGGCAGAGCTCAAGGAGTAAGAAGATTATTTTCAATTTTGAAACTAGAATACAAAAAAGAAATTGTAAACTCCTGAAGCTTCTATTAGTACTGTCTATAATTTCTTGAAGAGGAAAATGAAAGTGATAATTCACTAAACAGGAGATAAGAAGATTATTTTCATGAGCTAAATATATGCACTGTGAAAAGGATAATATGTTTTCATTGTAGCTGCAGCCTCCTGAGATTTCATAAATTAACGCTGGAAAATTCAAACTAAGCAGCTTAATTTTTTACCATTGCAGGTGCTTTAAACATCTGCAACAAGATACATTACTGACTATTCTAATTCCATGTCCTTTAGCTTAAATTTATAATATTCCCCACTCCGCATCCAGCTATTTAGAGTCTTAAATAAATTAATTTTAATGCAGTTAAGTGCTCTGAAAATGCTTATATTTCAGTCAAATTTACATTAGTTTCTTTTGTAGGATAAAGTCATTTTGGTTTTTAGACTCAGTGACACTTCTTCCTGCTTTAATGCTTTTTATAATGCACTGGTTTAAGATTGGGCATTTGTCCTTTTTTCTGTAGCTTTCATTTTTACAATATATACAATGAAACCATATTATAGTGAATTCTGATATAATAAAATAGTTAATAAAATACTAGAAGTAATATCCAAATTGCTTCAGTATATCGCATTTGCTTTGTGAAAATTGCTGCTCAGGTTATATTTGTACCTCTGTTTAGACTAGAGAAAATACTCAGTGACAAGAGTCTACTATAAGAAGTCTCTGTTTTACTGTACTTAATCCATTTTGCAGTAAACTTTTTAGAATGTTTTACTGGCTTTCAACAGTAAGAGATTAAAATGGCACATATGCAGTTATTGTCTTTGCAAAATTAGAATAATTGACCAATGTGATTTTTTTTAATGTAATTGGATTATCAATACAAATTGCATATTGCATGAATGCAGAAAGGTGCTGAAATATTCCCCCCCTCCCTCCCGTTTTTTTCTTTTTCAATAGGATTATGAAGAAGGTTGTAGGTAACAGATCTGGCTGCCCCACCCAGGGAGATAAAGTGGTAGAACTCATTTACATTGATATTGTGGGACTTACTCAGTTTAAGAAAACGCTTGGTCCATCGTGGGTTCATTACCAGTAAGTATTACTCTTATCTGACCATTTGCAGAAGCTCTTTAACAAAAGCATTTGAGTAGCACATGGGCAGTAAATATATAAAATACTGACCTGAGTACCATCCAGTCTGAACTGAATTTATTTGAAAATTAAGCTGTTAAAAACTACTTTAGGTCTTTCATTGTTAGGAGAATAATGCATAAAGAGTCTATTGCCTTTTTCTTTTCTAAACCATCTTTCTCCTCCCCTTTGAAAGTCTGCAAGACACAGTATATCAGAGATGCATTGTAGCATTTCAGAATATTGTTATATTGTTGAAATTGTGTATTCCACCTAAGCTGCTACTTTTGCTCTCTCCTCATTTGCTCCTTATGAGTGCGTTGTTCTTTTTACCTTAAATCAAATGATAAATGTATCAGCAAGCAAATTGAGTTCACTTTTTCAATTGAAGTAGTGTGTGTCATCTTCTATAATGTAAAACAAAATCACTAACTTAGTCCTCATGAAAGGTGTTGGATTGACAGTCCTGGTGTTACCAGCTTTGCCTGTTACTTTGGGGTATGCTCATTTATTAGAGTTACTCTTCTGGGGAGAGCAGTTTCTGTACTTCTGTCAATGTACTGCATATGTCACTTGTGTTCTCATATGGCGCTCTACTTATCCCTGCTGCAAGTTCCCTCCCCACGGAGCTATCCTGCAGGACCTATGTTCCCCGGGGGCTGGGTTCTTCCAGCCCCAGAATCAGACACACACACATTAACAGAGCACGTCTGAGAGGACCAGGTTACTCAGCACTCCCAAGCTGATGCTTTATATGTCCCTGGACTCAGTAGGCTGGATCGAGCAGCATTTCCAAGCTGTCACCCTCATAGGCCCTTGGATTCAGCAGACTGGATCGAGCAGCATTTCCAAGATGCCACCCTTTTATGTCCCAGGTTCAGCATGTCTCTATCCCCACTTGATGAGCAAACCCCACAGGATTTTGGGGCACTGCAGGGATCTTTTAGCTTAGGTATGAAGAGCACTGCTGCAGAGCGAATGAGAAAACAAAAGAAACACGCACAAGGGAGAGAGAGAAGCAACCAGCTTTATCATGAAAATTATTTATTGCCAGGTAATAACCATAGGGGAGCCAAACAAACAAAACAGTTAAAATATTAAATCTAACTTAAATTTGATTATAAAAGTCAGGGTTAGAAAACTATAATTGATCACGCAAGTAGGGTCAGAAGGCTATAACTAGAGAGAGAGAGAGAACTGGGTTCTCACTACTCCATGAAGCTTGAATCAACCAGGGGTCCCAGGTGGTGGTGGTAACTGAGGGTCCAGAGTGCTGGAGACAGGCCGAGCCCCCAGCATGATCAGTCAGGAGAAGATCCAGATTTTGGATCCAGGCATCAGAACACTTACTTGAGCATGGGTAGGGGTTTTTGTAGAGAAACAACAATGGTTCAAGGGAGAACACTAGATTTGTTTGTGTGAACTAATGGCTCAAGGGAGTATACCAAAGTTGTTTTGTTCAGGGTAGCCAATGGGAGCTGATCACTCCCAGCTATGGGCGGTGTTCCTTGGAGGGAGCTCACAATACAATTAGGGAGCTTCATTGTCTTGATACTAATAAAGGTTTTATTACTAGAATTGGTCTGATAACTACTGAGCTGGGTGTGTGCAGGTGTGGGTTCATTAACATCTGGAGCAGAGATTCCCCCATCATGCAGTGCTTCCCTGCTTTTCTGGTCCCAGAGTTCCGTGCAGTTCTTGCCTTGGAATCTTTGTTCTCCATTCTGTATGCTAATGGAGATGTCTCCTTGTCCATCTTCCATGCAAATGAGGCTAGGGGAGTTTCCTTAATCCTGTCATCCTTATCCCAGGGGTTTAGGTGTGTCTCCTACTGCCTTTTCATTGCTTTTTGTAAGTCTGTCTTCTGAACGGTTCTGGTTCAAGCAGAGGCCTGGGGGGTGCGCGGGGGGGAGGTCTTTTGTGAGTCAGACAGGCTGGGTACTGTACCCTGGTTCCCCAAGAACACAGAGCTGCTAGGTGACACTGGAGACTGAGGACCTCTGTTTATCCACTGAAATAGTACTTGCACAGTCAGTGGCAATACCTTTCACACACTGTCCCAACTCTGAGCTGGAGAGACCCATCTTTAAGGATGAATGGGTAGTTCAATCTCTGGCCTATTGAGTTTACTGGGGCTACAAGTTGTGGTGGCCTTTGTGATGTATAAATATCTGTCCACTGGGAACTGAACTGAGGCCATTAACTGCTATTATTATTAAGGGCATGAGAGTAAACTGTTCCACTGCATAGGAAAGATAAGTAGTATGTCAAGAGACTACCCTGGCTTAACCCGGAGATCTTCAATGATCTGAAACTCCAAAAAGAGTCCTACAAAAAAGTGGAAACTAGGTCAAATTACGAAGGATGAATATCAACAAATAACACAAGTATGTAGGGGCAAAATTAGAAAGCCAAGGCACAAAATGAGATTAAACTAGCTCTAGAGATAAAGAGTAACAAGAAAACATTCTAAAAATACATTAGACGCAAGAGGAAGACCAAGGACAGGGGTAGGCCCATTACTCAATGAGGGAGGAGGGGAGGCAGAAGTGCTACATGACTTTTCTTTCGGTTTTCACCAAAAAGATTTAGTTGCAATTGGACATCTAACACAGTGAATGATCGTGAAAACGAGGTATGATATGAGGCTAAAATTGGGAAAGAACAAGTTAAAAATTACTTAAACAAGTTAGGTATCTTCAAATCACCGGGGCCTGGTGAAATACATCCTAGAATACTCAAGGAGCTGACTGAGGAGATATCTGAGCCATTAGCAATTGACTTTGAAAAGTCATGGAAGATGGGAGAGATTCCAGAGGACTGAAAAAGGACAAGTATAATGCCAATCTATAAAAAGGGAAATAAGGACAACCTGGGGAATTACAGACCAGTCAGCTTAACTTTAGTACCCGGAAAGATAATGGAGCAAATAATCAAGCAATCAGTTTGCAAACACCTATAAGATAATAAGGTGATAAGTAACATTTTTCAAGAACAAATCATGCCAAACCAAATTAATAGCTTTCTTTGACAAGGTAACAAGCCTTGTGGATGCGGGGGAAGTGGTAGATGTGGTATATATTGACTTTAGTCAGGTTTTTGATACTGTTTCACATAACCTTCTCCTAAACAAGCTAGGGAAATACAACTTAGATGGAACTACTATAAGGTGGGTGCATAACTAGTTCCTAGATAATAATCATCAGTGGTTCACTATCAAGCTGGAAAGGCATATCAAGTGGGGTCCCATAGAGATCAGTTCTAGGTCCAGGTCTGTTCAATATCTTCATCAATGATTAGATAATAGCATAGAGAGTACACTTATAAAGTTTGCGGATAATACCAAGCTGGGAGGGGTTGCAGGTGCTTTGGAGGATTGGATTAAAATTCAAAATGACCTGGAGAAATGGTCTGAAGTAAATAGGATGAAATTCAATAAGGACAAATGCAAAGTACTCCACTTAGGAAGGAACAATCAGTTGCACACATACAAAATGGAACTCCTGGAGAAAATCTGAGCCATTGCAGTGCAGCAGAAAAATGCCCCGCCCCGCACATTCCCGTTGCTTCCTTGCAGAAAATGGTTTGTGTGGGGAAGCAAAGAAAAGCTGCACCAATGCTCATTCCCTCGTCCCGGCAGTTCAGGCGCTCTGTTTGATCTGCTGGGAGAGAGGTAAATCACTCTGGGTCTGGGGATGCCCTGGGCACAGCTGGGACCTTGGTCCCAGCTGGGTGGTGGGGGGGAGGGAGACAGAGGAGAACAGAGATGGAGTTCCCCCTTCCCTGCACAGAGTAGCCGGGGCTGGGTCAGATCAACCCCCTGAAACTTTCCCTGGCTGCAGAAAGCTCTGCACCGGGAGGGGTAGGGGGGGCATTTGGGCAGACAGGAAGCAGCTCCCCGTACAGTGGCCCCTCCCCCTACCCGGGCACCCAGAATCCCCCCAACCAAGCCCCCCAAACACCCCTGCTAAGCCTCACTCCCTACATCTGGACCCCCACCCCACTGAGCCCCAACCATCTGCACCCTGAGCCGCCCCCCAGTTTCCCTCTCCCACTGAGCCCTAACCACCTTCACCTGGACTCCCCTGCAGAGTCCCATTCCCCCTGCACGCAGAACCCTGCACCGAGCCCCTGTGCATCCAGATTCTTTCCCCTCCCCCGGGCCTCCCACCGAGCAGCCTGCACCCAAATTGCACCACACAGAGCCCTGGTACTCTTGAGGGAATTATTTACCAAAAAATTAAAATTCTGCAAAGTTCTGCATATTTTATTTGTTAAAATAACACACAAACACAAAATATATAATCATACCATTTTCAGTTATTTTTGTAATTTGCAAATAATTGAAAATGGTGTGATTATATTGTGTTATTTTGACAAAATATGCAGAATTTTGTTAAATTTTAAAATGTATGCAGAATTTTTAATTTTTTTGGAGCAGAATTCCCTCAGGAGTAAAAAAATGGGAAATGACTGCCTAGGAAGGAGTACTGCAGAAAGGGATCTAGGGATCAGAGTGGATCGATCACAAGCTAAATATGAGTCAACAGTATAACACTGTTGCAAAGAAAACAAACATCATTCTGAGATGTATTAACAGGAGTGTTGTAAGCAAGACACGAGGAGTAATTCTTCTGCTCTACTCTGCGCTGATTAGGCCTCAACTGGAGTATTGTATCCAGTTCTGAGCGCCACATTTCAGGAAAGATGTGGACAAACTGGAGAAAGTCCAGAGAAGAGCAACAAAAATGGTTAAAGGTCTAGACATCATGTCCTGTGAGGGAAGACTGAAAAAATTGGGTTTGTTTAGTCCGGAGAAGAGAAGACTGATGGGGGACATGATAGCAGTTTTCAAGTACATGAAAGGTGTTACAAGAAGGGAGAAAAATTATTCTCCTTAACCTCTGAGAATAGGACAAGAATCCATGAGCTTAAATTGTAGGAAGATATTAGGGAAAAAAACTGTCAGGGTAGTTGAGTGCTGAAATAATTTCTCTTTCTGTCTCTCTGTCTCTCTCCCCACCACACCGGAAACCAGCAGGTCCAAAATAGCTTATTGCAAAATGTTTCAGTGTGCTGTAAAAAGGAATCCAAACTCCTGGATTTAATAAAATATTTTTTTTGTGTGACTTGCAATCTTGACTGTTTCTAAATTGCTTCTAAATCAAGGTAGTGGTGTCACTCAAAATTCCCAATAAATTCTGTTGTTTTTTTTTAAAGTGAATGTACTGAAATGTATTCTCATGGAGGCAGAAAAAAGTCAGCTTAGCCTTTCTCCGAGCCTCAGTTTTTTCCAAGTTCCATCTTTTCCATCATAGGCTTATTTTAAATTATGCTCATGCCCAAGCTTGCACATTATAGAATTGTCTCATAGGTACTTGGAAGGAAATTCGAAATAAAGATAGGTTCTGCTCTGAGGAGCACACTAATCAATCTAATCGTGTTTTCCACTGAATTTCTTTGGTTGTCTTTCTGCCAGATATGATTCTATCATTAGGCCAGAATGGCAAAAAAATGTGTGTAAAATGAGAATGGTCTCTTCCTTTTTTTTTTTCCATTTAATTTCCTATTTGCCATGTTTTATAATGAAGATATGTAAATGTAGCATGACACCAAGGTTGTTTGATTAGCTTTCCATTTTTTTTATTTCATGAATCATTACATCTTAAAATGTCAATATATTTTCCCTATTTTTTTCTAATTCAACTTTTATCCTGGTTCATGAGTTTTGCAATTAAATTTGGCTCTAAACAAATTTGTGTGAACTACAATTTTTCTTAGTTTTGCTTTTTAAAATAAATTGGTTACCAGTGCCCCTTCCCCCATACACAAACACAGAGTAACATAAGCTTCTTGGCAAATTTTGTCAGTGAAAGAATTTGTTACTTAACCTGGATAATTCCAGTGTCAAAGCAGATGTTTACGTATATTTTAGTTTATTCCAATAGAATGAACATTATCATATAGAACTGCTACCTTATCATTGCTTCTTTACTAATTGCTGTCTTCATTTATTAATATTTAATCGCTGTACAGTTCTTGTTATAACTACAGTATGAGCCCTTTTTTGGTTCTATAGTGAAGCTAAGAGTGTTTCTGTGCTCGCATTCCTTAGTTTTATGTCAGTTAAATTCTCTCAGCAGATGTCCGTATGCTGACCAGTTTAGTCTGCTTGTACAGAACAGGCTTGAATGTGAATTAAATTCGAACTTGCTGTTTGTTCATTTCAGTATTCACTGCTGTTTTGTAAGAGAACTTTAGCTCAAAGGAAGTTATTGATGATTTCAAATTAGGTGACTAGAGTTAGCAGCTCCAAAAGCAGCAACTCTTGCTGCTGGGAGTTCTGAAATTCTAAACGAACCAAATCCTGTTTTTGTTCATTTCTCTTGCTTGTAGCACCAGTGATGACATCAGGTAACACATGTCCAGTATCATTGGTGCTGCCAGTATCACGAATGTAACGAAACTGATTTGGCTTTGATGTATAACACAGCTGCTATTCAAAATGATATATTCTGTATAAATAAAAACGAGGCGTCCTTTTGGCACATTAGAGACTAACCAATTTATTTGGACATAAGCTTTCATGGGCTAGAACCACTTCATCCGGATGCATGAAGTGAAAAATACAGGAGCAGGTATAAATACATGTAAGGATGGGGATTGCTTTACCAAGTGTGAGTTCAGGCTAATGAGATAAATCAATTAACAGCAGGATACCAAGGGAGGAAAAATAACTTTTGAAATGGTAAGAGAGTGGCCCATTACAAACTGTTGACAACAAGGTGTGAGTAACAGTAGGGAGAAATTAATATTGGGGAAAGTAAGTTTAGATTTTATAATGACCCAAACACTCCCAGTGCTTATTCAGGCCTAATCTGATGGTATTCTGTATAAAGAAGCCCTGAAAGGAAGTCTGCTTAAATTTTTACATTAGAAATGCAGGTCCTAACTAGCTGGAAAGATTCTGTGGCCTACACTGGAAAAGCCACCCGTTGCTGACAGTAGATGTCAGGAATGGTGTTACCGAAGCATTGTTGAATGATTGTAAACTATTAGTACAGGCAAGGAAAAACAACAATAAGCATCAGCTACTGTAACTTTAACAATGTTAAAACCCAAACTATAGGGAAATCAGGGGGAGGTTGTTACTTAAAAAAAAAAAAAAAAAAAAAAAATCCAGTCCCTGTTCTCCATCCTATCTTCCTTTCATAGACCTAGAGGTTTATTGCTCACTCTTGAGTTTTTATAGAAAATATACTAAATAATGTGGATATTTCAGTTGTTTGATTTTATTTTTTTCTTACTTTAAATACATTAGGCAGATTTATAGTGACCTTACTGTAGGTAAGAGTCTCTTGAAAGGTTGTTGCGGAGTGTGGGGGACTCAGGGCCCTGCACCCCTGGCTTCCTGCAATTCACCATGACTCTCAGCTAGCCAGTAAAGCAGAAGGTTTATTTAGACAACAGGAACACAGTCCAAGACAGGTCTTGCAAGCACAGACAACAGGATCCTCCTCAGTTAGGTCCATCTTGGGGTCCCTGGGCACCCCAGCCCCCTTGGGAGGTCAGAGCCCCGTCTGCCTCCCAGCCATATCACCAGCCAGCTCCTGAAACTCTCCCTTCAGCGACCCCTCCCACAGCCTTTGTTCAGTTTCCCGGGCAAAGGTGTCACGTGGCCTTTAACCCCTTCCTGGGTTCTCATGTTACATGCTCAGGTATTCGTCAGTCAGTCTCCCATCCCCCAATGCAGACTATCCTAGCCACACTCCCCTGTCAGCATTCAAAGACCACAGTAAGAACAGTCCCAGTTCATCATAAAGGTGCTTCTGAAAAACTTGATATATTTAAACAATTAAGTACTAATGTAATAATGTGGTGTCTGAGCACAGTTTTCAGTAAGATCTTCCCTCACTCCCAAGCTATCGGAAGCATAGGACACTTCAGACTTCATTTAATACTTTCTGCTACAGTGTGTTCTGTGGAGATGGTTTAAAACCAGCAAATATATCCAAGAATTCGTGGTACATAATTATTTTTGTAACACTTAGAGTACTGCTGTTCAACATAAATGTCTCATTTTAAATAAAATCCATTAAGACTCAACCAAGCATGCCACTGCATACCCTTGTCAGCCTTACAGCAGTTTGAAGGCACTCTTTAACTGTCTGCATGTGTCATGACACACACCCTGCTGTGTCTTATGGCTCAGGTTTGCCTTTCCAGACCTTTCTTAACTGACCTTCCCTTTCCTTATTCGTTTCTCCATTCCCACATGCCATTTTCGAATAAACACACCCTTCATTTACTTCCCTCCTTGATTAGCTTGCTTTCAGCTGCACCTTCCATCACTTCTGTATCTCTATCATCCTGCTGCTTCAGAGACCCTTTGTTTTCTCTATATTGGATCCTTTCCAATTGCAGATCCAGCTGTTTAAATCAGCCGTACATGTAGCATTAAATATACCTGAAGCATTTGTGCTCCTCATGTAGATGATTCAACAGGCCCCAATGAGGTCTCAATTCTTCAGATTCCTAGAAGTCTCTCAAGTCACACATCTGACCAAAGTGTGCATTTATTAGGAATGCTGGATTGAGACTACCCAAGAAACAAGAATGCTGTTCTTACTCTCCAATTTACTGCTGCAGAGTCTGTTTTTGTCCTGCTGGAGTGTTCTCTGTGATGCAGAGATAATTGCCACTGTTGTAAAACGTTCTCAATGAAAACAGTTGACATAAAACACTGAATAACTACTACAGAAACTGAACTGTCAGCTTTGTTGTTTTGCGATTCACAGTATGTTGTATTTTTCTATTCATTTTGCTTGAAAGATCCCTATAGGGATAAAATGTGTAAATTATTCTGTCCTGTGCTCTCAAATATGAAGGTAACATTTCATATTAAAGCTACAATTTGCCATTGCTTTATGAATTTTCATTTAGACATTGGGGGCTGGAGGAGAAATTGTAAAAGAAATGTGTGAAACAAATGACTACAGATGACTGTACATATGTATTTTTAGGGCTAAGTTCTTTCTTCCTTTCTGAGGAAATGAGCTTATGCATAAGCTCGTGTATGGGGGCTGGGAGGGTAGATCACTTCTCAAAAGGGAGAGCAGGTGCTCACCAAGTCATTGGTTGCTATTGCAATCTGTTCCCCTTAGTAACTCATGCAGCTGCAGGACCCTCACCAGTGGGGGATGGAAAGTGGATCCATGTAGCTGTAGATCAGTTGGTCATGCCTTCGCCCTCAATGTGCAGTGACATAGATCAAACCCTGCAGAGCTATACTCTATAACACACTTTGGTATAGACCCCACTTTTACAAGCTCCCTGACGTCTATCTGCTACAACCCATATTTTGCTCTTTTTTGAGGGGAGGGGGGGCAGTTCTGCTCCCTTTCAAACCATATGTGCCGCTTGGGTTGTTGGAGGGAGACAATTCTCAGCCCTTAAAAAGATTAGGAGACACCAAAATTAGAATCCGTGTCCATTTAGAAGAGTCAGCAGTCATCATTTTCTATCTGAATTACATTAACCTAGGGGCCCTAGTCATGGACCAGGACCCTGTAGTGCTAGGAGCTGTACATAGAACACAAAGATAGTCCCTGCCCCCCAGAGCTTTCAGTCTGTACATAAGACAAGAAACAACAGCTCGATACAGACAGATGGGAGTGCAAGGAAACAATGAGACAACATTGGTCGGCATGACTGGCGACTGGTCTCAACAAACTAGTGGCCTAACTGCTGTCAAGTTGTAGGCATCAAGGTAAAAAAAAAAAAAAGAGTTTTAAGGAGTGATTTGAAGGGAGATAATGAGGTAGCTTTGCATATGATTAAGGAGATCTCCTTCCAACCGTGAGGGGGCAGTATGGGAGAAAGCACAAAGGTGCTTGTGTGAAAAGTTAACAAGTGGACAATGGAGGTTGGCATCATGGGCCAATCCTTAGCAGGAGTCAGCATTTCAGTAGTGAATGAGAGATGCCAGCTACAGTGAGGATAGGCCATGATGGGCCTGGAAAGTAAAGACAAACAGCTTATGTTTGATGTGATAGAGAAGGGAGAGCCAGTGGAAGGATTCAAAGAGAGAGGTAAATTATACTTTTAAATCTTTTCTAGTTTTTGCTATAAATTAGGGACAGAGAGGAATTTAAAACCTTTTTCTTTGATTCTTTACACTGTGCCTTTAAGCAGCTAGTCCCAGATGAATATGCTAAGTTAATAAAGTGTATCCAACAAAACCAAATACCAGACATGTGCATTTTCCATTTTCGTTTATATGAATGCACAGTTGTTAGTGACTTTTGAAACCTACATTTGAACAGAACATAAGAACGGCCGTACCGGGTCAGACCAAAGGTCCATCTAGCCCAGTATCCTGTCTACCGACAGTGGCCAATGCCAGGTGCCCCAGAGGGAGTGAACCTAACAGGCAATGATCAAGTGCTCTCTCTCCTGCCATCCATCTCCACCCTCTGACAAACAGAGGCTAGAGACACCATTCCTTACCCATCCTGGCTAGTAGCCATTAATGAACTTAACCACCATGAATTTATCCAGTTCTCTTTTAAACACTGTTATAGTCCTAGCCTTCACAACCCCCTCAGGTAAGGAGTTCCACAAGTTGACTGTGCGCTGCGTGAAGAAGAACTTTCTTCTATTTGTTTTAAACCTGCTGCCTATGAATTTCATTTGGTGACCCCTAGTTCTTATATTATGGGAATAAGTAAATAACTTTTCCTTATCCACTTTCTCCACATTTGTTCTTCTCAAAGCCTGTTTGGTTGCATCTATGCTTGGTGACATTTATTATTTCAATGAAAATAAACAGTAAAAAACATTTTTGTGATTGCACAATTTAGAAATGATTAAGGTTTGTTCTGGGTAAAGGAAGTTCTTAAATTTAAAAGAAAAGCTTAGTCAAAGAAGAACATGAACGATTTTAATTGCTTGTTTTTCATTCAGGTGTATGTTACGAGTACTGGATTCGTTCGGGACTGAACCTGAGTTTAATCATGCTCATTATGCCCAGTCTAAAGGCCACAAGACGCCATGGGGGAAATGGAACCTTAATCCACAGCAGTTTTATACAATGTTCCGTAAGTATCCTTGTTTTCATATATAATTGCTTCTAGAGCTAGAATTAAAAGTGAATGTTCCGATTAGGGAGAATCTTTTCAGTTTCAAAAGCTAGGTCATAATCTAGCAAAACGCAGAGGACAGGGGGCTTGTAATTCTGTTTTTGAATATGCAAAGCTGCAGTACACTCAGCACAAATGCACAAAAGAACAGTATTAACTGGATATAAATTTTGGTAAGGAGGTTTATTCTAAAATTAGTTTTCCAACATACACTGATGTCCGGTGTTCACTTTTGTTCGCTTCAGTTTCTCAAACGCTTCTGCAGAGTGATTGGTGGTTGTTTTTTGACATATCTGCAGAGTGATTCCATGTGGTAGACTAAATTACTGTTGTATATGATCATTTTAAGTCAGAGTTCTTCAGGCTGTGATGTTGTATTTATACCTTTTTTCATAAGTTTTGTCTTTAACTGAACAGAGCACAATGCTTTCCCCATTGCTTTTTGTTCAGATATCATAAACTCACAATCTCCATCATTCAACATAATTTTTGCATCTGTAGTTTTCCTTGCAGATAGTTTCAAGATTTGCTTGTACCCGGTTTGTTTTTCTGTTATGAGCATTTAAACTGAGGTGGACTGATTCAAATTATTTGAACCCAACAACCTGCAATTCTGTTGAAAATTAAAACATGTACTTGAGAACAATGTAGCTGAAAGTTGCACTTATTGACTATTATTAAAAAAAAAAAAAAGTAAAGCTTTTCAGTGACTCTGAAATATTTAGACAGCTTATGCAATGCCTGATATGTGTGTCTGAAAAATCAGTGTCAGCTAATCAAATTGTTGGAGGGAGTGTAGTGTGTTTAGATCAAGAAATTGGGAGCCAGAACTTTTAGGTTGTATTCCTGTCTCTGCAGCTGTGACTCACTTATGTGATTTTAGGCAAGCTAACTAACACCTCCTATGCCATTTCAATAGGCATCAGCAAAAACAAGGCAAGCATGTTTATTCGGGGACAGTCAGGTTTTTTCCTTGAAAAGACACCAGATATATGCCTATCCTATATTATTCCCTTTGGACATAACAAATTAATGAATTCCACCCAATGTTGTCAAAAACACCCTGATAAATCCCAAACATTAGTCATGTTGGGTAACCAAACAGTAATAACCTACAGAGGTCAATCAAGATACCTCATTTCATTATACTCGTTTCATACACACACAGCTCATCTGCATTTATTGTGAATATACAGATTCATTATTGTCTGAAACACAGTACATATTTGATTTTTTTCCTTTGGACAACCACAATGCATCTTTTCAGTAATGGCAAGGTGTGCGCTAATATTGCTCCACTTCAACAATGATTGCTAGAAAAAAGTGACCAATTTTCCTGTTTTAGTTGTAATGGTTCAGTGTGTTAGGACTGCAGTCAAATGAGGTAGAACATTCATGGAGACAGATATCGCCTTCTTGACAGAATGGGGGAAGATTGAAAGGTCTCCACTTTGCCTCGGTAAATGTCCAGGAGACAGAATAAGATATCATTTTGTTCACAAATTTCTTAATCCATTGAGTCTTTTCTTCTCTCATAATTCATGAAGTGAACTTTTGAAAATTTTAACCCACATACATTTAAAAGTGATTTTGAGTGTCCAACTTAAGACCTTTTAAAGAAGGTGAGGGGGAGTCAGCTTCAGAAAGTGCTGAGCCTATGAAAACTAGGCCAAATTCATGTCTCAGTTTGGGCACCCAAAATCCCTCTTGAAAATTTTGACCATGTTATGTTTAATTTCCATACTCAACTTGGTTTAGAGGATGGTAAGTAGTGCTTGACAACTTGGAAGTATCTTTGTTCTCTTCGATCTTCTATACCCGGTCAGGTGCATGGGTTATAGTCGCTTTGTCATATAATGGAGAAAGATTATGCAGTCTTCCAGTTTCACCCCTATGTGGTAAGGGTCTAACAGCTGCTCAGACTTCAGTAGTCTCCATGGACCAGGGTAGGTAGGGGCATGGTGAGAACAGGCATACTATTCCCTGTTCAGACTTGGCAGACAAGCTTGTCAAACTTTAACCTTCAGAGTTTGGGCTTTTTTCACCTTGTATGCAGAGGTTCATAGTGACATTTTGTTCTTTAAGTAGAACTGCTGCTAAAGACACCTGTACTCTGGCAGCACTAAGGGGTTAATGCAGGGACGAGGAACCTTTTTTCTATCAGGGGCCACTGACCAACAGAAAAAATCAGTCGCAGGTCACACACAGCCCTGCGGGGGGTGAGGCTCAGGGCTTCCCCTAAGCTCTGGGGTGGGGCTAGAAATGATGGGTTCAGGGTATGGGAGGGGGCTCAGGGCTGTGGTGTGGGAGGAGGTGAGGGCTCCGGCTGGGGGTGCGGGCTCTGGTGTGGAGCTGGGGGTGAAGGGTTTGGGGTGCAGGAAGGGGCTCCGGGCTGGGGCCAAAGGATTTGGAGTGCGTGAGTGGGCTGAGGGCTGGGGCAGGAGGTTGGGGTGCGGGAGGTTTGGGATGCGGGCTCCGGGAGAGAGTTTGGGTGCGAGAGGGGATTCTGACCTGGGGCAGGGGGTTCGGGGTGTGGGATCTGGCCAGGCAGCGCTTAACCTCGGGCAGCTCTCGGTCGGTGACGCAGCGGGGCTAGATGCAGGCTCCCTGCCTGCCAGGGCTCCGCACTGCTCCCAGAAGCGGCCACCATGTCCGGCCCCTATGCGGAGGGGGCAGGGTGCTCTGCACAGTGCGTGCTGCCCGCACCCACAGGTGCCGCTCCCGCAGTTCCCATTGGCTGCAGTTCCCGGCCAATGGGAGCTGCGGAGCTGGCGCTGGGGGTGGGGGCAACACGCGGAGCTTCCCTGATCACCCATACTCCTAGGGGACATGCTGGGAGCTGCACAGAGCCGACAGCTCTGGCTCGCGGCTCCAGCCCCACGGGGGGGCAGGCTCGGAGCTTCCGGCCTGCCGCGCTGAGACTTGCTGAGGGCCGGATGAAATGAAGCAGCAGGCCAGATTAAGGGAATAGAGACAAAAGGAAGGGATTTTATTTTCCGTACAGTAACCAAGAAATAATGAGGAGTGAAAGGAAGAATTACATGTTTGCCGAATGTCGAGAGAGATCTGGTTTGTGCCCAGTGTATCTGAGAAATAGCTCAGGAACATTTTGAGAGTGTTGCCGATATGCTGCCAACCTTCACGAGAGCAAGGCTTATCTACTGTGCAAGTGCTGACAGCGGAAAGTAAACCAAACCCAATTTATTTAGAACCCTGTGAAGCTTGTCCCTGAATTAATGGGAGTTCCTCATTGTTGCAGATTCTGTAAAAGAACTCCTTATTTGCTTTTTCATTGTTGGCTATATTTTGGGGCTACTTGCCAAGTCTTGGCTACTTGCTGTCTACCATGCTGTTGAGTTTAACTGCTCTGTAAAAATCTAAAAGACCCATTTAGTTCGTCATGCACTATGCATACAGTCCTAGAGAAGTACAGTGAAAGTTCAACAAATAAAGGAGCTGCATTCACAATTGTTTAGTGGCAAGTAACAAACAATATGGTAATGATTTGTGACTAGGAGATGTTACCAGGGCCGGCGCAACCCATTAGGTGACCTAGGCAGTCGCCTAGGGCGCTATAATTTGGGGGGCGGTGACCGCAGCGGTATGCAGCGGGACCTTCCGCCACCTCTGCAAGGGGGGGCGGCATTTCGGGGCGGGACCTTCCACTGCCTCTGTGGGGGGGGCAGCATTTCGGGGCAGGACCTTCCGCCGCCTAGGGCGGCAGAAAAGCTGGCGGCGCTCCTGGATGTTACTGAACAGGTCAGTTCTAGGCAGGGTTTGAGAGAGGGTGGATGGTTGAGCAAATGTGCCTTTTGCTTCTGGTGACCTAATCTCAGATTCTTGGTTCCTGTCGCAAATAGAAATTTAAAACCAGGGCTCATTTGTGAGGCATTATTTAATACAGTCGGTCCATAACTTTCTGCATGAGACCCTGCACAAGATAGCAGCTCAGAATGGTGGTACATTGGGATAATAGTTGCAAGGGCAATCCTGTGCCCATCATCTGTAGCTTGTTCTTAGTCCCTCTGTTTAATGCACACTAAATTCTCTTTATTTAAAGGGAAAATATTTTTAATGCAGCACAACAGCAAATCTTGTTTTTGTCGAGTAATGAGTGTACATCCAGTGGTCTGAGCAGCAGGCTTGGATACACGAGTCCTGATAGCTAATCTCAGCTATGGATCTGATTCTCTTTATGGCATAACCTTTTTTTCCCTCTTAGTTTCCTCCCTTCTTAAATGTGGGTAACAGTTATCCATTTTCAGAGATTTTATAAGGTGTAATAGTTCTTAAAGTGTTGCATGTATACTAGGATTTACTACTTCTACGCAGAACAACTTCATCAATTATATTTTAAACAGTATATGTGCACGTAAACTAGTGGCTTGTAACAGATAATATCCATCCGGTTTTTTAAATTCTACATATGGTGGTTATTCTGATTCTTCAGCACTTGGCATTGTATCACAACAGAGATGGTAAAGATATAAGTCCACCAAACTCATTCTGAAACATGCAATTGCAGTGCTGGAGACCTCTCAAGGATTTGCTAAATTTGTTGGGAAAGAGCCAGCTTTCTTGGCCTCTCACTCACCCAGAGGTAGCACAATCTTTTATTGGGTTGTGACCTTAAAATACTTATCAGTAAAGATTTTACAGTGTGATTGTAACTCAACTTTATTTCTAGGGCTTTGTTTATGAGGGCAAGACAATTACTACTGGATAAAAATCAAGCAAGCAGGAATCAGGCAGGCAAAAGTTGGTAGAAATTCTTAATGTAGCCAATTTTAGATAAAGCTATTTCAATCTGGACTGGAACACAACTTTTCACATAAAGCAAATATAATGACTAAAATGGGCCATATTTGAATAGTAACTTATTGGGAAAACGTTGTACATTTTATTGCCAGTCCTCTGAGTTATCCGGAAGCATGAGGTTCTGTTTCCCTTTTTATGTGTTTTCGTGTAACTGCAGTAACGCAAACTAGCAATGTTAGTGTTTTCTTTTAACTTCGTATTTCCTTCCCATTCGTTTGCATCCGTTTCTTAAAAGAAAATGGAAAAGGTGCCCTTGATCAGTATTATTCTCTCTGCACCATTCATTGTTAAATACCACTGTCAATTTCTCTGGTCTGTATGTCTGGTCTAAAAGTTCTCTGTCTGACTGTAGCTGAAATATTTTTTGTGAAAAGGGTAATTCTAATTGGATTTCATGTAGTTCATTCAAGGCACAATAGTCAAATAGAGAATATAATAACTGAGAGGATTTCATTGTCTGTATAATGTGCATTAGACTGTTTTCCTAGAAGTCTTCCTTGTAGCCTTGTGCCTCTGGGTGCATCAGTATTTCTTGCATTCGTGTGTTGAGAACAGAAATCACAGATCCTGACAATAAATGCATAAGTCTACTTTGGCAACTTTAATGTCATCCACAAACTACTATATATATAACTAACTATGTTTTTCTTACTCAAAAAGCAATTTAAGTATTATGTAAATATTATATATAAAACTATTTTTCTGCTTGATTTATCCTCTGAAATTCTTTCATTTTACTTGTGAATCTGTACATTTTGTCCATTTTACTGAAATTGTGAGAGATCCACTAGTGACATAAAAAGATACTGTGTGTATATAAACTTATCTTTTCTATGGTGTCAGTCAGTTTCCTGATTTTCAAGAATGAACTGTTGAAGCCCCATAATCATATTTGATTTCTGTATTACTCTGAATGTGAGTTTAGCTATGATATGTGAGGAACTAATGCCCAAATACAGCTTCACACATTATACGGGGTTTAATTGTTTTATTCAGCACCTTCCTCCAGACCAAAGGGAACAATTCCAGGCAGTTATTGCTGAGGGACAGTTACTGGCCACAACACCCTTCAAGCTGTCCTGGCCCACAACTGTCAAGATGCACCGTGGCGCATTTAATCTCCACAGCCATGGTGATGTGCAGGGCATCCTGATTCCAGTTTTCTGGTTCCCCAGAAGTCCAGAATATGATAGAGGAGCTCCCATTTGATGGACTGAATTTGTTTGCAGAGAATACCAACAATTCACGACACACTCTAAATCACTGTAGAGCCACGTTGCATTCATTGGCCATCTGCACATTCAAAGAAAAGAAAATTTAGTAGATCCCAAATGGCCCAAACATCCTGCCTCATGCAATTCTTCTTTTTTTAGAGAGACCTTTGGAACCTCCAAGGAAGAGAGAAAAGGTTCCAGAGAAAGAGTTCCTCTCATCCATCGGACCCTAGTTTGCAGCAGGCGGCGGCAGCTGCTGCTTCTTGATGGGATGATCGAGAGTTTGAACCCTCCCCATTCCCTAGATTGTCAGCTGCAATCATTTGCCCACCCCCCGATGCAGAGACCATCTCTTCCATTTCTGGCAAGCTCGGAGTAACGGTTCTGGAAGTAATAATGGACTACACCGTCGACTTTACCTCCCTTCCTCCTCCTCCTCATCCCTCTTTCCCACCCAAGCTCTTTCTAAGACAGCAAATAAACTCCCTTCTTCATATAGGAGCATAGAACCTGTTCCCACTAAGCACAAAAGAAAAGGTTTCTACTCAGGGTACTTCTTTGTGCCAAAGAAAAATGGAGGATAGGGACCAATCTAGGATGCAAGACTCCTAAACAGATTTGTGAGGTCCCAAAAGTTCAGGATGGTGTCTGGCAGGTGTAATTCCTTCACTAGATTCAGGGGGTTGGCTTTTGGCTCTTAACCTTCAAGATGCATACGTCCACATAGCGATTCACCTATCCCACAGAAGGTACCTGCATTTCATTATAGGCCAGGACACTTTCAATACTGAGTGCTCCCATTTGGCTTCTCCTCAGCTTCCAGGGTGTTCTCAAAGGTTCTAGCAGTAATGGCCACCTACCTGCATCGATAGGCAATTGTAGTGTTTTTGTGTCTCAACGATTGGCTGTTCAAGGGTCGGTCTTATAAGGAGGTGCTCTCTGCCGCATGGAGGATGCTTGCCTTATTCGTGGACTTTGGCTTTCAACTGAATGTGGAAAAATCCATGCTGACTACCATATAAAATTATAGTTTATAGGGGCATCCCTGGATTCCCTGGCAGCCAGGGCATTTCTTCCCAGGGACAGTTTCTTAGCACTGTCAGACCTTGTCAGGTCTATTCAGATGAGCCCCCATATCTCAGTAATAAACTGTCTTCAGCTTCTGGGTCACATGGAAGCTTGCACTTTTGTGACAAATCATGCAAGATTATGCCTTCACTGTCTCTAGAGATGGTTCAGAATAGCTTGTTCATCAAGCAGACACAGCTTAGACAAACAAGTATCAGTTCCCCAACTGGTGGCAAGATCATAAAAATGTAAGTGCTGGAGTTCCTTCTTTCAGCTGGTGCCAATGGTCGTGTAATGACAGAGGCATCTCTGTTGGTATGTGTTGTAGGAGCAGCAATGATCTGTATGCTCTATATAACCTGTATGTTCAAAAGATCTGTTACACCTTCTCCCCCCTCCACCCCCTCGTCTCCTCTCCCTCTTTGAATACCTGTGAAGTGGCTTTCCCCCTCACTCACTCCTGGAATGCTTGTGAAATGAATGGGCTGCTAAAACAGCTGGAAGATCAAAAGAGCTAGACAAGGTGTCTGGGACTCTAATTAGGCAGCGCTCACACACCCAATGCATGGACACTGCCCGAGGTGAAGTGTGACCAACCAGGCGCGGCCAAGTCATCTCTAGTCGCAGGCCATAAGAAGCAGGCCCTTAACAGGGGAAGGGGCCATGTACTCAGCAGTGCACTCACAAGCTTGTACCTCCCATGAAGGCCCTTTGCCCGGACCGCCTGGCCAGTGGTTCGCTGCGGTGCATTGCATCGTGCCTTGGGAAGACTTACCTTCACCGCACCATCCATCGCTGCACTGTGGGATGCTTACCTTGAAGAATCCTGACGTCTCCAGTGCCGTGCCTGTCCTGGGAGTGTGAGTATGCAATTGTGAGTGTGACCCCCCCCCTTCTTTTGAGCTTAGCTATCAATATAATAAATGTTTGGCTTTCTGCCAAACTCTGGTGGGTCATTAGTCCTCCGTAAGCTTATTGGCGGGCCCAATTTCAGGTAACAGGATGGGGGCACACCTCAGTGCTCATACAGGACAGGGCGGATAGTCACCCAAGAAACCACTCTCTGTGTCAACCTGTTGGAATTCAGAGGATTTAGAAATGCTTATTGTCGCTTTCTGTCTCTCATCAAAGACAAGTCTATCAGAGTCATGACTGACGACGTATACTGCATGCAGGAGGGGACGAGATCCCATTTCCCTCTGCATCGAAGGCAATAAAGCTATGGAACTGATGCATAAGGCATCACATAAGAATTTCATCTCAGCAGGTCTTTTCACTAAGACTACAAGTGGGAGTTGGACTCTGATTTTTATTGACATATTTTGAACGTAGGAATTCTCAGAAGTGGAGCTCTACGCCACATCTTCAAACAAAAAATACTACCTGTTCAAGGGGAAGAGCTTAGGCCTCAATTAATTGGGGGATGCCTTCCTCCTCCCTTGGAAATAGCTCTTTTACATATTTCCCCCACACCTCTTATTCTCAGTGTGGTGAACAAGATCAGAAGGACGAAGCCAGATTTATCCTAATAGTCTTGACATGGTCGAGGCAGACATGGTTTCCTTACCTGCTTCACCTATCTCTGTGTCCAGAGATAAATCTTCCAATAATTCCTCATTTCCTGTCGCTGGACACATCTGGCTGCTGCCTAATCCGAGAACTCTCCACCTCAAGATGTGGCTCCTCGATGGCTTGTTGGGGAAGAGCCAGCAGATGGACTCTTTTCTACCATTTAGTAATATCAGAAATACTTGCCTTCAAAAATGGAAAAGATGTAGTCATTGGTGCAACCTCCAGAAAGTTATTCCTCACTCTGCCCCTCTTCTGCTAGTTCTGGAGGACCTCTTGCATTTAAAGGAAAAACAGGATTGTCTCAAGGTTCATTGAGGGATTCCACAATTAGGGAGTTTCACTGTTTGCTCATCCTCCAACTTTAATGTTCATGAAGGGATTGGGAAACGTTTTCCCACAGATGAAAGCCCCTGCTCTGGTTTGGGACTTCAGTTTCGTTCTTAGAAATCTCATGAAATGCCCATTTGAACCAGTGACATTCTGCTCATTATTAAACTTCCCTATGTAGTTAGCCTTTGTAGTGGCTATTACATCAGCCTGAAGAGTGGGTGAAATTGGGGTAGTAATGGCAGACCCTCCTTTCACAATATTCTACAAGAACTAGATTTCCTTACAGTCACATCGCAGATTCCTTCCTAAAGTATTATCTGGGTTTCAGACTACTGAATCAGACTACTTATCTACCAATTTTCTTTCCAAAACCACATAATTCCATTTTGAAGACTGCTGTCCACACTCTAGGTATCTAGTGGGTGCTGGCTTTCTACCTGGATAGGACTAAATCATTCAGGAAATCTCCAAGACTATTCATTTTGTTTGCAGACAGATCTAAAGGATCTGCTATTTCTACACAGACACTGTCAAAATGGATCTCCGGATATATTATTGCTTATTATGTTGTTGCCAACATTCCACCTCCTCCTGGTGTGTCAGCGCGTGCTAAGAGGTCTCAGTCTACATGTGAGGCCCTCCTTAAAAATGTCCCTGTATCTGAGATCTGCATGATCCTCTGTACATAGCTTCTCCAGACACTGCCTTAATCGATGCCTCTAGATGACATGTGGCAGTTAGCAATGCAATTCTTTTCTCAGTTATGGACTAGATTCCGAAGATCCCTCCTTCTTTTGGGGGAAGTCACCTGAAGTGAAGCACCCATACTCATCCTGTGCAGTAACTGTGGTTCTTTGAGATGCGTGACCCTGTGAGTGTGCCACTACCTGTCCTCCTTCCCCTGCTTTGGAGTTTCTTAAGAGACTTGGCAATGGAGAGGGAACTGAGGGTGGTTCACCCATGCAGCTTTATATAGCCTTGCTGTGGGACAAAAGGATAACTAGGGCACCTCCATGGGCTGAATGGATGCTACTAATGAAAATTTCCGATCAAAAGCATGTGGTGCGCACATGAACCTGAAGTGGAGCACCCATAGGGGGACATGTCTAGAAGAGCCACAGTTACTGCACAGGGTGAGTAACCTCCTCCTCTTAATATGGTAGTCCCTCTCTAGTTGAACACTTTATTAATGGGGGGGAGGGGAGGAATTCTTACACTCATGGGGGACCTATAACATCTCTATATACATCAAAAGAATGGTGGCTAGAGTTATTGGATGTTGCTGGTAAGAAAAGACTTATACAGAAGGCAATGTCACAGAACATTTTTATGAAATGTCCTTTTTAGAATGTAATGCACCAATAAATAATTTTAATTTATAAGAATAATGGGTGAAATCCTAACTCCATTGAAATTAACGAACAAACCCAATTGACTTCAGTGGGGCCAGATTTACACCCAATATTTATAAGGATTATGTGAACTAGACAGTAAAATTCATATTAACCTCTTACATTTCTCCTCTGTATATTCTTTTGTGATTTTACATGAAAATAATTAAAATGGAGACACCATATTAAAGTGATTTGTGCCATGTTTTGTGTTGGCTCCTCTTCCACTTTGGGAAGTAAAATTTGAACAACACTTAAGTACAGTTAAATTTTAACAGGTGACTGTATGTAGTAATAATTAAGCCAGCATAGACTTTCAGGTTAATTGTTCCTCAGTGTCTTCCAGCTCACTTGACAAGTGTAAAGATAGAGTTTTTCTAATTGCCACCTCTGCAACTTGTAATGAGGTCTGAAAGTCAAACTGGGGTACTTCTGGCTTAGACACCATCGTCTTTCACCTGTAGCATAATGCTAAACATCATAAACAGTACTGTTAATCAAGTTCCAGCTTCAGAATTTTTATTACTGGTGATGAATGAGTAAGAAAAGAATGACTTACCCCTATTGCTGTTTTGGTTCTGTTGGACTTAAAGTAGTAAGAATTAATATTGTCAATAAAGTAAGCAAATATGTCTCTGAATATACTTGCAGGGAGTAGATTTGTTAAGTGAGGAGACATTTCCATGAAAGTCACTCTTCTGACGATGACCACATATTAAAGCCCCAGTGCTTTATTACTTCATGTAATAAACATGTCTCTCCTTTCTTTCTTGCAGCTCACACTCCAGATAATAGCTTCCTTGGGTTTGTGGTGGAGCAGCATCTAAATTCCAGTGACATTAAACACATTAATGACATCAAAAGGCAGAATCAGTCACTTGTTTATGGCAAAGTAGATAACTTCTGGAAGGTGAGTTGCAATTTTTTTTTTTTTAACATCTTTGTCAAATTCATTTTGATGAGGGGAAAAAGACATAAATCTCAAGACTCACAATAAGTTGCCTCATGAATTTCTAATAAGTCCTTTGTCTGAAAATAAGCAATAACGTCAAAGGATTTATCTACTGAGCATTTGTGGAGCTTTGTAATAAAAGGGGCATCTGCCTAGCTAAAGGGGGGTGGGAGTGAGTGGGTCTGAAAATGTCTGCACAATATCTGTCCACTTCACTTTGGTTGTAAAAATGCTACAATTTTCAGTAATGTATGTGCTTATGTGTGCCAATGAAGCATAGTGAGGCACAATGGAATTTTGAGTGTTGTATAGCATTTCCCTTGCTTGGATAAAGGACTTTTTTTTAATAACCAAGTGAATAGGATGCTTGTTTTGTTTTATTTACTGGTAACAAAATTAGTCTTTATAATGTTATCAGACTGATTTGAGGGAGATACAGTAACTATTAAAGATACATTGCAGGGATTTGAAGTGGTGCAGAGGCTTTCGTAAACCTGACCTGTATCATAAGCAACTGTCTTTCCGTGAGTTATTCTGCATGCTGCAAAAAGTTTTTTCTTGTATTTGATAGCAGCCTGTTCAATGTTCTGATCGTAAGGTTATGATGTGGAACCTGTTCAGGCTCTCACTTTAAAGCTCTGGAAATATCGCTTCTCATGCTCCCTTGCAAAAAATCAGCTTTGTGCTTAATTGACCTTGATGTTGTATAGCTATCATATCTGGATAAGGGAGCATTAATATTTAGCTTGTCATTGACAACTAGTTCTGCTTCCTAAAAGGAAGCAATTGTCTCTGTGCATTTGTAACCCACTGCTGAGAGTGTGACCGGTCCCAGAGTGTGGTGATCTGCAGGGGATATGAGTCTGCTACAGCTGCTAGCTCCAGAGCCTTGGCTGTTTAGTTTACGATGTAGTAGCTCATGCTTTTAGGTTTAGGTGTTCTCAGTTCAATTCCCACTATGTTGGCCAAGCTGTCAGCCATCATGTAAGTGGAAGCTTGTCTGAGATTCAAACTGCTGTTGGTCTCAGAGACTCAGGATGAACCTCCTATGAGCAGAGGAGGTACATAACCTACTGGTGTGTTTGTGTGTGTTAGTTAAGTCTTTCTTTGTGCCCAATCCACCGAGGATATGAATTGCCACAGCCTTCAGCTCCAGAGTTTTGTCTCTTTAGCTGGCGCTGTAACAGCTCGTGCTTTTATCTCTGGAGGTCCCAGGCCAATCCCTGGTGTGTTCTCACAATGGCATCCATCACACATTAACATTTATGGGGCCTAGTGCCTCTAGCAGCAAGCTGAGGAACAGTATAACTACTGCAGGCACAGTAGCCCGCTCATGTTAGTGTGATGTCATTGGTTCAGTCTACATAAAGGAACGCACACTCCCTAATCACCTTAATTCCTTTGCTGCTACTGCTGCTGAGAGTGAAACAAACTCTCTCTCATGTCCACAAGCTAGTTAGGCTATCATCCCATTGTTAGTTTAGTTAATTATTTATAGTATAGTTCGAGTAGTTGGGACCACTTGCCTTTTGTTATCCTCCAGTCCATGTCGGGTGCCAAACTCCATAGGAGGTTCAAACTACCTAGCTATCTTTCCAGAGACAGGTGTGCATGTTGGGTGCCTGGGAGAGGCTCAGATAGCATCCTGGTTCACAATTTGATGGACCTTCACTCCTTTGTTGAGGAATGGCAGACAGTTAAGTCTGCAAGGGCACTTGGCTTCCTTCAGCTTTTATCAGGCCATTTTAGGACACGTGGGAGTTTCAAAGTCATCCTCTTTGCATCCTCTGTAAAGAGACCTGAGACTCATCTTGCTGCCCCAACCTCCGTGCCACCCTCAGTGTCAGGCCCAAGAGCAGATGCCCCAAGGCAAACACTTACTGGGGCTCATCCTCCCATCAGGCACTGCAGGGTTTATCAAAACAGACTGCTCTGGCACTGCTCTCTTTGTCGGTACCAAAAGCTCTTTGTGCCTGTGACCCAGGAACCCCTTAATACCAACCAGTAGAGGGGCATAAGGGGGGCATAGGGGTTTATAGGAATCCCCTGGGTCTGATGTCTACATAATAGTGCACCAAAAGATGGGATATGAAATTTTTACCAACAACCAGTAACACCGCAGTCATCTTAATCATTGCAAAATGTATGTATGGGTAATATTTAAGAAGTTATATGTTTATTTTGGAAATTATCTTAAATCCATAGCAAAGCCTGGCTGTAATATGCAGGAAGGATTTTGGGTAGGCTTTTGCTCTCTATGACGTAACATAATGCCTAGTTAGTTAAGTTTAGGCTCTAGAAAGCATGTTATGGTTCTGTTTTACATGTAACGATTTGTTTCCCTTAATTCTACTTGCCTCTCCTCAAATGTCTGTTCTTTGTTAAATAAACTACTTATTTTTACTATAAACATGATGCTCTTCCAGCCAAGCCCTCCCTCAGGCTTCAGAGTGCACTTTACCAGCACACGCACACAGGTAGGGACACGCCCAGCTGCAGTTTCACACACATGCTGAGAACAGCTCTGCATATTAAGCTCGGGTAAGGAATTGCCCAGCACTCAAGTGCACACCCCCTCTAGAGTGTAAACCCAAAATTGTATAGTCTTGCGCTGCACAGAGAACTATACAGTGTAAGCTCATTTAAATTTGCCCCCTCCCTCAATGTGGAGGAAGGTTTGCACATCTTTTTGCTGCCCCTCTCCCCCAGATATGAATTCCATAAACTGGTTTTAAAGAAAACAAAAACAAGTTTAAGTGATTATAAGGGACAACAAACAGATCAAAGCAGATTGCTTAGTAAATAAAACAAACACGCAATCTAAGTTTAAAATACTAAAGAAACTGGCTACAAGTAGCAAATTCTCACCTGAAATGTTGTTTTAGTCAGACTGCAGAGATTCTTGAAGGCCAGCTGCACTTGCCTGCAGCTTGAAACTTCAGATATTTCATTCACAGGCTAGACACCATTCCAGCCTGGGCTCAGTCCTTCTCTCCCCCTTCGTCTTTGTTTCTTAGCTGTTTACAGCAGTCGTCCTGGGCGGGGATTCAGTGAAGAACGAACACTCATTATGTCATCCCCTGCCTTAAATAGGTTTTACATCTGGCGGGAATCCTTTGTCTTCCAGTGTGATTTCCACCCCCAGTCGAAAAGTACTAATTGTATCATGGCGTCCAGTATCAGGTGACTTGATCATATGACCCTGCAGCCATAACTCAGTCTATTTGCAGAATCCACAGGAAGGCTTTCCAGGAAGGTGGGAGATTAGCATCTTCAAAGACCTATTGTTTTTCCTAATGTCCCTTTCCAGCCAGTAATCTAGACTGATTGCATTCTGGCCAGTGGGCATTCCCCAGGTATAAACACATTTGTAATTGGTGCATACACAGTATTCCTAACTTCAGATACAAAAATGATACATGCATACAAATATGATAATAATAAATCATAATCTTTCCAACATCTCACATGATCCATCTTGCATAAAATACATCTTAGATATGCTATAATCATATTTTAACAATATTTCTATGAAGAATATGGGGCGTAGTGTCACACTAGTATTTGTTGCAACATCCCTCATCTAATGGGATGCTGGTCTCAGCAGCTCAGGAATTCTCCAAAAGTAACAGGTCATCCCTTACTGCTCACTCAGGCTGTGTCCTTGATGCTATTAGAAGGAAGAGCTGTTCTTTGTTTGCTGCTTTGGGCCTCTGAGAGGCAAATTATCAATCTGTCCTGTCCACATAAAACTACTTATGGGACTCTTGTTCTATTATGAGGTTTCAAACTTTTGATGTAGTTTTTGTGAGCTTCTTGGTATATAACAGGAACAACTGTTACATGTGTATCTGGAGTTCTAGAAAGGGAGGATTCCAGAATAAACTGTAATGGTCCCCTGGGTGACTGAGGGTAGGGCAATATTGCATATAGAAGGAACGGGAGGAGTCCGTAAACAAGGAGTGCTACTTTGGCAGCAGTTTGCCACCACTTCTCAAAATTGGGGGAATGTCTGGCAGTAAGGGATGTGGAGGAAGGATTTCATCTAACTCAATGAAGCTGGCTATTGTCTGGATTCTGATTTCCTGTACCTAAAAACACTGTTCCTTTAGAATAAAGATGAAATGTGGTTACCATAAACTACTGCTCCATTTATACTGGTACAGTGCACCAGGGTCTTTCAGAATACAGGACTAAGACAGTTGCTGTGAGTAAATTCTCAGGTGTATCACAGCTGACACGGAAAAGGGGAAACCTCTGAGTTACAACTGATGACAAAATAAGCAAATAGGGAGCTGAAATCTTGTTTCATTTAAACATGAACCCTTTTGCCTTTGGAATGGATGATTGATTGACTCCCCCTTTCACCTGCAACTTCCACTGATGATCCCTGGAGAGAGAAATTTTGAGGAAATAAGAATTAATCCTAATTGGCCTAGGAAGCTATGCTGTCCAAGCATACTAAATGATTTAATAGTATTTCTGATCGTGCTTCCTATAAGAATAGCTGTGCTGCATTAAGCCCATTTAAGAGGGCAGCACTTCAGAAGAAAAGATACTTACACAGATTGATAAACACCCTGTTGCCCACTTGCCAACTATCCACTTTAGTTGTCTATTACAGGATCCTTGGGGCATGGGAAGGGCAGAATCTCTGTTCATTAGCTGACGTATTAAAACCATGTGGATATTAGTCAGCAATACATTTGTGGTTGTGATCCTTCAAATGTGTTCATCCAAATCTAATCCTCCTTGAAATCCTCACTTATTAAAAAAAAAAAAAAAAAAAAACGGTAATTCTTGTTGACTGTAATGCTTTGGTGATTTTTCTGTTTGGTTCATGACTGAAGAAAGATTTCATTAGTTTTCTTTTTTTTCCCCTTTTGCATAATGAAGATTTCCCCCCAGAACACATTTCAGCAGAACAGAATCCATTAATTTTGAGTCTGTTCTAGTTTAGGCTTTTGCGATTACAGTTCCTGATCTGATTATCACTACCGAAAGCGTAATGCAGACTCTCAAGAATAGTTGGATCTATTAATCATCTATACTTCCTGACCTGATTAGTTGTGCGAGTCAACAGAACAGCCCGTCCAGTGTAGTCAGATCTAATAAACAAGGTTGTTGCTCAGTTACTTGGATTTTAATACATACATATTTTTTCAGTTCTTTAATCTGTCCATCCTACTCTGGCAACATGGATTAATAATTATAAGGCCAGAAGTGATCATTGTGATCATTTGGTCTGATCTCCTGTATAACACAGGCCATAGGACTAGAGCATAGCTTTTAGAAAAACATCCTATCTTAATTTTAAAATTTCCGGTGATGTAGAATCCATAACAATTCTTGGTAAGTTGGTCCAATTATTAATTACACTGTTGTTAAATGTGTGCCTTATTTCTAATCTAAATTTGTCTAGCTTCAACTTCCAGCATTTGGATCTAGTTATATAGTTGTCTGCTAGATAGAAGAGCACTCCATTATCAAATTTCTGTTCCCCCCATAAGTACTTAGAGATGGTGGGAAAAGTCACTCTTTAACCTTCTCTTTATTATAAACAGAATGAGCTCTGAGACATTCGCTGTAAAGTGTTTTCGTTTTCCAGTCCTTTAATCATTCTTTTGGCTCTTCTCTGAACCCTCTCCAATTTTGCAACATCCTTCTTGCATTGTGGACACCAGAACTGGACATAGTGTTCCAATAGGGTGGTCGCACAACTGCCAACTATAGAGGTACTATAACCTCCCTACTCTTACTTGATATTCCCTTGTTTATGTATCCAAGGATTGCATTAGGGCTTTTGGTCACAGCATTGCATTGGGAGCTCATGTGAAGCTCTTTATCCACCTAAACCCCCAAGTCCTTTTCAGAGTCACTACTTTCCAAGATAGCATCTCCAGTATCCTGTAATTATGACCTACATTCTTGGGGGTCCTAGATGTATGACTACATTTGGTTGTATTAAAACATGTTGTTTGCTTGTTAACATGTATTTGTTGTTTGGCATGCAGACTGCCCTGTGTGTACACACATGTAACGTTTACCCTCTACAGACAGGTTTGACTTCCGGGAGTGGGGAGGGAAGCATATTTGTGTGATGAAATCCATTCGGACCAACAAGGTTCCTGGGTTGAGCTTATATCTGTGCGGTTGGCTTAGTTTGTGGTTGCTTTACCTGTTTAGTGGCCTTGTTGTTTGTTGTTGTGAGTAGAGTTGAACTGAAGTAATCTATTTATGCTATTTTCTTTATATTTTGTATCAGAACAGATCACTTAACCAAAATTATATAAATCCCACCAAGTGCATATGGGTTCCTGCTTCTGATCAGCAACTGTAATGGTTAAAGCAGTGGTTCTTAATCTATTTACCATTGTGAGCTGCATGTACAGCTCTCTGTTACGTGAGCTGTACATGTGTATATATATTACCTGTATGGCCCTGAGAATGTCACATGGGCTGTAGCTGTGTGCTGCTTGGGCCACAGGTGGCCCATGGGTTGAGAACCACTGGGTTTACAGCATCACACAGGAAGTTGGAAGACCTAGGTTTTAGAATTGGCTGTGCCATTAACTTGGTTTATGACCATAAGCAAATCACTTAACTGCTGTGTCTATTTCCTTATCTATTAAGTGGGGCTGTAGTATTTCAGTTGCCATATAGGAACTTACATTCATGCTTATAAAGCACTTGGATCTGTAAAGGTTTGTATATTGTTACCTTTTATTGCTTGGTACTCCTGTTTGGTTCTACAGTGCCAAGAGCACAGCTGGACTCTGTTGCTGCTTGTGTATTATGAACATAATTCTTTGCCTAATTCCAAACAGTTTATACCTCTTGAAGGGATTGCAACCTCAGGTTGCACTGGTATCAGCGGGGACATAATTTTGCCTGAAGAACCTTCATTACTGAGGATGATACAGAAGAAAGAGAGATCCATTTTGACTTCCAAGCTGAGTTTGCAGGATTGGCAATTAGAAGCAACTTCGGTTTACTTGTAAACTAAACAGATTTGAACTGAAATAATTGAGACAATAAATATTGGACAGCACACTGCCATTTCAGAGTGACTTCAGAACAGAACTACAAATTAAAGTAGAATCCTGGTACATGGCGTTGTGGAGCTGGTATAATTCCCATACCCCCGGGTGACACAGGGCCAAAATGGGTTAAGCAACTTGAAGGCTAATTGACCCTGATTCAACCTTTGGAGACATATTAGTAGTTAATGATTGTGTTCTTTGTGTGTTTACATATATATTGTTAGAGGGTAACAATGTAACCAAACAGTTACTGTCTATCACTGTATTCTATTAATTCAGAGATCAAAAGAAGATATTAACATTTAAATGAGCTGTAAATATACTGATATCACTGCCTTGATTTCTCTTTGAAGTATATAGTATATCACCTGCAAATGGTGGGAGATAGGCAATTACCTTATGTTAATCCATGTAGCTAATTACCGGTAATGCTTAGGAAATAGAAGGTTACTTCAAAAGCCTATTGTTCACCCAAGCACTGGTGCTGTCAAGTGGCTGCAAAAATCTCTATTAAAAACTCTTGGGACCTGATCCTTTCATCTCAGATCTGCTTAAGCTTTATCCGGGGGGGAAGTTTGAGTTGTAAGACTGAGATCTCCAGTCCCATCTGGACTGCCCTGATATTGAATATTTGGACATTGGACTATAAGCTGATGAACTGATTCTGAAAAGGACTCTT